>NC_082700.1:36983904-37605209 GCF_949987515.2 Delphinus delphis
ACCCAGGTACGTGGGGAGTTTCTGGCCTTTTGAGAGGTCTGAGGTCTTCTGCCAGTGTTCAATGGGTGTTCTATAGGAGCAGTTCCACGTATAGATGTATTTCTGACGTATCTGTGGGGAGAAAGGTGATGTCCACATCTTACTCTTCGGCCATCTTCTCCTGTCTCTCTCCCATGAGATTTATATGATGGAAAAAGATAGTCTATCCAACTATAGATTCACAAATGACATGGGTCATAAAAATTGACATTAATATAAACAGAGCTGTGCCTTTGAGCTATGAGATTTATGAATTTAAGAAAAGTTCTATTCTGATCTTTAGTAGATCTCCTTATATTGTTGAAATAGCATGGGATCATATTTATACTAGTTGCACTTGTATTACTGAAACATAATTTTAAATTTGTAAACCGTTATATCCTATCTTTAATTGATGAATGTATCATTTCTTGAAGTTGTATGTGTTGAAGTAGCTGTGAAACAGCATAAAATTTTATAAATTAATTGCCCATCAATATGATTTGATTTCTTTAAATGATATTTGATTTCAGTTTAATTTAAAGCTACTCAGTATGTACTTTATTCTATATACTATGGCATTTCTAGGGGAAAGGGGCAAATAATTTATGGTACTTGCCTCTAAAATTCTTTTATCCTAAATGAAAGACAGGTGCTAAATAAGTTCTTTTCAGTAATGAATTACATGATCATATAGAGTCTACAAGAAGCACTAATACATGGTAAGGGGGAGGAACTTAATTTTAGGAATTTGGATCACTCACTAGCTGCCCTTCAGAATAAACTGAAAACATGTATCTATTGCTGTTTTTCAGATTCTATGCACAACTGGCTGTACTGATACTGTTATTTACATTCCATAATATTTTTATTTCTTAAGACCAGACTGACAAAATTATTTAATCTGTTCCCTGTAGTAACAGACCTTAAAATAGATTTTTGTACACCTTGAGGGGAATATATCCATTATATCTACTACTAAAATCCTGGTACTTATCACAGTGTCTAGATAAAGCCTGTGTCAGGAGATACTTTCTGAATGGATAAAGGAAGGAGTGAATTGAAACTGTTAAGATAATAGTCTTACCCAAAATGCATTGGAAGTGCTTATATCGTGAAATACTTCTAGTGTGCAGAGTTTCCTCTTACTCCTTTGAATCATTAAAAAAAAAAAAAAAAGACCAGAAGATGGCGGAAGTGTAAGACGCGGAGATCACCCTCTTCCCCACAGATACACCAGAAATACATCTACACGTGGAACTGCTCCTATAGAACACCCACTGAAGGCTGGCATAAGACCTCAGACCTCCCAAAAGACAAGAAACTCCCCCACGTACCTGGGTAGGGCAAAGAAAAAGGAATAAATAGATACAAAATGATAGGGACGGAACCTGCACCAGTGGGAGGGAGCAGTGAAGGAGGAAAAGTTTCCACACACTAGGAAGCCCCTTCGCAGGCGGAGACGGCAGGTGACAGAGGGGGAAAGCTTCGGAGCTGTGGAGGAGAGCACAGCAACAGGGGTGCGGAGGGGAAAGCGGAGAGATTCCCACACAGAGGATCTGTGCAGACCAGCACTCACCAGCCCAAGAGGCTTGTCTGCTCACCCGCCAGGGTGGGCAGGGCTGGGAGCTGAGGCTCCAGCTTTGGTCAGAGTACAGGGAGAGGACTGGGGTTGGTGCCGTGAACACAGCCTGCAGGGGGTTAGTGCACCACGGCTAGCCGGGAGAGAGTCCGGGGAAAAGTCTGGACCTGCTGAAGAGGCAAGAGACTTTTTTTGCCTCTTTGTTTCCTGGTGCACGAGGACAGGGGATTAAGAGCACTGCTGAAAGGAGCTCCAGAGACAGGAGCGAGCCACGGCTAACTGCGCGGACCCCAGAGATGGGCATGAGACGCTAAGGCTGCTGCTGCAACCACCAAGAAGCCTGTGTGCGAGCACAGGTCACTATCCACAGCCCCCTTCCGGAGAGCCTGTGCAGTCTGCCAATGCCAGGGTCCTGAGATCCAGGGACAACTTCCCCAGGAGAACTCACAGCACGCCTCAGGCTGGTGCAACGTCATGCCAGCTTCTGCCACCGAAGGCTTGCCCCACACTCCGTGTCCCTCCCTACCCCAGCCTAGGTGAGCCAGAGCCCCTGAAGCAACTGCTCCTTTAACCCCGTCCTGTCTGAGCAAAGAACAGATGCCCTCAGGCGACCTACACACAGGGGCGGGACCAAATCCAAAGCTGAGCCCCAGGAGCTGTGCAAACAAAGAGAAAGAGAAATCTCTCCCAGCAGCCTCAGAAGCAGCCAATTAAAGCTCCACAATCAACTTGATGTACCCTGCATCTGAGGAATATATGAATAGAGAACAAATCATCCTAAATTGAGGAGGTGGAATTTGAGAGCAAGACTTACTAATTTTTTCCCCTTTTTCTCTTTTTGTGAGTGTGTATGTGTATGCTTCTATGTGAGATTTTGTCTGTATAGCTTTGCTGTCACCATTTGTCCTAGGGTTCTATCGGTCTACTTTTTTTTTTTTCCTTAAAAAAAAACTTTTTTAAAAATTATTTTTTAATAACTTTATTTTATCTTACTTTATTTTATTTTATCCTCTTTCTTCCTTCTTTCTTTCTTTTCTTTATTTCTTCCTTCTGTCCCTCCTTCCATCCTTCCTTCCTTCCTTCCCTCCTTCCTTTCTTCCTCCCTTTCTTTCTTTCTTTCTTCCTTTCTTTCTTTCATTCTTTCTTACTTTTTCCTCCCTTTTATTCTGAGCTGTGTGGATGAACAGCTCCTGGTACTACAGCCAGGAGTCAGTGCTGTGCCTCTGAGATGGGAGAGCCAACTTCAGGAAACTGGTCCACAAGAGAACTCCCAGCTCCACATAATATCAAAGAGTGAAAATCTCCCAGAGATCTCCATCTCAACACCAGCACCCAGCTTCAATCAATGACCAGCAAGCTACAGTGCTGAATACCCTATGCCAAACTAGCAAGACAGGAACACAACACCACCCATTAGCAGAGAGGCTGCCTGAAATCATAATAAGTCCACAGACACCCCAAAACACACCACCAGAAATGGACCTGCCCACCAGAAAGACAAGATCCAGCCTCATCCACCAGAGCACAGGCACTAGTCCCCTCCACCAGGAAGCCTACACAACCCACTGAAACAAATTTAGCCACTGGGGACAGACACCAAAAACAATGGGAACTACAAACCTGCAGCCTGCAAAAAGGAGACCCCAAACACAGTAAGATAAGCAAAATGAGAAGAGAGAAAAACACACAGAAGATGAAAGAGCAAGATAAAAACCCACCAGACCTAACAAATGAAGAGGAAATAGGCAGTCTACCTGAAAAATAATTCAGAATAATGACAGTAAAGATGATCCAAAATCTTGGAAATAGAATAGAGAAAATGTAAGAAACATTTAACAAGGACCTAGAAGAACTAAAGATGAAACAAGCAATGATGAACAACAAAATAAATGATATTAAAAGTACTCTAGATGGGATCAATAGCAGAATAACTGAGGCAGAAAAACGGGTAAGTGACCTGGAAGATGAAATAGTGGAAATAACTACTGCAGAGAAGAAAAAAGAAAAAAGAATTCAAAGAACTGAGGACCGTATCAGAGACCTCTGGGACAACATCAAACACACCAACATTCGAATTATAGGGCTTCCAGAAGACGAAGAGAAAAAGAAAGGGACTGAGAAAATATTTGAAGAGATTATAGTTGAAAACTTCCCTAATATGGGAAAGGAAATAATTAATCAAGTCCAGGAAGCACAGAGAGTCTCATACAGGATAAATCCAGGGATAAAGATGTCAAGACACATATTAATCAAACTATCAAAAATTAATACAAAGAAAACATATTAAAAACAGCAAGGGAAAAACAACAAATAACACATAAGGTTAACAACTGATCTTTCTGCAGAAACTCTGCAAACTCTTCTCTCCCCAGCAGGGACTGGCAGGACATATTTAAAGTGATGAAGGACAAAAATATACAACCAAGATTACTTTACCCAGCAAGGATCTCATTCAGATTTGATGGAGAAATTAAAACCTTTACAGACAAGCCAAAGCTGAGAGTTCAGCACCACCAAACCAGATTTATAACAAATGCTAAAGACCTTCTCTATTCAAGAAACAAAAGAGAAGGAAAGGACCTACAATAACAAACCCAAAACAATTAAGAAAATGGGATTAGGAACATACATATTGATAATTACCTTAAATGTAAATGGTTAAATACTCCCACCAAAAGACACAAACTGGCTGAATGGATACAAAAACAAGACCCATATGTATGCTGTCTACAAGAAACACACTTAAGACCTAGAGACGCATACAGACTGAAAGTGAGGGGATGGAAAAAGATATTCCATGCAAATGAAAACCAAAAGAAAGCCAGAGTCGCAATTCTCATATCACAAAAAGTAGACTTTAAAATAAGGACTATTAGAAGAGAAAAAGAAGGACACCACATAATGATCAAGGGATCAATCCAAGAAGAAGATATAACAATTGTAAATATTTATGGACCCAACATAGGAGTACCTCAATACATAAGGCAAATACTAACAGCCATAAAAGAGGAAATTTACAGTAACACATTCATAGTAGGGGACTTTAACACCCCACTCTCCCCAATGGACAGATTATACAAAATGAAAATAAATAAGGAAACACAAACTTTAAATGATATATTAAACAAAATGGACTTCATATATATTTATAGGACATTCCATCCAAAAACAACAGAGTACATAGTTTTCTCAAGTGCTCATGGAACATTCTCCAGGATAGATCATATCTTGGGTCACAAATCAAGCCTTGGTAAATTTAAGAAAATTGAAATCATATCAAGTATCTTTTCTGACCAGAGCGCTATGAGACTAGATATCAATTACAGGAAAGGATCTGTAAAAAATACAAACACATGGAGGCTAAAGAATACACTACTTAATAATGAAGTGATCACTTAAAAATCAAAGAGGAAATAAAAAAATACCTGGAAACAAATGACAATGGAGAAACAGTGACCCAAAACCTATGGGATGCAACAAAAACAGTTCCAAGAGGGAAGTTTATAGCAATACAATCCTTCCTTAAGAAACAGGAAACATCTCGAATAAACAACTTAACCTTGCACCTATAACAATAAGTGAAAGAAGAAAAAAAAAAGCCCAAAGTTAACAGAAAGAGAGAAATCATAAATATCAGATCAGAAATAAATGAAAAACAAATAAAGGAAACTTTAGCAAAGATCAATAAAACTAAAAGCTGGGTCTTTGAGAAGATAAACAAAATTCGTAAACCATTAGCCGAACTCATCAAGAAAAAAAGGGTTAAGACTCAAATCAATAGAATTAGAAATGAAAAAGGAGAAGTAACAACTGACACTGCAGAAATACAAAAGATCAAGAGAAATTACTACAAGCAACTCTATGCCAATAAAATGGACAACCTGGAAGAAATGGACAAATTCTTAGAAAAGCACAATGTGCCAAGAATGAATCAGGAAGAAATACAAAATATGAACAGAACAATCACAACACTGAAATTGAAACTGTGCTTAAAATCTTCCAACAAACAAAAGCCCAGAACCAGATGGCTGCACAGGCAAATTCTATCAAACATTTAGAGAAGAGCTAACACCTATCCTTCTCAAACTCTTCCAAGATATAACAGAGGGAGGAAAACTCCCAAACTCATTCTACGAGGCCACCATCACCCTGATACCAAAACCAGACAAGGATGTGACAAAGAAAGAAAACTACAGGCCAATATCTCTGATGAACATAGATGCAAAAATCCTCAACAAAACACTAGCAAAGAGAATCCAACAGCAGATTAAGAGGATCATACACCATGATCAAGTGGGGTTTATTCCAGGAATGCAAGGATTCTTCAATATACGCAAATCAATCAACGTGATACACCATATTAATAAATTGATGGAGAAAAACTGTGCGATCATCTCAATAGATGCAGAGAAAGCTTTTGACAAAATTCAACAGCCATTTATGATAAAAACCCTGCAGAAACTAGGCATAGAGGGAACTTTCCTCAACATAATAAAGGTCATATATGACAAACCCACAGCCAACATCATCCTCAATGGTGTATAACTGAAAGCATTTCCACTAAGTTCAGGAAAAAGACAAGGTTGCCCACTCTCACTAGTCTTAATCAACATAGGTTTGGAATTTTTAGCCACAGAAATCAGAGAAGAAAAGGAAATAAAAGGAATCCAAATCAGAAAAGAAGTAAAGCTGTCACTGTTTGCAGATGACATGATACTACATATAGAGAATCCTAAAGATGCTACCAGAAAACTACTAGAGCTAATCAATGAATTTGGTAAAGTAGCAGGATACGAAATTAATGCACAGAAATCTCTGGCATTCTTAAACACTAATGATGAAAAATCTGAAGGTGAAATTAAAAAAACACTCCCATTTACCATTGCCACAAAAAGAATAAAATATAAGGAATAAACCTACCTAAGGAGACAAAAGACCTGTATGCAGAAAATTATAAGACACTGATGAAAGAAATTAAAGATGACACAAACAGATGGAGAGATATACCATGTTCTTAGATTGGAAGAATCATCATGGTGAAATGACTCTCCTACCTAAAGCAATCTACAGATTCAATGCCATTCTTATCAAACTACCACTGGCATTTTTCACCGAACTAGAAGAAAAAAATTCACAATTTTTATGGAAACACAAAAGACCCTGAGTAGTCAAAGCAATCTTGAGATCGAAAAATGGAGCTGGAGGAATCAGGCTCCCTGACTTCAGACAATACTACAAAGCTACAGTAATCAAGAGAGTATGGTACTGGCACAAAAACAGAAATATAGATCCGTGGAACAGGATAGAAATCCCAGAGATAAACCCACACACATATGGTCACATTACCTTTGATAAAGGAGGCAGGAATGTTCAGTGGAGAAAGGACAGCCTCTTCAATAACTGGTGCTTGGAAAACTGGGCAGCCACCTGTAAAAGTATGAAATTAGATCACTCCCTAACACCATACACAAAAATAAGCTCAAAATTGATTAAAGACTGAAATATAAGGCCAGAAACTATCAAACTGTTAGAGGAAAACGTAGACAGAACACTCTATGACACAAATGACAGCAAGATCCTTTTTGACCCACCTCCCAGAGAAATGGAAATAAAAACAAAAATAAACAAATGGGACCTACTGAAACTTCAAAGCTTTTGCACAGCAACGGAAACCATAAACAAGACCAAAAGACAACCCTCAGAATGGAGAAAATATTTGCAAATGAAGCAACTGACAAAGGATTAATTTCCAAAATTTACAAGCAGCTCATGCAGCTCAATAACAAAAAAACAAGCAACCCAATCCAAAAATGGGCAGAAGACCTAAACAGACATTTCTCCAAAGAAGATATACAGACTGCCAACAAACACGTGAAAGAATGCTCAATGTCATTTATCATTAGAGAAATGCAAATCAAAACCTCAATGAGATATCACCTCACACCAGTCAGAATGGCCATAATAAAAAATCTACAAACAATAAGTGCTGGAGAGGGTATGGAGAAAAGGGAACAGTCTTGCACTTATGGTGGGAATGTGAATTGGTACAGCCACTATGGAGAACAGTATGGATGTTCCTTAAAAAACTACAAATAGAACTACCATATGACCCAGCAATCCCACCACTGGGCATATACCCTGAGAAAACCATAATTCAAAAAGAGTCATGTACCAAAATGTTCATTGCAGCTCTATTTACAATAGCCAGGAGATGGAAACAACCTAAGTGTCCATCATTGGATGAATGGATAAAGAAGATGTGGCACATATATAAAATGGAATATTACTCAGCCATAAAAAGAAACGAAATTGAGTTATTTGTAATGAGGTGGATGGACCTAGAGTCTGTCATACTGTGTGAAGTAAGTCAGAAAGAGAAAGACAAATACCGTGTGCTAACACATATATATGGAATTTAAGGAAAAAAAGGTCATGAAGAACTTAGGGGTAAGACAGGAATAAAGACACAGACCTACTTGAGAATGGACTTGAGGAGATTGCAAGGGGGAAGGGTAAGCTGTGACAAAGTGAGAGGGTAGCATGGACATATATACACTACCAAATGTAAAATAGATAGCTAGTGGGAAGCAGCTGCATAGCTCAGGGAGATCAGCTCAGTGCTCTGTGACCACCTAGAGGGGTGGGATAGGGAGGGTGGGAGGGAGGCAGATGCAAGAGAGAAGACATATGGGAACATATGTATATGTATAACTGATTCATTTTGTTATAAAGCAGAAACTAGCACACCATTGTAAAGCAATTATACTCCAATAATGATGTAAAAAAAAAAAGACCAACACTTTAATATTGATATGGGTAAAGTTATTATATTAATCTATAAAAAGCTCAAATTAAAATGGGGAAAATCACTAAGCATGTGTAAACATAGTAAGTGACAAATGATTTGACAGACTTTAAAATTCTACAGAACTATTGAAGATTTTACTTGCATGATATGTTTAAACATATTCTACATATCTCAGAGGACTGAAGAAAAACAGTGCACTCTGTACACATTTAAGCAACCACTTTTACAATACCCAGAGCCAAAGATATATTTTACGAAGGGCATGAGCCATTTCTAGAGGTGGGAAAGAATGATAAATGCAAATTTTTTCCTGTTTTTTTCTTGACATCTCAACCAGTAGAATAATACAGATCATTGGTAATGGCTTGAATTTGAATTATGAGGCTCACTTTGCTCCAGGCACACAGGCTTTTGTTTTGTTTCTCTAAATCTAGTTTTCCCTTACTTCTAAACAATTGTATACAATTCTGTGAGAAAACTCTCTCTTGATCCTTTTGCTGATTGAACTATACTTTTCCTCCAGATGTCAAGACAAATATAACCAACTAAGGAAAAATTCCCTGATCTCTCAGCTCTTCCTTATCTAAGAACTCATAACAATATAAAATATTCATAGCTTGTATCACAGTTTCTGAATATATATTTACTTGCTCACTAGTGGGATCAGCATCTCTCTTCCACAAGCTTTAAGTAATGTGTGAACAGAGATGATACTGTAGACAGAATAATGATCTCCAGAGATGTCCACATTAATATGTTATGTTCCATGGCATAGAGGAATTAAAGTTTCAGATAGAATTATGCTTGCAATAATTTTAAGCTGACCTTAAAATTGGGAGATTTTCCTGGATTAGCAAGGGGTGGGCCTCATGTAATCACATATATCCTTAAAAACAAAAGAAGGAGTTGGGCGACTCAATGTCAAAATAATTCAATGTGAGAAAGACTACACCAACCATTACTGATTTGAAGATGGAGAGTGGCCATAAGCCAAGGAATATGGGTAGCCTTTAGAAGTTGGAAAACTCAAGAAAATGGGTTCTCATCTAGTGCTTCAGAAAGGAATGCAGCTCCCTCAGCAACTTGATTTAAGCCTAATGATAACATGTCAGACTTCTGTAGAATGGTAAGGTAATAGAGTTTGCAGTGTTAAGCCCCTAAGTGTGTTATAATTTGTTACTGCAGTCATAGAAAGCAAATAGTAGATGATATTCCCAGAATCTAGTACATGCCTGGCACATGATGTTTGATACTATTTGTTTAATAAACAAATAGATAATGAGCCTGAGAAATGCACTGTATCTACTGTATGATATTAAGATCCGAATATTTTCTTCTCCTTCATTTATAAATGAATTAATCTGAGTCAAGAAACAAAGAAAACCCACAAAACTCTATAATCAGTATTTTGGAATTTGAAAATTACAGATCACAATCTACTAAGCTTGCATGCATAGTAGTTGTAGAGTGAGACTCTGCATTACCCACCTTCACCAGGTTTGTTTGTTTGAACCTTATTCTGGCTCTGGAAGTGGGAACACTGAGATAACATGGAAGGGCTACAGCTGGCCAAGTGCTGGAACATTGTTCAGAAATCAAGTGTGATAAAATGTGTGCCTCAAATTAAATGACTCCCATTATTTGGTGGTGACTATATTATGACTTCTTACTTCACTTATGCTTTCTCATTTACAAAAACCCTGTTGGCTACCTATTACTAGTCCAATTTTCATATTATTAATTCAGGCTCAAAACATCCAATGAGGGTAGGTCATGGTAATATATGAAAGTAGAAAGGTAAAGATGGTGGGAACAGCCCACCTCAGTAGGGAGCAGTGTTTTATCACTGACATTTTAAAAAATACCTTGCACATGATGAAAATAAAAAGCAGACCAACTTTTTCTTGTTTCTACTCTTCTTCACTTCTCTATAGACAATGCTTTCTCTCCCTTTCTTCCTCCATGGCATTGAGATATGGGATTACATTCAGGCTCATTGAATCCAGCATCTACTTTTCTTCAATCATGTCATGTCTCTGTCTAGAATGAGGCTGCCTGTGTTCAACTTCTTTTTTTTTTTTTTGTCCTACACTATACAGAAAGTTCTTTTTCTTATTATTTATTTATTTGTTTATTGTACAGCAGGTTCTTAACAGCTATCTATTTTGTATATATTAGTATATAAATATATAAGTATAGTATATAAGTATATAAGTCAATCCCAATCTCCCAATTCATCCCACCTCCATTGCCCATCCCCCACCCCCCACTTCCCCTTTTGGTGTCCATACATTTTTTTCTCTACATTTGTGTCTCTATTTCTGCCTTGCAAACTGGTTCATCTGTACCATTTTTCTAGATTCCACATATATGTGTTAATATACGATATTTGCTTTTCTCTTTCTGACTTATTTCACTCTGTATGACAACCTCTAGGTCCATCCACATCTCTACAAATGACCCAATTTCATTCCTTTTTATGGCTGAGTGATATTCCATTATATATATGTACCACATCTTCTTTATCCATTCCTCTGTCAGTGGGCATTTAGCTTGCTTCCCTGGCCTAGCTATTGTAAATAGTGCCACAATGAACATTGGGGTGCATGCGTCTTTTTGAATTATGGTTTTCTCTGGGTATATGCCCAGTAGTGGGATTGCTGGGTCATATGGTAATTCTATTTTTAGTTTTGTAAGGAACCTGCATACAGTTCTCCATAGTGGCTGTATCAATTTACATTCCCACTAACAGTGCAAGAGGGTTTCCTTTCTTCCACACCCTGTCCAACATTTGTTGCTTTTAGATTTTCTAATGATGCTCATTCTAACTGATGTGAGGTGATGTCTCATTGTAGTTTTGACTTGCATTTCTCTAATAATTAGTGATGTTGAGCAGGTTTTCATGTTCCTCTTGGCCATTTGTATGTTTTCTTAGGAGAAGTGTCTATTTAGGCCTTCTGCCCATTTTTTGATTGGCTTGTTTGTTTTATTAATATTGATCTGCATGAGCTGTTTATATATTTTGGAGATTAATCTTTTGTCCATTGATTCATTTACAAATATTTTCTACCATTCTGAGGGCTGTCTTTTCATCTTGTTTGTAGTTTCCCTTGATGTGCAAAAGCTTTTAAGTTTCATTAGGTCCCATTTATTTATTTTTGTTTTTATTTCCATTACTCTAGGAGGTGGGTCAAAAATGATCTTGCTGTGATTTATGTCAAAGAGTTTTCCTCTAAGAGTTTTATGGTGTCTGGTCTTACATATAGGTCTTTAAACCATTTTGAGTTTACTTTTGTGTATGGTGTTAGGTAGTGTTCTAAATTCATTCTTTTACATGTAGCTGTCCAGTTTTCTCAACACCACTTATTGAAGAGGCTGTCTTTTCTCCATTGTATATCCTTGCCTCCTTTGTCATAGATTAGTTTATCATAGGTATGTGGGTTTATCTCTGGGCTTTCTCTCCTGTTCCATTGATCTATATTTCTATTTTTGTGCCAGGATCATATTGTCTTGATTACTGTACCTGTGTGGTATAGTCTGAAGTCAGGGAGTCTGATTCCTCCAGCTCTGTTTTTTTCCCTCAAGATAGCTTTGGTTATTCAAGGTCTTTTGTTTTTCCATACAAATTGTGAAATGTTTTGTTCTAGTTCTGTGAAAAGTGCCACAGGTAGTTTGATAGGGATTGCATTGAATCTGTAGATTACTTTGGGTAGTGTAGTCATTTTCACAATATTGATTCTTCCAATCCAAGAACATGGTATATGTCTCCATCTGTATGTGTCATCTTTGATTTCTTTCATCAATGTCTTATAGATTTCTGAGTACAGGTCTTTTACCTCCTAAGGTACGTTTATTCCTAGGTATTTTATTCTTTTTTTTTTGCTGGTGGGTGGGATTGTTTCCTTAATTTCTCTTTCTGATTTTTTTGTTAGTGTATAGGAATGCAAGGGATTATTTTGTTGTTAGTGTATAGGAATGCAAAGGATTAAAGAAAGATGCAATAATTTTGTATCCCATAACTTTACCAAGTTCAGTGATTAGTTCTAGTAGTTTTCTGGTAGCATCTTTAGGATTATCTATGTATAGTATTGTGTCATCTGCAAACAGTGATAGTTTTACTTCTTCTTTTCCAATTCATGTTCCTTTTATTACGTTTTCTTCTCTGGTTGCCATGGTAGGACTTCCAAAACTATGTTGAATAATAGTGACAAGAGTGGGCATCTTTGTCTTGTTCCTGATTTTAGAGGAAATGATTTCAGTTTTTCACCATTGAGAATGATGTTTGCTGTGAGTTTGTCATATATGGCTTTTATTATGTTGGGGTAGGTTCCCTCTGTGCCCACTTTCTGGAGAGTTTTATCATGAATGGATGTTGAATTTTGTCAAAATATTTTTCTACATCTATTGAGATGATCATATGTTTTTACTCCTTCAATTTGTTAATATGGTGTATCACATTGATTGATTTGCATATATTGAAGAATTCTTGTATCCCTGGGATAAATCCCTCTTGATCATGGTGTATATCCTTTTAATGTGATGTTGGATTCTGTTTGCTAGCATTTTGTTAAGGATTTTTGCATCTATATTCATCAGTGATATTGGTCTATAATTTTCTTTTTTTGTAGTATCTTTGTCTGCTTTTGGTATTACAGTGATGGTGGCCTTGTAGAATGAGTTTGGGAGTGTTCCTTCCTCTGCAATGTTTTGGAAGAGTTTGAGAAGGATGGGTGTTAGCTCTTCACTAAAAGTTTGATAGAATTCACCTGTGAAGCCATCTGGTCCTGGACTTTTGTTTGTTGGAAGATCTTTAATTGCAGTTTTAATTTCATTACTTGTGATTGGTCTGTTCGTATTTTCTATTTCTTCCTGCTTCAGTCTTGGAAGGTCATACTTTTCAAAGAATTTGCCCATTTTTCCCAGGTTGTACATTTTATTGGCATAGAGTTTCTTGTAGTTGTCTCTTATGATGTTTTGCATTTCTGCAGTGTCTGTTGTAACTTCTCTGTTTTCACTTCTAACTTTATTGATTTGAGTCCTCGTCCTCTTTTTCTTGATGAGTCTGGCTAAAGTTTATCAATCTTGTTTATCTTTTCAAATAACCAGATTTTAGTTTTACTGATCTTTGCTATTGTTTCTTTGTTTCTATTTCATTTATTTCTGCTCTGACTTTTATGATTTCTTTCATTCTACTGACTTTGGGTTTTTGTTGTTCTTCTTTCTCTAGTTCACTTAGGTGTAAGGTTAGATTGTTTATTTGAGATTTTTCTTGTTTCTTGAGGCAAGATTGTATTGCTATAAACTTCCCTCTTAGAACTGCCTTTGCTGCATCCCATAGATTTTGGATCATCATGTTGTCATTGTCATTTCTCTCTATGTATTTTTTTATTTCTTCTTTGACTTCTTCAGTTATCTCTTGGTTACTTAGTAGCACACTGTTTAGCCTTCATGTATTTGTAGGTTTTTTTCAGTGTTTTTTTTTTTCCCTGTAATTGATTTCCAATCTCATAGCATTGTGGTCAGAAAAGATGTTTGATATGATTTCAATTTTCTTAAATTTATCAAGGCTTTATTTGTGACCCAAAATGTGATCTGTCCTGGAGAATGTTCCATGTGTACTTGAGAAGAAAGTGTAATCTGCTGTTTTCAGATGGAATGTCCTATAAATATCAATTAAATCTTTCTGGTTCAACTGTTTTTTAAATTTGAGTACCAGTTGCCCTTTCCCTCCCTCAGTTTCATCATCTATTAAAGCAACAATATCTATCTCAAAGATTTTTGTTAGATTGAAACAGTTTAATATATGAAAAACATATGCTTAGAATAGCATCTGCCATAGAGATGCCCTTTGTGTATCTTAGTTCTTATCATAAGAACTCTGAAATTGTCACTGGAAAATCTTCTCAGTGTGAGCTTGGAAGAAATATTTTTCTAAACTACATGAGGTGATTGAGGAGACAAAGCTATGAAGCATGGGTAATATATTTTGATCTAACATGCTTTCTTAAAAAGGATGAGTTGGATCAGCTAGAAGGTTTTAGTTTGCTTACTAGTATGTTCATGTTTCAGGACAAAGCTGACTCTTCACGCCAATATAATTACATCAACCTGGTTTTTGAGTCACACGCCCTGGGTTCCAATGTCAATTCTGCCACTCACTATGTATATAACTCTGAGCAAGTTAATTTACCTTTGGTAAATTGTATTGTATTGTCTATAAGATAGGGATAGTGATGATACCAAACTCACAGGGTTCTGAGTGTTAAACAAGTTCATGTTTGAAATGTACTTATAATAGTGACTGTCTCATAAGTACCCCATAGTTATTAGATATTTTTATCATAATATTCCAAAGTGGTCTTTCACAAAATATTAATTATTTTTGACTAAAATCATTATTTTATTTCACAGTAGATTTTTAATGGTTCAAATAACTAAAATAACAACAACAACAAAGTAAACAGCATATGCTCTTCAGAGCCGAGGTCACTTACCACTAAGCAGATTGGAGATATACTTACTTCACATATTCACTAGCTAGTTAAGCTACAAAAGGGGGTTTTAAAGATTTTGTTGTTGAAATTATAAAGTTAAAACTATGGCAGTGGAATGTTTGTGAAGATATTTTTGTTTCATTTTCTGGTATACAAAAATAACTTTCAAAAAGCTAAGTGGTGTGCTTTTATTTGTTTCCTGTCACACATTCTAAAGGGCCTTTGAAAGTCAGTAGCTGTTACTCAATGAATAATGAGGTATATTATACTCTCAATGCACGTGCCAATCTCCAATTAACACTAATGGGATTTATGGCAATGAAACCAAGGGAAAATCTACTTCAGTGTTTCACAATAAGGAACCTTTATTTTTGATACCTAAATTTTTACCATCTAAGTACTGTCAAACAAAAATAAACAAATTAGTATTAAGCATCAATTTGACATGTCCATTCATGTTGACATTTGGAAATACTGTCTTTAAACAGTAATGTGTTTTAAAGCAGAGATGTGGCTTTAGATATCAGTTAAGAACATATATATCTCTCCCTCCTCTGCCATTAGTGTTAATAATATAAAGAATAAGCTGAACAGTCCTGGTAATGCTTGAGAAATACAGAAATGATGAATTATTTAAGTATGTGTGGCAAAACATTTTTAAGAGCAGCATTTCAGAATATTATCTCTTTTATGTGCACACATAGAATCCTATTATCTCTTTCATGCACAATCATATGTCCCTCTTTAGTAAATATTTCTTTCTTAGATTTCTATAACTTTAGTCTTAATCATGTAGTCAAATCTTCCTAGAAAGCATCTTTTAAGTAGGGAAGTGAAAAATCATTAAGATATTATTGAATTGAAAGAGCGTGTTAAATAATGTATTCTTGAGGTATTTGTATAACTATCTGTATAAGATGTGACAGCACAATTGAAATAATTATTTTTATTAGCCTAAATGTAGGATGATCTATAGACACTTCAGCCATAGATCTTTGGTATAGTCTCAGTCTTTAAAATAATTATTTAAAGACATTGTACTACACAGCTAAAGTGTAAATCCCTGTGTAAAGAGGACAAAGAAGCCCACTTTAATAGAATTCAGTCAGAAAAGAATAAAAGATATAATATACAGAATATATGTTGATACAGCCAAAGTCTATTCATTCATTATCTAACATTATTTATTTCTGGATGCCTGAAGAGACACATCTTTCAGAAAACTTATTTAAAGAGACTATAACAAGTAAATAACTCATAAAAACATAGAAAAATATGTTTTCCTAGTTATTAAAATAGAATACTTCCCTCTAAAGATTTTGACTGATAAAGTAAAATCGCCTACAAGCTGAGATATTTATCTAACATCAACTTATCTGAGGTGTAATCATATCTAAACAAGGGCTATCAGTCTTTCTTAGGTAGAGAGAAGTTGACATTTTAAGAAGCTAATCTATTAAAACAAGAGGTGGGTTTTATTTTACATGCCCACCAGATAGTCTAAGGAAAATTTGACTTAGTGATTAGGCCTGAAAGAATGCCCAGAACACAGTAGGTACTTGATAAATATTTTTTGAATTAATAAATTAATTAACTAACTTTTCAGAAATTCTATTTGCAACATAAAAAATGTGTTTGTCTCTTCTGTACCTTGACTTTCAGTTCCATGAGCTGAGAACAAGATATATTAGTTGGTTTATGAAGCTCAAAGTGTGCCTGGGTATGGAGGAAAAAGAAAGTTATTATGCTTTAATGTAATAAGTATTAAAGTATAATATAGTAAATGACATTTAAATGAATTAATGCCATTCCATATCAGACACATACAAAAAGTTTATTTTTGGATAAAGTTTTTGTTTTAAAACATATTAATTTGTATGATTAGTTTGTTAATTCATCCTTATGTACTCTAACCTATCAGCTTATGTCAATAAATATATTTTTAGATATTCCAAAAACACAAAGAATACTCGAACATTGTTTTGTTTGTTTGTTTGTTTTTTAATTTAATTAATTAATTAATTAATTAGTATATTTATTTATTTTTGGCTGTGTTGGGTCTTCGTTTCTGTTCATGGGCTTTCTCTAGTTGTGGTGAGCAGGATCCACTCTTCATCACAGTGCATGGGCCTCTCACTGTCACGGCCTCTCTTATTGCAGAGCACAAGCTCCAGACACACAGGCTCAGTAGTTGTGGCTCACAGGTCTAGTTACTCCATGGCATGTGGGATCTTCCCAGACCAGGGCTCGAACCTGTGTCCCCTGCAGTAGCAGGCAGATTCTCAACCACTGCATCACCAGGGAAGCCCTGAACATTGTTAATTATACTTTTGGATTCTATTTAATAAAGTAAAAAAATGTCACCTACCGTGTCTTAAATTTATACAAATAAAATTATATTTATTTGCTCAACTAAATGATTACCTTATCATGAAATTAGTAATTTGCACTAATTTCATTGATGATACTGTCAATTTTATAATCTGAAATGTTGGTTAGACATAGTCTAGGGGATATAGGAAAAGTTTTTCTTTTTTGTGTGATCATATTCATGACAACTGGGATTTTATTTACAATTACTGGTAGATTAAATTGTTTCATATTGATTTATAGTCATCTGGATTTTTAGCTCCTTGTTCTCAAACATGACCATGCAACTAATCTTGGTTGATAGCCTTTTATCTATGCAGTAGTCGTATCACCCTAGGTGGTATGTCATCAGGATCCACTGAAATCAATTTTAGTTTTTGAATTTCTTTTTTTGAGGAGTTCTAACTCTTTATAAGACTTGATATTTTATGATATTTAGTCTTTCTTAACTGTCCTTCGAAGAACAAGAAAATAATTTACTTCATATTTTTAATTGAATATAACTCATTCTATCCCATAATTAAAATATAGGTTCATTGCATCTCTTTATGAATCTAACATACATACTGGATCTTAGTTATCTTATATTTCCCATACATTGAAATATTTTGTTAATTATCCTCAAAATTATTTCACAGTTGTTTGTCCATTATTCCCAACTATTCAAAAATAAATAAATAAAAGTTTAAAACAAAAAGAAAATGTAACAGAAGAATGAAAGAATCACCTAGAAAGGTGATGCAATGAGAAATTGATCGTCTCTCATTTTTCTTAGTGTATTGCATCATCTTTAATGAACGTATTATATTCTTCCTTTAGATTTCACTAGGTAGAGAATTCAGAATCTTAAAATTTATTCTTTTAGTAGCAAAAACTGAAAGAAGATATTTTACAATTATATGAATCAGAAGATGAATGCAACATTATTCATAGCAGCTCTGTTGACATTAATCATGACAGTGAAATTGATCATATAATTCTGAAAATCATATAATGAATGATTAAGGACAAAAAGAAAATGTGGTATTTTCTTCCAGTTGGCCATTCAATGGGAAGACCTTTATCATGCAATGGACCATTACATTTTGCCAAAAGAATATGTGGCAATATTCATTCATTTATATTTCTCTTAGTATCCTGGGGGTTAAATGACCACAACATAATCACAGAAAGTCATAGATAAAAGGCACAATATTGGATATTTCAGAGATATTATCTAAAAAATTTAGGAGAGTTTTATATGTTTTAATAGACATTCAAACTCATAAACATGTAAACAATCATGAGGTCCCAAGGGCTCCCAGAAGTTTTTCAAAAGCTTCTCATCAGGTTTAATATAGAAATGATTATGTTCCTAAAAGTAGGCCACTCTTTCTAAATGGCAAAATAGGTAGTTGGCACATCTCTAAGAAATTAATATAAATTTTATTATATTGTTTATTAATAAAAAATTGTCTTCTAGTGAAATCAGATTTTTTCCCCACTAATTTAGAAGTCAGTCTCAAAAAAAGAACTCTTCATTGACAGTGGATTTCAATTGTGAAAAAATCAAGCAAAAAGAGAAAATAAAGAAAAACATACATAGTAGGGTGATAAACTGGGAGGAAATCTATCCTAGAGGGGTTTAGGAGAGATTATCAACTACATTCTTTTTCAAAAAATATGCTCTTATTGTTTTTTATGAATCTTCAGGGAAAAAAGTAAAATTTATGTTCACTGGGTTTTCAGAAAAAAAGCTCTGTTAAAACTATTGATTGATAATTTCAGATACAGTAAAAGTACATTATAACCTACATATTTTTTTCAGTTGAGATGGATATAATTTCTGTGCTGGAGAAATTAGAACCTCAAAGGTCAGACTAAATACACAGTTGGATATTAACCATCTTTGTATCTAATTCAGAAGTTTATACTAAAATTCATTTATTAAATTCATGTAAACACCTAGCTTCTTAAATGGTCTTCTAACAATTTGGAAATCTTTTGAATATCCCATTAATAAATGATTTGGATAAATTTTTGATACATATTCATTATATAGTTTTATGAGTCATGTTCTTAACTTTTTGGAAATTATACTTCAATAGTTTTAGAGTTTGTCCCAAGTGGAGTGACCTGATAATCGTTTAAACAATGTTATTTAAGAAGTGCACTTCATGGGCTGCTTAAGCCTTGTCACGTGCATTTTCTTATCTCCCAGAATGAATCCCAAGTGGCAGTAGAACATTAACTTTCTGAGCCTGTTTATCTGCATTTTTTCTTTTTTCTTCTCCAATGATTTTGTAATTTTGTTTTTGTTTCTGCTTCAGTCATGTTCAGTAAGAATTTTCCATATGGAGCCCGTTCCTGCTAAACCCACAGGATGTCTGGCTTATTGGGACCAAATCTCCCAGCTGGAAAGGAAGGTTACTTCCTTGCAGACCAGAAACTTTAGCAAATTTTGGGCATCTCAAAATTAGAAGAATTTACACACAAAAAATACTAGTATTACATTTTGTGGACAGTGGTTAATTCTCTGGCTTAATAGTTGAACAATAGATTTATATGGCTCTAAATTCATAGTGCAAACTCAGGGAGGTCTTTATCATGTTGCATCTATGTAAATAATCAGTCTAAACATAATAAAACCTGCCCCTTTTTGCAATTAAGAATGACTTTTAGAGACTTTTTATAATCACCATGGAAAGGAATGTTAAGACAATCCATTTACATATCCAGATTTGGTGAAGTTCCTTATTATCTTCAGATTTTTGTCTGGTTGATATACATATAATCACTCAGTGGTAAAAACGTCAGTGATTTGGTCTTATTACCTTGTAGAACATTAACTAGTTTTGTATTTAATCTAACAGTCTTATACTAACATTTCTTTATTAGTTGCCTATAAATTCTTAGCACTCCATACGCTCTCTGAACAAGTTTTAATATCTGACTGGTTACCTCACTAATTAGTTGATTAACTTTTTGACACACATTCATTATTTATGTGAAACATGTTTTTCAATTTTGAAAATTACACCTTAACACACATAAAAGCACTTGGCTATTTGCCCCTAAAGGAACTTTATGTTTCTTTTGCATGTGTATATCCCAATACATAAAATTGAGTGTGAAAATATATTTTTATTCAATAAATGATAATTGAATGAATAACTGGGTAGACAATAAATAAATATTTACATTTGTTACTAGATTAAAGCCAAAAAATGCATGTTTT
Organism: Delphinus delphis; assembly: GCF_949987515.2. Lineage (NCBI taxonomy): Eukaryota > Metazoa > Chordata > Mammalia > Artiodactyla > Delphinidae > Delphinus > Delphinus delphis. Next base: position 37,004,394 of record NC_082700.1, read on the forward strand.
GATCAAGTTTAAGAGTGTTATTCAATAATATTGTTATAGTATGGATACAGTTCCTGATAGAGGTATAAAACATGAAGTTATATTTTTCTTCATCCATTTGTTCTCTATGACACTTCCATTTTGTTTTGTTTTTTTTTTTCCAGCATAGCCACAATGACATTTATCCCTCAGTGACCATGGAAAATTTATGCCATAAGAAGAATAAAAATTTTAAGGCCCAAAAGCCCTGTATTCAAACCCTGCCTCTAATACGTCATTTGATCTCTTTAGGCCTTAAATTTCTCTTCTACAATTTGAGTATAAAATTATCTTTCTTGAAGTATTATAGTGAAGAAAACGTGAGGTGGTATATATATATATATATATATATATATATATATATATATATATGTATTTAACATAGTTACTGGCATATGGGTGATCACCAAATAATAAAGCTCTTCTCCATTATTTATAATTTCCTCTTGATAACCCACAACCCAGGGCCATGGGCTCTGCTGAGGAATACAACTTGGCTTGTCATCATTTATCTGTCAGTTTGAGACAACTATTTAATCACTTTAAATCTCAATTTTCTCAAATTCAAAATGAGGGATTTGAAACAGAGGTATGCAATTCAAGACATGGCCCAGGGACCAGCAGCATCAGCATTATATGGACATTTATTAGAAATGTAATATTTTATCCCCACCTCTGAACTACTGAATCAAAAGTACCATTTTTATAAGATCTTCAGGTGATTCATAGGCACATTAAATTTTAAGCAGCTCAAACTAAATTACTCTAAGCTATCTTTCTGCTCTCAGTTCTGAAAATATTAAATATATATATATATATTTTCAAAATAATATCCCTGTTATTGTGTTAAAAAGTTAACACTTTAAATTTTTTAGTCATATGCCATTTCAGTTATCAATTGCTAAGTCACAAACTGCTACAAAGCTTGGTGGATTGAAACAACAACTATGTTATTCTGTTAGTAAGAAATTCAGACAGGGCACAGCAAAGATGACTTGTATCTGCTCCACAATGTCTGGGGACTTTGTGGGAAAGATTTAAACTTCCTGGGGTTACTTGAATGTCAGGGAGATGAAATTATTTAGAGGGTTTTTCACTCACAAAACTGGCACCTGGATTGAGATGTCTAGAAGGTTAGGCATATCTGAATTTTAGATTAAAATGTCTACATTAGGTCTACCAAGAAACTTGAGCCTCTCAGAGTATTTAGACCTTAGGATGGTAAGACTTCTGACATGGCATCTCAGGAGTTCAAGAGAAAATGTTCTTTTGAACTCAAGACAGAAGTTAAATGATCATTTCTGCATTAACTTCACTCCCAGTGTATTCAACTACTCCAAACACTGACAGACTTGTCCAGTTTCAAGGAGAGAGGGTGTGGATACCCCATTTCCATAGAGAGATGTCAAAGTATTAGCAGCCATGTTTTTAAACCTGCACACTTTAAGTTTTTGTATTTATGAAAAGGTTTTGCAAAAATTTTACCAAAATGAGTCCTCTGAAGAATGAATAGACAATAGCTGCAGTTTGGGGGGAAGTGTCATCAATAAGATGACAGAATAAGAAGTTCCAGCCCTTGTTCCCAAACAAAAGCATCAATCAAAGGACTAAAATACTTCATGAGAGGTCCAGAATTCAGTTAAGAAGCTGCAGTAACCCCAATGTACCCAAAACAAAACAAGTGCACTGAAACAGACAAGAAGAGCAATTTTACTTTACCCACATCAGCCACCCTCCCAGGTTGGCACAACTAATATGAAAAGTGAGCACCCTGGGCTGCAACTTCCACCTCAGGTTGGGGGGATGGGGTGAACAGCCAAAGTCCCCTGCCTTTCAGTGAGCTTCCTAAGGGTCTGGCTTCTGTCTCACCTAACAGAGCACTGAAAGAACTGGCATAGTCTAGATGCCTGGGATAGCTAGGAACAAAGGAAAAGGTGTGGAAGGACTTACTGCTGCAAAGCAATCTTGAGAAAGAAGAACAAAGCTGGAGATATCACACTTTCTGATTTCATGCTATACTACAAAGCTACAGTAATCAAAACAGTATGGTAGTGCATTAAAAAAAAAGACATATAAACCAATGGGACAGAATATGGCTGAGAAACAAACCCATGCATATAAGGCCACCAGCTCTTCAACAAGTGTACCAAGAATAAGCAATGAGAAAATTATGGTCTCTTCAATAAATGGTGTTGGGAAAACTGGATAACAATATGACAAAGAATAAAATTGAACTCCTATCTTACACCATACACAGGAATAAACTAAATCTGAAACTTTAAATTTCCTAGAATACAACACAATGGGTAAGCTTCATAACATCAAGCTTAACAATAACTTTTTCAATATAATACCAAAGCACAAGCAACAAAAGCAAAATGGATTGCATCAAACTAAAAATCTTCTGCACAGCAAAGGAAATAATGAACAGAGTGAAAAGGCAATCTAAGAAATAGGAGAAATTATTGGCAAATCATATATTTGAAAAGAGGTTATTATCCAAAATATATAAAAATTCATACAATGCAATAGTGAACAATAATAATCCAGTTACAAAATGGGCTGCAGATTTGAATAGGCATTTCTCCAAAGAAGACTGAATGGCCAAAATGTATATGAAAACATGAAAAGAAGTTCAACATCACTAATCATTAGGGAAGGTAAATCAAAACCACAGTGAGATATAACTTCACCCCTGTTAGCCTGGCTATTATAAATATACATATATAATACATAATGCATCATTACATACATGTATATAATACATATATCATTATATATATGTATTATATACTTACATATATCTCTACATTTATATATACTGAGGAGAAATTGGAACACTTGTGCACTGTTGGAGGGAATGTAAAGTGGTGTAGCTGCTATGGAAAACAGTATAGAAGTTTTAAAATAAATTTCAAAATAGAATTGCTGTATAATACAGCAATCCCACTCTTCTGAGTATATATCCAAAAGAATTGAAATCAGGATTGTAAAGAGATATTTGCACTTCCATGTTCATTGCAGTACCATTCACAGTAGCCAAGACCTAAGTTTTCATTGATGGATCAATGAATAAACAAAATATGATATATACATAAAGTGGAGTACTATTCAGCCTGAAAAAAAGATAGGATGCCATTTTTGACAACATAGGTGAACCTGCTAGATGAAATAAGCTGATCACAAAAAGAACATGATTCTACTCATATGAGGTACCTAAAATAGTCAAATTCAGAAAAGCAGAAGATAAAATGATTGCCCGGGGGAAAGGAAAATGAGTTGCAGTTCAATGGGTATAATGTTTCAGTTTTGCAAATGAGTAAGTTCTAGAGATCTATGGTACAACATTATGTAATGTAGTTAACATATTCTATTGTTACTTACATTTTGTTAAGAAGGTAGATCTCATGTTAAGTGTTACTACCCACATAAAAAAATAAAAATAATAAAATAAATTATCCAAAGGGAGGAAATAATGGCAGTTCTGGAAGTATAATATTACTCTAAAAGAAAATGTTATTAAATCACCTTGTTTTATTATTAAATCACTTCATTTTATTGTTAAATTATACTAAATGTTTGCATCTGTTAATATATTTTATGTTTCTGTTAATATTTTAATTAGTGTTTCAGGTAAAATACAAGACTCACAGTTAAATTTGAATTTCAGATAACTGACAATTTTTATTTTTAGTATAAGTATGTCCCAAATATTGCAAAGGACATATTACACTAAATAAATTATTGTTTATCCGAAATTTAGATCTGTCAGGCTTGTATTTATTTACTAAATCTGGCAACCCTAAGTTTAATTTAGATGTATACCTTCTCCAATCTTTTATTAATATTGATGCTTTAGGAGGATGTGCCATACTTACCCAGGTTCTTCTCCTACCCTATGGTTCAACATGGGGTATACCCTAGAATACATACACCTCAATGTTAGGGGTATGGTCGGTCACAAGACTGAGTAATAACAAGTTCAAACTGGTGAAAAGCTACCAGGGATTATACTTTGAGACAAGCAGTCATTTTAGATTTCTCCAAATTCCAAGTGTTTATTTGTAATTCTCTATTAAGATATTTTAGTACATTAATGTTTATAAAGTTTTATAATTCAATATTCAAAGATATTATGAATACTCAACCAGATATATAATCAGAATGTATATATTGAATTTCACTCTATTGATAAACCATGCAGAGCTATAATCATAGCATTCTTAGATTTCAAATACCATGATTATATTCTTCTACCTGTGAATCTTATACCTTCAGTTAAAACCTATGCATGTACTAGGAATTTAACAAATTTAACAAATTCTGGTTGAAAAATTAGAAATTATGTGGCTGAAAAATTAGAAATTATTTTCAAACAAAATAAAAGGCAATTTCCAACATAACCTTATATAACAGGCACAGAAATAATTTTAATAAGATTTTTTCCCAGTAAAAGTTTTACTTCTTTAAATCAGGTTTCCAATAAATTTTATGTATTTTTTATTATTTTACTTTTGAACCTGTAAATAAATGTTGCAAATATATGATATTATGCTGTGGAAATGTAGCTGAAAATTTAGTTTATACATCCATCCACAGTGACTATAAGTATATCTCAATGTTTCCCTTCAAAAGAATCTAAGACATCTCAAAACTTTTCCTCTCACTAAATTTAAGGCCTTACATGTCTGATTTTGTGCATTAAAAGCAGGTTATTCAACTGAAGCAAATCCACAGTTATGTTAAGTTCTCTGAGAAAAAAAAAAAAAGTCTGTTGAAGAAGATAAACTCTTTCCTACTTTTCCTTTTTCAGGTCAAAGGAAAATATACCTTTCTTATTTTTGAAAGCTTGTATGAGAGGAAGAATTATAACCACATACTGTAAACTTCATATTAAATCATAGAGTTTTGAGAAGAAAACAATCAAAAGTTCTTCACTGCTTGCATTAATATTTCTACTGTTTGTATTTAAATACTTTTGCTGATGGGTCAGAAAATAGTGTCAGTTATATATAGCACAATATCAAAGGAACAAAAAAAGAATTTCCGGAAGAGCTGTCAGAAAATACTGGCACCCATTATCATAGAGCAAACATTTTAGTATAGACATAATATATTATTAGACTTCTTTTCCTTTTAATATGGCTCTGTATATTTTCAAGGTGACTTAGAATCATGATGTGATTAATTCTAACAAAATTCTCAAGGTCCCAAAGATGTACATGTTCTTTGTTAACAATGATGTGATGGTAGAAATTACCCTCGAATTTCCTATTTACCTCTGAAGTAGAAATTCTTTGGGTTTCCATATTCAAAAGCATATTTTCTTAAATACTAATCATAAGTGTTTATAGGAAAATAAAAAACAAACCAAGAAAATTATGATTAGGTTTTCACGGTACACATTCTTTGTTAGAATTACTAATTTGGTAGAAATGTATTGAACATTGTGTTAGGACACAAAATACTAAATAGATTATTTGTAGTCTTTTTGCTAAAAAATTTTACATCAGATTCGGAAAAAACAAAAAGCATTATAAGGAGAGAAAAATAATATTACATATGTATGTAGTTAAGTAAATAAATTATTTTTCCTATTCAATAAATTGCTATTGGCAATGTACTTTGCTTTTTTTGGCATTAAAGTATAGATGGAAAAATATGTATCTTACTTGATTTACCATGGGGTGGGTTACCTCCCAAAAAACCCAACTTAAGTTGAACATATCATAAGTTGAAAATGCATTTAATACAGCTAACCCACTGAACATCATAGCTTAGCCTAGCCTGCCTTAAATGTACCCAGAACACTTATGTTAGCCTACAGTCATGCAAAACCATCTAACACAAAGTCTATTTTACAGTAAAGTGATAGATATATTGCATAAAATATTGAATACTGTACTGAAAGTATGAAACAAAATGGTTGTAAGTGTATTGGTTGCTTACCCTTGTGATTACATGGCTGACTGGGAGCTGCAGCTCACTGACTCTGTCCAGCTTCCTAAGAGAGCATCATACAACACATATCACTACCAAGGAAAAGACCAAAATTAAAAATTCAAAGTACAGTTTCTACTGAAAAACTATTGCTTTTGCACCATCATAAAGGTGAAAAATTGTAAGTTGGACCATCATCAGTTGGGACTGTCTATAGTAATTTCTAATGGAAATTGGAAATAGTTGATGACATGTAAAAGACAAAAACATTTAGTTTATATTATAGTTCAATTTTAATTATAAATAAAAGGGAAGAAATGAGTTAAATGCTGAATGCATTTGAGGGCAGAGTGGATTTTAATATATGTTTGTGGAAAAAAAGAAAGCATGGAGGGAAGAAAAAAAAGTTATGGTCACTGCATATGAGTTGGGGTAGCTTCTCTCCAACATGTTACCATTTATTTTTACCCCCTCAGTACACACATGCCATCAAATTATGACATCTATTTCTCCACCCTCTTGATCTGGCCTGGCATGTGATTGTTCTGAAAAATCATATATGGTGAAAATGACTCTAGTCAGTTCCAGGCCTCACCACTGAGAGAATTGATATCTTCCTCCAAGCTGTTTTTCCTTTCCTTTTCTTTTCTTTGAGTTTATTTGTTTTTATTTTTTCTTCTAGTTTTATTGAGATATAATCGACATGCAACACTGTACAAGTTTGAGATATATAGCATGATTTCATTTATATACATCATGAAACAATTACCACAATAAGTTTAGTGAATATCAGTCATCTCATATAGGTACAAAATGAAAGAAATAGAAAAAAAATATTTTTTCCTTGTGATGAGAACTCTTAGGATTTAATCTCTTAACAACTTTCATAGTAAAATACAGCAGTGTTAATTATATTTACCATGTTGTTCATTACATCCCTAGAACTTATTTATCTTATAACTGGCCTAATAATTTTTTAGGGTGATATTGGTGAAGTTTTATTCTGATTAATGAAATTTACATTCAGAAAGTTGTAAAATGTATGTCACAGTTTACAAAGCACTCTATTGTGCAAAAAATGTTTGAGCCTTAAAATAACTCTGCGATGTAGGCATATGAGTTATATGATTTTCAAAAGCAAGTATCCATTGCTCTCTCTTCTCCCTCTATATCCTGAGCTACATTGATTGCCTCCTTTCCTAGCTGCAGATGATCCTTTTAGCTGTTTTGTAATGCTTTCCTTTAGAAGTCAGCAACCATGTAAAAAATGAGACTATACTGACATCATCAATCTCTAAGCAGCCCAACTAGAGATTAAAACACCAGATTAAACACCAGATTAAAACACCAGATTAACACCAGATTAAAACACCAACCAGATTAAAACACCAACTAGAGTATCAAGGCACCAGTCACATGAGTGAAAAATTTTATATTGGCTATCCCACCCAAGAGGCTTCAGATGTCTGCAGTTTCAGGCATTATCTGACTTCAATTACATGTGAGGCGCTAAACTAGAACTATTCCTAAGCTCATTCAATCTAAATATCAAAGAGAAATGTTCATTATTGTTATTTTAAGCCACTAAATTTTCATGGGATTTATTACTGAGTAATAGATAACTAAAACAGGGGCCTGTTCATGTTCAAAAATACCATGAAACTTTGATAAACTTTATTCAAACTGACTCATGTGTGTGTATTTGCTGTAGTGCAAGAACCATAGGACTGCCCCCTAACAGGTAGACATGCCTTCCCAGGGAAAGGGAAAATCTGCTTCTGGTGTTAACTACACAGTGGTAATATCCACCTCATTGCAGATTACAGTTTGAAGAGTGAAAAATTATGTCAGACATAACAAAGGACAGGATGACAACAGCGAAAAATAGTGCCAATGGTAAGAGGAGACATTCTTTCAGTTGAGACCAACTTAGACATAGAATAAAGAAATGTGGAAATGAGAAATATATAAAGATTAAAAAGGGGCTAAAAACTGAAATTATAGGGACTAGCCAATAAGGCTAATGAATTTCCCTAACTTCATTCCCCAAGAAAGGAAACCTTTTTTTGGAAAGCTATTGGCTGTTATTTCAAGATGGAACTTGGTAAAAATAAAAGAAAAAAGGTTGGGCAATAGAGCAGTGCAAGTACCCTTACCCTCAAGAAAGGAGTGGTTGGGTGGGGATGGGGGCAGTTGTACAAGATTGAAGATGGTAAAGAGCCAGCCCACCCTGAGAGAAAAGATATAAAACATTACATACAATTTTCTCTTGTAACTCCTAAGCCCTATCTGTATATTTTACAACTCACTAAATTATACTCTTGAAGAAAACTTAAGACGGAGTCTAAACCTTAGTTTTTCTAAGCCTATTTTAGCCAGGAACATTCTCAGGTATCCAGTAAGCTATCTCTACAGTCTTCAAGATAGATGGCAGCTACATTTACTCTCTGAGAATGTCCCAAACCTGCACTATTTCTTGAAAAACAATTATCAGTGATTTCTTTCCTTCACATTCTCCACCATCCACATGTCTCCTGCTATTGGTCTTTGTAATTATTCCCTGTGCAATAGAAGGGAGTAATTCCTTGTGCCCTATGGGTAGCACACAAATAATACAAAATAATGTATCTCACAATAGCTAACCTTTACTCAATACATATTACATTCTATCTATGTTCATAGATTCACATAGATTATTTCAATTAATTCTCATAACTCTATGAGGTAAGCATAATAGTACTGTATTATTTGCACTTATCTTGGTAAATGTTAAAATGAGTACTTAATTTACAGATAAACAAATAAAAAATAATAAGAATAGCAAGTAGCTTGTCCAAAGTTACAGATATTGCCTATATCTTTGGACAAGGATTTGAACCCAAGCACTAACTCTAGAGTGTGCCTCCTATTTTCTAGAATACACTAGGTATAACAATTAATGGAGGTCATAGCATTGCTAAAGGCACATAAAGTCCTGAGGGAACTTAGCAGATACTCCTGTGGGATTTTGAAACTTCCCATCAATAAGCTCTTTACCATTTAATTATATATAGGGGGATACAACTGGGCAAACATATATGTGACCTTTATCAAGTTTACAAAGCAAAAAATATAAGTAGAAGGAAGCAAAAAAAGGAAGAGAGGAACTTATTACTTTATGTAGATTGGTTTAATGTATACATTTCAGAAACTAAATTATGTTAAGCATCACATTCAATTAAATTTAAGATGTACTTTGTACAATTCAATTTAATATTTGTATAATTCTGGTTCTTCTTTAATTTAAATTTTATAATTAATATTGAGGTTTTTTTTTTTTTTAAACTATGAAAAGCTGTTTAATTTTGAAGGCATGTCTTGGGTTTGATGTCACAGCTTACACTTAATGGCATATTTGAAGTATAAGACTACAGTCACCACTGGCTTCCTGGACACCCAACATGTATAGTCACACAAGACCCTGTGTGTAAAAGGGCCCCAGTCTTGGTTAGGCATTCTGGTGCTGCTGCCTTAAAATTCTTAATAAGAATGAATAGGGAGCCACATGCTTTAATTTTGCACTACACAGCACAACTGAAGCAGCCAATTTTGATGACTGTAATATTTGGCATAATTTTTGATGTATGATTTAGTAACTCAGAATTTGGGCTCAAATTTTGTGATTTTTGGTATATTCTACTTGTGTCCTTATCATCACTTTGCATTAGCTATTTTCTGGATTCAGTGGCCTGGAAGTTATCACATACCAGAAGGAAGATGTTTATCATATTCCAGAATCCTCACAAATCACCATACATATCACAGTATTTGGATGAAACTGACAACTAGTTCAACAGATAGAACTACTAATTTGAAAGCAAGGAACATATGATACTGTATCTCTCTGTCTGTCATTATAAGAGATATACTTCATTTTAGATCCAAGTGTAACCCCATCCCACACAGACCCAATATTATCTGACATTTATTTTGGTAAATTATTTACATCAGAAGTGCTACATTATGAAAATAAGGCTACAGAATATTTAATTTATGCTAAGACATTAATCATACAACTTTAAACCTCCTACATCACACTTTCCATGTGTTCTTCATTCTGTTTCTGTACCCCATATTCTTCCTGCTCTTTAGTCTTGGACATTTGAGAAATTTAAAGTAATATATTATGTCAGTGTTTGTAATAGCATTTTGCCAAATATACATGATAACCTATAACCGAAGAATATCACAAATTGTGAAAAAAAGCTATATTTTTAAAGTACTGACTATAAAACCAGCAGTCATAACCTCTGGTGAAACTCATTTAACGAGCTCTTAAAACATTGTTTCCTAATTTTTTTTAATGGTTTGTTCTGAAACAGATATTTGCACTTTTGGAAAATAGTCTGTGTTTTAAACTAAAATATTGACAAGAGGAAGCTCTGAATCATTGAAAAATTGAATAGATCTATCTCCTATCTACCTATGTATCTATGTATCTATCTATCCTCTATCTATCTTTCTTCCTCCCTCTTTCCCTCCCTCCCTGCCCCATCCTTCCTCCCTCCCTTCCTTCCTTCCTTCCTTCCTTTCTCTCTCTCTCTTTTTTCTTTCTTTCTTTGTTTCCTTCTTTCTTTCTTTCTTTCTTCCTTCCTTCCTTCCTTCCTTTCTTTCTTTCTTTTTCTTTCTTTCTTTCTTTCTTTCTTTCTTTCTTTCTTTCTTTCTTTCTTTCTTTCTTTCTTTCTTTCTTTCTTTCTTTCTTTCTTTCTTTCTCTCCATCTGTCTTATAGATATTTTTGCTTCTGTTTCTTGGAGAAAATCTGTGAACAGCTTTGAGGGGGTTGTCATAGATGACTTGTTTCTCTCCTCTCCATCTTTTCAGAGACACTCCATTGTTATTAAGTATTTAATGACTGAGTAAAAATCATAATAACAACTGTAAAGAAAAATAAGAGAAAGAAGGGAGTTAACTCCAAATGCATTCAGAAAATAAAATCCTATATTATTATATTTATCTACATGTCCATTTTTATACCGTCATTATACTTTTGATGCAAAATAATAGAAATCTTAAAATAAGACAATTTAAGTCACCCTTCTTGAATGTCACTCAAACTCCTTTTGGCTCTCCTAAGTCTTCATGCATATCTATATAGATTTTAGAATTTGCTTGTCAATTTTTAACAGAAAACCTAATGGTATTATGAGCTCTATTTGGGAGGAATTATCTTCTTAAGAATATTGAGTCTTTGACTAATGAATATGACACTTAGTCTATTTACTTAGATCTTCCAAGTTTTGTAGTTTTCAGTGAATATCTATTTACTTAGGTCTTCCAAGTTTTGTAGTTTTCAGTGAATATACCTTATACAGAGTTCATTAAAAATACTTAACTGTTTTACAGTGGGTTTTTTGCCATTGTAAAATTTTGTTTAAATATTTTCATTATCTAATTGCTCATTGTTACTATTTAATAATAAAATTAATTCTGATATATCAGTCTTGTATCTTGCAACCTTGCTATTCTCACTCAGCTTTGGGGTTTTGTGTGTGTGTCTGTATATGGGTCTTTTTGTGTGTGTGTGTGTGTATATTGTATAAAATCATCTCTATATATGATTACGTTATCTGTGAATAAATACTCTCCTCTTGATTTCTTAGGTCAATGATTTCTATATCTTTCAATTGCCTTTGTGATTTCTTAATGAGGATCCCTTTTATGTGACTAGTCATTTTTCTCTTGCTGCATTCCTGATTCTCTCTGTTTTGTCTTTCATAGCTTAATGTGTTTAATTTTCTGTCCTTATGTTTATTCTATTTTGAATTCTTTGAACTTCTTGGATGTTTACATTTATGTTTTTCATCAAAGTTGGGAAGTTTTCAGCTACTATTTCTTCAAATATTCTGTGTGCCCCTTCTCTTTTTTTCTTCTGGAACTCCCATAATGTATATGCTGGTCCATTTTTGATGTCCTGTAACTCACTTAGACTCTTCACTTTTCTCTGTTCTTTTTTTCTTTCTGAAGTTTACCCCTAGCTCTGCATAAATGGTGGAGTCACTCTAGGATAATGAAACTATGCTAAAAGAAGTAAAGGGGGTGTGTGAAAATGTCTCATAAATAGAAAATATCAATAAAAGAAATAGAAATTTTAGAGAACCAAAGCTGAGCATACTCTAAGAAACAGACACTTCAGTGACCATGCATGGCAAGGAATACAGTTTCTTTAAAAAAAAAAAAAAAAAGGAAAAAGTCACTGAACAAACACCATTATGGTATTGGGAGGTGAGGACTTTGGGAGATAACTAGATCATGAGGGTGGAACCTTGTTAATGGAATTAGTGTCTTTATAAAAGAGACCTTGCAGAACTCTCTCATCCTTTCCACTGTATGAGGACACAGTAAGAAGACAGCCACCAACGAACCAGGCATTGGGTACTCACCAGACACCAAATTTGCTGGTGCCTTGATTTTGGACTTCTCAGACTCCACAACATTAAGAAATAAATTTATGTTGCTTGTAAGCCACACAGTCTATGATGGTTTTTTATAGCAGCCCAAACAGACCAAGACAGGAAATTTGTACCAAGAAGGACGGTGCTGCTCCTAAAATAAAAATATCTAAAATATGGAAGCAGCTTTGGAGCTGCATTATAGACAGACGTTGGAAGCATTTTGAGGTCTATGCTAGAAAAAGCCTACATTGCTGTGAGTGAACTATTAAGGGTGATTATGGTGAGATCCCAGGAAGAAAAGAGGAATGCTGTAGAGAAAGCCTCAACTTTGTTAGTGAATACCTAAGTAATCCTGAACATAATGTTGATTATGACATCATCAGAATGGTCTTTACCATCCATAATTCCTGAGTGGAATGAGGAAAATGTTATTTGGAAATGGAGGAAAAGTCATCCTTGATATTAAGTGGAAATGAAGTCTGAATTGTGTTTGTGCACTTGTATTTTGTGTAGAAACTGTGAGCTATGAAATCAGCTGCAGCAATTTCTAAGCAACTGTTGAAGGAGTAGTCTGGTTTCTTCTGACTCATTGTAAAATATAAGAATAAAGAAATAACTTTAAAGACAGAATTGTTAATTAGGATGAAAGCAGAACTGAAAAATTTGGAAAGTTCTCAGATGATTCATATTGAAAAGAATTGGAAAGCCTGCTTGGGAAAAAACAAACAAACAAAAAACTAAGGGAGTAGCCAGGGACCATTTGATAATGAGGTTAATATGAATCAGCCATCTCCACAGAAGCCAGATCTATCTTCCAAAAACAATGGAACAATGACCAGAAAGGCAATTGGGACATCACTAGGCCTGCCCCTCCCATCACAGGGCCAGAGTACAGAAGCCCTGGGGACATGGCTGACTCTACTTAGATTTTAAAGAACAGAACCACGGTCCCTCAGAGCTGTGAGGACAGTGCCCAGGTGGACAGTGTCCCTGCTGCCATGGGAGCAGGGCCACCCAGAGCCTTGGGGGCCTAACTCCTTCAAAGTAGGGAACCTTTGCTCCAGTGAGTTCCAGAAGATGGGACTCTTGCCACAGAAATGTAAGACCTCTGCCTCTTGGCATGCAGGGCAGAGCATTGAGTCAAAGGATTATTCTCAAGTCCTAAGATCTCATGGAGTTTCCCTTATAGTTTAGACTAACTTGGGACTTATGACTCCTTTCTTTTTTCTTAATTTTCCCCTTTGGAATCAGAATGTTTATCCTCTGCCTGTCCTACCATACTAATTTGGCAGCCCATAACTTGTCTGATTTTATAAGTTCGTAGCTGGAGAGCAATGTGTCCCAGGATGAATCATATCTTATTAATATCTTATTTAGATGATATTTAAGATGAGACTTTAGACTTAGATTTTAAAATTGATGCCAGAACCAGCTAGGACTTTTGGGGATATTGGGATGAAATGAATGTATTTTGCATGCAAGAAGGACATGAATTCTGGGGGGCTGAGTAGAATGCTGTGGTCTGAATGTTTGTGTCTCCCAAATTCATATGTTGACATCCTAACCTCAATATGATGGTATTAGGAAGTAGGACCTTTGGGAGGTGCTTAGGTTATTAAGGTGGAGTTCTCATGAATGGGATTAGTGACCTTATAGAAGGTCTCAGAGAGCTCCCTTGCCTCTTCCATCATATGAGGTTATGGTGAAAAGACAGCTATCTATGCATCAGGAAGCAGGCTCTCACCAAACACTGAATCTGCCTGCACTTTGATCTTGAACTTCCTGGTCTCCTGAACTGTAAGAAATACATTTCTGTTGTTTATAAGCCACTGAGTCTATAGTATTTGTTATAAAACATTAACAGAACAAGATACATACCATTTATAAAACAAAGTCAAAAAAACAACTGGGTCAGAAAATGCTAAAAGGAGATGGCATTACTCTGCTCCAAAGTGTCTCCAACTAGAAATGACCAATGAAGTGAGAAATTGTTGAGAAGGTAGTACAGTTTGTTTAGGTGTCCTTTGTTAGAAGTGTAGTTCTAAAGCATTTATTCATATTGTTTTGCTCACCTTTATGTTATTACCAGATGACAATAAATGCTGTGAGATTGTTTTTCAAAAAAAAAATCTGTATCATTATATTTTAAGTGTACCTTTGCAGACATTGACTTACAGTAAGTATCTCTTTCATTGGTTTTATTGTAACTAATTAACATATTTTGTTTTTCTGAGTTTTTCAACACACTTTGTTAGTTTATTACAATCTTCCTTCAAATAATATCTTACCAATTTATATATAGTGTAAGAATATTATAGCACTGCACTTTTGTATCCCCAAATTGAGTGTTTAGGTTATAATTATCATACTTTTATTCCTGCATAAATTATAAACCTCACATTACATTTTAATTATTTTACTTTAACAATTATTTCACTTAAGTAACTATAAAGAAAAATATATTTTATATTTACCCACATACTTATAATTACAGTGTTTTTCAACTAATTGTATAGATTTCTACTTCTATCTGGTATTAGTTTTATCTATATTGAAAACTTTTCTTAAACATTTCTTTTAGTACAGGTCTCTAACCAATAAATATTCTTATCTACTTTTCTTCCATTTTGTCATAAGTAACATTTATCTTGTCTTATTAATCAATAAATTTGTTTGCTGGATATAAAATTCTAGCTTGAGAGTTCATATTTTACTTTCAGAGATTTAGAGATGTCATTTCACTGTCAATTCCTTCCATGATGTTTTTTTCTCTGGGTATAATGCTTTCCCCTGGCCTCAAGATCTTTTTAGTATTTTCTATTTATCTCAGATTTCCAGAAATTTAATTATGATGTGCCTTGGTATAGTTGTTACTATTACACTATTTTTTTCTTTGTTTATTTCCATCTGTCTGTCCTTCTGTCTTTCTTAAGTCTTGTTTGGGGTGCTTTGAGTTTTCTAGATCTGTAGGTATTTTTGCTTACATTAAATTGAAAGATTTTGGGCCATTTTTCTTCAAATATTCTTTCTTCCCTGCTGTTTCTATTCTTTTGGGATTCCAGTTATTAAAACACTACTTAATTTGAAATAGTTCAAGAGTTCCATAAGTTTTTGGAATTTTTCATTTGTGCTTTAGTTTTTTTTTTTGTTTGTTTGTTTTTGTTTTTCAAGTAGTTCTATTTTTATTTCTTTTTATTTTCTTTGAATTTTATTTTCTTTATTTTTATATAGCAAGTTCATATTAGTTATCCATTTTATACATATTAGTGTATATATGCCAATGTGCTTCAGTTTTAATAATTTTTTTATGTTGTGTTCATACCTATTTCATCTGCTATTAATCATATTCAAATTTTTATTTCATATGTGAATATTTCAACTCAGAAGTCAGCTCCTTTTTTATATTACCAATTTCTCTTCTCATTATCTTCATCTTT
The DNA here is from genome assembly GCF_949987515.2 of Delphinus delphis. Classification (NCBI taxonomy): domain Eukaryota; kingdom Metazoa; phylum Chordata; class Mammalia; order Artiodactyla; family Delphinidae; genus Delphinus; species Delphinus delphis. The sequence goes on from NC_082700.1 coordinate 37,020,221, forward strand.
TCCTTTTTATCCTTGAACAAAGCTGTTTTAATGTTATTGTTGATTCCATTATCTCTCTCATGCCTGTATCCATTTCTGTTAAATAAAATTTCTCTAATATTTTTAATATATTTTAGGATGATGCTATTCTATCTTGCTAATGGTTTTACTGGATGATGGCCATGGTGAATATGGTGTTGAGTGTCTATATTACTGAGTGTCCATTTGATGAATGAAAAATTTACCCTTCAAGTGTCATTGCAAATAGGACAGAGATAAAGAAACAGAAGCAGACAATAGGTAATACTTCTTTCCTTCATTTTATCAGAAAATATATTCCTAGTTATACATAAATAGAGAATGAATAGAAGATAAATATTATTCTCCATCTGTCTGTTCAAAGAATCAGCAGTAGGAACTTGATTATCTTTTCCTGGAAGTGCTAAAATTATAGTAAGAACAAAGCATATTTCAGTAAGAATATTCACAAATAACAGTTTCTCAAATCTTCAGTACACTAAGAAACCACAGTCCATCATTCAAGATGAACTACAGTGAGAACTGAAGATAAGGAAGATGCAGTGACAACACATGTTATGGTTTTGGTCCAGCAGTTTATGACCGTTTTCTGAATTGCCTCTGGAAAGGGCATTTTAGGATGTCTGTGCTTTCATCACATGTTCATGTGTTAATTTTGGTGGGGAAAATAAATCTAATTAATAAACCAAAACAATTTTTCCTTACCTGAATTTTAGTCATCTCATTTCATGGGGGCTCTACAGTATTTTTCAAATTTTATATTAGAAATACTTTGTTAAAGTGGACTCAAGTAAAATGTTTACAGCAATCACTTCCTTTAGCATTCATTTCTCATCAGCTGTGTTGAGCCTAGGACTTCATGTCTTCTCATGTAGCTCACTATTTTCCCCCATATTCCTACTGACCTAGAGTCTAATTTTTTTTATTTATTTACCACAATAATTATTAAATATAAAGTCATTTATATAACATCATATAAACATATAAAGGTTTTTTGTTTGTTTTCACTGTATTTTTCCTCCCAGTTATCTTGCCATTTTAGAGAAATTAGCCAGGGCTTTTAGTCACCTGTACCTCAGAAAATGATTAAGTTGCAGGGTCCAAAGGAGAAGTTCCTCTAAAACAATTTGTCTTCCTCTCAATCTGTTGGATGATGGGGTAGACCTGCATTCCCTTGAAGGGACTATGCTCTTAAGAATGAACAAAGGTGAAACAGAAAAAATTAAAGAGAGAGAGAGAGAGAGAGAGAGAGAGAGATCCTAAGATTAAGAAGGACAAAGAAGTCCATTGTGCCCAGAATAAATGGGATTTTGTGACCTCACTGTCCAGTAATACCCCGAGATGTGATAGTGAAAGGTTCTCCATCAAAGTGAAAAGTACCTCTTTGGTTCCCCAAGAATTTGGACCTTGAGCATTGAAACATAAATGGAGAGAGATGACTCAGAGCAGTAGGAAGCATCAAGAGAAGCATGAACCTGGGAACTGTGATCCTTATATTTGGTAAGTGTTTCTTTATGTCACCAGCATATCCTGTAATGTCATAGGCCTTCATAAAGCAATGGTGACTTGGAAGTGGTCATCAAATGAAAACCAGAGTGAACTAAGAGTGTATGTGTGGTATGAGTGTGTGTTTCTCTGTGTGTGTGGATATGTGTTACTTTTCTTGTTCTGCCTAATGCCACAAGTATATATTACAAACCATGAGAAAATTAAAAGACCCCAATGATGATCAATTCTACAACTCTTTGCACTTTGGTTATATGAGAAGCAAAGTCAGATTTAATTTGATTTGAAGAAAATGAATTACTATGACAAACCATGTGTATCCTAGTTTATGTAGTAAGATACTCACCCAGTACAATAGCTCATTAAGACTGGTAAATATATCAGGAAGACGGCTGATTGATGATGGATTTTTCTGAAGTAGTTCTGGCCATCTTTTAATGTTATTACCTGATTCAAGTTTGTTTTCTTACACAATTCTTTTCCTTTCAGAGCTGGCTTGCACTAGCTCACAGCTACCATTATCACCACAATGATACATTGTGGCCATTGTTTTACTGAGTATAATCAGCACATGCACCATTGCCATCCTGAAGGATCTTAAATGAGCCCTTCCAACATAGTGGCAAGGTGGCAATTTATTCTCCCTCCTTTTATCTTCTTATTAAGACTTTCGCATTCCCAGAGGTGATTTCTCATTGCATTTTTCATAAGTGTGTAACAGACTGGTGGTTTTCATCAGAGGGTTTGGAAATTGCCTCCTTTTAGATGAAGACCACCAGATCTGTATATTCAAGTGTGTGTTAGATTAATTACTTTATGCCAAAAATGTTTAAATATCTGGGTAATGTAGGAATTCCAAAGCAAATACAAATTATCATATTTTTTCTCAAGAATATTTAATAATGAGAAAAAGCATCAACAATTAGTCAGAGGTAACATTAAAAGATGCCAGCAACACTGTAAGAAAGTAAACTGAAACTTTCCAGTATTAAATACCAATGAGAGAAACTTAAAAAAAAAAAGAAAAGAAAATTAATCAAGTTCACTTAAACAGTTAATCATTCTTAGCATCTATTGCAGTCTTACTATATTTGAGGCCTTTGCTAACCATTAAACATAAATTAGTCTATGTAATACCCAGAAGATTCTTTGAGATAGTTACTATCACTACTATTAGGTGAGGAAACTGGTGCAAGGGAATGACTATCAGCTCAACATCACAAATCAGTAAGTGGATAATCCAGGATTCAAACCTAGGCTCAGAGATACTGTACTCATCACATTCTTACAGTGACTATTCTACAAGTATGAACAAAATGTGAAAATTCTGAATGAAAAAGGAAAACTAACTACTAAAAATATTTAAACACTGATCAACATTGTTATAAGTATTTGACAAAACCCACCACACTTTTGTGTAATAAACAGTCAAAAAACACACAAAGTAGACAAAGCTACTAGAGAAGAACTCATTAAATGTAGGAATAAGCATACAGAAATTATTTAAAGCAAATTCACTGACAGGTGAATTTTAATTCAATTTTAATTATTCTGAAATTATTCTCTTAATTCAACATACTTTCAATAAAATTTTCAAGAAAATTTATTTTTTAATACATTACTTAATTTTTATAAGCTATATAAAAGATGAAAAACAAGTGTAGATTGGCAACTAATTTTGCCCTAAAGTTATACCATATACTTATATCATAATAAACTAGATTAATTTATATTATATAAGATTGGATGTGAATAGATAAGTGATCAGTGTAAAAGCTTTAAGTGCAGGAAATTTTTTCAGGAATAGACCATAATTTTAGTTTATAAAAAAATAGAAAATTAAGTAATAAACTAACCTTTACTTACTAAGATTGCTAAATATTTCCAATACATTTATTAAACTTACTAGATAATGTCTAAGTCTGTTCAGGTCACTATAAAAGAATACCATAGACTAGGTGTTTTAAAGACAACATAAATTTATTTTTAACAAATTTGAAGGCTGGGAAGTCCAAGGTCAAGGCGCCAGCAGATTCGGCGTCTGATGAGACTTGCTTCCTAGCTCATAAACAACTGCCTTCTCACTGTATCCTCACATGGCAGAAGGGAGGAGGAAGCTTTCTGGAGTCTCAGTCAAAAGGGTACTAATCCCATTTTGGGGGACTCTGTCCTCATGACCTCATCATCTCTCAAATGTCCTACTTCTTAATAACATCACATTGGAGGTAAGATTTTAACATGAATTTTGTGGAGACACAAACATTCAGTCCATAACAGATAAAATACATGGTTAAAAAATGAATATCAGTATGAAAAAGGCTTTTCTTGGCAATATTCAAAACCCCATAATCATATAGGGAAAGGTCAAGAAATTGACAATTGTGACAACATGCTTCAACCTTGAGGGCATTATGCTAAACGAGATAAGTCAGACAGAGAAAGACAAATACTGTATGATATCACTTATATGTGGAATGTAAAAAAGCTTAACTCATAAAAATAGTAGAATGGTGATTACTAGGGGGTGGAGGTTGGGGGAATTGGGAAGATACTGTTTAAAGTTACTAACTTGTAGCCAGTAGATAAATAAGTCCTGGAGATCTAATGCATAACATAGTGATTATAGACAACAATACTGTTATTAAGAGACTAGATCTTAATTGTTCCCAACACAAAAAAGAAATAATAATTATGTCACCTGATAGTGGTGTTAGTTAATGCCATGTTGGGTGGTAATCATATTGCAATATATAAATGTTTCAAATCTACACATCACATAATTTAAATTTATACAATGTTATATGTCAATTATATCTCAGAAGAATAAATTTAAAAAATGAAAAAGCATAAGGAAGAGAAATTATCATAATCATGTGCTCTTAAAACAGTAATGCCATTGACCTAAAAGAAAGAAAAAAATATGGCCTCATGAAGCATAAAACCACTGACCCATTAAAGGCACAATGACAAAGAATTATTATTCATAATACAGAGAATGCCCAAAGTAAAATATAATGAATTATTTTTAAAAACTGAGGAAAATACTTAGCCATCAAACCTCATAGGAAAATAAGACACGTAGGTGGCCAATGTATAGTAACTGATATGCAATCTCTCTCATAACTAAAGAGGTACAATGAATAATGCCTTGCCTACCTATCAGAGTAGCAATATTTTGTAGGGCATATTATGTCATATTTTGACAAAATTTCTGGAAAATAGGTCTTCTCAGATTCCTCTTGGTGAACTAAAAATAATAAAGTATGTTCAAAGCCTTTAAGTCAACAATTATTTTTGTAGAAGTCCAGCAAAAGCAAACCAACACAACAAGAATAATTTTAAAAAATACATGTCCATGCCTAACTCTTATATTTAAGTTACAAACCCACAAAAGATGCCAAATAGCCAAAATGATCTTGAGAAAAAATAGCAAACTTTATATTATAAATACAGAGATCAGATTAGTGGTTAGCAGAGGGGATGGTGGTTAAGGGATGAGCGACATGGGTGAAGGGGTCAGAGTAAGGTGATGATGGATAGTAGCTAGATTTGTGGCGGTGATCACTTTGTAGTGTATATAGATGTTGAATTATAATGCTGTACACCTGAAACTTATGTAATATTTTTTAAAAAGCATTTTTTTAGAAGAAGAAAAAGCAAGACACACACAGCAGCAACAACAATAACAATTATCATAAATCTCTTTAAAGTGTAGACTTTAAAACATTATGGGGTATCCCATTGCATTCTTATATGGATTTCTATTTAGTCATCAATAAGAAAAAGGTAGACATACGCATATCCTCTTTCTATGTTATTAAACTACTGACAACATATTTACCATGCTTTATGTTATATTTACAATACATGCTGAGTATACTTACACATTTGTGTAAGTATATTTGTGTATGAAAATAGAATGAACTGAAACAGTGCATACCACTTTATCAGGCTATCTCAGGAATAAGGAAGAAATACAGGGAGGGTGAATAGGAAATTTTTTATGTTTTAATCTATAGACATATTCATTATTGGAAGCTTTAGATCAGAAATGTGTTCATGTATGACATGCAAAAAAAAGTGTAATTTTAAACATGTTGAAGTATAAAAGAAATGTGCTGCTGTTACAAAACTTCTTCATTTTATGAATATAATTTCTCCTGACTCTATTCTGGCAAATTCACAAAATGGGGAGACAGCTACTTGGTAGTTATGTACCAATTAATCATTTACTCCCATTCAATAAATATTTGTTGAGTTCCATTCTTTGTAACATACAAATGTGGTAGATGCTGTGGACAAAACAGTCAGGAGAATAGACAAAGTCTCTGACTCATTAGATTGCAATCTACTTGGCCAGATAAAACAAATAAGTAATGACAATGAGCACAGGCTGTAAATCATCCAATAAAAGGAAATTAAAAAATGTGGTTCACAAAGACACAGGAAAAGCCACTTTAAGTGAAATAGCCACTTGTGACATTTGAATGGAGTCCTATAGAATATGAATAAATTAGCCATTGAAGACCAGTGAGGTAAATATTCTACATATAGGGAAAAATAGTGTAAAGGATTTGGCTTTTTTGAGGAGTGGAAAACAGGCAAGGTGAGGAAAGAGAAAAATAAAATAAGGTTGTATAAATCAATGGGAGTCAGATTATGCCGTCTTAAAAGTTATAATTAAGAATTGGGATTTTATTCCCAGACTTATCTTCCAGGAGTGAGTATAACTGGAACAGATAAATAAGCTAATAGTGCTTGTTATTTGTTTAGTTTAACATAAGCATGTGAAATTATGTTGGTTTTGTTTCTGATGGTATATTTCTAAAAGCTTTTGTAAGGGTGAGAGAAAGTTAAATTATAGCTCTAGAGATGCCTGAATCATAATAAGCTCAAGATAAATGTTGTATCCCTTTCTATCTTGTGCTCCTTGTCCTGTGTTTGGTTTATGAACTTCAGAAATGAATGAATGGATGGATGAATGAATGAATGAATAAATAAGTAAATACTGAAAAAAAAGGTAGGCTCTTTTTATTTTCTATTTCTTTCTTGAAGAAAGCATGTAGAAATAGTTTTAAATTTAAACTGAACTGTGATCAGCAAAAGAACACCTAAACATTTTGATTAGCTTACCTATCATTCTTTCAGATGCTATTTTATCTAAATAGGTATTTTGATCTGTTTGAAATGTGCAAATGAAAGAAGATACATTTTTTATTGTTATGTTTAAAAATTAAAAAAAAAGTATCCTGTGGAATATAAATGCTATATAAGAAAGGGGAGGGGGGGAAAAGCTTAAATGGAAATACTTTAAAATATTACAGGGAATATTTCTTATGAGACTATCTTCTAAAACCCAAAATAGAAAACTTTTATTTTCCATTTCTTTCCTAGTATAGTTGCTGATGAACTCACGTTTCTTTTATTTTTCTTTCTTTATTTCATTTTTATTTTTTGGTCTATTTTGTTTTACATTTCAGCAGAGCTTCTATAACTATTACCTATTTTGTTTTAAATGTTTTCTTTTTCCTTTTCTTCATTAACAAGAATCTTTGAGGCTGCTGCCTAAAGTATATAAATATGCTCACAATTCTTTTTTTTATATATACTTTATTATAAGGCTACTTTTCCTTTCTTTTCAAGTGCAATTTGAATATAGAAAAGGGTAAACTTCCTACCTTCTTACAGTATTTATCTCTTGTTCACAGCTATTTCTCTTTGATCGGCCTATCATATTTCTACCTTGAACTTTTTACACTTCTCCAGTTTATAACCCAGCTCTCTATTTGCTTTCCTTCTTGTAGTTATCTTTTGTCTTTCCCTCCTTTCTCATTTTATTTTTATCTTTGTTATTCTTCTCTATCATATCTCTTATATGTTCTCCATTTCACTTTTCTAATACTTGTAGGATTCTTCAGATTGAAAATGATCTCATGATCACCTATTTTGTTTTTCCCTAAAATTTTGTTTTTCAAATTCTCAAATTTTTATTAATTTTAATCTTTCACATTACAAGCTTGAAACATATTTTTATTAACATAGATTTGAAGTAAGGAGAAAAATAATAGCAAACACTTTACAGCATTTTCTATGTGCCCAGTACTTCTAGGTATTTAATATATCATTTTAGCTTAACAACTATATGAGGTAATTTCTATTATTAGATCAATTTTAAGGAGGTGAAAATTGAAGCACACAAAGGTTGTGTAACTTCCTTAGTGTCACAGTGGTAGGAACTGATTTAGCCAGGTTCAAGCTGTAGTTTGACTCCACAGTTAGTGTCCCAATCATTCCATTATACTGCTTTTCACAAAAAGCTAAACTATGAGAGAAATGTGTGGGTTTTTTTTTTTCCTATTTCTCAATCTGAATTTAAACTAAATAAAATAACCGTGCCTAAAAACGTCATTTAAAAAAAACCCTAGATTTTTAAATGAATCCACTAAAATAAGGTGCTCAATTAGTTGTCATATATGAGGCAGATTTTATACTATAAGAAATATGTGGATAAATTGTTTTTCAAAAGTTTCAGTAGTAATATATATTATTGTAGTTAAAAAAAGATCATATTTTTTTCCTGACTAAACTCAATTATCTTTCTTAATCACTTTTGAAATTTTTGGTGGGGGGAAATCATAATTAAAAATATTTATTAAACCACAGATAATCCTTTAGTAGATGACGGGATTCAAAAGGGAGTGAATCAACCAACAAAATAGGAAAGATTCAAGGGCAAAGTTAATGAAAACCATCAATCAAAAATGTTATATATACATAATAAACCATTTGCTAATTTGTTACAAGGAAATTATTCTAATCAAATTATAAATAACAAATTATTGAGGTGATGATTTAGAAAATAATGAGGTGCACTACCAGCTATAAAGCTATAACTGTGATATAATTCATTGCTGAAATTGATTCTCCTCTCTGAGTATTTGCTTCCTTCCAGTTGGATTTATGCATTGTATTGGCCTCTTAAATTAGTGGATTTGATGCTGAAAGCTCAGCCTCTGTGCACTGGTGCCAAATCAAATCTTGGAGACAGAGTTTTAGGTGAAGTAGAAGAGAATAACTTTATTGCTTTGCCAGGCAAAGGGGTACACAGCAGCTCCTGCTCTGAAAAAAACTATGTATCCCAACCCAGGATGATTTGATGAGGAGTTTTATAGTAGTGGTTCAAAGGTGATATTGATTATAAGATTAGGGGTTGTGCAGGGCCTGCACTCCTTTAATCTCATCTCAGGTGGTCTCTTAATCTCATGAGCTTCTCTGGTTCCTTTAATCTTGCCTCAGGTGGTTTCTTGACTGTTCCTCCCTTGATTACCAACTGTTCAAATCTGCCCTTTGGAACTCAGGGAAGGTCATGGAGGCTGGAGTCTGTTCCAAGAAACAAGAAACGGGGGACAGAAAGGCATTTGTGTCCAGGAACCTGACAGGGTCCTGCTCAGTTTCACTTCATGCATCCTCTTAGATATTACCGTTTGAGGTACCTTCAGATATTCACCTACATACTCCATTTCAGTCAAATCCTTTGGCTTTCAATTTCATCTACGGCAATGTTAATTTGGTAGCTGTTAAATACTAAGGTTGCATTCGTCAGAGAGGAAGAAATTTTCCTCTACCCTCCTAAATTCTGGCTGCTCAAGAAATTAAATTAACATGAGTCGGATTAATAGGAGAAAATCATATATGTAATCACATGTATTATATGGGAGAGACCCAGGAAATCTGAATGATTTGTAAAAATGGCCAAAACCCTCACCTTAAATACCATCTTCAGCTAAAAACAAAAGAGAATGTGTGTGTGGGGGTAATGGTTGGGACTTCAAAGGTGATAAAGCAATTCACATGGAGATGGAAAAGCAAATGTTTGATTAAAAAATGTTTGCTGTGCCATGCAGAGACTATGGGACAGATTCTGATCTCTAGGTCCTGCCAAATTTCCCCCACAATACCTAGCCCATATTCTTTATAGATATCTCTGGTGATAGCTCTATTATAAGAATAATCCCTTTATCTACATTCTTTTAGGCAGTTAAGGGAGAAGTAAGAAGAAAAACTTCCTGAGTCTTCTGCTTCTTAAAAGTTATCAGCCTAAATTAATCCTCATGCCAAACAGATACCAAAATTTGCCACAAATTTTGCTACCCTAGACATGGATTTTATGTCAGACCCGATGATAGGTGATGGATATTAGAGATGAATAAGGTGTGAGACATGAAATAGAATCCTGAAAGACCCTTTTTGCCACTCTCCAAAATTCCACAAGAATATTGATTTTAAAATAGAAAACAGCTATTCCTATTTTCTGGGTTCCTAAAATCCTGTACTTGCATGGAAAAAAATGGTGAAAGAATTTGTAAAAAAATCAACATAATTATTAAGAAGAAACATGATGAGTTTTAGAGCAGTGAAAGGAGTATTATTTAAGTTTGACAGTAGACAGAAAAATGGATTCACTAAATGCTACCTGAGAGTGAATATAATGTATATTTCTGAAGAGAATTTAAAATGAAGAAATTTTTGGGAAAATGGTACTTGAAAGGAAGAGTTATTAGTATTAAGAAAGATTAGTGCTACATTCTTAGCAGCACAGCTTTTAAATGTCTTTTTTGCATAATTGTCTTTTTGTGTTTCAGTAAGTACAAGAGTAGTATTTTATTATTATTTTTTCTTTACCTGAATTAATCACTAGGTTTTCAAAATCTTTCTCCTAGTAATCCAATTGTCTCCTCATAAGATTGATTTCATTGGGGTTTCATTGTTTGGAACATGACTAAGTGTAGTTGTGGTCTCAAGAGCTTCTGGCTACATTGGTAACTTCTGTCAGTAACTCCTTGTCTCATTGGAAATTGTTGAACATATTTATTTGGACTTGTTTGGAAAAGAGTCTTGTATATTTGAAAAATTACTTATCAGAAGTATATAAATCTAAATGTATATTATTTTTTACTGTTCATAGAGAGTACAAATATTTTTAGAAGGAGCCAAACTACTGACAAGATTATTGCCCATACATTTTCATTCGGAAAAATATCCTGCATTCAAAATCTCATCCTCTGACTAAACTATTATGAATCATGTCAAAAAAGTCATTGTCTCTTAAAATCTTTAATACATTTTAATTCATATAATAAATTTAATATAAATAATTCATTTTATGTAAGCTATGTATTTGTCAGGGTCAGTTTAGTTATCTCTGACAATGTTGACTGATTTAATTAGTTGACTAATTAATTAAATGCCCAATCTTGTTGAACAAAGTATTTGAAGCAGCATATAGCCTATATTATAGTCATAAAATTTCATTATTGAAAGAGGCTTATAGATCATCTGTTTCATTTCTCATTTACAAAAATAAGGAAGCACTGGCCCAGAGTTTTTAAATTATTTTTGCAGTTTAATTAGTAGGATAATGTGAATTGGAACCTCATTCTTTTAACTTTCACATCAGTGCCTTTTTCAACAACCTGATTATCAAAAAAAAAAAAAAAAGAAAAGAAACACACTTATGTGAATAGAAACATTCTAATAGGTATTTCTTGATGATGATATTTAGTAATTTTTTATGTAATATGAGGTGGTAGAGAGTCATAAAAATATTTTTAACTCACTGGACAGTCTTTCTGTACTTACTTGTGTCCTTGAAAGTTGTCCTGTGTACATTTTAGAGAGGGTATAAATCTTTCGCCTTAAAATCAGGTCTGTAAGATATTTAACTTTTCTATTTTCATATTTCTGGACATATTTTTCACTTAAGTGCCTTTTTCAATGATAGTTGGAAATTAATATTATTCAATTCGAATATATGTCCACCAATTAATTTAATTCAGGGTTTCCCCTAGATTACAGAGTTGTTATTAAATTCTTGGGAGGATTTCATGTGGCCAAGGTGCTGGAGAGAGACACAGAATATTTTATAATCCACTGTTCATGCTGACATGTTTGATGGAATTTGCTGTTACAACTCATTTCTGCTGTTTTTTGTGGCATCTACCCATCCATGGCTTTATTGGGAATCACTTGTGTGCAGTCCATATAGTCCTGGAGTTTGTGGGGACTTTCAAAATCTGCTTCAGGCCTCTCTTCCCAACTGATACCCCATATCCATTTTTGCAAATCTGCTTTTTCACCTGATTTGCCAGGAAAACAGGCGATTTGCTTGTTTGCTTTATTGATTCTTCTGAAGGGAAAAATATTTTAGATATATTTTGTTCTCCCATTTTCTTTATCCCACCTGCTAGCCACCATCTGCCAGTTAACCTGGAAATGAGTAGGATAAAGAACTTCTTCTCAAGGATTTCCAGTGAGGTCCAGCTCACTTGCCTCTTGGTTTCCTCTTCTCTGTCCTTGGCTAGGGACACCTCAAAACCTCAAAAGACAATTTTGTAATGCCCAGAACATTTTTATATCAAGTTATTGTCTCTGAAAATTAATTGCAGAATAAAATGCATTGAGTGTTCCTCCCCAAATTTACAGCTTTTATTAAAGTAGTATTTACATGCCATAAAATTCACCCATTGTAAGTATGCAATGACTTTTAATAAGTATTCAGATTTTTACAATAAAAACCACAATCTAAAATTAGAATATTTCCATCACTCCAATGGATCTCTGTGTGGGTTGGGGTGTGTATTCAAAGTTCAGGCAGTTTTCAAGTCTTTCCCAGGTTTCTTTTTCTGCATGGCTGACTTACATCTCTACTGCACATTTATTAAGGTTCACAGAAAGCCAGGATGGTATGGAGAGCTTCTTACAGCCTTCTATGGATTTCTCATTTCCAAGACCTCACTGTTAAATTTCCCTATCAGGATTATAACCTAAAACTAGCTAAGCCACTGTCATCCCTGCTCATTAGGTACTGAAATCACTATTGTTAATGATTAGGCAAGTGGTTTTTCTTCTCCTATCCAAGTCAAGTAAACTCGATCCATCAGCAAAGTGGTTGGTTTTTCTAGCTTTTCCCACCAAATGGTGGGAGAGGGATGTTCAGGCAAGAATTCCATGATCACTCACTGTTCAATAGTTTAATAGATTTTTAAGAATAACATCTCTCAACCATTGTAAACCTTCCATCTACTTCAGAGCCCTGGAATTTTGGTTATTGACCATTTTGTCCAATTTTATAGTTGATTTTTGGGGAGAGGTTTTTCTGAGTTCTTCACTTTGCCATAATGGAGGTCCCAACACTGAAAATCTCTGCTGAAATTCAAAATCTGAGAATAGACACATTTTTATTCTTATCAACCTTTACCTTGGTCAAGTTTTAGGACATCTTAAGTATTGTCTGGATAGAGCAGAAGCATTGAGGTAGAGGATAAAATTCTAGAATTTAAGGAAATGGAGATTAAAAAAAAAAATTCAGCCATGAAGGTAACATTGAAATATTTGATATCCCCTCTTTTGTGCTATAGAGAATCTTTTCCCTTGCATCCTGTTGTATAAGAAGTTTCACATTCGGCACCAATACATATTGGTGATCTAAAATGTTTGCCTTTTCCACTAGATAATGATTTTCACCTTTCCACGAAACACCACTGCAAACTTGCCCCTGTCAGCATACCCAACACAGAGAAACTCTCAATAAATAGTAGTCAAGGAAAAAAGAGTTATTTGTGACTTGAGTAGAAAATATTAAATGAGGAAGATAGGGGCATAGGTGGTCCTGATTCAACTTACTATAAAATATGTGAAAATTGATTAAAACATCTTAAAAAGATTTAGCTTTATGTGTCATTTCTGCATATAATCCTTTAAAAGTATACTTGAAAAGTATAAAAATACATTTTGAACAGAAATGAAAATTAAAGGAAAGGCAGTTATATATGTAATACACGTGAACTCATGAATTAAACATCATTCAAATTTATTCTTCAGTTTCATAGTTCAATGAATCTGAACTTTCAGAAAGAATTTCAGAGAAATATTTTTGATGGAAATATTAATAATGAAGTGAACTTTTCTTAATACATCAGGATATAAATGAGAATGGTGAAAAATTTTTAGCTTTGTTTCATTAAGCTGTTTTTCATATAGTACTAAATATTTTGAAGGACTGCAAAAGGTAATATTTTTCCATTTTAGATTTTAAGTTTTCTAATCAAATAAAATTGTCTGGTCCCCAAATACATTGAAACCATATTTTCCAGAGTCTAAATGGGAAATGATGCAGGTTTAGAAAATCCTGCTTCTAGTCAAGAAAACTGTAGATTGTTACAAAATCTCTCAAAGACTACTGGGGCAAAGTCACACAGCATGAGTGTATTGGGAGAAATCTTTATTTCATTCTTTTTAGATAGTTTTAGATTAAGAAGTTCTATCAAAAAGCCCATGCTGTTTTAAATTATACCTCATAGGAAGAAAAAAATAAAACAACTTGATTTAACTTTCTGTTTTCCATTTATAGAAGAAAATTCTATTGTCTCTTATATACTTAGTTACAGAGATCACAGTAAATTTCTTAGTGTCTTGGTAGCTTGTGTCACCAAGTTGTCCTTCTCACATTTTGACTTAAGTATTTAAGCAGGTAGCATTGCAAATGAGGAATAAAAGAAATTTCTCTTTAGATTTTATGTATTAGAAAAACTGTGTCATGCATATATTGAATTCAAAGAACAATTTAGGTTCATTGAAAACCATTAGGTATTTTGCTCTGACGTTTAGTTAAATAGAATAAATGAGCCTCTTTCCAAGTGAGAAGCACCTTTCTTTGCTTTAAAAGTCATCTAAGCAGAGTTCACAGAAACAATTTTCTAAAATACAAAGAAATGGCTTCATTGTTTTATTTTTCTAATAAATACCAGAAGTACCTTGACACTTGTGTTACAACAGTAATAAACCTCTTTAAAATATCAATGTGTTTTTTTCTTGAAAGGGCATAAATGTTTATCTGCAATTGTACAGAACTGCTCTATATTATATATGCATACACACACACACACACACACACACACATACACACACGAAGTCCGGCCCTCAACCAATGGTCTATTTATCTTGCATTGTTTCCACTAGTAATAGAGTTGCATGTGCACAAGGCTGTTAAACTTTATTTTTTGGGGTGGGAGAGTGCATAACTTTTTTTTACATATTGCATAGGATAGTTGTTTCTATCACTTGGGAAACATCTAAAAACCATAAATGAACTGGCTCTACCCGCAGAGAGCTGGTTTCAGTTGGTCTCTTGTGGGACTCAGGCATTACTATTTCTAAGAAAGACTGTCAATGATTTTAATGTGGAGCCAGGTTGGAAACCATTGTTCTTGATTTTAGCTTGTTACTAATCCTAATTCCCTAAATACTTATAAGAATTGTATTTAAGGAAAAATGAACCCTTTTCATTCCTTACTTTGGCTTTATCCTAGAAACTTGTTTTTCTACCCTTAGTAAAATAATTTGAATAATGTGTGGAGCTCAGAGATAGCAAACTTGTGCCATTTTTTTTATCTCTTAAGTTTAGTTCAATCACCAGAAGAGTACTGAAGAGAATGGTCCTCCTCTTTCCCTTCCTTTGGCATCTAATCCTGCTGCCATGTGATCCTCTTAACTGAGTATTTCCCAAGCAAAAAAAAAAAAAAAAAAAGTACCCCAAATCATTCCAAAGGAAGGAAGTGAAGTAAAAAGAGAAAATTTATTCCTCTTATTCCAGACCTCCTATTGAAAGATCCAGATTTAACCCAAAAGGTAATGTATAGGCATCTTATTTTAAGACAACAATAATAGTATTTATTTTACACATCCTACCAAAGAAGAAACTGCATTAGTATCTTATTAATCATATTACAGTGAACATGGATTAGCAGTATACAATGAGTTTGGGTTAAAATTGACAGGTGAAAATATAAACAAATGAAAATTAGTAAAGCAGAAGTAATATCCAGCTCTTAAAATGCATATAACCTAAGCTTTCACAAAATTACAAATGACAAATAATGATCAGTACCTAATATTAAAAAGTTGTGTATGTACATAATAGGCATTTAATAAATATTCATGAAATGAATGAGTATGAACTTAAATATCAGTCAACATAATATCAGTTCAGCAGTCAATAGAAATAGCAAATTGAAGCATCCATTTATTTCCAATATATGCATTGTATTCTAATTCTTACACCTTTTAGTTGAGAAACCACAGGAAAATACTGAAATCACCAGCTCCTTCCAACTAGCCATGCCAGACTCTGAGACTTGTTGTGTGGTTTAAGTAAAATCCAGCAATATGAGTGAAAACATTTTTGTAAATTGAAAAGTACTTTGCAACATTAAGATATTATTAATTTGTGATAATATTAATGGCTCAGTAATATTGAATTTCAGAGATATTTATACTGTTCTACACTCTCAACAGAAGCTCTACCAATGAGACAGTTTACTTCTTGAAACTTTTTTTAACCTAAATTAATAACATCAAATTTGTTTTTTTTTTTTTTTTGCGGTACGCGGGCCTCTCACTGTTGTGGCCTTTCCCATTGCGGAGCACAGGCTCCGGACGCGCAGGCTCAGCAGCCATGGCTCACAGGCCCAGCCGCTCTGCGGCATATGGGATCCTCCCGGACCGGGGCACGAACCCGTGTCCCCTGCATCGGCAGGCAGACCCTCAACCACTGTGCCACCAGGGAAGCCCAATAACATCAAATTTTAACGTTCATATTTCTTTTATTTAATTCACATGTGTTAATTTTTAATTTTAAAAGGTATTTTTAAATTGTAAGAGCATAAAGGGTTATATTGAATTGATCCTATTATACAAATAATAATCATAATCATGTTTAAAATCATAAATGGAAGTCCAAGATTTGTGAGAAACAACTAGAACAAATGAGCCCATAATTTGACATTCTCATTAAGCTTACAATAAAGATAATCTAAAACCTATTAAATAATAAGCATTATGTTACATGATGCTTAGGCATTTTCATAAATGGCTGCTTTGGTATCACTTTCAAACAGTGATACTTTTCTAATTGTTTTCTTTTTGATTTTCCGTTCTTACTTTTGAATTTTTCTATATCAGTAACTATCAGAAATGATATTGGTACTCCCTGACAGTATGTTCTAATAATGAATCAAATCATTATGATTTGTTCTCCACTATTAAATATAATAAGCAAAAAAAAAACAAAGAAAGAAAAAGAAAAACATAAAAATCTGTGGCCTGCAGGTTGATACACAAACAAATAACCAATAATGATATAAAACCTCAACAAATTTTATAAGAATTTAAATCACTTAAAATATGCTCTCTAAACACAGTATAATTAAAAATTAAAAATGTTAAGAAGATAACTAAAAATTTTCAACCACCAGGGAGTTAACCCATGGTTAAAAACAATTAGAAAATATTTTGAACATGATTAAAAACACAAAATATCAGAATTTCGACAAATGCAGCTAAATGACAGGAAATGTACAGCCTTAAATGCATATAGTAGGGGTAAAAAAGAAAGATTGAAAAGCAATGACCTAATTTGTATCTCAGGGTTATCCTGAAACAAAGGATAGCCTTAAACTCAAAGAAACAGAAGAAAAAAATAATCAAAATAACAGCAGAAACCACCCAGGTCTTCATGGTTTCACTGGTAATTTCTTCTGAATATTTAAGGAAGTATAACATCAATCTTATTCAAACTCATCCAGAAACTATTAATAGAAGAAATGTTCCACAAATGCTCTTCAGAGTCTATCATAACCTTGATTTAAAAAACAGACAAAAATGTCACAGGAAAAGAAAATTACAGACTCTCTAATCAATTGCATATAAATATCCTAAACAAAATATAAACTCATTAAATTTGGCAATATATAAAATAATAAAGTAGTTTGACCAAGGGGGATTAATTGTAGAAATGCAAGGGTAGTTAATATTCAAATATTAACAAACAATATGAATCATCACATTTATAGAAGAAAATTAGGTAATAATATGAATTTTAATAGATGAAGAAAAAGTATTTAATTTAACAAAATTTAACACTATTTGTGATATATAAATCCTTAACAAATGAGAAATAAAATGTAACTCACTGAATCATATGAAAACTAACTATAGAAGTCTTATCGAAAACATCATACTATATGGTGAAATATTAAACACTTTTCCCTGAGATGATAAATGAGAAAAAGATGCCCCTGCTATTAAACATTGTACTGGAAATCTAAGGCAGTACAATAAGAGAAGAAAATCCTTTTAAAAGCATAGGATTGGAATAGAAAAAATAAAAGTCTGTGCACAAATAAAATCTAAAAGCAAATCTATAGCTATACCTCTTGGGATACAATGTGAATATTTCCAAGTCTCTTCATGGTCAGAACTTACAGAGCAAAAATTACTGTCTCCATGGCTTAAAGGATCATTGAATGGCAAATAAACCTTGGAAATTAGCGATAGTGAATAAAGTCAGAGAAATTGCAGGTTTATCTCTCCTGGAGCCATTTATTTACATTTCAAAGGGTGATTGGATAAAGGATGTTTTGTTCCCTCCTCTTCCTAGAGAGATTTGTATACCTTAGAAAGATGAGTGCCCATATTCCCTTGCAAGCCCACTCTCTCTCTTCTCTCTTTCTCTTCTCCTTTACTCTTGAAGGGAAGAGGTGTAGCTATTCAAGATGTTATATATAAACTCCAACTTTCATAATTCTGGGGTTCCTTTCCAATAAAGCAGACCAAGCCTGCACATGCAGAGCTCATCTGATTTATACCAGATCAACCTCTGAGGAAAAATGGGTATGAAAAATTGACACTGAAATACTCTATAAGTAAATAATTACCTGTTTCTGGTCCAGAACACTCATATTTATTGTCAGAAATAGATTGAAAGTAAGAGAGTGAAATAACCCATTTTATATGAATAAGTGAATTCAGCAATATTGTTGAATACATAATCAATAAACAAAAATCAACTGTATTTCTATATACCAATAATAAACTTGAAATAGAATGTTAAACATATATAGCATCAAAGTTATTGACTGCTTAGCAATATATCTAAAAATGATATATAAG
This sequence comes from Delphinus delphis, assembly GCF_949987515.2. Taxonomy (NCBI): domain Eukaryota; kingdom Metazoa; phylum Chordata; class Mammalia; order Artiodactyla; family Delphinidae; genus Delphinus; species Delphinus delphis. Next base: position 37,038,752 of record NC_082700.1, read on the forward strand.
CTTTCTGTATTGAAGACTAGAAAATGTTTGTGAGAGAAATACTACAAGACCCAAATGAAGGAAGACTCATATAGCATGCTCATGTTCTGGAAAACTCAATAGTAAATATCTCATTTTTCTCAATTAATCTGTAGATTCACTGCAGTCCTAGCCAAAATTCAAGAAGTTTTGGTCAAATTTGACAAATAGATTTTTAAGTGTACATGGAAATTAATAAGGCTAAAAAGTCTAGGTAACCTTGAAAAACAAGAACAAAACCTGAGTACTTTTACTTACCATATATCAAGACTACAAATGACTAAAAATTGCAATAATATAAAGTAGAAGATCTACAAGGGTCTGAAAAATAAATATTATATGGAATATAGCATAAAGCAGAAGTGAACAATGCAGGTTCTGGAAAACAATGTCCAGATTTAGAATTTAGATTCTGTCATTTACTAATTTTATGACCTTGGATAAATTATTAACCCCTCACAGCCTCAAATTCATTTCACATAAAATGGTGCTAAAAATAATAGCTACCTTATTAGGTTAGATTGTTGTGGTAACTGAATGAATTAAATCATGTAAAGTATTTTGAGCAGTGTCTGGAACATATTTAGTACCCAAGAAACATTAGATACCATTACTCAAGAAAAGAGGAAATAAGCTACAAGGGAAATAAAGGAGGTGGAGGAAGGCTAATGTGATAGGAACACTGTGATCAAGGGTAAGGGTGGGACAAGATAATGCAGTGGAGGAAGGCAGACACATGACAATGACTGGTTCTGTTGATCATGATGAATGTTTAGGAATTCAATGTAATTGTAATTGGAAACTAATATGGATGAAGAATGGAAGAATGTCACCTGCCATATCAATAAACAAAAGACAATGTGGCCATCAACCATCAGTCACTGAAGCCACCCCCAATGGTGCACCCTGAAGGAATTCAGGATGAAGAAAAACAGGATACTGTTTTTATGCACTTACATAGTCAAGGTGCATATCAAAGGAATGATTTCGAAAACCCAGACTCTTACATCTTCCCATACATAGAAAAGTGCTAAATTCATTAATTTGAAATGTCTGGTTTCTTTAATTAACAGTAATCTTTTGATGTTCCAACTATCTGTTTTTTGTTTTTGTTTTTTTTGTTTGTTTGTTTTTGCAGAAACTCCTATATATCCTGGCTTCTCCCTTACCTCTTCAGAAGAGTCCTTAAGAGCTAGCTGAGAGGCTGTCTCCCAGGCTTAAGTTCTCAGTATGTATGCCAAATAAAACATAATTCTCAGTTGTTAGACTGTGCATTATTTTTCAGTCAAAACTAATGAAGAGATTCAGGAAGGGAAGTGACACAATAAGATGCACATTTTAGAAAATTCTCTGGTTTCTACATGGAGAACAAAATGTGGCTGTGAAAAACTGCAAAGAAGGATACTAGTTACAAAGTTGTTGTATAAGCCAGTATGATAGAGGCCTGGGCTAGTGTTTTTCAGTTGAAATGGTGAGAACTGGTTTGAAACAATCTATGTTTTGGAACCAGAGCTTACAGGATTTGCTGATAGATTGGATGTGTGTGATGAGAAAAAGAAAGATCAAGAATCCTTCTGAGGTTTTGGTGTTGGCAACACGTGGGAATTATAGTGTTGTTCAGAACAATGGGAAGAAGGAAGGAGCCGGAGATGAGGTAGGAGTTGAAATGTAATATTTAGGATATATTTCATATGAGTTGTGCACTTTGTACCCAAGTGGGCATGTTGGAAAGACAGTTGGATAGCAAGGTCTATACACAGCTTAAGGGAGATATTAAGGGTAGAGATAAAGATTTGTGTGTCAAATGGGTGATATTTATAATAATGATAAAGGCAATTATGGTTATAGGTATTTAGTTATATATAATTTCTGACCAACCTCTGTGCTGGAAACCTTTAATGTATTATCTGATTTATCACTCAGAAATGACTCTAAGGGATAATTCCTATTTAGTGTCCATTTTAAAATAAGAAAATTAAATCTGGAGCTGGAGTAATCAACACATGATTGCAAATAATAAGTAACAGAGCTATGATTCAAACAAGTGATGGCCTGACTAAAAGTTTCCTTTTCCAATTATGTTACATTTTTAATGTCAAATTGCTTCCCTCTAGTCAGAGAATTAAAAACGTGGCTTTCTAACAGCACATAATTGTTTAAGTTTGTCACTATGCTGCTGTCTCTCATATATTTAATTCATGCCACATCATCATACAGAAATATAAATCTTTATTTGAATTATTTTGTGTTAAGAAAACAATAGTTCCTCCCCATATAAATTTATATTATAATATTACATTGATATTTTATAATCTTACAATGCAGTGACCATGATCTTTGTGTCCTTGAAGAAGAAAACTGCATGGAGCTATATCTTCTATTAAGGAGTCTAATGTAAGGAGTGGCAAAGCAGCACCAATGGGGGAAAAACATTTAATATACTTACTAAAAGTTTTCTTCTTACATGATGAAGCACTTAAGATTTTAGCCAGTTGTACAATGCATATGAATTCGTTCCTGTGAATTCCTCACTCTCTCACTTTAAAGCCTTCAATCTACTCCCTTTGCAGATTCTCCTTTGTGGTGTCTTTGAAATGTATTTTCATTTTATCTGAATCTCTCCTGTGATTTCTTTTTCCTCTACATAACTGAACTTTATCTCAACTCTCCTTAATTAAATCAATAGCTGACTACACTTTCTACCAAAAATATTGAACACCGATAAGCTGCTAACAGTTTGGGAAAAACTAAACTTCATATGGCACAGCTGTGAGGCCAAAGATATTTTTCCTCTTTTTTGCCCCTTTACTCCCATCCTCTTCACCCTCCCTCCTGGTTATTTTGTCCCTTTCCCTAATCATTCAGGAAAAAAAGAGTTTAATACATGTCTTGGAGATGTGAGTGTGCAGCCAGAGCATGGTCTGTTGAATAATCAGGATTCGTGCAGGGGTTTTCTGTTACTGAAAAATCCCACTGGGAGCAGAGGAATATAAGCAGATACGCTGCTGCTAACCTAGAGGAATGATGGTAACCTGGCTAAAAGGCTGCAGTTCTAGATCTTAAATCCTTTAAGTAAATGCCGCTTCAAGGAGAAGTAGTCAGGACACAAACACCTGTAAACATGTTTTTCTTTTGAAATCTGAAGGACCCCTGAGTCTTCCAGTTTGAATATCTTATCTAAACAGTATTGCTTTTTTAGAATAGTTTCTAGTATATTTTCATGGGCCTGATATAGCCACTCCTTGGCAGGTCTTATACATACTAAACAGAATAAATGCCACATTTCCTACAGTACAAAATGCTCAAATACAAAATAATGTGCAATTACTTTTCCATTCTGAGGTATATATTTTTATTAATAAAATGTTATATCATGAAATGAATGAATATTTCTTTGAGAATAAGGGACTACTTTGAAAAAGAAAGATGAACAATATGTCAAAAATGGTTTCCATTTATGATATTGAAGAGCAATTGCTTTTATTTCACTTTATCTATGAAAATAGAGATGATCAGCTCTAGTTCTGAATGCCATAAGGCAATTGACTTCTATAGGGCTTTTCTAAGCTATGCATAGGTTATTAGGTTGTTTTTCAGAGAGATATTATGCTAGAGTATGTTTGTGTGTGTGTGTGTGTGTGTCTGTGCACGTGTGTGTACTTATTTATTTATTTTTGGAGGGTTATTTTTTATTTAAAAATTTTTTTTAACATCTGTATTGGAGTATAACTCCTTTACAATGTTGTGTTACTTTCTGCTATATAACAAAGTGAATCAGCTATACATATACCCTCCCTCTTGTGTCTCCGTCCCACCCTCCCTAACCACCTGTCTAGGCTGACACAAAGGACCGAGCTGATTTCCCTGTACTATGCGGCTGCTTCCCAGTAACTATTTTAAATTTGGTAGTGTATATATTTCCATGCCACTCTCTCACGTCGTCCCAGTTAACCCTTCCCCCTCCCCATGTCCTCAAGTCCATTCTCTATGTCTGAGTCTTTATTCCTGTCCTGCCCCTAGGTTCTGCAGAACCTTTTTTTTTTTTTTTTAGATTCCATATATATGTGTTAGCATATGGTATTTGTTTTGCAATTTCTGACTTACTTCACTCTGTATGACAGTCTCTAGGTCCATCCACCTCACTATAAATAACTCAATTTCCCTACTTTCTATGGCTGAGTAATATTACATTGTTTATATGTGCCACATCTTCTTTATCCATTCATCTGATGATGGACACTTAGGTTGCTTCCTTGTCCTGGCTATTGTAAATAGAGCTGCAATGAACACTGTGGTACAAGACTCTTTGAATTATGGTTGTCTCAGGGTATATGACCAGTAGTGGGATTGCTGGATCATATGGTGGTTCTATTTTTAGCTTTTTGAGGTACCTCCATACTGTTCTCCATAGTGGCTGTATCAATTTAAATTCCCACCAGCAGTGCAAGAGGATTCCCTTTCTTCCACACCCTCTCCAGCATTTATTGTTTGTAGACTTTTTGATGATGGACATTCTGACTGGTGTGAGATGATATCTCTTTGTAGTTTTGATTTGCATTTCTTTAATGATTAGTGATGTTGAGCATTCTTTCATATATTTGTTGGCAATCTGTGTATCTTCTTTGGAGACATGTCTATTTAGTTCTTCCGCCTATTTTTCAGTTGGGCTTTTTTTTTTTTTTTTTTTTTTGATATTGAGCTGCATGAGCTGCTTGTATATTTGGAGATTAATCCTTTGTTAGTTGCTTTGTTTGCAGATATTTTCTCCCATTCTAAGGGTTGTCTTTTCATCTTGTTTATGGTTTCCTTTGCTGTGTAAAAGCTTTTAAGATTCATTAGGTCCCATTTGTTTATTTTTGTTGTTATTTCCATTTCTCTAGGAGGTGGGTCAAAAAGGATCTTGCTGTGATTTATGTCATAGAGGGTTCTATGTTTTCCTGTAACAGTTTGATAGTGTCTGCCTTACATTTAAGTCCTTAATCCATTTTGAATTTATTTTTGTGCATGGTGTTAGGGAGTGCTCTAATTATATTCTTTTACATGTAGCTGTCCAATTTTCCCAGCACCAATTATTGAAGAGGCTCTCTTTTCTCCATTGTATGTTCTTGCCTCCTTTATCAAAGATAAGGTGACCATATACACATGGGTTTATCTCTGGGCTTTCTCTCCTATTCCTTTGATCTATATTTCTGTATCTGTGCCAGTTCCATACTATCTTGATTACTGTAGCTTTGTAGTATAGTCTAAAGTCAGAGAGCCTGATTACTCTAGCTCCATTTTTCTTTTAAAAGATTGCTTTGGCCATTTGGGGTCTTTTGTGTTTCCATACAAATTGTGAAATATTTTGTTCTAGTTCTGTGAAAAATGTCATTGATAGTTTGAAAGGAATTGCATTGAATCTGTAGATTGTTTTGGATAGTATAGTCATTTTCACAATGTTGATTCTTCCAATCCAAGAACATGGTATGTCTCTCCATCTGTTTGTATCATCTTTCATTTGTTTCATCAGTGTCATTGTTTTCTGCATACAGTTCTTTTATCTCCTTAGGTAGGTTTATTCCTATATATTTTATTCTTTTTGTTGCAATGGTAAATGTGATCATTTCTTTAATTTCTCTTTCAGATTTTTCATAATTTGTGTATAGGAATGCAAGAGATTTCTGTGCATTAATTTTGTATCCTGCTACTTTACCAAATTTATTGATTAGCTCTGGCAGTTTTCTGGTAGCATCTTTAGGATTCTCTATGTATAGTATCATGTCATCTGCAAATAGTGACAGTTTTACTTCTTCTTTTCTGATTTGGATTCCTCTTATTTCTCTTTATTCTCTGATTAAGGTAGCTAAAATTTCCAAAACTATGTCAAATAATAATGGTGATTGTGGACAACCTTGTCTTGTTCCTAATCTTAGTGGAAATGGTTTCAGTTTTTCACTATTGAGAATGATGTTGGCTGTGAGCTTGTCATATACGGTCTTTATTATGTTGAGGTAAGTTTCCTCTATGCCTACTTTCTGGAGGGTTTTTATCATAAATGGGTGTTGAATTTTGTTGAAAGCTTTTTCTGCATCTATTGAGAAGATCACATGGTTTTTATCCTTCAATTTTTTAATATGGTTTATCACATTGATTGATTTGCATATATTGAAGACTCTTTGCATTCGTGGGATGAACCCCACTCAATCATGGTGTATGATCTTTCTAATGTGGTGTTGGATTCTGTTTGCTAGTAATTTGTCGAGAATTCTTGCATCTATGTTCATCAGTGATATTGACCTGTAGTTTTCTTTTTTTTGTGTCATCTTTGTCTGGTTTTGGTATCATGGTGATGGTGGTCTTGTAGAATGAGTTTGGGAGTGTTCTTCCCTCTGCTGTATTTCTGAAGAATTTGAGGATAAGTGTTAGCTCTTCTCTAAATGTTTGAGAGAAATTGCCTTTGAAGCCATATGGTCCTAGACTTTTTTTTGTTGGAAGGATTTTAATCACAGTTTCAGTTTCAGTGCTTGTGATTGCTCTGCTTCTATTTTCTATTTCTTCTTGGTTCAGCCTCAGAAAGTTGTGCTTTTGTAAGAATTTGTCCATTTCTTCCAGGTTTTCCATTTTATAGTCATATACTTGTCTGTAGTTATCTTTCATGATCCTTTGTATTTCTGTCATGTCAGTTGTTACTTCTACTTTTTCATTTCTAATTCTGTTGATCTGAGTCTTCACCCTTTTTTTCTTGGTGGGTCCAGATAATGGTTTATCATTTTTTTTTTTTTATCTTCTCAGAGAACAACCTTTTAGTTTTACTGATCTTTCCTGTTGTTTCCTTCATTTCTTTTTCATTTATTTCTGATCTGATTTTTATTATTTCTTTCCTTCTGCTAATGTTTTCGTTGTTGTTGTTCTTCTTTTTCTAATTGCTTTAGGTTACGGTTACATTGTTTCTTTGTGATTTTTCTTGTTTCTTGAGGTAGGAGTGTATTGCTATAAACTTCCTTCTTAGAACTGCTTTTACTGCATCCCATAGGTTTGGGGTCATCTTGTTATCATTGTCATTTGTTTCTAGGCAATTTTTGTTTTTCTCCACTGATTTCTTCAGTGATCTCTTGGTTATATATAGTGGATTGTATAGCCTCCATGTGTTTGTATTTTTTACAGTTTTTTTTTCCTGTAATTGATTTCCAGTGTCATAGTATTGTGGTAGGAAATGATAATTGGTATGATTTCAATATTCTTAAATTTACCAAGGGTTGATTTTCTTAAATTTACCAAGATACTTTCTCTCCTGGAGAATCTTCTATGGGCACTTAAGAAGAAAGTATATTCTGTTGGTTTTGGGTGGGTGGAACGTCCTATAAATATCAGTTAAGTCTTTCTTCTGTAATGTGTCACTTAAAGCTTGTGTTATTTTCATTTTGGATCATCTGTCCACTTCTTAAAGTGAAGTGTTAAAGTCCCCTACTCTTACTGTGTTACTGTCAATTTCCCCTTTTATGGCATTAGCATTTGGTTTATGTATTGAGGTGCTCCTATGTTCGGTGCATAAATATTTACATTTGGTATCTTCATCTTTAATTGATCTCTTGATCATTATGTAGTGTCCTTCTTTGACTCTTGTAATAATCTTTATTTTAAGTTCTATCTTGTCTGATATGAGAATTGCTATTCCAGCTTTCTTTTGATTTCCATTTGCATGGAATGTCTTTTTCTATCCCCTCACTTTCAGTCTGTATGTGTCCCTAGGTCTGAAGTGGGTCACTTGTAGACAGCATATACAGGTCTTTTTTTTGTATCCATTCAGCCAGTAGTTGTCTTTCAGTTTGAGCATTTAATCCATTTACATTTAAGGTAATTATCAATATGTATATTCCTATTCCCATTTTCTTAATTGTTTTGGGTTTGTTATTATAGGTCTTTTCCTTCTCTTTTGTTTCCTGCCTAGAAAATTCCTTACCTTTTTTTGTAGAGCTGGTTTGGTTGTGCTGAATTCTCTTAGCTTTTGCTTGTCTGTAAAAGTTTTAGTTTCTCCGTTGAATCTGAATGAGATTCTCGCTGGGTAGAGTAATCTTGGTTGTAGGTTTTTCCCTTTTATTACTTTAAATATGTCCTGCAACTCCCTTCTTGCGTGCAGAGTTTCTGCTGAAAGGTCAGCTGTTAACCTTATGTGGATTCTCTTGTATGTTCTTTGTTTCTTTTCCCTTGCTGCTTTTAATTTTTTTCCTTTGTGTTTAATTTTTCATAGTGTGATTAATATGTGTCTTGGAGTGTTTCTCTTTGGTTTTATCCTGTATGGGATTCTCTGTGCTTCCTGGACTTAATTGACTATTTCCTTTCCCATATTAGGGGTGTTTTCAACTATAATCTCTTCAAATATTTTCTCAGTCCTTTTCTTTTTCTCTTCTTGTTCTGGGACCCCTATAATTCATATGTTGGTGTATTTAATGTTGTCCCAGAGGTCTCTGAGACTGTCCTCAATTCTTTTCATTCATTCTTCTTTATTCTGCTCTGCAGTAGTTATTTCCACTATTTTTTTCTTCCAGGTAACTTATCTGTTCTTCTGCCTCAGTTATTCTGCTATTGATTCCTTCTAGAATATTTTTAATTTCATTTACTGTGTTTTTCATCATTGTTTGCTTGCACTTTAGTTCTTCTAGGTCCTTGTTAAATGTTTCCTGTATTTTCTCCATGCTATTTCCAAGATTTTGTATCATCTTTACTATCATTTCTCTGAATTCTTTTTCAGGTAGACTGCCTATTTCCTCTTCATTTGTTTGGTCTAGTGGATTTTTACTTTGCTCCTTCATCTGTTGTGTATTTCTCTGTCTTCTTACTTTGCTTAACTTTCTGTGTTTGGAGTCCCCTTTTCACAGGCTGCAGGTTTGTAGTTCCCATTGTTTTTTGTGTTTTCCCACAGTGGCTAAGGTTGGTTTAGTGGGTTGTGTAGGTTTCCTGGTGGAGGGGACTTGTGCCTGTGTTCTGGTAGATGAGGCTGGATCTTGTCTTTCTGGTGGGTGGGACCACGTCTGGTGGTGTGTTTTGAGGTGTCTGTGAACGTATTATTATTTTAGGTAGCCTCTCTGCTAATGGGTGTGATCGTGTTCCTATCTTGTTAGTTGTTTGTCATGGGGTGTCTAGCCCTGGAGCTTGCTGGACGTTGAGTAGGACTGAGTCTTAGCATTGAGACAGTGATCTTTGAGAAAGCTCTCACCAATTGATGTTACGTGGGGCTGGAAGGTCTCTGGTGGTTCAATGTCCTGAATTTGGCTCTCCCACCTCAGAGACTCAGGCCTGACACCCAGCCAGAGCACCAAGACCCTGTCAGCCACACAGCCAGGTACGTGGAGAGTGTCTTGCATTTTTGGAAGTCTGAGGTCTTCTGCCAGCATTCAGTAGGTGTTCTGTAGGAGTTGTTCCACATGTAGATGTATTTGTGGGTAGGCAGTTGATCTCCACCTCTTACTCTTCTGCCATCTTGAAGGTCCTACCCAATTTTCGGGTTTTTTAGACTCAGGAAGATTAATTTTAAAAGGACAGGTCCTGACAAGTTCAGAGAAGAATTCTGTGGAGAAAATTTCAGAGAAAAAGGGAAGTTTGGTGAGATAATTACTATGGAAGAACTGGGGGTACAGAGGAGGTTAGGTGTTCTATATTAGAGCTTGTTAATTTTAGTAAAGGAAAATTTAAAAGTCACCATCCATTTTTGCCCTGCTTCAGAGTTTAAGAAAGAAGGATAATATTAGGAAAATATTGTAAGCCTGTAGCTGGACATACTTGAATTGAAATTTTATCTCTGTGATTTACTAACTGTATGGTTCTTGGTGAGTCTCTTAACGGCTATTTCCTTAACTCTAAATAATCATAGGTATGTTTAAATTTTTTGGATGATAATGATGAATATAGTGGACTAAACGTTTGTGTCTCATCAAAATTCATATATTGAAATATTTCTTAATGTGATGGTATCTGGCGTTAAAGCCTTTGGCAGATGATTAGGTAATGAGGACAGTGTCGTCAAGAATGATATTAGGGCCCTTATAATAGAGGCTCCAGAGAGTTGCTTTATCCCTTCTACCATGTGAAGAACTAGGAAGTTTGTCTTCACCAAAGTCTGAATTGACCAGGGCCTCGATTTACATCTTTCCAGCCTCCAGAACTGTGAAAAATAACTTTATTATTTATAAGCCACTCAGTGTATGATAGTTTGTTATAATAGCCTAAACGGACTAAGACACAGATTAGTACCAGAAGTGGGGTGTTACTATAACAAAAACCTAAAAATGTGGAAGAGCTGAGGAACTGGGTAATGGATAGAGACTGGAAGATTTTGGAGGTGCATGCTAGCAAAAACCTACATTGCTATGAATGAACCATTAGGTGTAATTCTGGTGAGAGTTCAGTTGCAAAAGGAAAGAGCTATAGAGATAGCCTTAATGTTAGATAATATCTAAGTAATCCTGAACAAAATATCTGTAGAAATATGAATGGTAAAGGCCATTCCGATGTAGTCTCAGGTACAATGATGAAAATGTTATTGGGCAATGGAGGAAAGGCCATTTTTCTTGTAAAGTGACAAAGAACTTGGATGAATTGTCATGTTCTAGGGTTTTGTGGAAGGTAGAACTTATGAGCAATGAAACTGAATATTTAGCTGAAGAAATTTTTAAGCTAAATGTTTAAGGGATGGCCTGCTTCTTCTGGATGGCTTATATAAAATGAGAGGGGAGAAATTACTTGAAGATAAAATTGTTCATCAATAAGGAAGCAGAATTTAAAGATTTGGAAAATTCTCAGTCTATTCATATTGTAAAAAATGAGGGTGTGGTCAAACAACCATTTGATAAAGAGATTAGTCACTCATCTCAACTAAAGCTACCAGCTATTGTTCAAGACAATTTCTATTGGTTATAAGCTACCCAATCTAGTGTAGTTTGCTATAGCAGCTTGAACAGACTAAGGCAGTAATGTAGCTCTTGTATGACATATAGCACTCATTCAAAATATGGTTCCCCACTTGTCATTACTTTTACTATATAGCAGTAATTACATTCAAGCATTGAATTGCTTTTCTTCACATATCATGATATATGTATTGTTTCCATGATATATATTATGATATCGTGACACAGTTCTCAGAATATTTTGAAACCAGATTTATTTAGAGTAAGATACTGAAATCAATAAATCACCAAGCAACCCCAAGTCTAAATATCAAGAGGAGCCACACTGATAAAAAGCAGTTAAGCATCTGGTAAACCACAATATATATTCCAATGGTATAGTCAGCCCTGAAAGTTTAGGTCCTGAGAACTTTGTCTCAAACGAGTCCCTGCTTTGAGCAGATGGACATTATATGGCACAATTTTTCTGGACTAATAGACTTTGTTGGTTTACCTATGCCATGTCTAATTTAGTATCTCTCTGCAGTAGTAGTAACTGGACAAATGGGTTTATGATTAGCATTAATTTTTGGTCTATGGAGCTGCAAACGATCCAGTCTGATTAGTATAAAATATGTACCTGTAAATAACATAATTCATGACACCACTGTTTCTTAAAACTTTTAGAACCACAAAACTCTGAAAACTGATTAGGTATGTAGCAATTTAATCTAGCCTACTTTTGACACCTGAAGTAAAAGTGTTGTGCCTTTGGGATATATATGAATCTCTTTAGACCATATCCAGTGGACTATTATACTTGATGATGCTAGCTTGTTATGCTACTTGAAGTAAGTGAAAATGAGAGGATAAAAAAACTCTTTAGCTTTCCAGTCAATAAGACCCAGATATTATGATACATTAGGATGTGGAAATTTAAGCCAAAAATGGGAAGGAAAAAGGGAAGTTTTCCATTGGTTTTTAGTATGTAAATATCTGTTGGTGTTTTAGGAGGTTTTTTGACTGATTTCAGTGGAAGAGACGTACGTAATTATTCTGAAGTGTTTCATTTTCAAGGGAAATATTTACAGAATATTTCTGTGGACAAGGAATTAATTTCAGTAGACCAAAATTAACATGTTTATCTGGAATATTTTCTTAAAAAAAAGAAACCCAAAGTATCTAATCTTAGGGTTTTATTTTATACCTAACAGATATAATCCAATTTATAACCTCGTAAACTGCATAAAATATTAGGCAGTACCTAGATATACGTGAAATGGAAGCAGACTTTAGTTTCAATCTCCCACATTTCCCATTCTCCCAGCATCTTCAGATGGACTGCTTTCTTAATTTCCCGGGTACCTTCCTGGTCTCTCTTTTCTCTCATTTGTAGATCTTAATTTATTCATCCTATGATACAAGTTGAAAAATCAAATATTTTCTTTCCTTTTCATCAGATTTTTTTTTGAAAAATGGGTCTAACAGTGATTTTTAAAGCATTATACATTGCATTTCTGTTAGTCTGTGCAGTTAGGTATGTGGATATGTTTAAAGATATTAGTGGAAATCTTTTATTGCACTCTTAAAATTTATCATCTGTATTTAAAATTAAATAAACTGAATTCTTTTTTATTTTGCATGAATTACTTGCCAGGATACTATCTTCCTATAGAGATTAGAATTACAATGAGACTAAAATGGAGAAATAATATAAATTAAGCTAAATATAAAATACAGCAAAAGGGAAAAATAAACATATTTGTCTGTAAAATGTCTATATGCTGGAAAAAAAGCTTTATTTTTCTGTCAAATTATTAGGATTATTGCTTTACTTTTTCACATACCTCTCACATGTATACATATTCTCAGTTGCAATTAAATCCATTTTCTTATTTTATCAGTCAATGTAAAGTTTCTTCACTATTGAAGTCATCATAATACCAAACCAAACATTTCTAATAAAGTTCCTTTAGAGTGGCTAGACTAGAAGGGTAGCAATCTGCTCCTTACCTTCTAAATGATGCTTTTCTCAAACACCAGCCATCTGACACTGACTTCTCATAACTCTCTGCTCAAACGCCTTATCTTCAAATATCATTTGAAAAAAGTTGTGACTTTTTTTCCTTCTTGTCCCATCTATGCATCACATCATGATAACAGACTAAACCATTTATAGATTATCATGTCCAGGACTTTGGCTTGGCAATAATTTAGCAGTTTAGCATGTAAAATAATCTAACTTCAAGAACTGGATTTTGAAGGAAGGACAAGAGGAAAAAGAAAGGCAATATTAATGATTTTGTTTAACCTAACTAATTTTTTGGAAATATTAATATAATTTACCAAATAATTTCCAGTTATTATCTATCACCATCAATATCCTCCTCCTCCTCCTCATCATCATCTTTCCTTTCTCCGTATAGTTCTTGAGAAATTACCATTTTTAACAAGGTATTCTTCATTTAACCTTACGATGGCACTGTAAAAATGACCAACTTACACAGAACAACAAAGTCCCAAGGAAGTTAAAACAAAAACAAAACTGTACAAGATAATATAACTAGTAATTATGTTGTGTTTCAAGATCATGATTTCTAATTTTAAGTAGAAAGTATTTTTCTCACTGTTAGCTTTATAATATCTATATTTATTATTATTATCCTAAATATATGTACAAAGTTTCTGGAGCAGAACAGATTATTATCTACTTACAGTAAATAAGAACTGTGTGATTCCTCTGTGCCCCATTTTTTTTTTTTTTTTTTTTTTTTTGTGGTACGCGGGCCTCTCACTGTTGTGGTCTCTCCCGTTGTGGAGCACAGGCTCCGGACGCGCAGGCTCAGCGTCCATGGCTCACGGGCCCAGCCGCTCCGCGACATGTGGGATCCTCCCGGACTGGAACACGAACCCGTGTCCCTTGCATCAACAGGTGGACTCTCAACCACTGCGCCACCAGGGAAGCCTTGTGCCCCATTCTTTACCACTGCAGTGGTACGATGAAAACCAGATGTCATCCTACAAATACAGGGTCTGTACTGTAGGTGAGGGACCAAGCACAAAAATCTGGACTTTATATAGGAAAGTCTCCCATTCCCTTCAGAGAGAGTCTTTTGAGAAATGTAAGAAGAAGGATGCTGGGCCCTCACTCTTTGGAATGCAAGTAAACTTCTTCAGCGGAGATATAAGACTAGTGTTTCCAACTTTATAAGCCATGGAATGTCTCCTTCTCCCGGGTAGCATCCTCCTTTGAAATACAGACACATCTCTGAAGAAGTGAACCTCTCTATCATTCTTACTGGATAATGAGTTATAAATTAACTTCTAACGTGTGTTTTCTAGGCTATGAACATTCATCTAGCATTATTTCTTGTTAGTAATAATGTGATCTATTGCCACTGGGATTAGTTTTTTACATTTATTAGATTTTCCATGTTACACAAGCTCAGATTTCATGGTTTTACTTTAGGAGGCATAAGTGACTGAAGTAGGCATCTTCTTTTTTAAGTGTAAAACTTTTAGTCTATGTGTATAAAAACAAACAGAACAACAATAATAAAACAGAGTTACTGATAGCATTTTAAATGATCACAGAAGAAATGATCCAAAAGTAATGTTGGAAACATTTCAGTATGCTTGTCTGTTTTTTAAAGTTCGTGTATCTTCATATATAATCTGGTGAATGCATTTTATTATGATACTTTATTATTTTTAAAAATAGTTTTTGGATTTCCATAGAATATTTCTTGATTCTAAAGTGAATAATTCCAGAACATCTATTGTCATTATATCATGGAGAATTATTTTCAGAAAGACATGTTTAAAAGAAGTCTCCATGGAATTAATTTAAAAATCCTGCAGAAAAATTTGTATTTTACTAAAGCCAAAACTCTACTAAAAATTGTTCATTATATTATTTCTTTAATTCATGTTTTACATAATGATATGTAATTCACCTGTTATGTGGTTTCACCTCTATAGGTGGGGAGAAAACCTACTGCTTTATGTTGACTCAGGATTTCCTTTAGACTATATTTCTTATCTAAATGGTCAAGATCTCATTTCTGCAAAGGTGGGATCCACTATTATTTTATCTCCAAAATACTACCAATTTTAAAATACCTTATTTAGCAAACATAAACAATTTCATTTAATCTAATTCCTTTTCAAATGAAGTTGGAAAGTAGTAATTTATTCATGTTAATTGAGAATGAGGTATTGTCTTTTCAGCAGCAAAATTAATTATTAGCAAAGTTCAGACTCTAGCTCAGGCTCTGATGGCCTGGGGCAGGTTGATTGCCCTAAGCAGAGCTATATATGTGATGACTCTTTTGACCATTTAACTTGAAAATTTAGAAGAAGTAGAGCTTAAATGTCTCTCTCATTTAAATTCTAAGATCTCATTACTTATAAAAGTGTCTCATCTAAATGTGTAGCTGTTCCATTTTCTACAGGCAAAATTTTGTCAGTGAAAAAGAATATAACATTGCTGATAACTATTCCAAAGCCACCTCTACTGCCTTCTGTTTAAAAATATTTCAGTAAGTCTACTTTGGGTCAGTTGAGTTTTTCAATGAAACAGGGTGGATTAATTTCTTTGACTTCATGTAAGAGTGCCAAACCTGAGAAGTTGATTGAAGAGCTAACATTTATAATGGGAGGAATCAGAAGGACAAAGAGGTGTCAGGAGAATAGGCTACCTCTGACAGTAGTACAGATTTATTCGATATCAATGAGCATGTTCCACTCAACATGAACTGCAAATAAGCAGGGGAAAGGACAGTGGCTAGCAGTCTAATTAGGAGTCATAGTCACACGGAAGAGCAAGGTTTGGCCCAAGGATGCATGACATGGCAGGAAACGAAATTTAGACAGGGCACAGTAGGTAGGACTCGACAATCCTCTAAATTAATTAAGAAAAAGAAACAGGCTACATAACAATTAGGCTTAAGATATTAAGAAAAAATATTTTAAATGCAAGACAAAGAATATTTAAAAGGCAAGATATAATTATGAAAGGATGAGGCAATAAAAACATTTCAGTGGCAGAGTGGCAGACTGGCTGCCTGCCACATGAATTTGGCTGCACATAAGTGCATTCAGATTGACCCTCACAGTGTTAAAAAAGAAAAAAAAAAGAGTAAATAGTTGCCAACTTTTAAAAGCTTGAGATGTCACATGGAAAAAAAAATTACACTCTTCAACGGATCCATGTTTCATTCAGAAACATAAAATTCCTTACAATTCTGTATAGAAACCTAGAATTGCCCACACTGTAGCCTTACCTCTCTGACTTCACTGCCTATTTCTCTCCCTTTGCCGTAGCCACATTGGCTTCCTTATCCTTCTTTCAACATACCATCTTGTACAATAACAGCTTCTTCTGCCTCTTGTCCCCAGATACCAGCATGACTTCTTCCCCCATTTCCTACAAGTTAAAATCACACTGACTGTTTTCTTTAAAATTGCAACCCCGGGCTTCCCTGGTGGGGCAGTGGTTGAGAGTCTGCCTGCCAATGCAGGGGACGCGGGTTCGTGCCCTGGTCTGGGAGGATCCCACATGCCGCGGAGCGGCTGGGCCCGTGAGCCATGGCCGCTGAGCCTGCGCATCCGGAGACTGTGCTCCGCAACGGCAGAGGCCACAACAGTGAGAGGTCCGCGTACCGCAAAAAAAAAAAAAAAAAAAAAAATTGCAACCCCACACATTATTCTTTCTCCAGAGCAGTTATCATATGTTAAGAGATTATATAATTCACTCATTTAATATGTATATTGCTGGTACTTTCCCCTGTAGACTGTGAGTCTCTATATGTTTCTAAAGTTTTGGAAGATCCTATAACACCAGAACTCTACTACCTCATAAAAAATTTGTCTGGGCTTCCCTGGTGGCACAGTGGTTGAGAGTCCGCCTGCCGATGCAGGGGACACGGGTTTGTGCCCCGGTCCGAGAAGATCCCACATGCCACGGAGCGGCTGGGCCCGTGAGCCATGGCCGCCGAGCCTGCACATCCAGCGCCTGTGCTCCGCAATGGGAGAGGCCACAACAGTGAGAGGCCTGCGTACCACAAAAAAAAAAAAAAAGGAAATTTGTCTGAATCCCAGGAGCACATGCATCTTTTATATGAAGCATTCATTCTTATGTTTAATATAATCTCCAGTATTCCCTTTTGTATCCCTGACAATAAAGCTTGGAGTCATGGTTTATCACTAACCTCGCACTACTCTCTTTTATTTTATTTTTCAAACAATAAGTTAAGAAGAAATTCAAGTATGTTTTGTATCAATATATGGAAATATTTGTAAGAAAACACAGAAGACATATTACTTGAGGGAAGTAAAATATATCTCTCTTTATTCAGCTTTAATATGCACTTGACTCACCATTATGAAACAAATACAGCATGCTTCACTTATTACATTATTGACTAACCCTGTGGGAATTTGAATCTGAGGTCTCTGAATATAAGATAAATAAATGGAATACCAGAAATTTCAGCTGGAGTGTAGATCGAGACCAAATAATAATAATAATAATACCCATAAATGTTGTATTAAGAAGTTTACAATTGTTGGGGAGAAAGCAATTTTCCTCTACCCTTCTAGGTTCTTCTGGGTGGCCTAAAAATTTAATTGATATGAGACAGGTTAACAGGGAAAATCAAACAAAAATTTAATTACATGGGAGAGACCCAGGAGAACCGAGTAACTCTCCAAAATAGCTGAAGCCCTCACCTTAAATACCATCTTCAGCTAAAAACAAGAAGATGTTGAGGGTACTGGTTTGGGACTTCAAAGGGGAGGAAGCCAATTTACACAGAGATGGAAAAACAAATGTTTGGTAAACAAACATTTGCTGTCCAGAGATGATGGGACACAAAAAGCAATTTTAACAGACTGCTAGGTTCCTCCCTGTCTACACACTTAGTTCATACTATAGTTATCTATGCTGACAGCAGTTCTTTTCCTGGAACAGGTCCTCTATGTACATTCTTTTAGGCAGTTAGAGGGAAGGTCAAAATTTCTTCCCAAGTCATTTGGGTTTTTATTGTTTTCTGCTCAAAATAATTCTTATACCAAGAATATATTTTGGGGTGGCAAGTTTTATTCCCTTACACAATTAATGTTGGATAAACCCCCAATTAGAAAGTCAACACAAGTTTGTTTTAATAATTTCTATTCCAATTTATTTTTTATTGAAGCTTTTATTTTTAGAGTTTAGTTATTAGTGAATGGTGTTCTTTTTAAATTTAATGGAAGAAAAATTTGTTCTATACTTTGGTATCTTTAGAGCTGAAAAAGAAATCTCATTTCCTCTCATATAAGGCAAGTTCTCACTCTGCCTGAAGTACATTTCTAAGACCAATCTTGCCCCAGAAATTTCTTCATTTTCCCCATTTTGTCAATAGATGTTGTAGCATTTCTTTAACCAAAAGTTGTGTCTTGTATTTCAAAATTGCTTGATCATGATCGAAACTAAGGTGAAAGAAACACTAGACATTGTATATGCCAAACCAGTGATAACTCTTGTGTGTCTATAAGGCATTCAGAGAAGAATGGCACCAATATATTAATAATTAAACAATAGATCCACTATTGAATTTTAGACTTGTTAACGTATATTTTCTTGAAGATATAACTAGCTTAATATTAACTTGGATTGCCTTGCTTTAATAAATTACCATGGAATGGGAAGGAGGGCCAGCATAGGTAGGTGGAGATTGTATAAAATAGATTTTAGCCTTAGCATTGGCACTGATCGGTTGCGCAGCTGTGCTACTTTCGACAGCTCAGCTCAGCTATCTGGGTTGCAGTGATTTCATCTCTGAGTAGGAATTAAATTAGCTATGTGAGCTTGGGCAAATTAAATTGTATCTCTGCACCTCAATTTCTTCATCTATGAAAATGGTAATAAGTAGCTTCACTATCCTCATAAATTTGTTATGGGGATTCAATGAATGAATAAATGTAGTAACACTTAGAGCATGCCTAGACTAGAGTAACTAAGTGTAAGTGTTTGGGTCTTAATCATATGTAAAATGTTAAGCAACTAAATGTTGGTATAACTTTTTAAATGTGTAAAAATTTCTGGTAGGAGAAATTATTTTAAATATTAGAATTCATTAAAAATATTTGGAATTGGGTTGTGGTCATAAACGCTACCTTCAAATTAACCAATAAAGTCAACATTGTAAGAATACTTATCTTTAGTCAGGAGACAGAGGATTTAGGAACACAATTTAAGGTAGGAGTCTTATGTTCAATGATGTACTTAGACACCTCTGGGTGTCCAGAGGTCCTCTTGCAGAGGACAGGGTCCTCTTGTAGATCCATAGTGCAAAATGTTATGTTGATTAGCATTAGTAAATCATTGAATTTTAGAAGAGGGAGCATCCTCAGCAGTATTTACTTCAATAAATTCACATTTAAAAAATTTAGATAAGCAAACTGATGCCAAGAGAATTAAATTAAAAAGCCACCATGGTTCAATGGAAGGCCACTAGAATGAGAAGATCTTAGTTATAGTCCTTGTTTCATGACTTATTAGCCATGGGCTTCTAAGCGAGCCATATAGTTCTGTGTGTTTGACTTCTCTACTGTTAAATAATGATAATCATGCCAAGCTACCTAAATCAATCATAAGCCTGGGGGAAAACAGATGGCACCTTCAAAGGGTAATTAAAGATACTTTAATAAAGGGATTATTTTCAAAGACTTGAGTCGACCTAAGGAAACCACTGGGGGTAAATGAAATACCAATGGATTTGTATCAGTACTATGACTAGATTTCTAGAAAGATGAATTGGTGTACAATGGAGTAGATAGATGCTTTGCACTCACAGGAAACAAAGAAAATTTACTTCTAATATTCCCTTTACCATATTTTTCCCACTGTGTATCTTTTCCCTTCATTCTATAACTACTTTAGTAGAAGTGTGGGCTTATATTTATTAATTAATTCATCAAAAATACCAACTGCTATTTGACAAGGGAGCCAAGAATATTTAATGGGGAAAGGCAATAAATCGTCTTGGGAAAACCAGATAGCCACATGAAAAGAATGAAATTTTACCCCTATCTTATACCATTCTCAAAATTAACTCAAAATAGACTAAATAATTAAATGTAAGAGCTGAAACCATAAAACTTCTAGACAAAAACATAGGGAAATTTTTTCTTGACATTAGTCTAGTCAACAATTTTTTTGGATATGACAACAAAAGCACAAAATAAAAATGCCCAACATCACTGATCATCAGGGAAACGCAAATGCAAGCCACAATGAGATACCACCTCACACTTGTTAGAGTGGCTATTATCAGAAAGACAACAATAACAAGAGTTGGCAAAGATAGGGAGAAAACAGAACATGTGTGCACTATTGATGGGAATGTACATTTATTCAGCCACCATGTAAAACAGTATAAAGAGTCCTCAAAAATTTAAAAATAGAGCTACCATATGATCCAGCAATTCCACTTCTGGATATATATTCAAAGGAAACAAAGTCACTCTCTCAAAGAGATATATGTACCCCCATGTTCACTGCAGCTTTGTTCAGAATAGCCAGGACATGGAAAAATCCTAAAAGTCCATCAATGAATGAATGGAAAGAAAATGTGATGTAAATAAATAAATATACATATATATATCAAATTATATATATATAGTTATATTTACATATATTATTAGATTATATTATTTAGCCATCCATAAAAATGTAGGAAATCCTGCTATTTGTGACAGCATGGATAAATATTGAGGCATTATACTAAGTAAAATAATTCAGACAGAGAAAGACAAATACTGTATGATCTCACTTATACATGGAATCTAAAAAAAATTAAACTCAGAGAAACAAAGAGTAGAATGGTGGTTGCCAGGGTCTGAGGGATGAGAGAAATGGGGAAATGGTCAAAGGGTACAAACTTCTAGTAATAAGATGAATTAGTTCTGGGTATCTAATGTATAGCTTGGTGACTATAGTTAACAATATTTATTATATACTTGGAAGTTAAGAGAGTACATCTGAAATCCCAAAAGAAAAAAAAGGACAGGTAGTTATGTGAGGTGATGGATGCAATAACTAACCTTATTGTGGTAATCATTTCACATTTCTGAAAATATAAATTCAGATCACCTTATTGTACACCTAAACTTATACAATGTTATATGTTAATTAATTATATCTTGAGGATGTTGGTAAAAATATACTGATATTGTGCTACCATTGAGAGCAGGAATCACGGAAGAGACAGGCATAATGGAAAAGTGTAGGATACAAAAAATAATAGAGATACTTCTGGATTTCTAGTCAAATAATTTGAATAGAAAAAATCTCCCAATTATTTATAAATTATTTATATCTGTTACAGGAAAGCAAATGTAAACCCAGCCAAACTCTCCAGAAGCTATCTCTAATTTTTAGATCTTAAGAAATGTTACTGACCAGCTTGCCCAGTCCTTTCATTTTACAAGCAGGGAATCATGTATATAGAGAAGCAAATAAATTTTTCTAAAACACAGCTAGAACCAGGTTCAATGTTCTTCTCAGTATAATACACAGCCTCTTTATTTATGGTAGATGCTATAATGTTCTCCATAGCATATAAAATTGTTTTAGTTGTTAAAACAGTGTTCAAAATCTCTTTTCATTGAACTGTAAAAGAGAAAAAGATTACATGAAATTTATTTTAGACCTGCTGGGTTATTTGACTAAAGCAAACAAATAGCAAAATTATATATATATATATTTTTTAATTTTGTAACTATGCTATTTTCCCCAAAGACAATATTTTCCTCAGGTAAATGTAGTAAGGAAATTTTGTTACTCTATGCACCTATCCCCAGAATGGAATTACCCACCTCCACTGCTTCATGGTTAATGCTCAGAACAAAAGGATTGGGAAATTTATATAGACCTATTTTAAAAATTCAGGAGTCTATCTGTTCATTCTGGGACATACTGCTTCTTTCCTTTCCTTACCTACAATACCTACAATCCAGGTGTCAGGCTGGACAGAAGAGGTCCCAGAGCATTCAAATTTAATTTTTGATTCAGTCATCTAGATTATTTTGTTTGATTAAAAGAGTCCTTGGGGCTTCCCTGGTGGCGCAATGGTTGAGAGTCTGCCTGCCAATGCAGGGGACATGGGCTCGTGCCCCGGTCCGGGAGGATCTCACATGCCGCGGAGCGGCTAGGCCCATGAGCCATGGCCGCTAAGCCTGCACGTCCAGAGCCTGTGCTCCGCAATGAGAGAGGCCACAACAGTGAGAGGTCCACGAAAGCAAAAAAAAAAAGAGTCCCAGATCACAAGAATAATGACTACTTAGTCAAGCACACTGCTTGACAAGTTCCTCTACAATAGGCCAAAGTGAGATCATCATGGAACTCTGCAACTTTAAAAAAAAAAAATTCCTTGTCCTTGAACTGACTTTTCCAGATGAAAGGTCTTCATATGAGTAGGAAATACATGGAAAAAGGGTGAGGTTATACCTATTAGAATGGGACTTCTGACTTTTATGGCAAACACCTCTCTGAGGTGTTTTAGATCCAAGAAAGTCTAAAGAAAGAACATTAATTATCTATCTCTTTACAATTCACCCCAAAGTCTTCCTCAAAATGGAGAAGCACTATGGAGCAAGTGTCCCAAATGTTGCAGCACATTGTTTAACTGACTGCTGAGTTTTCCATCCCCTGACAGATTTCACTGACCATGATTTGATCACCATCTTGATCTTACTGAGATGTCAGAAACAGCAGGGCTTCCACACAACACATACGTCAGCATTTCCTGATGTTTTTCCTGTGCTGATTCCACAGCCATAGCAGAGTCAGACCGTGGGTGGATGAGTTCCATTTAGCTAGAGGTATAGATAAACAGGACTGTTGGACTGATTCAGGGTTCCTGGAAGGCTATAAGTTCGTGGCCTGCATATGCATAGTTCACTCCCTTGTCTGGCTTCAGAAGGTCCTTCCAGGTTCCCAGCATCTGGGGCAGAGAGGGTCCTGTGCAGACTTCTTCAGGGGACAGCACAGCACCATGACTCTGACTGTGGAAAGTTGAGGAACCCATGAGTGGTAAGATTGCGTGATGGGTGGTGTGAGACAAACTCCTTACTTATGAGTCCAGGAGGAGAAGCCTTAAGCATAGGGGGACTGAGGCATTTCTCATCCCAGGACTTACCTGCTGGACCCTGTAGATAGAGATCCCACAAGATCAGCCTTCCTCTGGGAAGTGTGGTTGTGACTACAGTGCCTCTGGCCTGATTCAACCTTCTAAATGTGGATTAATGTCTTGGGGAAGGTGGAAAGATCAGTACAGAAATTTAACAAGAAAGTCACATGGCTTTTTAAGGTGGGCTCTGATGCATTATGGTATTTGTTCAGCTGATTTTGTCCAGGACATTGAGGGGATGCTTGAGGTCAGTACTCAAGTTGGTCTCATCCTGCTACTTGGGGACCTGTTGACAGTAGCCTTAATTAAATGTTAAATGAGACAATTGAGCAGATATGGTCCCAGTCTCTGTAGGATAGATTAATCAGAATGGTTGACCAAGCAGCATGCTCATGAGACAATGTTCCACATGTCTATCGTATTTCATGTTTATTCATTCTTGTGAGCAAGACTTTAAGTAGTTACCTCCTTTTTTTAGACCGTCTTTTCAAAAATGTTTCCATAGTGCACAGTCTTGGAAGATACAGTGTCTTCCTTCAGAGGAAAATACAAGCATGCTTACTCTCTAGTCTGATGATGATGATATGCTTCTTTAGAGAAGAGGGCAAGCATGCTTACTACCCATTAAAAGAGCCAGGTTCCCTAGGCTCAATATTCCTTTCCTGTAACACAGTCCAATACATGGGCTGGTATCCATCTGTGCCCATCCCTTTGCCCCTTCAGGACTAGGAGGCAAGGTGAACTCATGTAAATATGCTTGTGCTGCTTTCTGTGCCGTGTATAAGAAAGTCCTTGGTCTCAGACCAGGAGTCTCCTATCTTCAGCCAACATCCATGAACATGTCACAGACTATGACATTAGTGTGCACCCAGGGTAAATTCTCAGGTCTTTCACAATTCTTGACACCCTGGGACCATTTGTAGGCTACACATTTATCTTGAGAAATAACATGATTAAATCATTCTTTACTGAATATATAAATATATTTTATGCTGAGAATCTCTTAAAACTCTGTGTGTATATGTGTGTGTGTGTGTGTGTGTGTGCATAAATATAAAAAGAATGGTAGCATTTTCAGACTGTGAGTTCAAAAGTTACAGGATGCTTTCAAAATTCTAGGTCCATCCATCAGCAATAACAAAAAAAAAAACATTAATTACCCTTATATGGTGACATAATATTTAGTTACTTTGTTAAGACTGAATGTTAATAATAATCTTCAATCTTTCCCCAGGAAACTTCATTTAATATTAGAAGATTTCTCAAGTTAAAACAACCTGGTGGAAATTCCCAAGAGAGGGATAACGTTGGTATTTATACAGTTCTATTAAAATGAAGGTCAAGTTTTAAGCCAGCCAAAGATTCATTAGGAACAGGCTGCTTGGGCCTGGAAAGCTTTGCTGCCTCGAACCCATTATGGAACTGATTAGTATCAGGAATGTAATGAGTCTCATTACCCCCATCTGCAGTATATCCTCCTCCTTCACCTCCCCACAGTCCACATATTTTGTTTCATAGAAATTGTCATTTTTCTTGGTTGACTGCCAATTTGCTACAGTAATGAAATTGTTCCAAATTAAATGCTGCTACCAGGACAGGATGACCATATAAAAGATAGTGACTATAGGTTCTGTCTTGTAGTTGGACAGCAGAGCTCCTAACAAAGGCATGTATTTCTAGGATTTAGCCATTAAGTCATCTTAGATGTAACAAGGGTGAAAGACAGTTTTATCCCTTTAGATGCCCTGGAAGGGGAAATTTAGAGGCAGGGAATGTTTTGTTGTTCAAGCTTTCATTTTTCCTAAATCAATATTGCCTGGAAGAACATGAAACATCAACATATACAAAAGTCTTCCTGTACTTTTAAGATTAAAAATGAAAGATGACTTTTGTACTGCATACACTTTCATGATATCCTGTTCATCATTCAATCCAAAGAAAACACTTTACTGTGTTATAATTTATTTACTTATTGCTTTGCTGTCCTTGACAGAAATTGTCTTGAAAACAAACAGTATATATTTCTTTTGCTTTTTTATTTCAAGTCCAGTTAGAAACTTGAGGAATGTTTTTAAATGAAAGAAGTCTTGATTTTAGAGAGCTATAACTTGTTTTATCCTTAGTGATTGCACTGACATTGTACAGTTTCTGTCCAGGAGGCCAGATTGGACAGAGAAGGATGCTGTAGGACAAAATGAAGATGGAGTCTCAATAGCCATGTTGAGCTGGAAACAATGTTTCCCAGAAGATTTGCTGTGGATACACAAAGTCATAATCAGAGGGAAAGACTGACAGCAACAGCAAAAAAAAAAAAAAAAAAAAAAAGACAAAAGCAAACCAACCAGCAAATAAAAACAAACAAACAAAAAATCCATAGTCTTTTCTATTCCCACTCCAACCAGAAAGTTAAAACCAAGAGCCACAAGAATCAAAATTTAAACTGAAGGACTGAAGCAATATATTCAATCATATTTGAGATGAAGAGAATGGAGGTGATACAAAACAGTTAATATTTGCTGTTGACCACTCAAGATTAGAATATTCATAAATACAGAAATACCTCTGCCTTTTAGAGAAAGCTTCAGAGGAGTCTGATTTGGAGTGGGCAAAATTAGCCCATGCCTATCACTGAGCTTAGCCAAAGACTTAGCAGTGTAACAATTAGTTTCTCCCAGCTCACTCAGCAGGCAGGATTCAGCAGACCCTTTGTTCTTAACAAAGAAAACTAGGCTTGAGGGGAACTTTAACTAAGACCATGAGGCAAAAATTAATAAAGTATATTCAATTTATTATTAAACTTCCATAATCAATTTTCCAAAAAAACTTTATACTGAACTAAAATCTTTAAGGATCTGAATGAAACTATAATTCATAATTATTGGTCTACATCATAATTCCCTGATTCTTAAAATTCTGTCATATGCACAAATCATGGGATTCAGAGACTAAAATACCTTGTTAGGTTAGAATTAGGAAATAAGATGGCTCTTAACACATGCTAATTTTTCTAATAATAAAATTTCATATTTTTGAAAAGCTAAAACTTACTACTTTAGTTTTACAAGAACTTAAAAACTATAATTATTTGTATATTTTCAATATCTGTAAGTTATTCATTTACGTATTTCCTAAACCTTATAAAAACTATAATTATTTGTATATTTTCAATATCTGTAAGTTATTCATCTATGTATTTCCTAAACCTTATTTTGCAATATACTATAATATACATATGTTCTTATTTCTTTTATGTTCCAGTTTTATTATTCTTAGATTGTTTTTTTGTTTTTTGTGGTTTTTTTGGCTGCGTTTGTTCTTTGCTGCTCTGCGCGGGCTTTTTCTAGTTGTGGTGAGCAAGGGCTACTCTTCATTGTGGCGCGCAGGCTTCTCCTTGCGGTGGCTTCTCTTGTTGTGGAGTATGGGCTCTAGGCACGTGGGCTTCAGTAATTGCAGGCCCGAGAGCACACAGGCTCCAGTAGTTGTTGCATGTGGGCTCAGTAGTTATGGCACACAGGCTCAGTAGTTGTAGCACACAGGCTCAGTAGTTGTAGCTCACAGGCTCTAGAGTGCAGGCTCAGTAGCTGTGGTACACAAGCTTTGTTGCTCCACAGCATGAGAGATCTTCCCAGGCCAGGGATCGACCTCATGTCCCCTGCATTGGCAGAAGGATTCTTAACAACTGTGCCACCAGGGAAGCATTGATGGTTTTTGTTTAAAGACCAAATCTTGGGATGAAAAGATTTAGATGAATTAGGAGTCTTGGTAGTTTTAGACCAAAAGTATCCAAATGTACAAGCAGTATTCTCAAATTTCCAGTTACATAAATTATTTTCTCTTTCCTTCCCATAAATATTTAGGATGGAATATTTAAGATTACTGAATGACATATTCTATGAGGGCTGGAGTATGCAAACAAAGTTTTTACTTTAAAACTTAAATAAAAAATAAAGAATATGAGGCAAAACAAGGTAAAAAAAAGTCGAGTTAAAACAGTTGTTTTCAGTAGTTAAGAATGGTTTATTTATTATTTAAAAGAAAGACATTAATCACATTATAAACAAGTATGACTAGGAACAAAAAATTCCTTCTGAAATTTCAATTATACACATTAAACATTTTCACTGTTAACACCTATGTTTCATGCACATATTTTCCATTCTTTTGTCTCTCTATGGTTCAGTGCACCTGTTGCCCTATTTTCCAGTTTACTTGTTCTTATTAGTTTTCATTTTAAATGAATCTGCTGTTAAATACATCCATTGAGTTTTAAGTATTTCTCAGTTCTAGAATGTACACTTGGTTGTGTAGCATTGATTCCAGTTCACTGAAGAAAGTCTCAAACCAGTCATTATTTCCTTGAAGACAGTAATCAGTCATCTTAAAATCAATAAATCTAGGCATAGTTTGAAAACTAAGAGGTTTTCAGTCTCCAAAGCAGGTATATGTTTGCTTTCTAGCAGGCATCAAAGGGCTGTTACAATACTGAATCAACTTAATGCTCAAATTAAATCATATATTAAAGAGGTTTAAACCTCAGACTCAGTTTCTGCACAGCTGCTTCATTTCCAATTCACCCTCGTGTCCAGGGTATAACTTTTCAGGGTTAAAATTACAATTGTGTGAATGTGTGTGTATGAGCGTATGGAGAGTGGAGGTTATTAGGCCTCTCTTTGACGGTCTCCTCCTAACATAGGTTAATGTTGAAAGCTCTGCCCAGTATCTCTGCTTCTCTACTGTCTCTTAGGGTATTTGCAGATGTGTATGGTGCAAAAGTGTCCCCCAAATCAGAGCTCATATCTCTGGGTTTCCATCTTCTAGATCCTGCCTAATATTTCTTCATTGCCCTGTGAGGTGAAGTTTTCCAGAGTTGTCAAAGGGATTTTTAATTACTGGTCTACTCAAAGTTTTCCTCAGAATTACCTACTTTGATATTAGCAGAAGTCCTGAATTAGATTTTAAAGCTAACTCCAAAAGAATAAATTGAAGAATTGTAAAGCTTATTAATGACAGGAAAAGATCTATTTTATTATTGTTGTTCTAATATCTACCATGGTAACTGGCATGTTATAGGTTCTCAATCAATATTCATTGAGTCAATGAATGGATTACTCAGGAAATTTGCAATCATATTGTAGTATCCACAAATCAATTTTGAAATACTTTATGGTATTCAATTTAATTGTTTTTCTATTAAAATTTTATTTAATTTTAAAAAATCTTATTTTTACATGCTTTATTGATGTATACCT
This sequence comes from Delphinus delphis, assembly GCF_949987515.2. Lineage (NCBI taxonomy): Eukaryota > Metazoa > Chordata > Mammalia > Artiodactyla > Delphinidae > Delphinus > Delphinus delphis. Next base: position 37,067,057 of record NC_082700.1, read on the forward strand.
TACATACCATAAAGTTCATCTTTTTAAAATGTGCAATTCATTGTATTTTACTATATTTACAGAGTTGTGTAACCATCACCATAATCTAATTTTAGAACATTTTCATCACTCTCAAAACAGATCTTGTACCCCTTAGCAGTCACTCCTTACTCACTCCCATCAACACCCACCCCTCCCCCAACCCTAGTCAATCAGTAACCTCTTTTCTGTCACCCTAGATTTGCTATTTGGGCATTTCATATAAATGGAATCACATTATGGCCTTTTGTGATTGGCCTCTTTCTTTCATTTAGGGTAATACTTTTGAGGTTCATCCAAGTTGTGGCATTACTTAATTCCTTTTTTATTGCTGAATAGTTTCCCATTATATGGATATGCTGCATTTTATTTATCCATTCTTCAGTTGATGGACATTTGAGAGATACAAAAATCAAACTACAATTAGATCATTCTTCAGACCCATCAGAATGCCTATAATGAAAAAGACAGAATAACAAGTTTTGGTGCAGATGTGGAGAAATTAGAACCCTCTTATGTTGCTGGTGGGAGTATACAATGATGTAGACTCTTTGGAAAACAGTTTGGCAGTTCCTCAAAATGTTAAACATAGGGTGGTATTATTCAACAAATCTATTCCTAGGTATATACCCAAAAGAAATAAATAATGTCAACGCAAAACGTTTGCACAAGTGTTCATTGCACCATTATTCAACAACCTATTTGCTCTTTTATCTGCATAATATTATATTTGAGATTTCATACTTTTCCAGATCTGTATTTTTTAACAGGTAGAATTCTATTATATTTTTTTCCAATTTTTTTCTGTAAAGTATTTCTGACTGATAATTGAATTACTCTGGCAGTGTTGGATTTGTTTTTTACCTTTCAGTCTAGCACACATCACCTTCACTCATTTTTGGCCAATCACAAGTATTTGCTGAGTATCTACTATGCATCAATAACTGTAGCAGTTACAGAAGATTCAAAATAAATCTAAGAATTTATTAAATTATCTATTAGAATGTCAGGTACATAGTGGGCACCTAATGAACATTTACTGAATTCATAAATGAGTAAATGTACAAGTATACAGTCCATGTCTTCAAGAGTTAGACAAAGATTTACAAAGACAGCTATACATATTACACAAAGGAATGTACAGTGTGCTATATAGCAACAAACATTTTAACCATGAGATCTTCCAAAACTCATGGCTTTCTTAGCAGTAAATATGTTATTTCACAGTTGGAGATTCTTTTCCAGTTTTACTGTGATTCAAAACTCGCTTACTTCCTATTTTTGTAGGTTTTGCTCCTTAGCTTATTATCTTATGTAAATGCTCATCTGGTAATATCAACTCTGAAGTCTGATAATCAAGTATTTAATCAAAACATAATTCTTTGTTCCTATAATTCATTTATTTTTGTTAAAAGTTACCTTTATTCTGCTTTAGAACACTGTGAATGGGTTGTTTTCTCTTTTATTTATACTTTTGATCTTCTTTTTACTTCAGTGTAAACATTAGGACTGAATTTTTCCACCTGTATGACCTATATTGCACAGTATGATATTTCAAAACTGCAGTTGGCGCAGAGCTTAATTCAAAATGCAGTTCATTTATGAGGACCACATTGGTGGGATGAGCTGCATATGTTAACTTTTTTTTTTTAAGTCATAATTAGAAGTAAGTTATTTATTCACAAACTGAGCTTTCATTTTATAATCAACCTATAATATATTATATGGAAAATAATCAGCTTATAAAATAATTTTGCTGGCATTGTAAAATTTTGAGTTGAGAACTTAATAATAATAAAAATGTTACCATTGTTTCCATCACTGTACTATGTACACTAATGGATCACATCATTTCATTCCAACAACGATCCTTTGAGATATTATTGGCTTCATTTTGCCAATAAGGAAATCATGACTTAAAGGACTTATATAATTTTCAAGGTCACATAATTAGTGTGTGGCAGAGCCCAAAGTTGATGGTTCAAATCACGATGTTACACTGGGCTAGATTTGATGCTTTAGTTGAAGTACCTACAGAATAGATTCTTTTCCTATGCATACATTTCCTTAATTATTCTAATATCAACCTCCATCAAATAAATTAAACTTAATTGAGTGCCTGAAGGCAAGGACTATACCTTTTCACCTGTTTTTAGCCTCAGATTCCAGCACAACCTGTGCATCTATTTGTTACTCAAAACTATTTGATTGAATACATTTTAGATACAAATCATTTAACTTCTTTTTAATATGGGAATTTGTAATCAGTTATAAATATCTCTTTTGAAAAAAAGCTCATGATTACTTTGAAAATGAGGAAAGATCATGAGAGCTTGTTTCCAAACATTTGTTCTTCTAAATTCACATATTGTTTTAATAGATTCTTGGTAATTAACTTTACCTGAGGGGAAAGGTCAGGATGAGGAAGTGGCTTATGAGAAAACTGCTCTTATCCCTGTAATCCAATGCTTACCCCAATATCACATTTTGTTACTTCAAATTTTCTAAAGGTTAGATTTATTTTCTAGATTCATAAAAATTTAAGTTGCTTCACATAGGATCCTTCATTGCAGGTAGTAAATGTTTTAATTAGCATGGAAATTACCTTTGAAATTAAATAGTAACAATGAACCAAACGTCTTTAAAATTAACTGGAAGCAAGTGTTTATTGCTTTTAGAGAACTTTACATCACAGAAAATGCCTAGTAACTAACTGCCTATCTTAAAACTGTAATTACTGTTTTCTGCTGAAATCATCTTCATTAAAATAATCTTCAAAGAGAGAAAAAAGCATGATATTCAATATTTTCCTTTCTAGTTTTTTAATACTACAAGATAATAGAAACAATCAGACATTACCCTAGTTTTCTTTCTATATCTAATTACTAGAGTAAATTTGATATTTAGCATTTCCTTGCATGCCTTTATACTATTTCTACATCTGAATAGTTTTTAAAAACTGAATTTTGCAGAATACTTATCACTCCACAGTGTAATTTTCCATTCACCATCATGCTTTTTAGAATTTATCTATTCTGATTTATATGGTATGTCTCTTAATTTCTGTATATGATTTGCTATAAAATATATACTTTATTCATCAATTTTTTTATTGTACTAAGTTATTTACCACTTTTGCTGTTACAAACAATGCTATGATGATCATACTTGCAGTTTGGGCAGGTGACTGAGAATTTCTTTAGGGTTTTTACTCACAAGGGGATATATTGGTTCATCATCATCAACTTCTAGCTTTCTATCCAAAACAATTTGTACAAATTCTGAATTCCACCAGTATTATTTAAGCATATCTCAAATACTTTCATCATACATTTTAACTATTGTTAATTAAAATTATGTGGAATGATTTCTCAAGATTTTGATTTGTGCTTTTCTAATTGTTTATGAGGCTGAGTATTTTCACATAAAACTTTGTCTTTGGGGTGAAATGCTTGTTCATTTCCTTCATCAATATCTTGAATTTTTTCCCTTTTTTACTTGTATTAATGTGTGGCAAAATAAATTGTTAAATTACAAGGCTTGTAATTTCACTTTTCTTACATGAAAAAAGTTAGTGTATTCAAATTAATCCATTCACATCTCAATGAGTTGTGTTTTTCTCTATACTATTATTGAGGATATAAGGTGGTCTTCTGTAAATTTTGTTAGTTTCCAAGATTTGGTCTTTATACTTCAGGCTCTATTTGTGTAGGGCATATATTTAATGTAATTATTTTCTATAAAAAGAGTCAATTGTACCAGTATCATATTTTTAAAAAGCTATCCTTTCTCCACTGATTTGAAAGTACTCTCTGATACATTCACCCATTCATTCTGTGTAGTAGATTTTATTAGAAAATATTTATGGACAATCATGTTTTAGCCATTTCACTCTACTCTTCTGTTTCAATTTTGTAAGAGGAGAAGAATCTGTAATCTGTTCCTTCCTAAAAGTGCTCCCTCCAAGTCATTTTCTTTTCTCATTGTACTTGTCAGGACATCTTTGATAATGTATAAGATAGCAGTCATAGAAGACATTTATACTTTTTCATTATTTTGACTTGAAAGCTTACAAAGTGTCATTAGTAAGTATTATAGCTAATCTGCTTTTTTAAAAATATTTTATTTTGGTGAAAACAGTTAACATGAGATCTAACCTTTTAACATTTTTTTTTCTAAGTTTACATTATAGTTGACTATAGGTGCAATGTTGTTCAATAGCTTTCTAGGGCTTACTCATCCTACTTAAATGAAATTTTATGCCTTCTCAATTTTCCCCTGCCCTCAGCCCCTGGAAACCACCATTCCACTCTTTTAATCTATGGATTTGACTATTTCAATTAGCTCATATAAGTAGAATCATGGAGTATTTGTCTTTCTGTGGACTGGCTTACTTCTCTTAGCATAATATCCTCAATGTTCTTATGTGATGTCATGTTTTGCAGAATTTTCTTCTTTTTGTAGGGCTGAATAATATTATTTTGTTATGTATATACTACATTTTCTTTATCCATTCATCTGTTGGTGAATATTTAGGTGTTTCCACATCTTGGCTATTGTGAATAATGCTTCAGTGAATATAGGTGTGCAAATATCTCTTTGAGACATAGTTGCAATTCTTTTGGATGAGTAATCAGAAGTGGGATTGCTGGAGCATGTGATAATTCTATTTTTTAATTTTTTGAAGAACCTCCATGCTGTTTTCCATAATGGTTGCACCATTTTACATTCAATAGTGTACAAGAGTCCTGATTTCTCCACATTCTTATCAACATTTGTTGTCTTTTTTTTTTTTTTTAACAGATTTGAGGTGATTATTGTGGTTTTGATTTTCATTTTTCTGACAATTAGTGACATTGAACATTTTATTTTTTTAACAATTTTTTTTTTTTTTTTTGCGGTATGCGGGCCTCTCACTGTTGTGGCCTCTCCCGTTGCGGAGCACAGGCTCCGGACGCGCAGGCTCAGCAGCCATGGCTCACGGGCCCAGCCTCTCCGCGGCATGTGGGATCTTCCCGGACCGGGGCACGAACCCGTGTCCCCTGCATCGGCAGGCGGACTCTCAACCACTGCGCCACCAGGGAAGCCCCTGAACATTTTTTTGATATACCTGTTGGCCATCTGTAAATCTTATTTGGAAAAATTTCTATTCAATTTATTAGTTCATTTTTAAATCAGTTTATTAAATTTTTGTGCTATTGAGTTGTAGGAGTTCCTTATATTTTGGTGGTTAACCTTTTATCAAATGCTTTTGATAATCTGGCAGGTTAAGCAATTCTCTTTTATTCTTATTTTCCTGAGAGTTTTTTTTTTTAATTAAAATTTAAGTATCCATGAGAACAGGCAGAATTTTTAATTCTTATTACATATAATGCCTAGAATTTTTACGACCTCATATAACACTGACCCATAATATATAGATGTTGATTGATTAAATACTTTTAAATTTTATTTAATGTTTTGTTTTCCATTTATTGAAATATTCGTATGTATTGGTTTGGCCAAAAAGTTTGTTTGGGTTTCTCCATAAGGTATTATAGGAAAACCCAAATGAACTTTTGGCCAACCCAATATTTTTGTCCTTTCATCTATTAAAGTGGTCTTTTAAGGAATTTTCTCTTTTCAATTGTTGAAACATCTTCTGTGTGAACTACTAAAATACACACTTTACGTGTGTGGGTGTGGGTGTGCATGCATGTGTGTGTGTTGCTTTGAATTATGGATGTGCATCTTGATGCATTAAGAAGATTGTCAGATCCTATGGATGAAGTAGTAGAAAGCTGTAAGCATATGGGTCCTTGATGACTGAAAATTGCCGTACTAGGCCTGAACTGCCTACAGCTGGAATTTTACTTGAGCTTTTATCCTCCTTAAGGTACTGTACTTTAGTATGGGCTTAGTGGTTAAAAAGTAAGTATCAAAAATTCAGTATGGGAGGCTAGACAGCTAATGATCCTTGTTAGGCTAAGGTAAAATATTAGGTAAAATTGACACATAGTATTGAAAGCAAATTTGAAGCCAACAAATTTTTAACATTTGGAATAATAAAAGGAAAGATTCAGAATATTACTGTGTGTTGGATGCTTATTGATACTTTTAGCAAAGCTCCTAAAACTAGACAAATTTATGTGAGAAATACCAGTGTGTAAGTAACCATAAAAAACAACACATCTCTTCTTACAACAATATCTGCCTGAGGTCTGAAAACTAAGATAATTGAGACCACCATAATTTACAGCCCTGAATGTTTTAAAATCCAGAAGCTTTTGATTCTCTCAATGGATTACTTATAAGAAATAGCATTGAAGAAGCAGCAGTAGCAGGATATTAAAATTTTGTGCTGCCCTACCAAAGGTTAAGATATTTCTGACAGATTCAGGATTAAAAGTATAGGCTTCCAATCAAAGTCAGTAGTTCCATTTAGACTCAAGATAGACTCCCTTCAGTAAAAGATAGTGATAGGCAGAGTTTAGGTGCTTAAAAGCAATGTCCAGTCAATGTCATTCACTAAGATTAATAGTCAAGAAGCAGATAGACTCATTGAAAGATAGCAGTTATCGAAAGGACTCTACTACCAAAGAAAGCACACATTAATTCTTCAAACACCCTTTTGCCTCCTAAAAACTGATGGGCCCTCAAACTGTAGCTCATGTTGGATTCACAGATTGTATGGCCCCCAAAGTGGGCACTTCATAGGTGACAAATCAGAATGATACACAGGTCTTTTAAATGGACTAGTCTAGTAATTAATCCAGCCATTTTGCTTCCAGTTCCACCATATTGCAAGGTCAACTAGTCCTCCATTACAGGACAAGGAGCTGTAATTATCATGAGGTGTTTGTAGCAGAGAGATTGCTCCAATATGTGAAACTCAAAGCACCACCTTGATCATAAACCACCCTCAATCTGCCATTGTTTACTAGAGGCTGCCACATTTTCCTATACTCTATCATCTTAAAAAAAATCTTGTATAATTCAATATTTAACTGAGGCATATATTTATAGCAAGGATGGTCCATAGCATAGGTATCTTAATCAAAACATTTCCTGAACTATATGACAAATTTTAAGATATTTGTGGCTCAGAGGATGCTTATGAATGAGATAATTAATGCATTCATATATAAATGATAGTTAATTTTAAATGACAAACTATGGAGATTATTTATCCATTTATATATATATATAAATGATCATCATTAACATGATAGGAAAGGTGACCAAAAGGGAATATTGTTGAAAAACAAGTTGCAGAAGATAACACAAGAGAAGCAGATAATTGAATAAAAGTATATGTAAATATTAAAGTATCCAGAAACATTTATGTCATTGTAGAGTTTTATAGGAATATGTTGCAGGAAGTAGACATAGTCTGTTTATATGTTCAGAGTTACACATAGCACATAGCACATGCTAAGCAGGGTTAAAACTTTGAACTTAAGTGCAGAATTATGAGTTTTTAAAGACCCGGCTTACATTATATTTCTTTTATAATGATATTATATCTTAGATAGATATGAAATTCAATTTTTTTAAAAAGCATTTTAAAATACAAGTGTAGGGAAAATGTATATGAGTCTCTGGAGGGTTGTTGAATTCTAAATACTTTGATGTGGGAAATAATCATCATAATTTAAGCCTTCATGAAAATATGACACGGTTAAGTTTTTCCATGTCTATATTTATTCATTTATTCTAGCAGAGAATACAACATCTCTAGATCAGTGGAGAGTTATTTTATTTACTCACAGATTATCTTAACATCACTGGTTCCCCTTGCCCCAGTTCTACACTGGGTGACAGGATGTAGGTCAGATGTACCTGAGCTGATAGAAAAAATTATGCAACAGAAAAGGACAAAATTATGAGACTTGCAGTTTAAATAAGGCAATTGTCACATCTGTGATTCTTCCACCAGAGAGAGACAAATAAACTTTTATTCTCTAAGATAAACACATCTCTTCTAGGGAAGGTTGGGGAAGATCTATACCTTGGAATATAAGCAAATGGCTAAAAAGGAGATGAGAAAGTTGTCTCTGGGTCCATAACTTTAGAATTTAAGTAAATTTCATGTCTGACATTAAATAATAAAGCCTGAACCATGCAGAAATTTAAAAAAATTTATGACCAAAGAGATCTCATTTATTTACAAAGGTTCATGAAGTCTAGTTGATTTTATTTACTTATAAATGAAATTTAACTTTGAAAGAGAAATGAAATGCATTTGAACTAGGAATAAATGAAGATAGGATTGATAAAGTTATAGAGACATTGCTTAAAGACAGTTGAAGAATGTAAGATTCTTTAGCATGTTCACATATAAGGTACTCTTCAGCATGATGTCTTAGTCAAAGTCGAATAGCATATGAGAAAGAATCCCTCTTACTGAGGAACTGGGGAGCAGTTGTATTATTTGGTTACACTGGAAAAATAAAGTCCACTGACAATAAGAAAAGAAATTTTTCAGTATTGTTTTGTTATCATTGAAACTAGTTGAGTATAGTTATAACTATACTATGTTTTATTTGCATTTATCTAGCAAAGCAAATTAGATTACCATTGCTACGTATTTTGGTTAATTTTACTGACATGTAGATTGATTCAGTCTAATTAAATTAATAAAGTAAAAAGAATATATTCAACCTCTAATGAGAGGTATATGCTGACCTATTTTTCTATACTATAAAAATCTTGAATGATAGGATAATGCTGTACTTACACTATGAGTACAAGTTCAGTGAGAGAAACAATCACTCTTGGTATTTTGAGTAAAAAGAGATTTTATACAGGCAATTAGGCACTAATAAAATTGTTTCAGTATCTGTAAGAGCAGTGAAAACTATGTATCCAGGATGAGTTCTGTAAAATCAAAACAACAGACTCACCTAGGAATCTATGATCTATGAGACTGCAACACAAGTCGTGAAATCAAGAACATACATCTTTAGCTGCAATCCCAAAGCTGGAATCAAGAATCTTTCCTTCTGGTCCCAAACAGGATCAACCCAAAGAGGACCACACCAAGATACCTTGTGATTAAAATGGCAAAAATTAAAGATAAATGTAGAATGTTAAAATCAGCAAAGGAAAAGCAACAAGTTACATACAAGGGAATTTCCATAAATCTATCAGCTGATTTTTCAGCAGAAAGTCTGCAGGCTGGAAGGGAGTGGCATGATATATTCAAAGTGATAAAAGGGAAAAAACTACAACCAAAAATACTCTGCCCAGTAAGGCTTTCATTCAAATTTGATGGAGAGATCAAAAGTTATACAGACAAGCAAAAGCTAAAAAAGTTCAACGTCACCGAACCAGCTTTACAAGAAATGTTAAAGGAACTTCTCTAAGTAAGAAAGAAAAGGTCACAACTAGAAACATAAAAAATTACAAAAGGAGAAATCTCATTGACAAAGACAAATATACAGTAAAGATGGTAAATCAGTCACGTATAAAGTTAGTAGGAAGGCTAAAAGATAAAAGTGGTAAAATCATGTACTGGGTCGGCCAAAAATTTGTTTGGGTTTTTCCGCAACGTCTTACGGGAAAACCCGAACGAACTTTTTGGCTGACTCAATATACCCACAATAAGTATTTAACATATACACAAAATAAAAATATATAAAATATGATGTCAAAAACAGTAAACGTTGGGGGTGGGGGAGTTAAAATTGTTAAAATGTGTTTGAACTTAAGAGAACAGCAACTTAAAATAATCACATTACATACAGATTGCTATGAACAGTCTGTGGAAATATAGTCAATAACTATGTAATATCTTTGTATGGTGACATATTGTAACTAGATTTATCATGGTGATCATTTTGAAATGTATAGAAATATCAAATCACTTTGTTGTGTAACGAACTAACATAGTGTTGTAGGTAAATTATACTTCAAAAACAAATAAAAAAGAGATCAGATTTGTGTTTACCAGAGGCAGGGGATGGGGACAGGGAGAATTGGATGGTGGTGATTAAAGGTAGAAATTTCCATTTATAAGAAAAATAAGTACTAGGGATACATTGAAAACATGATAAATATAATTAACACTGCTGTATGTTACATATGAAGTTGGTAAGAGAATAAATCCTAAGCTTTTTCATCACAAGAAAAATTTTCTATTTCTTTAATTTTGCATCTATATGAGATTATGGATATTCACTAAAATTATTGTGGTTTGTATTTCATGATATATGTAAGTCAAATCATTATACTGTACACCATAAACGTATACAGTGTTGTATGTCAATTATATCTCAATAAAACTGAAAGAAAAAAGGAATCTTTCCTTCTGCTGCTGCTGCAATTGCCTCTCAGACTCCAATTTTGAACTCAAGCTCTGTAGAGAAAACTTTCATCAACTTGCTTAACAGAAGAAAAAGAGCTAAAATAAAGAAGGGAGTGGAAGATGGCTTTCATTTCATTTCTGATTCCACACCTCATGAGATTTCATCTAAGTGGAAACATGAGTTTTCACCTAGAATCCAAGCTACAGAGTCTTGCATTTAGTTTTTAATATTTTACCTTTTGCAGTATGTGATGACACCTTAGAAAATAATTGAATAAGAGATCCACAAGAATGTAATTACTTATCCTCTAGAATGTAAAGGGCATAAGGGCAGGAATTTTTACCTCTTTTGTACATTTTATATCCTCAACCTCAAGAACACTCACTGGCTCATAGTAGACACTCAATAAATATTTGTTGAATTAGTGATTATTTTGTTGAATCCCCAATGTCTAGTACATTATATGGCACATACTCACTAAATATTTAGCATTAACGTTGCTTTTTACCACGTTTTTTATTAATTTCCCATAATCCATAGCAAACATACACCCAACACATACACATACACAATTTTAAAACTAAATTGAGAATACCATTCTATTACCTATGTTAATAAATTTACTGTTTGGTCCTTTTATTTAACATGATGTGTCAAAACAAATTTCTCATTTCCCTTATATTCTCAATGCCTTTATCCACTTCTTCCCCTGTCTGTGATACAGTGTTTCCTTGAACGTTTAATATGACCTCTACACTGCTAAATTCTCTTTTAAGTGTTCCTCTCCCCTTCTAAATTCTTCTGCTGTCTGATAACAACTTTTACTTTCATGCCTTGACCTACCATTTCCCACACACCCCTCTCATGATGCATTGCTGCTTCAGACCACCTCAAAATCTCAGATCTCTACCAGGCTTCTACCTGCAGCATATCTCTGTGTTGACACTTCATTAAAGTGATACTGATCAGGTAGCCTATGCTCTAGAAACATGTACCATGTGGTTGTAGCGTCCTATTGTCCTATTAATAGTAGCTGGCATTGCATTAAGGAAAGACCTAGCAGTCCAAAATCTACTTTTCTTTTGAGTTGTTTCCTGACTTTTTCTTTTTCCAGTTTTTATTTGAGGATATATGGTAGATATTTTTACATGCCACCTAAATTTCTATTCAAAACTGAAGGATTTAATTCCCCAGTTGTTGGTACTGTCAGCAGACAACACTCGATTTTCATAAATTGCTCATGACTAGAGAGAGCCGCCTCACACACCTTCTTTTGATAGCCTATTTCTAGTGACTGTTCAGTGACAGAATATGAAGACACCTCTCTTGTCCCAATGTAAGACACCTCTGAAGAGAGAGCTCCCAATTTCAGAGCTCCCTGTAGGGTTATATAAGATCACTGCAAGACTAAATCACAACCCTATGTGTTTTTCTCCAGTCTCCCCTCCCCCTCTTCCACAGATGTTAGTCCTAAAATATATATGTTTCTAATAAATATCCTGTATAATAATCTCTGAATCTGAGTTTGCTTCCCAGGGAATTCAACCTACAAAAGATCAAAATATTTTCATATTTGAGGAGCTCGGATAATTTGGCATGTACTGCTAAATAGACGTAGCTAGTAAATAATTATATTAAGTGAGATTATAGCACTAAAAATAGAACTTGACAACAAAATTCTATGATTAAATGCTAAACAAGATCATGTAGACTAAAATTGACATAGAAATTCAGAGAAGGAAAAAAGTATTGAAGGCTGTCAGATTCAGAGAGATTTTTATGGAACAGAAATATTGAGCTCAATCTTGATAAGTGGACAGGATTTTGATAGATGAAAGGAATGAAGAGCATTCCAAGCAAGGTAAACATTGCTGAAATGAGTAGTGGGCCTGGTGAATTTCTGGTATTCTTTATCCTTTAATCTGAGAGTGACTTGGTGGTACTTGGGAAGGTGACAATCAAATAGCTCTTATTCAGTGTTTTTGAAGTATATTTTTATGATGTTTTCCCCCTGAATAGCCCTGAAGTTGATTGTGTCTCTTATCACAGTTTCTGTGAAATCTTTAGATTTAATGAGCTTATTACTGGTTTAAGTAAGCTGCCACTGGGGAGCTGTCAACCTAAAATAATCTCACATGTTCTCACTTGAAGAACTCTCCCAGGAAATGGATGATCAAGGAAATGATTACCCTTAAAATAAAAGTGTTTAGTGAAATTCTAAAGGGAGAGTGTGTCCATAGTCCTTTATCAGTATAATTTTTTCAGACTAGACCATGTCTTGAGCAATTAAGCCACAACTAAATATATTCAGATTGACATTAAAACATGGGTAACACCCAGAATCAGTTTTGACATAGTCTTTATAGCTAAAGCTTCTGTTTCTTAGGGAGTCCACATTTCCAAAAGAAAATTAGGGAAGCTAGTCCTATCTGCAGGTACAGAAGAAGGGATCAAATGGGGCAATTTGATATTTGACATTTTTATTATTACATGTTCCACCAGTTAAACAGTCATTTTAATTTTCATTAAACAATAGACATCTTTGCTAGCCTCTTTATATTTTAGGATATATGTAAAAAGATAAATAGAGAAACTCTCAATCAGTAATAGTGTTTCACTATGGCAGGCATTAGGAAACAAGAGGTTGCTGTGATAAGGCTTTTTATATAATTCTTAAGACTTAATCATTTACTCAGCTTCTCCCTTGAACAGATAGCTAAAGCAGGACAAACGAAATAAAGTTGAGGCCTGGTCCAAAATAAGTCATTACTACCTCATGTATCGTCAGCCAGATATACACAAAGAATTAAGAGAATCTTATCCTAAGACTACAAGGCAAAGAATGACAGCCATTGACACTACATTCCTTTTTTGTCAACTTCACTGAAGCAGGCTTCTGGCACTTGTCTCTGCTTCGTTGAAGCCATGTGGGTGAGTTAGGTAAGTATGAGATAACTGTTCCATATTATCCAATTCATCTAGCTAAATTTCAGGACCCCTGTATACCTTTGCTTCTCAAAACACATAAATGTAATCATCATCTATAGACATTTTAATTTCACTGAAATCAGTGCAATACAATAAAAAGTAATAAATATTCACAGTGTGATTATTTTTTGCACAGCATTCTCTAGATATCATGGAGGGCAAAAAGAAGTAGAAATAAATGGAACTTACATAAAAATTAAGACATTCTAAAATTCACACAATTCTATACTCTAGGCTTTCTAAGATGAAAAAAAAAAACAAAACAACTAAATATACATAAGTCAACTTCTATGAAACCACATTGAAAATTGTCTTCAGATTATAACTGTTTAAGACAAAAACCATTTTTTTAATAGCTCTTAAAAATGTGGGGGAAATATATATAGTAATCATAGAAACAAAACAGCATAAGTTCGAAAAGGCTCTATTATCTACTATTTACATCAACATTATGAGTTAAATGTGTTGTTTTCCCTTCACAGGTGAGAAAACTCTAAGGATAGAGGTTTAATAACTTTCTCAAGGTGACAGAACTAATATGTTTCAGAGCTGGGATTCGAACCTCATTACCCCAGCTCCCTGAGTACATGCTCTTAACCTCTGCTCTGTGTTGCCATTTTATTGTCTCTATATCAACACAATATAAATAAAGCTACAATGTTAAGAAAGTAAGCTACAACTATTTTGTTAAATATGATTCTTCTTTTGATACTGCACAAAATGCATTTAATCATTCTATTCAGCTAGATATAGGTAGTTTAAATTCTTAAATGATTTTTCATTTAACAATTATCTAGTGGTCCATATATGTTATAAGTTATCTGGTAAAAGAATCACTACTTCATAAAATACAAAGAAACTTTAAAATGAACTAATCCAGGGCTTCCCTGGTAGCGCAGTGGTTGAGGGTCCACCTGCCGATGCAGGGGACGCGGGTTCGTGCCCCGGTCCGGGAGGATCCCGCATGCCACGGAGCGGCTGGGCCCGTGGGCCATGGCCGCTGGGCCTGCGCGTCCGGAGCCTGTGCTCCACGACGGGAGAGGCTACAGAAGTGAGAGGTCCGCGTACCGCAAAAAAAATAAAAAATAAATGAACCAATCCATTTATAGTCTGTCCAAATGGATTAAGTTACTTACCAGAAACTATAGTGTTGGTTAATAGGATCATTACTAGATTTTAGGTCTTGTAACTTATAACCCAATGATTTTTCTAGTTTTCTATGATATTGCTATTAATATAGAAAGCAATAGAAATTCAAAATCATATTCCTACATGTGTAAATAGGCATTTGATAATGTTTGCTGTGACAAACAAATGATAAACTGTGTTTCATGCCTTCTCTAATTTGTTTCTTGGGAGTCTGTATCTCACTGCTGGAATTTTAAAGAAATTTTGAATTCAAATTACTGTTGCTAATGGCTTATTTTCCACTTGAATGTGTTATATTGATATGCTCAAGAAATGGGGTATCACTATGGAAATATGAGGAGAACAATTTTGATAATCTTGACATAGGGGCCATTAATCATTTATATTAACATAAATCAGTTAACTGAGTAGTTGGATATTATGTAACTTATCATTTCAGGAATACAGTGATTTCCATACTATTTAAAATTCCCAGAGAAGAATCTAAGATTATTATCACTTATACATCTGTTCAGTAAAAATTATTCTGCAGTGTTTAAATATTAGCTTCACTTGGGGAAATATAAGGCATCTATGAGTTTTCAAACTGTGTTTAGATCTGTTTCCCTACTTTCAAAATTAGCTTATACACTCCCTCTGTAAAATATTGTATTTTATTTGATAATAAAATTGAATTATTTTACTGCTAATTAAAATTTCAAATATCAGTTTTCTTAAACAAAAACCTATGTGTATCCCTCAAAGCATCAATTCTTTATCTACATTCAGTCCATAAATTCTAATCTTTTATGTAATATAGCACAATGTCATTTTTATCAGAACTAAACTTATTTTAATTTTCAAAGGTAAAATTGTGACATGTTCTTGATTCTTTTAAATATCATTCTTGATCTTGAATATAAACTACTCTCATCATCCCTTTCCCATCACATCCTAGAAAATATCATTTTCTACATTCTCCACACTGTCTGAAATAGCTAAGAGCTAATGTATTTATTCTCATACTTTAACTGCGAAAGAAATGTTGGCCTTTTAATTTAATAATAAAAACTATTTTTTAAGCAAGTCAGAGAGATACATGTGCATATTTGAGTTTGGTGGATGAGCATTACTTTTGAAAACATAGGTCATAAAAGCACTTTGGATTAGTTTCATTCCTGACAATTGATAAAAAGGGATGGTAGAAAACAGCACAGTGGGACTTTTTAACGATGGTAACTGATGTCTCAAATTAAACTTCATGTCAAAATATCCTTCAAGAAAATGATAGATGACACATGATCTGCAAATTACTGCTCAGCAATCTCTTTGTTTCACGGCAAAGTTCACGGTACCTTTCTTAAAGTTGGTCTTGGGTATAAGCACAGCATTTACAAATATCCCAAAAACTAGATTGAATATCACTCCTTTCTTCTCTCTTAAATTTTGGGTATTCTTAAAAGATAATTTCTGTTTTATAAACCAACACAGAATAATTGTACAAATATATTTTTGTGAAATATGTTATACTTTTACAACCCAAATTTCCTAACATGATGGTCTATATAATATATTCAAGATTATTATATAGTAAAAAAGGAATCTTTCATCTGTCATTATAAACAAGTATAATTTTTTTTTCTTTCTGAGAGATTTTTTACTCTTAATTGCAATGATGGCCTTTTAAAATGAGATTTAAAATTTTTATTGAATATTCCTAAATGTACTGACTTTGCCATTAGTAAAATGGTGAAACATCACTTTTGCAAAATAGTTAGTGTTGAAAATTGTTTTCTAAATGATTTCTAAAAAAAGAAATACATTTTCTTAAATATAATAAATGCATATTTTGGTCATAATAGCTGTATCTCTTAAAATCTTGCTAAATTTTCCATTTATATTTTCTAAATAGTCCTTCTTCCACGTTTTGGTATATGACTTGTTCAGCTTGCTGTACTTTCACAATGTTTTTTCTTTATTATTCTGAAGGCTTAAGAATTCCTTATATTTCATGTATATTTGTGGCTTTGAGGTTGTCAGTCTCTGTCATAGGCTCCTTAGACTTCTGTTCTAGAACAGCTTGTTTGTTTGTTTGTTCTTTTCTTCAAACCTATGTTCATCTTCTTTTTTTTTTTTTTTTTTTGGCTGCACAGCAAATGGGTTCTTAGTACCCTGACCAGGGATCAAACCCACACCCGCTGCACTGGAAGTGTGAGTGTGAAGTCTTAACCACTGGACCACCAGGGCAGTCCCCCTATGTTCATCTTTTATTTAACTTCTTGCATCTCAGAAACACCTTATAATCAATGTATTCAATAATCAGTTTACCATGCATCTTTAGCTACAGTTGCTTTTTCTCTTTTTTCTTGGTGTTTCTCTCATAAATGAAACACTGTGGCAAACAGAAAAACTGACTGGTGTCAAACAAGGTACAATCTTCCCACATAAGACTCTTGGTCTCAAGGCAGCCACATCAAGATGGGAGAGAAACATGTGGATGTTAAAGAAAGTAATCAAATGCATTTGAGAACCACAGCAAGAGAAGAAAATTTGAGAACAATTACCTGTGCAAGAAACTAACTGAGAGTGAATAAATCAGAAGCCAATTAAAGAACCATATTACCTAAGAAATAATGAGCCAAGACTAAAAATGCCCTTTACCTCTTTGAGCTGTAAAGCAGCTTTCAGGCCACCAAACTGTGGGTGAGAGAAAGGCTTCATTCAAAGACAGATGAGCCATGGAGAGCGTGTTTTTTCTTTTTCTTCTTTTTTCTTTTGTCCTGCACAGGACAAAAGAGATTACGTGGAGATTTACATGGAGATTTTCCTGCCCTTTCAAAAGTCTGTGGTCTTCTGCCAGCGTTCAGTAGATATTCCATGAGAATCGTTCCACATGTAGATGTATTTTTGATGTATTTGTGGCAGGAGGTGAGCTCCATGTCCTACTACTCCACCATCTTGATTGTTCCCCTGCAAGGAAAGCATGTTTTCCAACACCTTTTCAGATGAGCCCA
The DNA here is from genome assembly GCF_949987515.2 of Delphinus delphis. Taxonomy (NCBI): domain Eukaryota; kingdom Metazoa; phylum Chordata; class Mammalia; order Artiodactyla; family Delphinidae; genus Delphinus; species Delphinus delphis. Next base: position 37,084,494 of record NC_082700.1, read on the forward strand.
AAGTATATAATCGCAAAGAAAAAAATCTCAGAGGGTGGAGCCAGGACACTAGGGAAAATCAGACAAAGCTTCAGGAGAGGAGAATCAGGATCTGCTCAAGACAACTTCTCACTGCAAATGTGTTTTTAATTTTATTATTTTGATCACCATTTCCAGTGAAAACTTAAGGTTTAAATAAATAATATTTTAAGCTTTTATTTAGCTTTATTGAATTGATAATACAGGTATCCTCACAACTTTATAAAAGTTATAAAGGAGTAGCCATAATTTTTCAATGAAGAAAACACAAAAATATTTATTATTTATCATCCTGAAAATTTTTCCACCAAGTCTTGGGAATATAACTCCTCACAATCACATTTTTGAGAAATGGAGTCCTCATTTTTTTTTAAGCTAAATTGCTATGTATATGAATATGAATTAATATCAGGATAAATTACATGGATGAAAAAATGAGCTAAAAGCTATTACAAAGGTTTTCATCACTTTTGAGGTGACATTCTATAGTGTGAGAATGACACCATCACTTTTAGGAAGTGCCAAGAAAGACAAAAAAAAAAACAAGTTCTCACTCAAGCTCACACTAATTTTATTCTGCCTACTCATGAAATTAGTGGACATATCAATATTGTTAGCACCCAAAATGACAGCAGGACCCAGAAGACATCCCTTGATACTTCAGGTTCTAGTATAAATTGAAAGTAATTCCACTAGAACTGTATGGCAGACACCTTGCTTTCCTACAAATAGAGCATTTTCAGTATCACCACACAGATGTGTCAGCATTTATCAAGGCCTTGGGAATACAGTCCATGGTGAAAAATTGACATAACTTGATTCTTAAAGACCATCAAATTTTGACTTTCTTTATACAAATGTACGGCATCTGTGAGGAAATAGGGTCTGAAGAGATTCTAAATAAAATGTGTCACAATTTCATCTGTGGCCAGGACTATAGAATGAATTTGGTATCATAGAGCCATCTAGGGTTCAGTAGAAGGAGAAGCCCCAATGTCCTCTACATTAATTTTTTGTCACAGATGCTACAGATTTTGAGTTAACCTTATAACACATATAACCTTTCAAGGAATGATTAGGTATCCTTGAAGTTTCCTTTACATCCTAATCAGACTCCGTTTATAATGTACTTCTCAGAAACACTTCTTTAGCATATTGAAAAAGAGGCATAGAATGTGATCATCTGCTGATGAAAAACTACTGGGTATCACACACATTATGTCAATGAACTGAATATTCTGGAGTCTACATTTATAAGAAGCAAATAATATGAGTAGAGAAACACTTTTGAAAAAATATGCCTTCACATAAATATATATTTGGATTTCTCTTCAGATAATTTTAATATTTAGGGATTAAATTGATTTTAAAGTGATTAGAGAGGAGGTTTCAAGATGGCAGAAGAGTAAGACGTGGAGATCACTTTCCTCCCCACAAATACGTAAAAAATACAGCTACATGTGGAACAACTCCTAAAGAACAGCTACTGAATGCTGGCAGAAGACTTCTCAAAAGGCAAGAAACACTCCATGTACCTGGTTAGGGAAAAAGAAAAAACAGACACAGAAAAATAGGGATGGAACCTGCACTTCTGGGAGGGAGCTGTGAAGGAGGAAAAGTTTCCACACACTAGGAAGCCCCTTCACTGGAGGAGACTGGGGGTGGGTGGGGGTGAAGTTTCAGAGCCACAGAGGATAGTGCAGCAACAGGGTGCAGAGGGCAAAGAAGAGAGATTCCCACACAGAGGATCAGTGTTGACCAACACTCACCAGCCTGAGAGGCTTGTCTGCTCACCTGCCGGGGCAGGTGGGGCTGGGAGCTGAGGCTCAGGCTTTGGAGGTCAGATCCCAGGGAGAGGACTGGGGTTGGTTGCATGAACACAGGCTAAAGGGGGTTAGTGCACCACAGGTAGCTGGGAGAGAGTCCAGGAAATAGTTTGGAACTGCCTAAGAGTCAAGAGACCATTGTTTTGGGGTGCACAAGGAGAAGGGATTCAGAACACTGCCCAATCGAGCTCCAGAGATGGGGGCAAGGCATGGCTATTGGCACAGACACCAGAGATGGGCATGAAATGCTAAGGCTGCTGCAGCCACCAAGAATCCTGTGTACAAGCACAGGTCACTCTCCACAGATCTCCTCCTGGGAGCTTGTGCAGCCCGCCACTGCCAGGGTCCTGTGATCCAGGGACAACTTCCCTGGGAGAATACAAAGTGTGCCTCAGGCTGCTGCAAAGTCATGCCAGCCTCTGCCATTGCAGGCTCGCCCCGCGTTCCATACCCCTCCCTCCCCCCAACCTGAGTGGGCCAGAGTCCACTAATCAGCTGCTACTTTAACCCCATCCTCTCTGAGCAAAGAAGAGACACCCTCAGGTGACCTATACACAGAGGCAGCACCATATCCAAAGCTGAACCCCAGGAGCTGTGCAAACAAAGAAGAGAAAGGGAAACTCTCTATGCAGTCACAGGAGTAGTAGATTAAATCTCCACAATCAACTTGATGTATGCTGCATCAGTGGAATACCTGAACAGAAAATTAATCATCCCAAAATTGAGGTGGTGGACTTTGGGAGCACCTGTAGACTTGGGGTTTGCTTTCTGCATCTAATTTGTTTCTAGTTTTATGTTTACCTTAGTTTAATATTTAGAGCTTATTATCACTGGTAGATTTGTTTATTGACTTGGTTGCTCTCTTCCTTTATTTATATATATAGTTTTTTTCTCTTTTTGTGAGTGTGTCTGTGTATGCTTGCTTCTTTGTGTGATTTTTGTCTGTATAGGTTTGCTTTTACCATTTGTCCTAGAGTTATGTCTGTCGATTTTTTTAAGTGTAGATTTTAGTGCTTGTTATTACTGGTGGATTTGTTTATGCGTTTGGTTGTTCTCTTCTTTTTTTTTTTTTTTTATCTTGCCTTTAGATTTTTTAGGTTAATAACTTTATTTTACTATTTTTTTTCCCTTTTCTTCTGAACTGTGTGGCTTACAGGGTCTTGGGGCTCTGGCCAGATGTCAGGCCTGAGCCTCTGAAGTGGGAGAGCTGAGCTCAGGACATAGGACCACCAGAGACCTCCTGGCCCCATGTAATATCAATCGGTGAGAGCTCTGCCAAAGATCTCCATCTCAATGCTAAGACTCAACTCCACTCAATGACCAGCAAGCCCCAGTGCTGAACACCACATGCCAAACAACTAGCAAGACAGGAATTTAACCTCACCCATTAGCAGAGAGGCTGACTAAAATCATAATAAGTTCACCCCAAAACACACCACCAGACATGGTGTTGCCCACCAGAAAGAAAAGATCCAGACTCAACCATCAGAACACAGGCACCAGTCCCCCCCACCAGGAAACCTACACAACCCAATGAACAAAACTTACCCACTGGGGGCAGACTCCAAAAACAACAGGAGCTATGAACTTGCAGCCTGTGAAAAGCAGACACCAAAACAGTAAGTTAAGCAAAATGAGAAGACAGAGAAATACACAGCAGATGAAGGAGCAAGGTAAAAACCCACCAGACCAAACAAATGAAGAGAAAATAGTCAGTCTACATGAAAAAGATTTCAGAGTAATGATAGTAAAGATGATCCCAAATCTTAGAAATAGCATGGAGAAAATACAAGAAAAGTTTAACAAGGACCTGGAAGAACTAAAGAGCAAACAAACAATGATGAACAACACAATAAATGAAATTAAAAATTTTCTAGAAGGAATTGATACCAGAATAACTGAGGCAGAAGAACAGGTAAGTGACCTGGAAGATAAAATAGTGGAAATAACTACTGCAGAGCAAAATAAAAAAAATAATGAAAAGAATTGAGGACAGTCACAGAGACCTCTGGGACAATATTAAATGCACCAACATTTGAATTATAGGAGGCCCAGAAGAAGAAGAGGAAAATAAAGGGATGAGAAAATATTTGAAGAGATTATAGTTGAAAACTTCCCTAATATGGGAAAAGAAATAGCTCCTCAAACCCAAGAAGCACAGAGAGTCCCATATAGGATAAAACCAAGGAGAAACATGCCAAGACACATATTAAACAAACTATCAAAAATTAAATACAAAGAAACAATATTAAAAGCAGCAAGGGAAAAGCAACAAATAACATAAAAGGGCATCCCCACAAGGTTAACAGCTCATCTTTCAGCAGAAACTCTGCAAGCCGGAAAGGAGTGGCAGGACATATTTAAAGTGATGAAAGGGAAAAACCTGCAACCAAGATTACTCTACCCAGCAAGGATCTCATTCAGATTTGACAGAGAAATTAAAACCTTTACAAACAAGCAAAAGGTAAGAGAATTCAACACCACCAAGCCAGTTTTACAACAAATGCTAAAGGAACTTCTCTAGGCAGGAAACACAAGAAAAGGAAAAGAACTACAATAACAAACCCCCCAAAAATAAGAAAATGGTAATAGGAACATACATATTGATAATTACCTTAAATGTATATGGATTAAATGCTCCAACCAAAAGACATAGACAGGCTGAATGGATACAAAAACAAGACTGTATATAAGCTGTCTACAAGAGACCCACTTCAGATGTAGGGAAACATACTGACTTAATGTGAGGGGATGGAGAAAGATGTTCCATGAATTTGGAAATCAAAAGACAGCTGGAGTAGCAATTCTCATATCAGACAAAATAGACCTTAAAATAAGGACTATTACAAGAGGCAAAGAATGACACTACATAATGATTAAGGGATTAATCCAAGAAGAAGATATAACAATTGTAAATATTTATGCACCCAACATAGGAGCACTGCAATACATAAGGCAAATAATAACAGCCATAAAAGGGGAAATTGACAAGAACACAATCATAGTAGGGGACATTAACACCCCACTTTCACCAATGGACAGATCATCAAAAATGAAAATAAAGAAGGAAACACAAGCTTTAAGTGACACATTAAACAAGATGGACATAATTGATATTTATAGGACATTCCATCCAAAACCAACAGAATACATTTTCTTCTCAAGTGCTCAAGGAACATTCTCCAGGAGAGATCATATCTTGGGTCACAAATCAAACCTTGGTAAATTTAAGAAAATTGAAATCATAATCAAGTATATTTTCCAACAACACGCTATGAGACTAGATATCAATCACAGGATAAAAAACTGTAAAAAAAAAAAAAAAACACATGAAGTTTAAATGATACACTACTAAATAACCAAGAGATCAATGAAGAAATCAAAGAGGAAATCAAAGAAAACATGATAAACCAAAACTTATGGGATGCAGCAAAAGCCATTGTAAGAGGGAAGGTTATAGCAATACAATCCTACCAGAAAACAAGAAAAATCTCAAATAAACAACTTAATCTTACACCTAAAACAATTAGAGAAAGAGGAACAAAAAAAAAAAAAAAACAAAGTTAGCAGAAGGAAAAAATCATAAACATCAGATCAGAAATAAGTGAAAAAGAAAAAGAAATGAAGAAAATGATAGCAAAGATCAACAAAACTGAAAGCTGGTTCTTTGAGAAGAAAAACTAAATTGATAAACCATTAGCCAGATCATCAAGAAAAAGGGAAAAGACATATCGATAGAATTAGAAATGAAAAGGCAGAAGTAACTACTGACACTGCAGAAATACAAAGGATCATGAGAGATTACTACAAGCAACTGTATGCCAATAAAATGGATAACCTGGAAGAAATGGGAAAAATTCCTTGGAAAGCACAACTTTCAGAGGCTGAACCAGGAAGAAATAGACAATATAAACAGACAAATCACAAGTACTGAAATGAGACTGTGATTAAAAATCTTCCAACAAACAAAAGACCAGGAACAGATGGCTTCACAGGCGAATTCTATCAAACATGTAGAGAAGAGCAACACCTACCCTTCTCAAACTGTTCCAAATATACCAGAGGGAGTAACACTCCCAAACTCATTCTACGAGGCCACCATCACCCTGATACCACAACCAGAGAAGATGTCACAAAAAAAGAAAACTACATGCCAATGTCACTGATGAATATGGTTGCAAAAATCCTCAACAAAATGCTAGCAAACAGAATCCAACAGCACATTAAAAGGATCATACACCATGATCAAGTGTGGTTTATCCCAGGGATGCAATGATTCTTCAGTATACACAAATCAATCAATGTGACACACCATATTAACAAACTGAAGGATAAAATCCACATGATCATCTCAATAGATGCAGAGAAAGCTTTTGACAAAATTCAACATTGATTTATGTTAAAAACCCTCCAGAATGTAGGCATTGAGGGAACTTACCTCAACATAATAAAGGTCATATATGACAAACCCACAGCCAACATCACTGTCAATGGTGAAAAACTGAAATAATTTCCACTAAGACCAGGAACAAGACAAGGTTGCTCACTCTCACCACTATTTTTTTTTTGCAGTATGTGGACCTCTCACTGTTTTGTCCTCTCCCGTTGCAGCACACAGGCTCCAGACACGCAGGCTCAGCGGTCATGGCTCATGGGCCTAGCTGCTCCGTGGCATGTGGGATCTTCCCAGACCGGGGCACACACCTGTGTCCCCTGCATCGGCAGGCGGACACTCAACCACTGTGCCACCAGGGGAGTCCTCACCACTATTTTTTAACGTAGTTTTGGAAGTTTTAGCCACAGAAATCCAAGATAAAAAAAAAATAAAATGAATCCAAATAAGAAAAGAAGAAGTAAAACTGTCACTGTTTGCAGATGACATGATACTATGCGTAGAGAATCTTAAAGATGCTACCAGAGAACTACTGGAGCTAATCAATGAATTTGGTAAAGTGGCAGGATACAAAATTAATGCACAGAAATCTCTTGCAATCCTATACACCAATCATGAAAATTCTGAAAGAAAATTAAAGAAACACTCTCTTTTACCATTGCAACAAAAAGAATAAAATACCTAGGAATAACCCTACCTAAGGAGATAAAAGACCTGTACTCAGAAAACTATAAGACACTGATGAAAGAAATTAAGTGTGGTACAAACAGATGGAGAGATATCCATTTTCTTGGATTGGAAGAATCAATATTGTGAAAATGACTATACTACCCAAAGTAATCTACAGATTCAATGCAATTCTTATCAAACAACTAATGGTAGTTTTCAAAGAACTAGAACAAAAAAACTCACAATCTGTAAGGAAACACAAAAGGCTCTGAATAGCCAAAGTAATCTTGAGAAAGAAAAATGGAACTGGAGGGAAAACGAAGCTCTGTGACTTCAAACTATACTGCAAAGCTACAGTAATCAAGAGAATATGGTACTGGCACAAAAACAGAAATGTAAATCAATGGAACAAGTTAGCCCAGAGATAAACCCACACACATATGATCACTTTATCTTTGATAAAGGAGTTAAGAATATACAAGGGAGAAAAGACACTGTCTTCAATAAGTGATTCTGGGAAAACTGGACAGCTACATGTAAAAGAATGAAATTAGAACACTCCCTAACACCATACACAAAAATAAACTCAAAATGGGTTAGAGACCTAAACGTAAGGCCAGACACTATCAAACTCTTAGAGGAAAACATAGGCAGAACACTTTATGACATAAATCACAGCAAGATCCTTTTTGACCCACCTCCTAGAGAAATGGAAATAAAAAAATAAATTAAAAAATGAGACCTAATGAAACTTAAAAGCTTTTGCACAGCAAAGGAAACCATAAACAAGATGAAAAGAGAACCCTCAGAATGGAAGCAAATATTTGTTAACAAAGAAACTGACAAAGGATTAATCTCCAAAATATACAAGCAACTCATGCAGTTCAATATCAAACAAACAAAAAACCCAATCCAAAAATGGGCAGAAGACCTAAATAGACATTTCTCCAAAAAAGATATACAGATTGCCAACAAACACATGAAAGGATGCTCAACATCACTAATTATTAGAGAAATCTAAATCAAAACTACAATGATGTATCACCTCACACTGGTCAGAATGGCCATCATCAAAAAGTCTACAAACAATAAATGTTGGAGAGGGTGTAGAGAAAAGGGGATCCTCTTGCACTGTTGCTAGGAATGTAAATTGATAGAGCCACTATGGAGAACAGTATGGAAGTTTCTTAAAAACCTAAAAAAAGACCCCACAATCCCTCTACTGGGCATATACCCTGAGAAAACCATAATTCAAAAATAGTCATGTGCCACAATGTTCATTGCAACACTATTTACAATAGCCAGGACTTTGAAGCAACCTAAGTGTCCATCGACAGATGAATGGATAAAGAAGATGTGGCACGTATATACGATGGAATATTTCTCAAACATAAAAAGAAAGGAAATTGAGTTATTTGTAGTGAGGTGGATTGACCTAGAGACTGTCATACAGAGTGAAGTAAGTCAGAAAGAGAAAAACAACTACCATATGCTAACACATATATATGGAATCTAAAAAAAAAAAAAAGTGGTTCTGAAGAACATAAAGGCAGGACAGGAATAAAGACACAGATGTAGAGAATGCACTTGAGGACACAGGAAGGGGGAAGGGTAAGCTGAGACAAAGTGAGAGAGTGGCATGGACATATATACACTACCAAGTGTAAAATAGATAGCTAGTGGAAAGCAGCCGCATAGCCACGTAGCACAGGGAGATCAGCTTGGTGCTTTTTGACCACCTAGAGGGAGACACAGAGGGAGGGGATATCTGGATATATGTATACGTATAGTTGATTCACTTTGTGATAAAGCAGAAACTAACACACCATTTTAAAGCAATTATACTCCAATAAAGATGTTAAAAAAATAAAGTGACTAGAAGTAAAGAAGTTGCCCTAACACATCTAAGGTTGTTTTAAAACCAGTTATTAAATCCAATAGTTGTGAAATTCTATCATTAACCAATGTTCCCAGTCATTTATTTAACAAATGTTATTCATTAATTTAGTACCTATCAGATGCTAAGCATCATTCCAGGTGCTATAAGAACATAAATGAGTAGTATGGACAGAATTGTTGCCTTCAGTCTAGTAATGAATTCAGACAAAGCTAAGACAGCATTCACATTAGTATTATGGAGAAAAATATAGTCATGGATGAGTAAAGACATGCTCTGTAGTGGGTTGGAGCATGTGCTGTTTTATTTTGTGTTGTCAGAGAAGGACTGCTCTCTAAGGTAATACGTGAGGAGAGATGCAAAGAATGTGAAAGAGTAAGCCTGGTGGATGAGATATTTGAGCAAAGAGAGTTTCATAGCAAGGATAAAGACTCTGAGGAAGGAATGTGCTAACAGAGATCAAAGAAGGAGATGGTTAGTATAACCCAAGAAGGATGTACAAGACAGGGATCGGGTGCTGGGTGAGCTAGTAGGAAATAAAGTCAGAAAAAAGCAGGTGTGAAGCTCCTTGGTAAAAGAGGCCATGGTAATACAAGCCACAGTAAAAGCTTTGCCCTTATACTGATTGTGGTGGGAAATCTGAACATAGAAACAATACTGTCTGATTTATATTTTAAAAGAATCCCTCTGGCTGCTTAGTTTGAGAATACGCTAGACTGGGGCAGGGACAATGGCCTGAAAAACAGTTTTGAAACTGTTCTAATAATCCAGGCTAAAGATGCCAGTGGCTTGGACCAGGTCTGTGGCAGCACAAATGGCAGTACATGATCAGATTCTGGATATGTTTTGACATATGGTCAAATATTTTTTTGATAATATGAATGTATACTATTTAAAAATATTTTCAGAATTATATTCCTTTACAAGCTAAAATGCATCTCTCCTCAGTTTGTCTAAAATTATAGTTCAGAAAAATGGGGAAACAAGAAGGGTTTATTACCTATGGAAAGTGACCTGTAACATAGGAGAACACTCCCCTCTCCAGGGTCAGTGGTTGTGCAAGAAGGAAAATAGAAATAGATGGAGGTAATGTAGTGTGTGAGCAGATGTCTCCATGCTGAAGCCTTGGAAGACAAATTTGCATTTCTTTATCTCAGTATATGGAAAGTGATTCCATTAAAAAGAACCCACAAGAGTTTGCATTAGTTGGTCTTTCATTTCTGGGTCACATGGATATTGTAACTTCTAAGTAGTATAATCCGTTAATTCAATAGTTTTTCAGAAGTGCATTCTCAACCAGTCTAGATTAGCATGAACTGTATCTGGGAGATTCTTTAATTCATCACACTTTTAAAGCCTCACAAGGCTGTGACAACATGAATTGCATAATCTAGGTTTTCTTACTATGTGTTCAGAATGTCAGTGGCCAGTGGTTGTGAGTGCAATCTTGGAACAGGCCACACTGACCCATTAGCTATCATAAGCAATTCATAGATGCTCTGCTTTTGTTACAGGCTGAACCAGGGCAGGGCATGTGTGGCATATAGAAAGGAGAGTTTCTGATTATTAAGGAAAAGTTCCTGGAGAAATTTCAAGAGCTAGATAGGACTCAGGATATTATAGTAGGCAAAACAAGTAGGGATGTAGGAATTTATTCAGAAAGGGTTAATTGTATTAATTCTATGTTGCAGAGAAACAAAGTTTCAAATAAGACCCAAATATAATGATCAGTTTGGCAACACTAAAAACAAAGTTTGGTCTTCAGCTAACTGGTATTGTGTTTATATTAGAAGCTAGGTTTCTCTCATGCTAATCCAACATGCACAGCTATATCAATGCAATCTCTGAAATCGGCCCCATTGGACAATATTGCTAACACAGGATGATGGCTTAGACTTATATCTAAGATATGAACATTACCTCCACCAAGATGCATGAATTATGAGGTTGGGGAGTTTATTTATTATGCATATTAAGAGAAAATCATTTCAAGAATTCTCAGAAACTTTCTTCACTAAGAGTAGGTGGTAGCTATTGATTTGTTTCAATCATCTCCAGAGCTGGGAGGAAGAAGGTGCTGCCTCCTGTTAGATTGATTCCTGGTCCCATGATGTAACTGTGTGCTTGTGATTATAAATCTTGTAGCATGTAGGAGTTTCCAAAACCTTGTCATATTTCAACCATGACTTTTTCAAACTGATTTAAGCAAACTTTAGTCCTATACCTGGCCTAACCCACTTCTCTGCCTAGCTTGTCAGCTGGCTTATAAAAATGTAATCAACTCATTCTCAGGGAATTTTATAAAGTGTTGCCTACTAGTTTTTACCACGTCATGTAAAATGGTAATTCCACAAGTATACCTGGAGATTCTCTTCAGGCCTTTTTAGTATTTCAGCCTTGGCCTCAGAGCAGTTAAGAGACTGCTAATAATGATGTGACTTGCAGTCTGTAAGTAAATTACCCTACTGTGCCCAGATGAAATGCTGCCAACTACTGTGACACATGCCATAAATAGGGACCTGCTGTTTGTGGTAAAGTTGAGTAAAACTGGAGATTTCCCAAGCTTGGATCAATCACAGAATGAAGATAGGTGATGGGAATATAGAAGCTGAAATTATTCAGACATCAATTGAGGAAGAATGAATTTAAAAAATAAAATAAAAGTGATTCAAATCAGGAATGACTAAAGGTAAAAAGTTAATCTGAGCACAGGAATTAGACAAACAAAACAAGTTCAATTTGAGGAACTTTTGATATTGTAACAGGTGCAAATAAGCAGAAGCAAAATGGTACTCAGCAAAAGCCACAGTACTTTTTCAGATGCTATAGTCACTCAGTGTGCAGGCATTTCTTCTTCTGGACAATTTCAAAAATTCAAACAAACTTCTGATGAAGGACAGTCAGTATAGATAGCTTTACAATGTCCAAATTGAAAGTTTGATTTATTGGGTTAGTCTCCCCCTGCTTATGCTTCGGAAATAACAAGGTTGACTGTAAGATAATTTATCACTAACAAGATAGAATATTTTGTGTATTACTTGTTTATTTTGTTTTGTTTTGTTATTCCTGGCTTCTCATAGAAAGAACTCTCATGTTTTCACTGAAATTTCTCTCTTTCCAGAAGGTATCTCTCTGTCAGCGTGGACTAAACATTATTTTTCCTTCTAGTTTCTACAAAAAGGAATTGCTGTTTTCTTTTCCTAGACAAGAAAATAGAGCCCCCTCAAAAGTTCTCCCTAATTCCACACTTGCATAACCTCTTAGTTACTTCATTTTTACTTTTGTAGGTGTTTTTTCACAAACATTTCTTAACCAAATATTTTCCTACCTTGTCCACTCCTAGTTTTTCCAATCAACTTTGTGTGCTTTCTGCCAAGCAATACCCAGATCATTCAAAATTAGTATTTATAAATATCTGTGCTTGTATTTATCATAAAAGGGCAATAGTAAATAGCCTTTGGCAAGAATCTCCACCGTTAGGGAATGGCACTTGCTCTTTCTACTATCACTGATTTTTAAGACCCAAGAACTACTAGCTATTATTATGTATGATTTAATTCATTCACAGAATAACAAAATATAATCAGTTTTGGTTTTCAATCTCATATAAATTGATCATTTTTAAAGCTGTGTCACCCTATGATTCATTTTATTTATAATGCTCTTAGTAAAGCAGAACCACAATAAAGGGTGGCCAAAAGTTTTTGTTTTAGGAGATTAAAGTCATGGCTAATTAGCTAGCTTGCTGTAAAGATTGCCTATGAGTTTCCTAAACTGTTATTTCCAGAAATCTATCCTTCAGAGTCTGGGTTTCACTTTCAGGAGAGTAAATAAGCATGCCAATTTCTGATTATTGAGGTTTCTCAGTAAATCAGTTCTTGCTAAAACTAAAAATCATGTTGAGAGGCAAACGAGACTAATCAGAGACTAATTATTATGCTTTAACTCTGCCTCAGAGTCAAAAACTTTTAGACCCTGCTAAAAAGTTTTTTGATAAAGATCAGAATATTAACAGAGAATAGTGGTGTTTTTCAGTCCACATACACAAATTCTTCTCAACTCTAATTGCATAGAATTAAAAGTGCATTAAAACTTTTATTTTTAGTGCTCACACTAGCTTTATGCATCTCAACAATTTCAGCTTCAAATTCTCCATGAACATATTACTGTGATATCAGACAGACTAGAGACTGATACGTCCAATGCATTAAATCCAATTGTAATTAACAATTCTCTCTCACTCACGATAGTCAATGAAGTTCTATAATCAACATTCCAAAGAGATTTCTAATACACTCATTTCTCATCAAGTTGGTCACCACATTTATTCAGTTCCTCATCACCTTGAATTTTTCAAAATTTTCTTAACTTGTCTTGTTGTCTCTATTCTTTGTACCAAACCAATCTTTCCTGAATTTAAGCTGATTTTCTAAGATATGACACTAGTCCCTATATACCAGTACTGTGGCAAATTTCAGTATTCTTCATGTCACAGATGGAGACTGCAGCTTTATTCCTATATAAACAGTGTTTCCCTATCTGGTCACAGCCCTCTCTCCCTAGGTTCAGCCCCTGCTGTTTCACCCCTCAGATAGTTTGCTTTAGTCAAAATCAGTTACGGCATTCCCAGAAAGTGCCAGGAATTTTCCATGCCTTTGTACATATTGTTATTTTCTTTCTTGTTTTAAAAATTTTTTATTGAAGTATAGTTGATTTACAATGTTGTGCTAGTTTCAGATGTACAACAAAGTGATTCAGTTATATGTGTATTTATAAATGTATATATTCTTTTTTAACATTCTCTTCCATTATAGGTTATTACAAGATATTGAGTATAGTTCCCTGTGCTATACAGTAGTTCTTTGTTGGTTATCTATTTTATACATAGTAGTGTGTATACCTTAATCCCAAATTCCTAATTTACCTCTCCCTACCCCTCTTCCTCCTTTGGTAACCATAAGTTTGTTTTCTATGTCTATGAGTCTGTTACAATTTTGTATAATTGCCACTGGGAAATGTGACACCAGGGACAGTGACAGTTACAAAGATGCATTAACATGGCTGCCTGAGACCATGGAACATTCAAAAATGGAGCTATAAATAATAAAAGAAGAAAGACTGGTATGGGGTAAAGCTAGCTCTGCAATAGTTGTGATTTGTCATAGACACCAAGGGAACATTAGGAATTAAACACTGGTAGTATGTATCCAGCCAGCTCAGTGGAGCACCTCACTGGACTACAGATACCAGATCTCATAGCCAGGAAAAATGGACTGTCTCTCCAAACCATGTTTAGTTCTATTAAGGTTAGTCTTCTTAAGAATAAAAATGCCTCTTTGCTGTTGCACTGGAATGGCAAAAGACAGTATCCAGGAAAGGAGTTGGATGGAAAACAATGTGCTGATTAGTTGGCAAATGATCAGAGGAAGGATCTCCTATTCTTGGAGGCTTGCATCTCTTTTACAAATATGAGGTAATGTGTATATACATATATGTGTGTGTGTGTGTGTGTGTGTGTGTATACACACACACACTTTGATTAAATAATATAATCCACATCACAAAGGATACATGAAAAACATCGGTAAAGACAGAAGCAACAGTGCCTAGACCTGCCTGAGATAGCCTCATGGAGGAGTTTACACTAGATTCTGGAAAAAAAAAAAAATTAATAGGCAAAGACATCTGATCATTATTCCAGGAAGTGGAAATAATATGCCTGGGGATCATGTGGAAAAACATTGTATGAACAGGGAACAGTGGGAGTGTAGCACAGGGTGTATAGGATAGAATGGTTAAAGCTGAGATTGGAATGAGTGGTGGATTCTAGTTATAAAATAATTAGTCAATTTTGTTATGGCATTTAAAATGCATCTTTTCAGTGATGGAGCCAATGAAGGAAATTTAGTAGAGGAAGTAGCATAAGGTTATTGACTAGAGCTGGAGAGGATACAGGGAATAAGGCAAGTTAGGAAACTTACAATTGTCACAAAGAAAAATAATTAAAAGATTACACTAAGAGTTAAAGGGGGACATGAATTGTAGACATGAGCTGTAGGAATCTTCTATGGTGATAAAGAAATAATTCAAAGTATAAATTTTGCTTAAGTAAGTCACAGACAGCTAAACCATATCTATATCACTGTAACCTGTCCTCTTCTACTGCTTCATTTTATCCATGTTTGGGAAACTTCTCCTGAGCTTTGGTTTTCTTATATGCAGGACAAGTGTTTTGAACTATGTGATTTTGAATATTTTTTTAAGTAAATCAAATTGTTTTTTCCCCCAATCTATTGAACAGATAAAAAGTTGATGCATTTTAGGTGAGATAACAGAAAGAAACCCAGAAATTGGTCCCCTTTTCCCAAGGCAGTTTTTGTGGCATCCCTGGGAGAAACAAATTCTCACACATCCAGCTCTCCAATGGATTAGATAATTGCTAAGATCCTTCTAGCTCTATTATGCTATTATTCCTGGAGGATATGATTACTCCAGTGATTGATTTCTATTTTTACACAAGGTGAATATTCCCAGCAATAATGTCACTCACTAACTATGAAGTATGGTAACTTACATTAAGTGGGTGAAAAAAGCAATATGCAGTCATTTCCTTTTTGAGTTTCTGATTACACTGTATTGTAATTTGTCAATGAAAACACTCCAAGTTAAAACTACAGCTGAGTTATTTTACTGATTATAGAGTATGACAGGTTAGTCAAGTAAGGATTAAATGACCACTATGTGTTCTAATAGGTAAAACTGTGTGTAAAAGGGAAAAGAAAAACTGTAGTTACAGAGCCATTCTTTCCAGTAATTATTATGTATTAAGACCCATTATTTTTTAAAGTCTCTCCTAATTTGGTCTAAACAAAGCTATGTCATTATCAAAGACTAGGCTTGCTGTTCTATTCTCTGAGCAAAATGGCAAATTTTATCAAGTGATAAGGGAATAATTATAGGGAGCAAGCACTCAGTCCAAGTTCTTCCACTTGAAATTGCTTAATATGATACTTTGATTCCTCCTAATTTTGACGTTTCCAGTGGTTTTACAAGTTCTATAGAAGCTTTGTTTACCGAATTTTAAAAAAAAATACCCCAAAATATGAAAGGGTTAAGTATATATAAAGAAGAAATGAATCATGATAACTTCATATCATAAATTTAACCGTACTTCCTATTTTAGAAAGTATATTTTTTACACAAAATTTAAGCAAAATGATCTAAGCAAGCATAAAAATATGAAGTTCAATATGAGTACACTATTTTGTTGAACAAGTAGGGTGTACAGAAAATAATGAGAAAAGAACCTGAAACTTTTCTATCACTCTCCATTTATCTTATTCTGTAAGATGAATGTTTCCCTATCTTTCTAGAAGAAAACTAGGATGCATTCTATATTCTTCTGATGATTCTCAAATAATAAAAGAGATTTTTAGGCACTTCTAGTCATAAAGACAACTTGACTTCAATAATTAACATGCATCTTTATTCTGGCTTGTTGTTTTCAACTCCTTGGTTGATGCCTAGATATCTGGAGGTACACCTCTAGTTGCTTTCTATTGAGGTTTCTCATCCCCTTAGCAAGCTGTCTTGAAGAGTTCTATGCAACCCATGCTAGCTCCCTACAGTTAATAGCTTTTATCTGGCACATGGGGTATGTGTTCTAAGCATCCTTTGCTCTGACAAACCATGGGATATGGGACCACTCCTAACCCAGCCACCTCTCCTTCTTTCATAGCCAGTTCATTTATAAAGCATTCATATTTTTTAATCATATTAATTCAGAGGAAGACCCTAGTTCACTATATCTTCCAAGTTCAAGGGAACATGAGGATTTGCCCCCTAGATCCCTGTCAAAGGGAAGAAATTGTGCCAGGTACCAATACATTTTCCAGCCGTTATCTATTTCAAGGTTTGTCTCAACTTCACAGAACAACTTTTACCAATGGGTCCCTTCCCTAAACAGCCTGCATCAGCCAGAGGTATAAAAATGCAGCTATTTTGAGCCTCTGCAGGACACCTCTGAAAAGCCATATTGTTACAGGTCTCTTGATGGGACTGACTGAGGGTTTGCAGGGCCTTCATTTCAGGATAACTTCTTCCCAGTCCTTCTTCATTTCCCTTTCTTTTCCACAAGAGCTCCTTTGATAACAACATTTTATCCTATGGTGTAACTGTGATATCTCAGAAATTACAAATAGTTTATTATTGCTGTAGTATAGAGAGGAAAGGGTCGTGACAAAGGCTGGGACCAGATAGATGAGCAATAACTCTATAATGAAAGGTTTTGTATAAAATGAAAAGATCTTGATGTGCATCTTATTACTTCTATAAATGATGTACCCTTGATCATAAGAAGAAATATGTTATAATTAAAAGATATTTAGCTAAGGATCAAAAAGGGATATTAACTTTGAATTAATCACTAGCATAGACAGGAATTAATGTAATATTAATGTAATATTTTAAATAAATAAAACAGTTAAATATAACAGTTTAATATAAAACAGTAAATAAAACAGTTTAAAACAGTTTATATTATAATATATAAGATAAATTCAATACTTACATTATTATAAATAACAAATTATACATATATATGTATAGTATATAATATACATCATCATCAGAAAATCAAGAAAATAAATCAAAAGGTCACATGGAAATGAGTCTTTATTTAAAAATAAATGGTGTCAAGGAGAAATTCATGCTACCAAAGTTATAAAAATAAAGAGTGGATTAGAGAGAATTCTTACTGTTCACTTTGTAGTGACATAAAATCCAATAATAAAAACAATTTAATGTAAAGAATGAAGAGAGTAAAACTAAACTGTGGAAGTGGGAAAACATTTAAAATAACTAGAAAACAAGTTTGGAAAAGCTGCCTCTGATGCCACTTTTCTTGAATATGACTTACATGTGATTTGATGGAAAAGGAAATATTATTCTAAACCTAAGCAACAATTTAGGAAACAATCAGAAATCAGTTTGTCTATCATTTCCTGTAAGAAAGGAGGCACAAAATGAGTAATATCAAATAAATTTATAAAATAAATAAGATATCAAGAAGGAAGCCATTAATAAGGAGAATGATGGAGAAAATTTCAAAGTTTAACTGTAGAAATAGAGAACTGATTGCACTGAAGAACTATATTATCACAAAACAAAACCAAAAACTTAGTAGAGGTGTGACATCAAAGGTCATTAAATAGAGGAGAGTTGTGTCATTTTATCCAAGCTTATCTATATCTGCATGATTGAAATGAACAGGACCACAAATAATAGAATCAACATTATGTTGAAGATGCTTGCTAGAGAACCGTGCCACACCAATGTCATGTGCACATTGTCTTCTATAGCTAACCCCTGTTAGCATGTTGGTGCAGAAGCGATAGCACATGCCCAGGGGAACTGTGAAGATAACAGTATGGAACTACAGAGCAGTGAAAGAGGGCCTGAGAGTGATTAAGATGAACAGCTGTCTCTCTATTAACAGAATGTGAATCACTTGATTTAGCTGACATACCTCTTTCCTTTCTGTCATTCCCCAGTTCACATGTATCCCTCCTACTTAAAAGAATATCAACCTTGAAAAAAAAAATTACTCTTCCTTCACGATGAGCATTCATCTCTTGTTAAAACATCCATAATGAAAACAATTTGTGACAAGTTCAAATAATAAGAGATTCTTATGATATTGTAAGTATTCCCCAATGTGCTGATTTTCTTCCAGATATACTTTAGATTTTTCCAAAAGGGAGAGATCTACAATGGCACAATTCAAATTTAATAAAGCAGAAAAAGGTTGTATAGTTCTAGGTCAGATCACCATGCCTAGAAACAGTTTAATGACCTTAATTAACTTACTCTTATTTAATGACCCTGATTGGTATCCTGCTATGCTCAATGTACATACTTCGTGTGTAGGTTTTCAGCCTTATATTTTTAAAGACATCTTAACTTAATCACTGTTCAATTCACATGGAAAAGTAGAATTAATAATTAGTGATTTGTTGAGGCAGACTGAATGAAGGAGCATGGAATTAGAGTTAAGAAACAAAAATGTAATTTAGATACAATCTGTAACTAAGGGTTTAATCTTAGCTGAGGTATGTGTACTCTCTAAGGTTAGTTGAGATCCATCATAATATAGAGGTTAAGAGCATAGAGTCTCAAGCTAGACTGTGAATTTATACCCTTTCCCCATAGCTAAATCGTCACATAAATTTAGAAAAATTACTTACTCTCTTTGAGCTTCAGTTTTTTTATATGTAATATTGAACTAATAGTAATAATTACCTTATAGATTATGGGGAAGTGATCTGTATATGTTAAATAAAGATCACTAGAGTACATACCTCCACAGTTTGTTATGAAAGACAGATCAATTTCTTCAGAGAAATTGTCTGGTAGGTTTTCCCATAAACATCTGTTCAATGATAACTGTTTTTATTAGTGCCATAAAAACAAGAACATTTGAGAACTCCTCAGTTGTAAGCAACATTTTGGGTGCAGTATAAGAAAGTCACACATGAATTTCATCACATTTTCAAAAGGCTATATGTTTTTATTAGTGCTGGATAATGAACTAATGAAATGTAGTGGTAGTAAAAAAAAGTTTCATAATGTTCATGGATTCTGTGGATCAGGAGTTCTGACAGGGCACAGCAAGTATGACTTTTGTTTGTACCATAATGCCTAGGCCTCAGCTGGGACGATCTGACTGACTGAGGGTGACCAACTGAGGTTGCTCTGATACTATTACTATGCAACACAGCGTCTTAATCTTTTTGTGTAAAACAGTACAAATTTTTATTAAGCTCACAGGTTCTGCGTACTGGGAATTTAAAGATGGAACTACAGCTGGAAAGACTCAAATGGCTAAGGAGTAGAAGAATTAAGCCTGGAGGATCCATTTCTAAGATGTTTTTGTCATTCATATGTCTGGAACCAGGTCTGGAATGACCGTGGGGTGGGCTCAGCTGGGACTACAAACCAAAGAGCGAACAGATGGCTTTGTCATTGGCTTATGCTTTTGCATAATGGTGGCTGTGTTTTAGAGGGACAGTATGAGAGGGGGTTGATGGAGAGCATCCCGAAAGGACCAAGTGGACTTGGCAGTCACATACTGTGTCTTCTGCTGGGCTCTATCTTTCAAAGCAGTCATAAAACAGGAAAGATTCAAGGAGATGGCCATACACTCCATCAATGGGAGAATGTCCAAAATTTCAGGGGAAATATTTTTAAACCACCACACAATTTGATACAAAATATAAAGAACTACTTTTGTTCTTCCTATGTCTAAGAGTTTATGCATAACTTCTTAAGTTTAGAATCAGTTTTGAACATTCAAGTTTATAAATTATTTTAATCTCCATCTAGCATTCCTCTCACCTTAAATTCCTCAACATGCTGAAAAGAAAACTCATCAATATTTTTTAAAATCCAGATTATTCTCTGGACCTTCTTTTTATTTTTTTAGAAAAAAAGAGCATCATAATTTTGTTAGGAAACTAAACTCAACAACATTCTTGATATTTATCTAATTATCTACCTCCATGTTTATTCTGTCATCAAATATTTTCAAATCTTTCTTGCTGAATTCTTTCACAAATTCCTTTTTATTCCATTCCCATTTAACATTAGTTCAAATCTTTATCATATTTTATGGGGATTATTAAATAATTTTCTTCCTGTTCACCCAGTCTTCGGTCATTCCCTCCTTTAACTGTCCCTCCACCTTGCAAAACTCTTCGACCCAAAACAAAGCAATGTAAATGTTAAGCACTGATTAAAGAGTTTCAATTTATTAAAAGTTTATAGAATCAATTCAGGATACCTTTTCTCAGGGCACTTTTGTTAGAAACATTGTATCTAACCTAAAAGTTCTGTTATTAATATATCATGTGAATGATTATTTGAATGGTCATTCAGTTAAAGACACAGAACCAGAGAAATACAAGCAATAGCCCCAGGCTCCTGAAGAATCAAATTTACTCCCATTGATGTTTTAAGACTACATTGATGCTGACCTTCAGTTGAAAGAGAAGCTACTCTCAAAATTGCAGAATCAAGGCCAGATGGAGCCCAGATGACAAAACCTTTCAAATCCACTAGTTGTCCTGATTAAACTTTTAAATGTTCCACCCAAGCCAAGTTTGTCTGCATATTTTTCTTCTTTTACAACAAAACCTATTCAGAGTCCTTATTTTTTTCCCTCACATTTTCAACATATATGAACTCTCTTCTCTTTCCTTTTCATTTTAGCAACCAGAGGTCTCACATTTGTATAAACATCAGAAGTTTCTTTATCATGAAAACTTTGTAAGTTTGTTTAAAAATGCACATTTTTTATACCAAGCCCAAAGCTATTAATTCATATATGGGACTGGTGCTAAAAATCTGTATTTTATCAACTGAAAATTTGAGGTTTTATCACCATCAGAAGATTCTAATGAGGCTGACCAATGCCAGACAGCTATTAAGGGAAAATGTTCTAAAGATGACTTAATAGGCCTCCACTCAAAATGAAGTTCAAACATCAACTTTGTAGGAATCTATCTCCATTTTATGAAGATGAAATTAAATACTCAATCATATGACCTTTTTTAAATATTTTCTAAGATGGAATATTGTAGTAAAAGTTGTCTAAGGAAAATTTTGCTTTTTCTTCCAGCTTGGTGTAAACATGATGATTTAAATTCCTTTCTGAGCATTTTTTTTCACCTGAAATACAAGAAAGATGATACATACCTCCTTATTTCCTAAATATGTTATGAACATAAATTATTGGACTGGAAAATAGACTTGCAAACATATATATTATACATATTTAGAAAATTGAACTCAATTTTTTAAGATTTAAACTATGCTCTGATCTATTTGTTTGCTATTTTTGTTTTGTTTTGTTTTTTGGTTAATTTGTTGTTATTGTTCATATTCTCCCAATGGACTGTGAATCCCTCAAGGAAAGGGATTTAGACTCTTCAGCCTCCTGAAATTTATTTTATTTCAGTACATGTTAACTATAAGTTTTTACTATTGACTATATGCTGAGATTTGGCAAAACTAGACCTGTTTATGCTGAATTCTTTCCCACACTTAGATCCTGGTAGAATGTAAATGGCCATACTTCTTGATCCCAGTGATAATTTGTTTCTATCTTTTTCCTTATGTCTATCTTATGTCTTTCATTCTTTTTTGTCTTTAATAGCATCTTTGTTATGAGATTTGTTTTGAATTCAAAAGTAATACCTATTTATTTTAAAAATTCAAATACAGAGAAGCACAAAAATAAAAGTAAGTAACCTCACCATCCCATTCTAATTATATAAACTCTAAGATAAATATTAAGTCTGTTGTAGTTCCTCTCCTATCCTCCTCTAAGTTAATAAATAATTAACTTATATATATATATATATATATATATATATATATATATATATATAATCGCCACACACATGCATACACACACATACCCACAATGAAAGTGAGGGTAGGGTTAAACGTGGCACAATATTACACATTGGGGAGCACAGAATCAAATGTCTACATAACCAGGCATTTACCTGGTTTACCTATGTTAACCAGGTAACGTAGAAAAGTGAAGTTTTTCTGAAGTAAGGCCATGGAAGTGGTGGGGACAGGGGCTAACGGAAGAGTTTCTCTCTGTCTGAAGAAGACAGTTACCATGTGGGAACGTAAACCTAGGTTTGCAAGATCTTCCAGCTTTTCAAAAAACCAAAACCAAACAAACAAGCAAACAAAAAAAACAAAAAAAAAACAAACCAAAAAAAAAAAAAAGTCTCTTAATTTACTATAAAATGTCGTCATTTTTAAAACTCTATGAAGAATACATAAACACATTTCTAAGTAGAATCATTTCTTTTAAATAGTATTTAGGGTTTTTTCCTTAGGGTTGTCTGATACAGAATTTATTACTGAAAAGTGATTGAGATTCTCATTGTATAATATCCAATGTGTGCTATGGAACATTTTCTGATAGATTTCCTTTTGTTAAAAATAAACATTTCTTTTCAGGCATTGATGATAGAGATTCTCATTAGATGTTTACCTTAATCACGTGATTTAGTCGATGTCTGCCCTGTTTCTCAACGGCAGCATGAGTTACCATTTCTCTTGTCGTAGATGATAAGCATCTTGGGAGAGATACTGAGATTTTGCAAATCCCATTTCTCCTCACACTTTTGGCTCCTGGGTAACAGAGTGAGGAGTATAAAAGAATTCTGTACTTTTTTTTTGAGGGGGAGTGGGTAATCTTACTTTAATTCCAAAACATTCAAAATAAAAGGTTTTAAAAATTCACCTCTCTCTCTTTTTTTTTGTTTGGTTTGAAATTAAAACTAGTTTGTAATTGATACCTAGATTTTTCTGCTTGCTACATATCTGCTTATGCAACTTTTTTGTTCAAAATTGTTTTTCTAGATTATATCAAGTTTTTTTCTTCAATCATTTCTAACATCTTGGCATTAAGAAGTATTTCAGTCATATCTCTTATAGGATAGAGGGGTATCAGTACTACCTGAGACCCAAGGCATAGTGAGAGAAATTATTGAAGAATGAGGTTATCACAATGTTGAACCAAACAATTCACCTTGGTCTTTTTTTCAGAATTCACTGAAATTACCAAATTCTGGATCATCTTACTTCTCTACTATATTAAAAGGCAGATATCTTAAAGAAGAATGGTTTAGGGTTCCTTTAGCTGGAACTTATACTCATGTCATTAAGAAAAAAAAAGAAAGAAAGAAAAAAATCCCAGACAGAAATATAACTATGTTGCAGACTTACTGAAAACTTGGGTTATAGGTAACAGGATTACAGTTGTATTACAGTATATTGATTTAATATTTTCCTTTTATGCAATATGTAGCTATATGTGTTCTTCAATGCACTATCACATTGCTGATTTTTTAAAAATAATATAGTTTTGAATCAGTTCCTTAGAGAATGATACCAATTAAAAGTTAGTACATTTTAAAATCATGAAATAAATGAACAACTAACCTTTCCTTAAAAAAATGTCTGTTACAATATTTCATTGATACAACAAAGAAAGCATATTGCTACTTATATACTTTATGATATCAAAAATGTTAATAAAAATAGGATATTTTTTCTTTATGGTTTATTTAGAATTTCTTTTGCAGTCAGCACCTATTCCGTTTGTCTTCTTTCCTTTAGACTTTAAAAGAATAATTGCAAAATACATTTAAAGAACTTTTTTCAAGATGTCTTTGAAAGTAAAAATAAAAAACAATTCAAAACTTCTCAAAATGGTTTTCTCCAAATTGGTTCTGTAATTCTGTGCCTCTTTATTCTGTGCTGATTTTCTCTTTCCAAAGATCTCTTCTAGGCTACCTTGCAGCATGTTTTATGGATCTGTGATTCTGCTGATTGTTTTTTCTCACCAAGGTCGTTAGTGGGACCCTCCTATCTCAGTCTCCAATTTTCACATAGACTTTCATCTGTCTTACAATTCATAATCCTAGTATCTGTGTATTTCCTGGGATCCTCAACTAGAGAGCCTGGATAGTTTGGGTTGGTTTCATTTTTCACATTGTTTCCTGTATTATTGATTATGCTAGTTTCCTCTTATTATTAAAGTGTAGAATAGCTAATATTTATTTAACATCTACTACGTTCCAGGCACTGTGAAATTTCTTTTATAATTCTTATTTTGTTCAATCCCTCCAACAACCCCAAGTGGAAAAACTCTTATTATTTCCTCTTTATAAGCAGGAAAATTCAGTGTGATCTTGTCCAAAGTCATAAGTTAGCAAGCATCAGAAATGAGATTTGAGCACGAATCTGATTTCAGACCTTGATTTCCTGGCCACTTCTCTTCACTGCTTAATTATTTTATTTCTTCTACATAATTCTACCAAAACCAAGTATTTCAGTGCTTTAAATAAGTTCAACTAGCAGTATTCTTACTCACTAATAGTTTTTAAAAAGTAAAGAAGCCACATGATTTTTGAGTAAGAATTCTTAAATTCAAATATATTTGTTAGAAAATTTGCTAAAATAACAAATGAGAGAGGGAAATGAAAACAAATAGACTCAGAAAATACTCTATATCCCTAAAACATGAATAATTTATTTTTCATTAATTCATTTGATTATTCATGGTGAATTTTTAGCATATTATAAAATATTATCTTTAAATGCACTTCAAAATTCTCATCAGTCTCTTTCTTTTTGAAATTTATCTCTGCCCGTTTTTTTTTTTTTTATTTTAATGGATCTTTATTGTAGTATAACTGCTTCACAATACTGTGTTAGTTTCTGTTGTACACCAAAGTGAATCAGCTATATATATACATATGTCCCCACGTCCCCCCCTCTGGAGCCTCCCTCCCATCCTCTCTATCCCGCCCCTCTAGGTCATAGCAAAGCACTGAGCTGATCTCCCTGTGCTATGTGGCTGCTTCCCACTAGCTAACTATTTTACATTCACTAATGTATATATGTCAATGCTACTCTCACTTCGCCCCAGCTTCCCCTTCCCATCCCATGTCCTCAAGTCCATTCTCTATGTCTACGTCTTTATTCCTGCCCTGCAAATATGTTCATCAGTACCATTTTTTTTTTTTAGATTCCATATATGTGCATTAGCATATGGTATTTGTTTCTCTCATTCTGACTTACTTCACTCTGTATGACAGACTCTTTGTCCATCTATCTCACTATAGATAACTCAGTCTCGTTTCTTTTTATGGCTGAGTAATACTTCATTGTATATATGTGCCACATCTTCTTTATCCATTCATCTGTCGATGGACATTTAGGTTGGTTCCATGACCTGGCTATTGTAAATAGTGCTGCAGTGAACATTGTGGTACATGTCTCTTTCTGAATTATGGTTTTCTCAGGGTATATGCCCAGTAGTGGGATTGCTGGGTCATATGGTAGTTCTATTTTAGTTTTTTAAGGAACCTCCATACTGTTTCCCACAGTGGTTGTATCAATTTACATACCCACTAACAGTGCTGGAGGGTTCTGTTTTCACCACACCATTTCTAGATTTTTTGATAATTGCCATTCTGACTGGTGTGAGGTGATTATCTCATTGTAGTTTTGATTTGTATTTCTCTAAAATATAGTGATGTTGAGCATCTTTTCATGTGCCTCTTGGCCATCTGTATGTCTTCCTTGATGAAATGTCTATTTAGGTTTTCCTCCCAGTTTTTAATTGGATCTTTTTTTTTTGATATTGAGATTCATGTGCTATGTTTTATTTTGGAGATTAATCCTTTGTCTCTTGTTTCATTTGCAAATATTTTCTCCCATTCTGAGGGTTGTCTTTTTGTCTTGTTTATAGTTTCCATTGCTGTGCAAAAGCTTTTAAGTTTAATTAAGTCCTATTTGTTTATTTTTGTTTTTATTTCTGTTACTCTAAGAGGTGGGTCAAAAAAGATCTTGGTGTCGTTTATGTCAAAGAGTGTTTTTCCTGTTTTCCTCTAAGAGTTTTATAGTGTCCAGTCTTACATTTAGGACTTTAAGCCATGTGAAGTTTATTTTTGTGTATGGTATCAGATAATGTTCCAATTTCAATCTTTTACATGTAGCTGTCCAGTTTTCCCCACACCACTTATTGAAGAGGCTGTCTTTTCTCCATTGTACGTTCTTGCCTCCATTGTCATTAATTAGGTGACCATATGTGTGCGGGTTTATCTCTGGGCATTCTATCCTATACCATTGATCTATATTTCTGTTTTTGTGCTAGTAACATGCTGTCTTGATTACTGTAGCTTTCTGGTATAGTTTGAAGTTGGGGAGCATGGTTCCTCCAACTCCGTTTTTCTTTCTCAAGATTCCTTTGGCTATTTGGGGTCTTTTGTGTTTCCATACAAATTGTAAAATTTTTTGTTCTAATTCTGAGAGGAATGTCTTTGGTAGTTTGATAGGGATTGCACTGAATCTGTAGATTGCTTTGGGTAGTATAATCATTTTCACAATATTGATTCTTCCAATCCAAGAACATGGTGTATCTCTCCATTTGTTTGGGTCATCTTTGATTTCTTTCATCAGATTTCTGAGTACAAGTCTTTCACCTCCTTAGGCAGGTTTATTCCTAGGTATTTTATTCTTTTTGTTGTGATGGTAAATTGGAGTGTTTCCTTAATTTCTCTTTCTAATTTTTCATTGTTGGTGTATAGGAATGCCAGAGATTTCTGTGCATTGATTTTGTATCCTGCACCTGCAACCTTACCAAATTCATTGATTGTCTCTACTAGTTTACTGGTGGCATCTTTAGGATTTTCTATGTCTAGTATCATGTCATCTGTAAACAGTGACAGTTTTACTTCTTCTTTTCCAATTTGGAATCCTTTTATTTTTTTTTTTCATCTCTGATTTCTGTGGCTAAACTTTCCAAAACTAGGTTATTATCGATTTGTATGTTCCTATTACCATTGTCATAATTGTTTTGGGTTTGTTTTTATGGGTCTTTTTCTTCTCTTGTGTTTGCCACCTAGAGAAGCTTCTTTAACATTTTTTGTAAAACTGGTTTTGTGGTGCTGAATTCTCTTAGATTTTACTTGTCTGAAAGGCTTATGATTTTTCCATTGAATCTGAAAGAGATACTTGCTGGGTCGAGTAATCTGGTTGTAGGATTTTCTCTTTCATCACTTTAAGTATATCCTGTCACTCCCTTCTGGCCTGCAGAGTTTCTCCTGAAAATTAAGCTGATAACATTATGGGGATTCCTTTGTGTGTTATTTTTTGTTTTTCCCTTGCTGCTTTTAATATTTTTTCCTTGAATTTAATTTTTGTTACTTTGATTAATGTGTGTCTTGGTGTATTTCTCCTAGGGTTTATCCTGTATGGGGCTCTCTGTGCTTCCTGCATTTGGGTAACTATTTCCTGTCTCATGTTAGTGAAGTTTTCCACTATAATCTGTTCAAATATTTTCTCAGACCCTTTCTTTTTCTATTCTTCTTCTGGGACCCCTATAATTCAAATGTTGGTGTGTTTACTGTTGTCCCAGAGGTCTCTGAGAGTGTCTTCAATTCTTTTCATTCTTTTTTCTTTATTCTGCTCCTCAGCAGTTATTTCTACCATTTTGTCTTCCAAGTCACTTATTTTTCTTCTGCCTCAGTTATTATGTTATTTATTCCTTCTAGTGTATTTTTAATTTCAGTTATTGTGTTGTTCATCTGTTTGTTCTTTAGTTATTCTAGATCTTTGTTAAACATTTCTTGTATTTTTCTCTATCTGTGCCTCCGCTCTATTTCTGAATTTCAGTATCATCTTTACTATCATTACTCCAAATTCTCTTTCAGGTAGATTGCCTATTTCCTTTTCATTTATTTGTTCTTGTTGGTTTTTACCCAGTTCCTTCATCTGTGATGTACTTTTTGCCATCTAATTTTTTTTTTTTTTTTTTTTTTTTAATGAGTGAGATTGTGTTCCTGTCTTACTGGTTGTTTGGCCTGAGGCTTCTGACACTCGAGTTTGTAGGCTGTTAGGTAGAGCTGGGTCTTGGTGCTGAGATGATGACCTCCGTGACACCTCACTCCAATGAATATTCCCTGGGGTCTGAGGTTTCCTGTTTAGTCTAGTGGTTCAGACTCAGAGCTCCACTGCAGGAGCTTCAGCCTGACCCTGGCTTGTGAGCCCAAATCCCACAACCCATGTGGGGGTGGCAAAAAAAAAAGAAGGGAACAAAGTAAAAAATAAAATTAGACTAGGAAAGTAACAAACATGTTTGAAAGAATAAAAAAATAAAATTATAGATGAACCAATAACCAGAAGGTCAACTATACCACAATAGTAAAAAAGACGAGGGAGAAAAAAGAAAGGGAGGTAAAGGCCTTGGCTGAGGACGGTGGGGCCTAAGCAAGGGCAGTGGGTAGGGCCTATGCTTAGAACCCACAGAGCTGTAAAATGCCCTGGGGGCTGTGGGGGGTGGGGCTTAGACTCAACAGAACAGAAGGGTTCCAGGTGTGTCTCCGACCACTGTTCTCAGAGGGCGGGGAACCTCACCTGGGAGCCCAGCAGTCTTTCCTGGCTCGAGTGGGCAGGACAAATACTCTCCACTCCTCTCCTGCTCCTGCCGGAGGGCTTCTCCTGACTGCCTGTCCTGATCTCCCTGGCCTCAGGGACACTGATCTGATCTGGCCTTCACTTCTCCTCCTTCAGTTCCCCCACTTCCTACCAGTTCACTTGGGGTTCCTCCCATCTCCTTAGGTGTCAGGGTCCCCCACCAGTGGCCTGCAGGCACCCTAGTTGTGGGGAGATGCTAATTTGACATCTTCCCACACTGCCATCTTCTATCTCTTCTTCATCATTTTCTTATAACCTAATTTTTCTTCTCTTTTTGTCAAATAAGGAAATAAAAGCCATAATTGATTTGTACATTGACTAATTATGCATTGTGCATACCCTGTGCTGGGCTTGCAAAGTCACATCAAGAGGTATTGTTTCCCTGTAGGAAAGAAACTTTATGTTGGAAAGAGGCGGGTCCTGAACACAGAAGAAAAAATGTTTACATTGATAGGTAAGAAAGGGTGCTTCTCTCTTCACCTTGTCCCTGGTGAATGGAAGAAAGAAATAACCTATGACACCATGAAACTCATGCTCTAGTAGTGGAGATTGAGAAGTATTTAGCTCAGCAAGGGGCCATAAAATGTTTCTCGGGAGATACTGACACTGGTGTTTTCTCATGTGGTTGAGGGATGAGCAAGATAGGTTGGAGTTAGGCAGTTATTTGCTATAGAGAACATCTTGTACAAAGTCAGAGGATGAGAAAGCATGCAGGTTTGGTCAGCTGTTGAGTCTAAGGACGTTGGTTGGTCAAGGTCAGCTCATGGAGGACTTTACATCTTCCAACACCATTTAGACTTTACTCAGTTGGTAGCAGGGAGTAACATTATGATAAAATGGCATCTGCTGCATATATCCAAACCACTAATTTTTGCTATAAGAATTATCTTTGCTTTGCCACATACTGTTTTATGTTTTAATATACTTAATGATATAATTCTGGCTTCAGACACTATTATTTCTGTCAACCTCACCAATATAATTGAACATGTTTTAGATTCTTGAAATATAAGGGTCATTTTGTGTGTGTATATGATATTAGATTTTCCATTAGGGCTCTAATTCTTCTGACCCGCCCTGCCCTTGAGCTCATCAATTTTTGCATAGTTGACTGGGCTCTTCCCTGAATTTTCTTTTAAGAAAGTTGATGAGTGAGGAATTTTTAAAAGTAATACATTTGAGAAGTTTTCCCTTCAAAAATTGCTGTTCTTTAATTGAACTTACAAATTTAATAAGGTTTTTAATGTTATTTTAATGCAATTCTAATAATTCTGAAAACTCCTAAAAAATAAAAGAAAGACATAAAGACCCCAATAGGTAAAAGACCTAGTGCCAAATTTTTTTTTTTTTAATAGTGTATATGGTCTTCCCTGGTGGTGCAGTGGTTGAGAGTCCGCCTGCTGATGCAGGGAATGCAGGGAACACAGGTTCATGCCCCGGTCCGGGAAGATCCCACATGCCTCGGAGCGGCTGGGCCCGTGAGCCATGGCCACTGAGCCTGCGCGTCCAGAGCCTGTGCTCCACAACGGGAGAGGCCACAATGGTGAGAGGTCCGCGTACTGCAAAAAAAAAAAAAGTGTGTATGTGTGCAGCTGTCTATTAGGTATGGGTGTGCAATTGCATATTTGTTGCCAGTAAAAGTATTACATCAGTAAACAAAGAAATGTGGGGAAAAAATTACTGTTGTATGATACAGTAAAACCCAAGGATGAAAGCTGTATACATATATCTAGATAGCTAGAAATATACACAGACAATAGCATGGCATCATGTAATTTAGCCTATTCATTACATCTCCAGGTTATAATTTACTCTGAGGTTTAGTTTCTCTGCTCTCAGTCAGCATCCATAAAGAGGATACATGTTCAACTTGAATTTTATTTTGGAGTCAGAGATAAGCAGAGCATTTTTTCCCTCTTATCTAAAGCCCACCCATATTGATCGCCTATATTTGAGAAAGCCCACACCTTTCATTCTTTGCTAATTCCTGCTGGAAATATTTACTGTTTCTGAAGAGTTTTTATTTATTCATAAATGTATATAGCTCTCAGTACACTAACCTTTTTATTCTTGCCTGAAATAACTACATCTGTAATAAGAGGAATATTTCAACTTATCAAGGTACTTACTGATGAGCACTATTCTAGGTACTAGGAGTAAAATGATGAGTAACACATGGTCTCTGCTCTCAAGTCTCTTACACTCAAGGCCAAGGTTCTGAAAAGTTCTATAGAGCTGAAGTTTAAGAACCACTTGAAAAGGGATGTAAAGTGTATTATTCTGAGGGAGAGAATCTATGGTTACAACCACACAGTGCTCAGTATTTTTTTTCAAGATGGCCATAAGTTCTTCTAAAGCACAAGGCTAAAGTAAAGCCCTGTAGATGATTGTGTTCATATGACGACATGGAGAACCTACAAGTGGGGGTTTTGAAGTACAAGAGAAATAAAATCTGGTGGGTCATCTGGAAAACTGTGTCTAGTTTAGGAGGCTTTATATTAGGGAGTACAAAGACATTCTGAAACCCAAACTTTATTAATGTCATAACAAATCTACCTCTCTTCATGCTTGAATAATTCATTCTGATTTTTCAAAAAATAGGAAGAAAGACATCAAAGCCCCAACATATAAAGTCAAAGTTGACTTCTAAATTTTGATTTTGCAGCATAGTTTTGAAAGTTGTATAAATTCCAGGACCACCACATACTTGCTCTCTAAACTTAGATAAATTATTTTTTTCTTCCCGTTTTATTGAGATATAGTTGA
Source organism: Delphinus delphis (assembly GCF_949987515.2). Classification (NCBI taxonomy): domain Eukaryota; kingdom Metazoa; phylum Chordata; class Mammalia; order Artiodactyla; family Delphinidae; genus Delphinus; species Delphinus delphis. The sequence continues at coordinate 37,116,133 of NC_082700.1, forward strand.
CATACAGCACTGTATAAGTTTAAGGTGTGTAGCATAATGATTTGATTTGCATACATCATGAGGTGATTACCACCATAAGTTTAGTGAACATCCATCATCTCCTACAGATACAAAATTAAAGAAATAGAAAAAAAGTTTTTTTTCTTGTAATGAGAAGTCTTAAGATTTACTCTCTTAACAACTTTCATATATAACATACATCAAGTGTTCGTTATATTTATCATGTTGTATATTACATTCCTAATATTTATCTTATAACTGGAAGTTTGTACCTTCTGACTGCCTTCATCCAATTCCCCCCATGCCCAACCCTGCCTCTGGTAACCACAAATCTGATCTGTTTTTCTATGAGTTTGTTTGTTTTTGAAGTATAATTTACCTACAACATTATGTTAGTTCTTGTTACACAGCATAGTGATTTGATACTTTTATACTTTTCAAACTGATCACCATGATGTTTAGTTACAATATGTCACCATACAAAGATATTACACCATTATTGATTATATTCCCCACACTGTACATTTCATACCCATGACTCATTTATTTTGCCACAGGAAGTTTGTAACACTTAATCTCCCTCTCCTATTTCTTTCCTTCCCTTCCCTTCCTCCTCTCTGGTAAGCACCTGTTTATTTGTATCTATAATTCTGTTTATAATTTTTTACGTTTGTTCATTTGTTTTGCTTTTTGAGACTCCACATATAAATGAAACCATTCAGTATTTGCCTTTCCCTATCTGACTTATTTCACTAAGCATAATACCCTCTAGGTCCATCTCTGTTGTCATAAATGGCAAGATTTCCTTCTTTTTTGTAGCTGAGTTATATCCCATTTTATATATTATATGGAAGACGTGATATATATATATATATATATATATACATACATTCATCTATTGATGGGCACTTAGGTTGCTTCCATACCTTGGTTATTGTAAATAATGATGCAATTAACATGAGGGGGAAGATATCTTTTCAAATTTGTGTTTTTGGTTATTTTTTTTGGATAAATACCCAGGAGTGGTATTGTTGGATCATATGCTAGTTCTATTTCTAATTTTTTGAGGAATCGTCATTTTGTTTTCCATAGTGGGTGTACCAATTTACAATCCCACCAACAGTGTGTGCGGGTTTCCTTTTCTCCATATCCTTGCTAACACTTGATATTTATTGTCTTTTTTTTTTTTTGCATTACTCGAGCCTCTCACTGTTGTGGCCTCTCCCGCTGTGGAGCACAGGCTCTGGACGTGCAGGCTCAGCGGCCATGGCTCATAAGCCTAGCAGCTCCGCGGCATGTAGGATCTTCCCAGACTGGGGCACAAACCCGTGTCCCCTGCATTGGCAGGTGGACTCTCAACCACTGCGCCACCAGGGAAGCCCTGTTGTCTTTTCGATAATAGACATTCTGAAAGGTGTTAGATGATATCTCATTGTGGTTTGATTTGCATTTCTCTAATGATTAGTGATGTTGAGCATCTTTTCATGTGCCTGTTTGCCATATGTAGGTCTTCTTTGGAAAAGTGTCTATTCTGATTCTCTGCCAATTTTTAATTGAGTCATTTGTTTTTGTTTTGATGTTGAGTTGTATGAGATACTTGTATATTTTGGATATAACCCCTTATCAGATATATTGTTTGCAAATATATTTTCTCAACCAGTAGGCAGCCATTTTGTTTTGTTGATAAATTTTTTCACTGTGCAAAAGCTTTTTAGTTTGGTGTAGTCCCACTTATTTATGTTTGCTTTTGTTTCTCTTGACCAAGAAGACGTATCCAAAAAAAAATTATGAATAACAATGTCAAAGTGTATATCACCTATGTTTTCTTCCAAAAGTTTTATGATTTCAAGTCTTACATTTAAGTATTTAATTCATTTTGAATTTATTTTTAATAAATAGATACATTTAATAAATTTATAATGAATAAACAGGTAAATTAATTTTTTAAACTTTAATTTCCTTATCTAAGAAAATAAAACTGTTTTGAAAAATCACATAAGAAACAATATAAATGTAAGTTTTCTACATTTGTATACAAGACAGAAAATCTGGGATATAATTTGTGCATTTGAGTTCATTCATTCCAGGGATATGGAGGCTCTTTTATGCACACACACACACACACACACACACACACACACAGAGTTCATTTGCCATGATATTGTTCAGTGTTAAAGTTCAGTTAGTTAATTCATCATATACCAAGTTTTAGTGGAAAGACTTTAAAGAGGTGGAGTTTTCAGGTATAATTTTGAAAACACAAGTCAGTTTTTTAAAATGCCCTTGTCATTTCTTTCACTGGTATACCCCTCAGATTATGTGAATTGAAGAAATTTTATTTTCATTTCTACAGTTTTGTAGTAGCTTCAATATAACATGCAAAACAGCAATTGTGTCTTTAGAAATTTTCTCTTATAACTCCATTTTTCTTAAAAAAATAACAGATTAGCTGTTTTCTTCCCCAATAAATGGGCACATAAATATAAATACACCAAACAGGAAACACTACTTTGCTTTTATACCACCATCTGTTACATATCACATTCTATGTGTTGTGTTAACTGAAGCAAAATGTATACTGCTGAAGTGAGCATTGTTTTTCTATAATCTTTAATAAAACCTCACTCAATTCACTGGTTTTATTCAATAAATAAGTAGAAAAGAATGTTTTATATAAACTTATATTTATATTTACTCTATAGCTTCTCTGTGAAAAAAGATAAGAAGAAAAATGTATCGCAGATTATTTCCTGTTTCAAGGCAGTGGTTTATTAATACATTTGTAAGACTTAGATTTTATGATTATTTGAGGGAAAACAAAGGTCTTTAAAATACTTTGTCAACATTTTACTTTGTCTCGATTATTGTGGAATGAGAATTTAATAATGGTAATGACGGGAGGAACCACATTTGCTGAGTTTATAGCCAAAGTTTAATTAAAATGTAATTTTAAGCATTTAATATAAATGCAAAGTCTGTCATTAATGTGGTGCAAAGGTTTCAAATTTGAACATGCACATGCACACAACAACAGACAGAAAGAGCAGGTAAATTGTTTCCAAATAACTTTACATTTTATATAACTGCCTAAATGGCATTTATGCCATTGTGGACAAGTTGGAGAGTGATATAAACAAACCAGTTACTTGTTTCTTGAAAATTGCATAATTTATTTGTATAGCAGAACGTATGTGCAGAAAAAACGACTTACCAAACAAACTATAGTATGCCAAGAGAAAGACAGAGCTTCTCAAAAGCTTCAGTTATGTGCAAGAACATATTCAGAAAGAACGTAGTGGATACAAGTTTACTTTAGGCTGTCTCACCACTTTTTTTCCTTCTCATAGTGAATTTAGACATATGAAGAAAAACTGATTTGAGCCATAACTCATTCTTTTCCATTTTCTCTATTCTGAAAATAACAGAGAAATAAAAAAAGAATATGTAGTGTCATGCCCTGGCTCTGCTACTCACATTTAGTTGTCCTGAGGAAATCAACTAAATCTGTGGTCTTTACATGTACATTCCTTTCCTTATACATTCTGTATAATGTATAATCTCTCTCTCTCTCTCTCTCTCTCTCTCTCTCTCTCTCTCTCTCTATATATATATATATATATATATATATATATATATTTATATTCAGAGAGAGAGAGAGTGAAGTGAATCCTTCTTTCTCTTGTTCTACTGAGGTCCTCAATGGATTGGGCGATGCTCACCCACACTAGTTAGGGCAATCCACTTTACTCAGTCTACTGATTCAAATGCTTATTTTCTCCAGAAACAGTCTTCCAGACATACCCAAAAATAATGCTGAATCAGATATCTGTGATCCAGTCAAGTACACATATGCACATGCACTAAGGAGGACTACTCATGGTAATTACTGTCCTTATTGTGATAACTGGTCATGTGGCTGTACTTAGTCATTGGAATTACTTCTTCCATTACCCAGTCTGCATTCCCTTTGCCTTCAGCAAGCACTGTAGCCCATCATGGTTCTTAACCTGGTGAGGTGATCCACAATTTTATTCTCTAGGATCTGGGTCACTAGTGGTGGTCCTGCCAGGATTGGGTTATATTTTATTTTTTCCATTGACCTTAATCACAGGGCATGATAACACTGAGAGACACTCTAAGAAATCTCCTGTACTCTAGTCATACTCTTTCTTACTCCATTGTGGAGTAACAGTCCAATTTCTTCATTGATAGACAAGATCCATCACCCCAGCCAGTACAGTAACTACCTTACCTTCTTTACTTGATTCAGAAGCACGAGAAAGCCAAAGTGGCCAGGCAGCAGTCTTAAATTCCAGTTTAGTGAAATCATTTTTGTGTCTCCTGGTGGAAAGATTTCTCCCTTTGGAACTAAGACCTCAGGGTCAGCAGAGAATAAGGTCATGGAAACTTGAAGCAAAAGTAATAATAGTATATGGTGCAACTCCCATTTCCATCCCTTGATTCCTAAACCTACGGATTCTGGCTATGAAATAAATAGCACCATGTATTAAATGCTGATTCAAAGCATATACAACCTTATAGAGAACCTTGCATCAACCGTTTAATGTATTGCCACCTAATTGATGCTATAACTAAATCTTCACAAGGTCATTCCATCATTCTATCAGACCAGCTGCTTGAAAGTAGTGCACATGGCAAGAACAGTGAATTTCATGAGCATGAGTCCACTGCTGAAGGGTTTTTTTGCTGTGAAGTGAGTTCCTTGATCAGAAGTAATGCTGTGGGAAATAACTTGACAGTGCATAAGACATTCTATAAATACATGGGTATTAGTTTTGGCAGCAACACGTGTGTCAGTAAGGTAAGTCCATATCCAGAGTAAGTGTCTATTCCATTAAGAAAAAAAGGAGGCTCCTTCCATGATAGAAGTGGTCCAAAGTTATCAGTTTGCCACTGGGTAGCTGGCTGATCATCCCAGAGAATGATGCCATATCAGAGACTTAGTGTTGGTCTCTGCTTTTGGTAGATTGGGCACTCAGCAGTGGCTATAGCCAGGTTGGTCTTGGTGAGTGAAAGAACATTTTGCTGAGCCAATGCATTACTTCCATCCCTGCCACCACAAACACTTTGTTCATGAGCACACTGGATGATGACAGGGCTGGCTGGAGAAAGAGGCTGACTGGTATCCACAGAATGGGTCATCCTATCTACTTGATTATTAAAATCCTCCTCTGCTAAGGTCATCATTTGGTTCGCACTTACAGAAAACACAAATATCTTCACAGTTTTTACCCATTCAGAAAAGTCAATCCACATGCCTCTTTCCAAAAATCTTTGTTACCAGTTATCCAATCATGTTGTTTCAAAGTCTCTGACCATCCAACCAAACCATTGGTCATAGCCCATAAATCAGTATGCACTTGCATGTTTAGCCACTTGTCCTTCCAAGGAAAATGAACAAAGAGGTGCACTGCTTGAACTTATGCCTCCAATAGGAGTTCCCTCCACCAGTGTCCTTCAGAAATGTCCCAGAAAGGAGCTGTAAGGATTTAGTTGTCCACTTTCAGGCAGTGTCTGTATATCGTGCAGAACCATCTGTAAACTAGATCTGAATCTTCTATTCCTCTGTTAACTGATCATAAGAAATCCCTCATGTAGCCATGTGTGCAGACTGGAAGAGGGAATGTCGTGAGCTGGAGTGGGGATCATGGGTACTTGGGTCACTTCTTCATGTAATTTAATTATGTCTTCAGGGCCTGTTCTTTCCCCATCATGTATATACCGTCTCCATTTGATGATGGAGTGTTGCCATGCACACACAATTTTTGGCCTACGATTAAGCATTCAGAGTCCACTAAGGCCCAATAACCAGTCAAGAGCTGTTCTCAAAAGGAGTTATCTGAAGAGGATGGCAGGGTTTTGATCTAAAATTCTAAAGACCTGCTCTACAAATCACCTAGAGGGCCTGCCAAAGGCTTCAAATACTCCTCTTATCTGCCACCAACACTTCGAGCACCATTGGATCTCCTAGATCATATGGCCCAAGTTACAAAGCAGCTTGTTTGGCAGTCTGGGCCTGTTGCAGAGCCTTCTCTTGTTCTGGGCACCACTCAAAATTAGCAGATTTTCATATCACTCAGTAAATAGGGAGAAGTAACACACTCAAATGAGGAATATGTTGCCTCCAAAATTCAAAGAGGCTTCCTAGGCACTGTGCCTTTTTTTTTGGTTATAGAAGGGGATAAATGTAATAAATTATCCTTCACCCTAGAAGGAATATCTTGGCATGCCCTATATCAATAGACCCCTAAAAATTTCACTGACATAGAGGTCCCTGAATTTTGTCAGAATTATTCCCCACCCTTTGGCACACAAATATCTTACCAGTAAGTACTACTACCAATGTTTACTTAACAAATAAGTTGTTACGTCTTGCTCACTAGTCTCAATCAATGTAATGTATCAGTGTAATATCCTGTTAAATGAAAAGGTGATCAAGATTCCTGCAAACTAATTTATGACATAGGGCTGGAGTCTCTGACAAAGGACAGTAAAAGTGTATTATTGTCCTTTTCAGCTGAAAACAAACTGCTTATGGTTGGTTTTATTGACAGAAAAGGAGAAAAGAAAGTTATTTCCCAGATCAATAGCTAAATACCAGGTACTAGGGAATGTGTTCGTTTGCTCCAACAATGAAGCCATATCTGGCACTGCAGCTGCAATTGGAGTCACCACCCTAGTTAAGCTTATGAGAGTCACTGTCATTCTCAGAGATCCATCTGTCTTCTGCACAGGTCAACTAGGGAAAAGCTGAATGGGAATGTGGTGGGAATTGCCACCGCTACACCCTTCAAGACCTTGTTGGTGATTCTAATCTCTACAATACCTCTAAGAATGTGGTATTGCTTTCCATTTATTACCTTCATAAATAGGGCCACTCTAGTGGTTTTCACTTGGCCATTCTCACCATCATAGCTCTCCCTCTATAGGTCAGGGAAGTGATGTGAACTTTCTTCTAGCTGCAGAGTGTACCTTTTCCAATAATTCAGTTGGGAATTGAGGAAATAACCACAGGATGAGTTTGGAAGCCACACTGGGCCTACTGTGAAATGAACCTGAGCTAAAACTCCATTGATCATCTAACCTCTTTAAGCCCATATTCTGAGTGGTGAACCACAGTGATATTTTTGGTTTTCTGGATTTAGAGTCAGTTCAGAACCAGTGTCTACTAGTCTCCAAAAGGTCTGATTATTTCTTTTTCTCCAATGCATAGTTACCCTGGTAGAAGATTGTAGTTCCCTTTGGAAAAAGGCTGGGAAAATGATTCACAGCATAAATTTTGGGGCATGAACCAGAGTCCTCCCTCAAGGAGATCTATTCTCTCCTTCACTCAAGGGATTCTGGTTTTGTAAAAGACAAATCTGAAAATTGACTGGAGGATTGTGACTCACTGTTTTTATGATTCAAGCTAGAATTTTGTTCACTTGATCTAGAACTTCTTTTTTTTTTTTTTTTGATAGATAAGAAGTGGATTTATTTAGAGAGAAACACACTCCACAGACAGAGTGTGGGCTATCTCAGAAGACGAGAGTCCCTAAAATATGCTGTGATTATTTTTTATGGGCTGGGTAATTTTGGAGGCTAATGAGTGGAGGATTATTCCAGGGAAGGACTGGGGATTTCCAGGAATTGTACCACTACCCACTTTTTGGCCTTTTATGGTTAACCTCCAAACTGTCATGGCATTGGTGACTGTGTGATCTAGAACTTTCTTACTTATACAGATCAAATAAGAATTTAGTAGGCTTCATACCTATTTCACCTCTAAGAACACTGTGATCGATTAACCAGTGCCACAGATTTGCAGGAGTCAGACTTTTCTGATTACTACTTTGACTCCCCTGTCTATTAAGGTAATCACACTCAACTTTCCTTTAGTGGTTTAATGCTGTCACTTGGTCCCTGATACCTGGGGATACAACTACTCTCATTGCACTTAAGTTTCCCAGTTCAGTAGCTTCAGTTCCTACTAAGGTCTGCCCTATATAGAGGTGCAATCCCTGAGCACTTCAAGGATACAGGGAAGCCCATTGCAAACTTATTTCTCACAGTCTTAGTGGAAGTCATGCTTTTTGTACCTCCCAATGTGGGTGAGTAGGTCTTAAATTAAAAATTCCCTCAAAATTCCAATCTCCTTAAGCCTTTGAATCCCTTCCTCCACATTAAACCAAAGCAGCTGGGGCATTTCCAGTTTGCTCACGGTGGGTCACATTTTGGTCCATGCTTCAGGCAACCAAACCAAAAAAAAATGTTACAACCCTTTCTGACTCCTGGGGCTGCCACATTAAATGCAGAATCTCTACTCAGTGAACCCACATCCATAAATTCAATGTGATCCAACTATATCTTCCTTCCACTATTATCCCACATCCTTAGTATCCATCCCTATGCATGTTAATTGTATTTCTCTGTATAAATTAGAAATGCAAATAATTCTTTTATAGTGTAACACACTTTGTACCTGACCTTTATGGGCCTGTTGGCACTTGAGTCTACTTAAAGGTCTAGAAAAAAAGAAGAGTGCTGAGGGTGGGTACTCAGAAGAATTAGCATTGTCTTGTATGGCTACTGCCTCAGGGAAGGCCATGAGAGTTTCCTTAGGCAATGCAGATGGTGTCAGTAAGGCAAATATCACTGGAAGTTGGGAGACCTCTTCCAGCAGTATTTACGGACCTAATGTCTCCAGTTTCATCAAGGGTCTTCACACATGCCAACATCATAATTTAAAAGATACCATTTTTTTCCCAATCAATGCCCTCCTTTTAAAAGTAAACACCCTGCCAAGCTTGGAGCTCAATTTGTATTGTAATTCATGCAATTCCAGGATAAGATTCTGTGTTTGATTTTCAGCAATCTCAGTATTGCAGCTACAGGAGTTAGGGGTTTCCCTCATGGCACACACAGTCATTCAGCTCCTTGCTTCTTACAAGTGATAGATTATGACTATCTAATATAGGTATTTTGCATATCTGTGACCATTTCATACCATGGACTGTTAGTGCCTTCTTTACTACTGGAATTAGTCCTTAATGTCTTTAAATCTAATCAAGTTAGAAAGTCAATTCCAGAAACCTCACAACCAATTCAGAAAGCTCATCTTAAAAATCCTGTGCCTCTAAAACCATGTTCAGTACCAAAATCTGTAATAGGGTTTTCCAGAGGAACAGAACCACTATACTTCACATATAAAAGCGGAATTTCCAATATGGTAGTTTTAAAACTTGGCCCCAATTTCTTTGAGACACTCATAAACATGAATAAATTCACCATTGCTCTGACCCACACAGAACTGAAGAAATACCTTCAATGTCAGGAAGGTCATGTGGATTCTGTATTGTTTGCTAGAGCATTGAACCACCAGGAAAGATGTTCAACTACTCCAGTGCTGCCATTCTGAAAATACTATATTAGGCTCTCTGCCAAAAATCCCAGATAATCTCAGCCTTCCATCCAACTTCATCAAAGTCCCAACCATAAGGCGGAAGAAGACATCTTAGAAGTGGAAACTCCAGCACCATTTAACCAACCCCCATGCAAATCAACTAATCATGTTAGTTTCAGGTGTATAACATAATGATTCAATATTTGTATATATTGTGAAATTATCACAATAAGTTTAGTTAGCATTTATCACCACACATAGTTATACATGTTTTTCTTGTGATGAAAACTTTTAGGATCTACTTTCTTATCAACTTTCAAACACACAATACAGTATTATTATCAACATTCACCATGCTGTATATTCCATACACATGACTTATTTATTTTATTACTGGAAGTTTGTACCTTTAGATCACTTTTGTCCATTTTGCTCACCCTGCACTCCCAATCTCTGGCAACCACAGATCTGACCTCTTTTTCTGTGAGCTTGTTTTTTTGTTTTGTTTTGATTTTTAGATTCCACATATAAGTGAATTTATATTTGTTTTCCTCTCTCTGACTTATTTCACTTAGCATTATGTCCTTAAGGTCCATTCATGTTGTAGCACATAACAAGACTTCCTTTATTTTATGGCTGAATAATATTCCAGCATGTGTGTGTGTGTGTGTGTGTGTGTGTGTGTGTGTGTGTGTGTGTGTATCTGTATGTATACATATACAACTTCTTTATCCATTCATGCATAGATGGACACTAAGGTTGCCTTCACACCTTGGCTACTGTTAATAATCATGCTATAGAGATGAGGGAGAGCATATATGTTTTCAAGTTAAAGTTTTCATTTATTTTGAGTAAATACCTGGAAGTGGAATTGCTAGATGATATGGTAGATCTGTTTTTAATACTGCTTCTCATAATGGTTACACCAAGTTACATTCTCTCCAAAAGTGCACAAGAATTTCCATTTCTCCATGTCCTCATCAACACTTGTTAGTTCCCGTCTTCTTGAAAATAGCAATTCTCACAGTCGTGAAGTGATATCTCGTTATGGTTTTGATTAGCATTTCACAGATGATTAGTGGTGTTGAACACCTTTTCATTTATCTGTTTACCATCTCTGTGTCTTCTTTGGGAAAATGTCTATTCAGATCCTCTGCCTAATTTTTTTTTTTTTTTTTTTTTACGATACGTGGGCCTCTCACTGTTGTGGCCGCTCCCATTGTGGAGCACAGGCTCCAGATGCGCAGGCTCAGCAGCCATGGCTCACGGGACCAACTGCTCTGCGGCATGTGGGATCTTCCCAGACCGGGGCACGAACCCACGTCCCCTGCATTGGCAGGCAGACGCTCAACCACTGTGCCATCAGGGAAGCCCCCTCTGCCTAAATTTTAATCAGACCCTGTGTTTCTTTCTTATAGACTTGTATGTGTTCTTTACATATTTTAAATATTAACCCTGTATCAGATATTTGATTTGCAAATATTTTCTCCCATTTGGTAAGCTGCCTTTTCATTTTCTTGACGTTTACCTTTGCTGTGAAGAAGCTTTTTAGTTTGATGCAGTCTCACTTGTTTACTTTTTCTGCTTTTGCTGTTTTTGCAAATCCAAAAAGCATCATCAAGACCAATGTTAAGGAGGTTATCACCTATATTTTCTTTTAGGAGTTTTATGGTTTAAGATTTTACAGTCAAGTATTTAATCCATTTTGAGTTAATTTTGGTGTGTATGGTCCAGTTTCAGTCTTTTGCATGTGGCTGTCCAATTTTCCCAACACATTTTATTAAAGAGATTGTCCTTTCCTCATTGTATTTTCTTGGCTCCTTTGTTGTAAATTAATTTAACATATATGCATGGGTTGATTTCTTATTTCAATTCTGTTTCATTGATCTGTGTGTCTTTTTTTATACGATATCATATTTTTTTGATTACTATAGCTTTATAATATAGTTTGAAATCAGGAAACATTATGCCTCCAGCTTTGTTCTTCTTTTTCACAATTGCTTTGGTTATTCAGCTAGGATGTGGCAGAGTTTTGAAGACACTGTTAGAGAAGCCTGATAGGCCTACAAAAAGTTATTAACAAGAACTGAAAAAAAAAGAAAAGAAAAGAAAAAATGTCATTAGAACCTGGAGGAAAGGGGATCTGGAGGAAAGGGACAAGGACACTGGCAGCAGAAGTTCTGGGAAGTACTCCTTGGTGTGAGCTCTCCCAGCATCCATCATTAGCCCCACCAAAGATCCTGTAGCCTCCAGTGCTGGGTGGCCTCAGGGCAAACAACCAACAGGGAAGGAACTCAGCCCCACCTATCAGCAGACAAGCAGATTAAAGGTTTACTGAGCTTTGCCCCCAAAGCAACACCCTGCCATACCCAGCAGCAGTCTCACCCATCAGGAAGGTTGCACAAGCCTCTTAGATAGACGCATCCACCAGAAGGCAGAGAGCAGAAGCAAGATGAACTAAAATCCTGCAGCCTGTGGAACGAAAATCACATTCACAGAAAGACAGACAAAACGAAAAGACAGAGGACTATGTACCAGTTGAAGGAACAAGGTAAAACTCCAGAAAAAACAGCTAAATGAACTGGAGATATGCAAATTTCCAGAAAAAGAATTCAGAAAAATGATAGTGAAGATAATCCAGGACCCTGGAAAAATAATGGAGGCAAAGATCAAGAAGATGTAAGAACTCTAACAAAGACCCAGAAGAATTAAAGAACAAACAGATGAACTATACAATAACTGAAATGAAAAACAAAAACAAAAACAAAAACACTAGGAGGAACAAATAGCAGAAAAACTGAGGCAGAAGAACAGATAAGTGACCTGGAAGACAGAATGGTGGAATTCACTGCCGTGGAATAGAATAAAGAAAAAAAAATGAAAAGAAATGAAGGCAGCCTAATAAACCTCTAGGACAACATTAAATGCACCAAATTTGCATTATTTGGGTCCCAGAAGGAGAAGAGAGAGAGAAAAGATCAGAAAAAATATTTCAAGAGTTTATAGTCAAAAACATCCCTAACATGGGAAAGGAAATAGCCAGCCAAGTCCAGGAAGTGCAGAGTCCAAGGCAGGATAAACAGATGGAGAAATACATGGAGATACATAGTAATCAAATTGACAAAAATTAAAGAAATATTATTAAAAGAAACAAAGGAAAAATGACAAATAATATATAAGGGAACTCCCAAAAGGTTAATAGCTGATTTCTCAGCAGGAACTCTACAAGCCAGAAGGGAGTGGCATGATATATTTAAAGTGATGAAAGGGAAGAAACTACAATCAAGATTACTCTACCTGGCGAGGATATCATTCAGATTTGATGGAGAAATCAAAAGCTTTACAGACAAGCAAAAGCTAAGAGAATTCAGCACCACAAAACCAGCTCTACAACAAATGCTAAAGGAACTTCTCTAAGTGAGAAACACAAGAGAAGTAAAAACCTAGCAAAACAAACCCAAAACAATTAAGAAAATGGTAATAGGAACATACATATTGATAATTACCTTAAATGTGAATGGTTTAATTACTCCAACCAAAAGACACAGACTGGCTGAATGGATACAAAAGTAAGATCCATATATATGCTATCTACAAGAGACCCACCTCAGACCTAGGAACACATACAGACTGAAAGTGAAGGAATGGAAAAAGATATTCCATGCAAATGGAAATCAAAAGAAAGCTGGAGTAGCAATACTCATATCAGGTAAAAAAGACTTTAAAATAAAGAATGTTACAAGAGAAAAGGAAGTACACTATATAATGATCAAGGGATCAATCCAAGTAGAAGATATAGCAATATAAATATATATGCACACAGCATAGTAGCACCTCAATACATAAGGTAAATGCTAACAGCTATAAAAGAGGAAATCGACACTAACACAATAGTAGTAGGGGAATTTAACACCTCACTTACACCAATAGAGAGATCATCCAAACAGAATATTAATAAGCAAACACAAGGTTTAAATGACACAATAGACCAGATAGATTTAATTGATATTTACAGGACATTCCATCTGAAAACAGCAGATTACACTTTCTTCCCAGGTGCAAACAGAACATTCTCCAGGATAGATCACATCTCAGGTCACAAATCAAGCCTTGGTAAATTTAAGAAAATTGAAATCATATCAGCATCTTTTCTGACCACAACATGATGAGATTACAAATAAATTACAGGGGAAAAAAAGTAAAAAAAAAAAAAAAAAAAAACAACAAAACAGAAACAATGGATGCTAAACAATACATTACTAAATAACCAAGAGATCACTGAACAAATCAAAGAGGAAACCAAAAAATACCTAGAAACAAATGACAATGAAAACACAATGATCCAAACCTATGGGATTCAATAAAGGCTGTTCTAAGGGGGAAGTTTAGAGCAATACAAGCCTACCTCAAGAAAGAAGAAAAATCTCAAATAAACAATCTAACCTTACACCTAAAGGAACTAGAGAAAGATGAAAAAACAAAACCCAAAGACAGTAGAAGGAAAGAAATCATAAAGATCAGAGCAGAAAAAATGAAATAGAAACAAAGAAACCAATAACAAAAATCAATAAAACTAAAAGCCGGTTCTTTGAAAAGATAAAAATGATTGATAAACTATTAGCCAGACTCATCAAGAAAAAGAGGAAGAAGACTCAAATCAATAAAATTAGAAATGAAAAAGGAGAAGTTACAATGGACACTGCAGAAATACAAAGCATCATAAGAGATTACTACAAGCAATTCTATTCCAATAAAATGGACAACCTGGAAGAAATGGACAAATTCTTGGTAAGTTATAACCTTCCAAGACTAAACCAGGAAGAAACAGAAAATACAAACAGACTAATCACAAGTATTGGAATTGAAAGTGTGAATAAAATTTTCCAACAAACAAAAGTCCAGGACCAGATGGATTCACAGGTGAATTGTATCAAACATTTAGAGAAGAGCTAATGCCCATCCTTCTCAAACTCTTCCAAAAAATTGCAGAGGAAGGAACACTCCCAAACTTATTCTATAAGGCCACCCCATCACCTTGATAACAAAACCAGATAAAGATCCTACAAAAAAAGAAAATTACATACCAATATCACTGATGAATATAGATGCAAAAATCCTTAACAAAATGCTAGAAAATGGAATCTAGCAAGACATTAAAAGGATCATACACCATGATCAAGGGGGATTTACCCCAAGGATGCAAGGATTCTTCAATATATGCATATCAATCAATGTGATACATCATATTAACAAATTGAAGAATAAAAACCATATGATCATCTCCATAGAGGCAAAAAAAGCTTTTGACAAAATTCAACACTGATTTATGATAAACACTCCAAAGAAAGTTGGCATAAAGGGAACCTACCTCAACATAATAAAGGCCATATACAACAAACCCACATCAAACATCATTCTCAATGGTGGTAAACCAAAAGCATTTCCTCTAAGATCAGGAGCAAGACAAGGAGGTCCACTCTCACCATTATTATTCAACATAGTTTTGGAAGTCCTAGCCACAGCAATCAGAGAAATAAAAGAAATAAAATAATACAAATCATAAAAGAAGTAACTGTCATTGTTTTCAGGTGACATGATACTACACATAGATAATCCTAAAGATGCCACCAGAAAACTAGTAGAGCTAATCAATGAATTTGGTAAAGTTGCAGGGTACAAAATTAATGCACAGAAATCTCTAGCACTCCTATACACTAACAATGAAAGATCAGAAAGGGAAATTAATGAAACAATCCAATTCACCATTGCAACAGAAAGAATAAAATACCTAGGAATAACCCTACATAAGGAGGTAAAAGACCTGTACTCAGAAAACTATAAGACACTGATGAAAGAAATCAAAGATGACACAAAATGATGGAGAGATATACCGTGTTCTTGGATTGGGAGAACCAACTTTGGGAAAATGACTATACTATCCAAAGCAATCTACAGATTTAGTGCAATCCCCATCAAACTGCCATTGGCATTTTTCACAGAACTATAACAAAAAATTGCACAATTTGTATGGAAACAAAAAAGACCCTGAATAGCCAAAACAATTTTGAGAAAAAAAAAAAGGAGCTGGAGGAATCAGGCTCCCTGACTTCAGACTATGCTACAAAGCTACAGTAGTCAAGACAGTATGATACTGGCACAAAAGCAGAAAAATAGATCCATGGGAGATGATAAAAAGCCCAGAGATAAACCCATGCACCTATGGTCAACTAATCTATGACAAAAGAGGCAGGACATACAATGGAGAAAGGACATCCTCTTCAATAAGTGGTGCTGGGAAAACTGGACAGCTACACATAAAAGAATGAAATTAGAACACTCCTTAACAACACCATACAAAAAATAAACTCCAAATGGATTAATGTCCTAAATGTAAGACCGTACACTGTAAAACTCTTAGAAGAAAACATAGGAAGAACACTCTTTGACATAAATCACAGCAAGATCTTCTTTGACACACCTCCTAGAGTAATGGAAATAAAAACAAAAATAAACAAATGGGGGCTTCCCTGGTGGCGCAGTGGTTGAGAGTCTGCCTGCCATTGCAGGGGACACAGGTTCGTGCCCTGGTCCGGGAAGATCCCACATGCTGCAGAGTGTCTAGACCCGTGAGCCATGGCTGCTGAGCCTGTGCGTCTGGAGCCTGTGCTCTGCAACAGAAGAGGGCACAACAGTGAGAGGCCCGCGTATTGCAAAAAAAATTAATAAAAAAATAATAAAAAATAAACAAATGGGAGCTAATGAAACTTAAAATCTTTTGCACAGCAAAGGAAACTATAAACAAGATGAAAAGAGAACCCTCAGAATGGGAGAAAATACTTGCAAATGAATCAATGGACAAAGGATTAATCTCCAAAATATATAAACAGTTCATGCATCTCAATATTAAAAAACAAACAAGGCAATCAAAAGATGGGCAGAAAACCTAAATAGACATTTCTCTAAAGAAGACATACAGATGGCCAAGAAGCACATGAAAATGTGCTCAACATCACTAATTATTACAGAAATGCAAATCGAACCTACAATGAAGTATCACCTCACACTGGTCAGAATGGCCATCATCAAAAAATCTACAAACAACAAATGCTGGAGAGGGTGTGGAAAAAAGTGTGCCCTCTTGCACTGTTGGTGGGAATGTAAATTGATACAGCCGCTTTGGAGAACAGTATGGAGGTTCCTTAAAAAACTAAAAATGGAATTACTATAGCCCCAGCAATCTCACTCCTGGGCATTCACCCAAAGTAAACCATAATTCAAAAAGACACAAGCACTCCAGTGTTCATTTCAGCACTATTTACAATATCCAGGTCGTGGAAGCAACCTAAATGCCCATTAACAGAGGAACAGATAAAGAAGATGTGGTACATATATACAATGGAATATTAGTCAGCCATAAAAAGGAATGAAATTGGTTCATTTGTAGAGACGTGCATGGCCTAGAGACTGTCATACAGAGTGAAGTAAGTCAGAAAGAGAAAAACAAATATCATATATTAACACATATATGTGGAACCTAGAAAAAAAATGGTACAGGTGAACTGGTTTGCAAGGCAGAAATAGAGACACAGATGTAGAAAACAAACGTTTGGGCACCAACGTGGGAAAGCAGGTGGGGGGAGGGTGGTGGTCACATGAATTGGGAGATTGGTATCAACACATATACAGTAATATGTATAAAATAGATAACTAATAAGAACCTGCTGTATAAAAAATAAATAAAATAAAATTCAAAAAAGATAAAAAGGAAAAAGTAAAAAAAAAACTCAAAAACAAACAAACAAAGAATCTTAAGCTAATGTCTCATAGAATCTTTCAGATAAGGAAAACAAAAGTTCTCAAAAGTATGCCTCACTGTCCCTCTCTGAAACAACAAGATTTCTAAGAATTTTATAATTGTAGTCTTACAGCAAACTCAGAAGACGCTTTGGTAAAGAAGGGTTAATTTCAAGGAAACTTGTGAACATAGTTTTTTGTTTAATGGACTAAATTATGAAAAGTTTCATAAGAAACACAGTTTAAGAATACTGTAGCAACCTGGACTCCATGCAAGAAATACAGCATGAAAATATCTCAGTGGACTCCAAAATTCTACGGGTAGAAAGGAGGTTGAGATATTTACTCAGCTACAGACACTGACTATTTATAATGGAAAAGGAAAGGTGACTGAGAAGGTAGAACTTAATGTCCAGAAGATATAACCAAAAGTCCCAGGAAGCAGGATTGGAGCCTAATCAAGAAACGAGACATGGGCTTCCCTGGTGGTGTGGTGGTTGGGGGTCTGCCTGCCGATGCAGGGGACGCGGATTCGTGCCCTGGTCTGGGAGGATCCCACGTGCCGCGGAGCGGCTGGGCCCATGAGCCATGGCCGCTGGGCCTGCGCGTCCGGAGCTTGTGCTCTGCAATGGGAGTAGGCCCCAAGAGTGAGAGGCCTGCGTACAGCAAAAAAAAAAAAAAGAAAAAAAGAAATGAGACATGTCTTCTTGGCTTGATTGCAGATTTACTAGGACCAGTGCTTTCTGTACACCTTCCTTTTCTCCATTGTGAGTAGGGGTGGTTATTGGTTATGTAATTTTTTTTCTTCCATTTGATGTTGATTATTAGGTGGCAGAAAATTGGTCTCTTTAGTTAATTGGTTTACAGATTGATAGAAGTTGTTCCTGAAGAACAAAATACGAAGATACTCATATGCATTCTGAAGTGACTGAGATTTTCAACCATGAGCCTGAACTGATATCATAAAAGGATTGGACTTTTGGGGATCCTGGAAGGGAGTTTATTTTATATGTAAAAGGTATGTAATTAATTTGTGATCAGAGAGTGAGTTTAGAATATTTTTTTAAATGTCTATGAATTTCTTTGTCTAATTCTATGTCTAAAATTCTGTAACATATTTACCACTGAAAGATTGGGATTTATATCCCTTTGTCTCAGTTCAGGGTGATTTTATGGCTACTTTGACAAACAGAGTACTGTACAGACGATGTTATGTAACTTTTAAGGCCAAGTTATAAAATACCCCATAGTTTCCATCTTGTTTGATGTAAAACCGAGCTGAGTTCAGCTAAACTATGCAGAAACTGTCATGCTAGAGAGTCTGTGTTTATTTCTGTGAACATCAGACCCAGCTGAGCCAAGCCTTCTACTCACCCACATCAAGGCACCAGGTGCATACATTTGAAAAAGCCTTTTTAGAATTAGATCCTCCAGCATCAATTCTGACACCATCAACTCATTAAAGTCATCCCCAGCCACATTAGGACACAAGGTGACCCATGGGCCTCTTCAGAGTTCATCAATACTCAGTGTTCACTATATGGTAGCATTCCTACTTCCATGTGTAAATTTGAATAAATCACTACAGTCATCAGAGCATTTCTTCTTTTTAGGAAAGAAAGGCTAACCCTGTGCCCTGAAGACTTGAGAATGGATAAGTTGCTGTCTTAAAAGCAATCTCTGGTGAAAGTATTCCTTGTTTTAATATTAGAACATCTAATAGAACAAACATAGCCCATTGTATCCTGATAAGAAAACTAATATTTAGGGAATATATCTAGGAAAAATAACAATAGACCCTTCTTCTACCCTCATACCTTAGTCCCCAGTAACATGTACTCTTGACACGGGAGGAAGATGATCATACATAAGTTACAAATCTATAGCATATTCCACATTCTGCTGGAAAGCATCAGAGCATTTGGATTTTCAAAGCCATACCACCATTATAAAGTAAAGTCAAATTGCTTCCACTGATAAGGTAAATGTTAGGAAATGTATATTTCATGGGTACTAGCTTTCTACTGTGATATGAATTACTTTTCAGAAGCAATCCTATATATCATAAAGATTTTCAATGAATGTCCAAATTATAATAGTGAGAAAAAAATGAGGTTAAGAAAAAGCAAATAAAATTACAAAATAATTACTTACTACATAAAAGACAAATCACTGGCCATTTAATATATTGGGAGTTCATGTTAGGCATTGCTTCTAGAAAACTGTGCAATACTTGTTTAAGTAGAGACAAGGATACCTATAGTAAAAATAGCCCATATTGGGTTTTTTTTTGTTGTTGTTGTTGTTTTTTAACATCTTTATTGGAGTATAATTGCTTTACAATGGTGTGTTAGTTTCTGCTTTATAACAAAGTGAATCAGCTATACATATACATATATCCCCATATCTACTCCATCTTGCGTCTCCCTCCCACCCTCCCTATCCCATTCCTCTAGGTGGTCACAAAACACTGAACTGATCTCCCTGTGCTATGCAGCTGCTTCTCACTAACTATTTATTTTATATTTGGTAGTATATATAAGTTCATGCCACTCTCTCACTCCGTCCCAGCTTACCCTTCTCCCTCACTGTGTCCTCAAGTGCATTCCCTATGTCTGCATCTTTATTCCTGTCATGCCTCTAGGTTCTTCAGAGCCTTCTTTTTTCTTTTTTTTTTAGATTCCATATATATGTGTTAGCATACGGTTACCAGTGGTATTGGCCTGTAATTTTCTTTCTTTGTGACATATTTGTCTGGTTTTGGTATCAAGATGATAGTGGTCTCATAGAATGAGTTTTGGTGTTTTCCTCTCGCTGCTATATTTAGGAAGAGTTTGAGAAGGGCAGGTGTTAGCTCTTCTCTAAATGTTTTATAGAATTCAACTGTCAAGCCCTATGGTCCTGAGATTTTGTTTGTTGGAAGATTTTTAATCTGTCTCAATTTCAGTGTTTGTGATTTGTTTGTTTATGTTTTCTATTTCTTCCTTGTTCTATCTCAGAGGGTTGTGCTTTTCTAAGAATTTGTCCATTACTTCCAGGCTTTCCATTTTATTGGCATAGAGTTGCTTGTAGTAATCTCTCATGATCCTTTGTATTTCTGCAGTGTCTGTTGTTACTTCTCCTTTTTCATTTCTAATTCTATTCATTTGAGTCTTCTCCTTTTTTTTCTTGATGAGCCTAGCAAATGGTTTATCAATATTATTTATCTTCTCAAAGAACCAGCTTTTACTTTTATTGATCTTTGTTATTGTTTCCTTCGTTTATTTTTCATTTGTTTCAGATATGATCTTTATGATTTCTTTTCTCCTGGTAACTTTGGTGTTATTTTGTTCTTCTTTCTCTAATTGCTCTAATTGCTCTAATTGTTCTTCTTTCTCTAATTGCTCTAATTTCTCTAATTCTCTAATTGCTCTAATTCTCTAATTGTAAGGTTAGGTTATTTATTTGAGATTTTTCTTGTTTCTTGAGGTAGGATTGTATTTCTATAAACTTCCCTCTTAGAACTGCTTTTGCTGCATCCTGTAGGTTTTGGATCATCATGTTTTCATTGTCATTTGTTTCTAGGTATTTTTTGACCTCCTCTTTGATTTCTTCAGTGATCTCTTGGTTATTAAATAGTGTATTGTTTAGCCTCCATGTGTTTGTATTTTTTACAGATTTTTCCTGTAATTGATATCTAGTCTCATAGTGTTGTGTTTGGAAAAGATACATGATACGATTTCACTTTTCTTAAATTTACCAAGGCTTGGTTTGTGAACCAATATATGATCTATTCTGGAGAATATTCCACGAACACTTGAGAAGAAAGTATATTCTGTTGTTTTTGGATAGAATGTCCTTTACATATCAATTAAGTCCATCTTGTTTAATGTATCATTTAAAGCTTGTGTTTCCTTATTTATTTTCATTTGGATGATCTGTCCATTGGTGAAAGTGGGTGCTAAAATACCCTACTATGATTTTGTTACTGTTGATTTCCCCTTTTATGGCTGTTAGCATTTGCCTTATATTTTGAAGTGCTCCTATGTTGTATGCATAAATATTTACAACTGTTCTATCTTCTTAGATTGATCCCTTGATCATTATGTAGTGTCCTTCCTTGTCTCTTATAATAGTCTACCTTTTAAAGTCTATTTTGTCTGATATGAGAATTGGTACTCCAGCTTTCTTTCAATTTCCATTTTCATCGAAGACCATTTTACATCCCCTCACTTTCAGTCTGTATGTGTCCTAGGTCTGAAGTGGGTCTCTTGAAAACAGGATATATACGGGTATTGTTTCTGTATCCATCCAGCCAGTCTATGTCTTCTGGTTGGAGCATTTAACCCATTGATATTTAAGGTAATTATAGATATGTATGTTCCTATTCCCGTTTTCTTAATTGTTTTGGGTTTCTTATTGTAGGTCTTTTCCTTCTCTTTTGTTTCCTGCCTAGAGAAGTTCTTTTAGCATTTGTTGTAAAGCTAGTTTGGTGGTGCTGAATTCTCTTAGCTTTTGCTTGTCTGTAAAGTTTTCATTTTTTCCATCGAAAGTGAATGAGATTCTTGCTGGGTAGAGTAATCTTGGTTGTAGGTTTTTCCCTTTCATCACTTTAAATATGTCCTGCCACTCACTTCTGTCTTGCAGAGTTTCTGCTGAAAGTTCAGCTGTTAACCTTATAGGGGTTCTCTTTTATGTTATTTGTTGTTTTTCTCTTGCTGCTTTTAATTATTTTGTGTGTTTAATTTTTGATAGTTGGATTAATATGTGTCTTGGCGTGTTTCTCCTAGTATTTAACCTGTATGGGAGTCTCCGCACTTCCTGGACTCAGCTGGCTATTTCCTTTCCCATATTAGGGAAGTTTTCAGCTATAATCTCTTGAAATGTTTTCTCAGTCCCTTTCTTTTTCTCTTCTTTTTCTGGGACCCCTCTAATTCGAATGTTGGTGCGTTAAATATTTTCCCAGAGGTCTATGAGACTGTCCTCAATTCTTTTCATTCTTTTTTCATTATTCTGCTCTGCAGTAATTATTTCCACTATTTTATCTTTCAGGTCACTTATCCGTTCTTCTGCTTCAGTTATTCTGCTATTGATTCCTTCTAGAGTATTTTTAATTTCATTTATTGTGCTGTTCATCATTGTTTGTTTGCTCTTTAGTTTTTCTAGGTCCTTGTTAAACCTTTTTTGTATTTTCTCCATTCTTTTTACAAGATTTTGGATCATCTTTACTATCATTACTCTGAAGTCTTTTTCAAGTAGACTCCCTATTTCCTCTTCATTTGTTTGGTCTGGTGAGTTTTTATCTTGCTCCTTCATTTGCTGTGTGTTTCTGTTTTCTCATTTTGCTTAAATTACTCTGTTTGGGGTCTCCTTTTCACAGGCTGCAGGTTCATAGTTCCTGTTGTTTGTGGTGTCTGCCCCCAGTGGCTAAGTTTCGTTCAGTGGGTTGTGTAGGCTTCCTGATGGAGGGCACTGGTGCCTGTATTCTGGTGGATGAGGCTGGAGCTTGTCTTTCTGGTGGGCAGTACCACATCTGTGGTGTGTTTTGGGGTGTCTGTGACCTTATTATGATTTTAGGCAGCCTCTCTGCTAATGGGTGGGATTGTATTCCTGTCTTGCTAGTTGTGTGGCATAGGGTGTCTGTCAGTGTAGCTTGCTGGTCGCTGAGTGGAGATGGTTCTTAGCATTGAGATGGAGATCTCTGGGAGAGCTTTTGTAGTTTGATATTACGTGGAGCCAGGACATCTCTGGTGGACCAAAGTCCTGAACTCGACTCTCCCACCTCAGAGACACAGGCCTGACACCCAGCCAGAACACCAAGACTCTGTCAACCATATGACTCAAAAGAAAAGGTAGAAAAAAAGAAAGAAAGAGGGAAAAAATAAAATAAAGTTATTCAAATAAAAAACTAAATAAATTATTAGAAATTAAACAATTAAAAATAATAAAAAAAGAAAAAAAAAGAAAGGAAGAAAGAAAGAGGAACCAAACTAAAAAACAAATCCACCAATGTTAACAAGTGTTAAAAACTATACTAAAGAAAAAAAAAAACAAGAAAAAAAAAAGGACAGACAGAATCCTAGAACAAATGGTAAAAGCAAAGCCATACAGACAAAAGCATACAAAGAAGCATCCACATACACACTCACAAGAAGAGAAAAAGGAAAAATATCTATATATTGTTGCTCTCAAACTCTACTTCCTCAATTTTGGGATGAGTCGTTGTCTCTTCAGGTATTCCACTGATGCAGGATACATCAAGTTGACTGTGGAGATTTAATCCTCTGCTCTTGAGGCTGCTGGGAGAGATTTCCCTTTTTCTTCTTTGTTCACACAGCTCCTGGGGTTCAGCTTTGGATTTGGCCTCGCCTTTGCATGCAGGTCACCTGAGGGCATCTGTTCTTTGCTCAGACAGGGCAGTGTTAAAGTAGCAGCTGATTAGGGGGCTCTGGTTCACTCAGGCCAGGAGCAGGGAGGGGTACAGAATGCTGGCTGACCTGTGGTGGCAGAGGCTGGCGTGACGTTGCAACAGCCTGAGGTGGACCGTGTGTTTTCCTGGAGAAGTTGTCCCTGGAGCACAAGACCCTGACAGTGGCGGGTTTTACAGGCTCCCGGGAGGGGAGGTGTGGATAGTGACCTGTGCTTGTACACAGGATTCTTGATGGCTGCAGCAGCAGCCTTAGTGTTTCATGCCCACCTCTGGTGTCCGTGCTGATAGCCATGGCTCGCATCTCTCTCTGGAGCTCGTTTAGGCAGTGCTCTGTATCCCCTCTCCCTGTGCATCTTGAAACAATGGTCTCTTGCCTCTTAAGGCAGGTCCAGACTTTTTCCCATACTCCCTCCCAGGTAGCTGTGGCACACTAACCCCCTTCAGGCTTTGTTCGTGCAGCCAGCCCCAGTCCTCTCCCTGGGATCTGATCTCCAAAGAAGCCAGAGCCTCAGGTCCCAGCCCCCACCCATCCTGGTCAGTGGGTGAGCAGACAAGTCTCTTGAGCTGGTGAGTGCTTGTTGGAACAGATCTTCTGTGTGGGAATATCTCTGCTTTGCCCTCTGCACCCCTGTTGCTGCACTCTCTCCCATGGCTCTGAAGCTTCGCCCCCGCCACCCACCATCTCCGCCAGTAAAGGGGCTTCCTAGTGTGTGGAAAATTTTCCTCCTTCAAGTCTCTCTCACAGTGGTGCAGGTCCCATCCTTATTCTTTGGTCTCTGTTTTTTCTTTTTTCTTTTGCCCTACCCAGGTACGTGGGGAGTTTCTTGCCTTTTGGGAAGTCTGAGGTCTTCTTCCAGCGTTCAGTAGGTGTTCTGTAGGAGTTGTTCCACATATAGATGTATTTCTGATGTATTTGTGGGGAGGAAGGTGATCTCCACATCTTATTCTTCCACCATCTTGAAGGTCTTTGTCAGCCCATATTGTTGAACCCATTTGTAGTCAAAAATTTTATCACTATTCTCATTCTGCTCACCAGCTCATTAATCTAAGAATGGTCACCTTCTCTAGCAGATTTTTAAGAACATATTCTGTAATTTGAATCTCTTTGTAAACATACACAGCTAACAAATAGTCATAATTTCTGTGTAATTAAAGAGGTCTATTTTTTCTCTTCTTTCCAAAACATCATTGACACTAACCATCTACTTTTGCTGCAGACAGATTACTTAACATCTGGCTGGTTAATTAGCCACCACCCATGAATTAGTTTACATATTGACCTCTCTTTAGCTCTTGCTCCAGATAAATGTAACAAGATTTGTATTTAAGGTACACATTATTTTATTTCAGGAATACAATGTACTGGAATATTTAGTCCTGTCTCCTACTGAAAACAACTAAAAATGTGGATGAACAATTTAAAAGTCTTCTTAAAACATAGGAGTTTTATAAACATAAAGGTTAAAATTAAGAGAAAGCTAGATCACAGAGAGGAAGGAAAGACAAAACACCACCTCTTTCCTGACAGCATTTGTCAATATTAAAGAAATTTACTATAATTTTGATGGCCTACTAGAATAGGAACTTCGGAAATCATAGTCCAGATACTACCAAATTGAGCAGCCTAAAGGAGATCTTCCTGGTATTAAGTTTGGATACCTCAAGAGATACATTCTCTTGAGAAAACTGAAGCAGTAGTAAATACTTTGACACTTAGATTCTTTGTTGCCGAATAGGGTAGGAAGAAGAAAAACTATTTTGAAGAAAAATTATTTCTCAGAAGGAGCAAATACCTTTGGCATGCACACTGATTTACAGCCCAAGCTTTCATTCCCAGGGCCCCATAAACTTCAAGCTATAAATTATAAACTAAATATGTATTGATTTGAGTCTACAAGAAGCATACCCAAATACTCTCTTGAAGATAGTATCTTTATCCCAGCCTTCAAAGATATCTCATAAATAATACTTCAAAAATTACAATATATATAACATCAAACCAAGAAGTTTCTGCACAGTATAATTAACCATCAACAAAGTGAAAAGACAACTTACTGAATGGGAAAATTATTTACAAGTCATATATCTGATAAGAGGATAATATCTAGAACATACAAAGAACTCATACAACTCAATAGCAAAAATAATTAAAAACAAAACAAGAAAACAAAATCCGAAAAAACCCAGTTTTAAAATGAGCAAAAAATGCTGATGAAAAAAACCCAGTTTTAAAATGAGCAAAAAATGCTGGTGAGATATTTCTAAAAAGAAGATATATAAAAGACCAAAACGTACACGAAAAGATGCTCAACATCATTAGGCATAAAGGAAATGCAAATTAAGACCACAATGAAGCATCATCTCGTGCTTGTAAGATTGGTCATCATTAAAAAGACAAGAGATAACTAATGCTGGCATGGATGTGGAGAAAAGGAAACCCTCATTGGTAGGATTGTAAATTGGTGCAGCCACTATGGAAAACAGTATGGACAGTCCTCAAAAAATGTAAAATATAACTACCTTATGATCCAGCAATTCTACTTCTGGCAATATATCCAAAAGAAACAAAAACATTATTCATAAATATATTGGCACCCTGATGTTCATAGCAGCATTATTTACAATAGCTGAGACATGGAAACAACTTAAGTGTTCATTGATGAGTGAATGTGTAAAGAATTTGTGATATATATTTGTGTATGTATATATGCACACACAGTAGAATATTATTCAGCCATAAAAAATGAGGAAATCCTACCATTTGCAACAACAATGGATCTTGAAGATATTATGCTAAGTGAAATAACTCAGACAGAGAAAGACAAATGCTATGTGATCTCACTTTTAAGTGAAATCTTAAAAACAAAGAGACAAACAAACAAAAAACAAGGAATGCATAGAAAAAGAGATCAGACTTATGGTTACCAGAGGCAGAGGGTGGGAGAGGGGAAATTGAAGGATGGTGGTAAAAGGAAAAAAAAAAAAAACATGTGAAAGATAGTAAAAAATATCCTAACACAGAAGAAAATGAAACATAATGAGAGAGAAGTATTAGAGGGAAGAGAGAGCAGAAAGAGTTACATAGTGTATTGCAGTAATAGATTAATACAAGTGTATTAGGAGACTATAATTATTGGTCACAAACATTAAAAAAAATTACTATGTTTGAAAAAATAAAATCAAGTTAAAAATATGGACTGAGTCCAGTGACATTTAGAAAATTAAGGAATAAAGCTTTAAAAAATAATAATCAATGTAATCTGAAAGTTAAAGAATGAAAAACAAATCTTCAAACCTTTTAAAGCTGCAAAAATAATAATAATCAAAATTAAACACTCACAGGACAGGTTTAACAGCCCAGTTGACATAGGTTAGCAACAAATTAGTGAACTGGAAAACAGCTCAAAAAAATTATCCAGGATGTAGTAACAAGAAAGATAGATGGAAAAGATGGAAAAGAGGTTAAAGGACATGGAGTTAAGTAGAAGATCACAATGCAAGTCAGTAGATAAAGGCATGATACTTTTAATAATGCTGAAAGGATACAACTGATGACTTAGAAAACTTATAACAAGCAAAAATATTTTCTATGACTAAATAATGAATTCAGATAAACAAAAATAGAGAATTTGAAAATAGCAAACATTAAGGTGAATTAATGCAAAATATGCATTAGCAAAGTAATTCCATGTGTAAATAATGAGAAGTAAATATATGTTATATATATAATATATTATATAAATATATATATATATATATATAGAGAGAGAGAGAGAGAGAGAGAATGAGAAAGAAATAGAGAGAGGGAGGTGAACAAGGAGAAGGAGAGAGAAAACTATAAAGAGTAAGAGACAAATCTCCAATCATATTGGTATTTTAATTCATTTTTTCTGGTAATTTATAGAAGGCAAAAATAATTAGAATATAACAGAACAGCACAACACAAATTAAAAATTGACCTAATATACATATATGGAAAAATGCACTCAATTATGATAAAATAGTCATTCCTTTTATGCACACATAAAACATTTACAAAAATTGATCAAATATTGGAAAATATAGAAAGACCAAATTTAATTAACCCAGCATCTGGCTCAAAAAAAGTCTTTGTAAAGATGTAGTAATATTAATCTTTTTTCATGAGCATGAAACTGACAGTGAATGTACAAATTAACAATATTAGCAACAAGAGAGGGATATCACAACAGATGGCGAAGACACAAAAAACCAATTAGGAATATTAAACAAAATTTTATGCCAAAATATTTGAATTAAATGGAAAAATACCTAGAAAACCGAAATTTGCATTACTGACTCATAAATACATAAGAATGAATACTCCTATAAACTTTAGAAAATTCAAATCAGTAATCAACATTTCCATAAATAACACTTAAAGCTAGAAAGCTTCAAGCAGAGATTTCTACAAGACATTCATGGAACACAAGATTCCAAAATTACCAAACTTTTCTGGATAATAAGAAGTGGTGTATTTAGGATAGATTGTATTGAAATAACACATACACACACAAACTGTGTTGTAAAGATAACAATATTTACTCATTTCTAACCTTATGTAGCTGTTCCAATGATTAGTAAGAAATTGCCACAAATTTGAATGCTTAAAACAATACCCAGAGAAGAAAAACAAAGTCAGAAGACTGACACTACCTGACTTCAAGTATTTCTATAAGTTTACAGCAAATAAGAAATTATGGTATTAGGGAAAGAATAGCCAAAACCATGCATAGAATACAATAGAGAGCCCAGAGTAGACACAGACAAACATAGTCAACTGATTTTTGCCAAAAAAGTAAAGGCAAATAATTCAATGCAGAAAAGATAATTTTTTTTCAATTATTGGTTCTAGAAAAAATGGACGTCCACATACAAGAAAATAAAACTACATACAACTCTCTAGACCTTACAACGTTCATAAAAAATAACTCAAAATGGAATATAGATTTAAAGGTAAAATACAAAATTATAAAAATATCTGGAAGATAAAAATGGAAAAAATGTAGGTGACCTCAAATTTGGTGATAAATTTTTACATACTACACCAAAGGCACAATCCATGAAAAAAAAATAGTTGAAATTCATTAAAATTAAACAGTCTTGCTCTGTGAAAGTTATTGTTAGTATGATGAAAAGAGATGTCATAGTCTGGAAGAAAAATATATGCAAAACATGCATCTCATAAAGGACTTGTATCCAAATATATAAAACATTCTTTAAACTCAACAATAAAAAAAGACCAGAAAAACAAAAAAAAAAACCAAAAGACTAAAGATCTGTACAGACATCTCACCAAAGATATACAGCCATCAAATAAGCAAATGAAAAGATGCTCAACATCATAAGTCATCAGGGAATTGCAAATGAAAACAAGATAGTACTACATACCTGGCTAAACTGTACCACACAGACAGCACCCAATAACGGTCAAGATGTGGAGCAATAAGAACACTTATTCATTGCTGGTGGGAATGCAAAATTGTACAGCCACCTCAGAGCACCATTTGACAGTTTCTCACATAGTTAAACATAGTCTTAGAATCTGATCCAACAATCATATTCTTACATATCTGCCTAAATGAGTTGAAAAGTTATGTCTACACAAGAAAACTGCACATAAATGTTTATAACAACATTACTCATAGTTGCCAAAAATTGGAAGCAACCAAGATATTCTTCAATAGGTGAATAGATAAACTTTGGTAAATATATAAAATGGAATATTATTCAATGATAAAAAGAAATTATCAAATCACAAAAGACATAGATGAAACAAATTCATATTATTAATTGAAAAGGCTATATGCTGTATGATTCCAACTAAACGATGTTCTGAAAAGACAAGCTATAGAGACAGTAAGGTGATCACTTGTTGCTAGGGGTTTAGGAGAGAAAGGTAGAACAAAGAATTTTTAGATAGGTGAAACTATTCTGTACACTACAGTACTGTAATGGCTGTTACACAACTTTATGCACTTGTCAAAACCTATAGAACTACACAACACAAAGAGTAAATCCTAATTAAGCTATGGGCTTTGTTTAATAATAGTGTATCAATATTGGTTCATCAGTTATAACAAATGTACCACAATAATACAATACGTTAATAGGAGAAACTGTGTGCAGAGAAAGAATTTTCTGTACATTCTACACAATGTTTTTGTCAACCTAAAACTTTTCTAAAATATAAAAAGTTTATTAAATGTTAAAAATTACACTTGTTTTACCTGTGCAATAAAGGGAAAATATAGCAAATTTAAAAACAACACCCCCCCATTATTCTGTACATCAGAAGTTGAGGTTCTATGTGGCTGGGATTTTTGCTTAGGGCCGTGCCAGGCTGAAATCAAGGTTTTGGCAGTCTGTGTGGTCATCTGGAGCTTGGGGTACACATCCAAGGTCATTCAGGTTGTTGGACAAATTCAGTTCCTTGTGACTGTAGACTGGAATCCTCATTTTCTGGCTGATTGTCAGTCATCCAGAAGTCACTCTTAGGCCCTAAATGCCATCTACATTCCTTGCCACAGCCAACAATGTAGAATCTCCATCACCTCAAATCCCTCTTATGCTTCAGATTTCTGTCTTTGAATATTTTTCATCAGAAAGAGCCCCTTAGGTCCAGCTTACCTAAAATAATTTCCCAATCTGAAAGTCAAATGATTTTGAAAATTACATCTGCAAAATCTCATTTGCTATAGAATATATCAGTAAAAAAAGCAAGGAAGAAATATCTCATCATATTTATAGATTCTGTCCACATTCAACAAGAGGAAATTAGGGTGATGGTCATGGGGTGGGAGTTGTCATATTAGAATTCTACACTCATTACACATAGAAGAATCAAGATAAGTGGCTTGTGTCATCAATGGCTCTGTCTAATCCACACAGTCACTTTGGGACACAGGGTTACAGAAATTCTGCCATCTCCAACATGTTGTTTCCTAGATTGCCCTTGGGTATCACTGTCCTAGCCAACTAAAAACAGAAAAATATGTGAGAAATAACACAATAGGGAGAATCATGGTTCAGGTATGGAGGTGGTACACATATTTCTAAGTTCATTCTAAGATGTCAGTGATATGGCCATTCCTAAAAGTTAAAGAAACTACAAATATCTTCTAGCTCTGTGCCTCAAGTGAAACGGAAATGTATTTAGACGGTTTCTGTCTTAGTCCATTCAGGCTACTATGGTAAAACACCTGAGGCTAGGTAGCTTATAAACATCAGAAACATGTTCTGAGTTTCTCACAGTTCTGGAGGCTGGAAGAGAGAGGTCAGGATGCCAGCAGGTTTGAGTGAGGGCTCTCTTCTGTGTCACAGACTTCTCATTGTATCCTCACATGGTCAGAGGGGCTGGGGAGTTCTGTGGAGCCTTTCTATAAGACACTAATCCCATTTATGAGAGTTCCAGCCTCATGACTTAAGCACCTCCTAAAAGTCCCATGTCCCAATACCATGACTTTTGGTGGATAGGATTTAAATGTATGAATGTTGAGGAGGCAAAACATTAGACCAGAGCAATTACCTTTTAGTCTCTCTTACAAGAGAAACCCCTTCCATAGCCATATTTTCCAGAGATGTCCACAACCATATGTTCATCCCCATATGCTATTCTGCAAAGTGGCATTGCCACTTTCATCAAGAATTTGCACTTATTTCTCCAACCCCTTGAATATGAGCAGGCCCTGAGACTGCTTTAACACATAGATTAGGAAAAATGTCACCTTTCCAGTTCTGGCGGTAGTCCTCAATCAAGTTTGTAGCTTCACATATTTTGGGATGATGATTTTTGAGATGCTCCCAGTTGGAAAAAAGATACCATCCTGTTTGTAGCCCAAGCCACATTAAGAGGTTAAGTACTTTGGTTGAAAGCTCCAGCTGAGATTCCCAATTGACAAACAGCATCAAAGGCCATGTCAGTGACCCTACTTGGCAACTCCAGTCCTACCTGTCACCTGACTAATGGATGAGAGAGCTAAGAAAGACCACTTAGCTAGGTTGAAACAATCTACAGAAATACAAAGGTTAATAATAAATGATTTTTTTAACCTACTATGTTTTGGGGTAGCTTGGCATGTAAGAATAATTGGAACATAAATTACTTCCTGAAATGAGATATTGTTATTAAAAAATAATTATGTGACATTAGTATTAGGATTGTGCAGAGGGCAGAGATCTGAAGGCCTTCAGGAGATTGGAAGAAATAAAATTTTTCATTAGATGCTGGAGAAAAATGTGACCCACTGTGATGGTTAATTTTATGTGTCAACTTGACTGGGCCAAGAAGTGCCCAGATTAAACATTAATTCTGGGTATGTATGTGAGGGTGTTTCCAGATAAGATTAGCATATGAATTGGTGGACTCAGTAAAGCACATTATCCTTCCTAGTGTGGGTGGGCATCATCCAATCCATCGAGGCCTGAATAGAACAAAAGGGGCAGAAGAAGGAGAAATTTGTCCCTTTTGCTTCCTGCCTTTCTGCTGAGCTGGGACATCCATTTTCTCCTGCCCTTGGAAGAGGACTTACAGCATAGGCTCCACTGATTCTCAGGCCTTTGGACTGGGATGGCACTTATGCCATCAGCTTTTCTGAATCTCCAGCTTGTAGATGACAGATTGTGGGACTTCTCAACTTGCTCTATTATCACATGAGTCAATTCCTCTCTCTCTCTCTCTCTCTCTCTCTCTCTCTGTGTGTGTATATATATATATATATATATATATATATATATATATATATATATATACTATTGATTCTGTTTCTCTGGAAAATACTAATATACCCATATTACATAATATAACAAGATAACATGGAATATATATATATATATATTTAATAAACTAGTATCTCTAAAAAGATGTCAAAACAGTACTTCCCATCTCATATGCTCTTCTGCAATGTGACTTTGAAACTCCAGATATAGCTTTTGTTTCTCAGACCTCTTGACTCTGAACATGCTTGTGACAGTTATGACCAGTCAAACATGGTAGAAGTGGCATGATAGTAGTTCTGGAAGTAACCCTTGATTTGCCCAGTAGCTTTAGATTTCTACTTTTTGAAACTCTTGTTCTTGGAAGACAGATGCCACGTTTTGAGAGCCTGGCCACACAGAGAGGCCATATCATGAGTTAGTAAACAGTCCTATCCTATGGTAAATATTAATTATCAGTCGTTTCAACAAACCATCTGGCTTGCCCAACATTAAGGGGACTCTAGCCCCAGATTGTTTGTAACAGCATGAAAAATCCAAACAAGTACCACAAGCTGTGCCAAGTTTACTTCAGAATCATTGGTGATAATAATAAATTATCATTTAAGACATTAAGTTTTCTGTGTTTTGGTCTGCAGAGTGGGGCCACCACTGCAGCCAGGTACCCAGAGGAAAGAGCACAAAACCAGAAAAGATTATTCCAAAGCCTTAAAATCTAATGGAATTTGATTTGCTTGATTGTAAACTTGCTTTGGAGCAATAATCCCATTTTTTTCTTCCATTTTCTTCCTTTCTGAATGGGGAATGCCTACACTATTGACTGTTCCACCATTACATTTTGAATGCAAATAACTTGCTTTCTAACTTTACAGGTCCACAGATGGAGAAATATTTTGTTTCAGAATAGATGATGTCCAGAGTTTCATCCATATATGATATAGATGACAAGATTTCGAATATTTTCAGTTGATGATATTTATATTAAAGTTTGGATTTACAGTTAATGCTGGAATACTTTAAGACTTTGGGGGACGTTGAGACAAGATGAATGTAAATATTTTGCATGTCGGATGGGTATGGATTTTAGGGGACCCAAGGGCAAACTATAGTCTGTTGAATAGTGGTAAAAAATTCATGTCTACCTTTAACCTCAGAATTCAACCTTATTTGGAAATAGGATCTTTTCAGATGTAATTATTTAAAATGAGATCATACTGGATTAGGGTAGACCTTAAATCCAGTGATTAGTGTCCTATAAAGAGGAGAGAAAAATGCAAAGACAGAGGCAGAGATTAGAAGGCAGTCACAAGCTAGAGAATGACAAGGGTTGCTGGAAGCCACTAGAAGCTGGAAGAGGAAAGGAATGATTCTTTCCTAGAGCCTTCAGAAAGATCATAGCCCTGGCAACATCTTCATTTCAGACCTTTAGTCCCTAGAATTATGTAAGAATAAATTCCTATTGTTTCAAGCCACTTAGTTTGTGGTTATTTGTTACAGCAACCCTAAGAAAGTAGTACAGATCCTTAAGAGATTTGAGAAAAATTATTTATCAGGCTATTTCCACTGATTTCAGGTCAAAAGATAAGGGTGATACTAAAAAGTAATGAAAGAGGTGATTCTTGTCACTCAAGGCAGAAGGTGCCTGCTGAATATTGAGAGAGACCTCAGTGATGTGTTGTCAGGTACCAGGTTGTGTCCTTTCTCATACAGTTGGGGCAGGAAGAACACATCTGACAATGGCTGTTTGCAGATGCTATATCTTTGCCATCAATAGCATGCATGTTCTGTTCTTCCACACTGTCCTGGAAAGATGGCTATTTGATTCTTTATATTTATGAAGTCCATTGGTAGTAGTCCTGAATTTGAGTTTTGGGACTGACTCAGGAAGTAAACCATCGAATTTATACAAAGCTAAAAGCCAGTCTTGCTCTTAACATTTTAAATGGAAATGCTTTTGTCTAGATTCAAACTGACATATTATAATCAAGTTTTATAAAATATCTATTTAAGCCACACATTTTTTTTCAGTTAATTTAAAACATGTTTTCTGCACCAAAAGAAAGTCTCTTTATAAAGTAGCTGTGTTAGTTAACTCTTGCCACCATAATGCTTATTAACTACCAGAAAATTCACTGATATTCAATAATAAGCATTTATCCTCTTTTATCTTCTTTTCCATAGCTCTCCAGTTTAGATAAAATGGTTCTCCTTCAAGTCACAAATCTGCAGATTAGCTGAAATTTCCATGAACTCAGCTGGCCTCTGCTGGGCTCAGCTGGCCTCGGCTCCAGACACCATGGATAGTGGCTGTCTGGAGTATTTCTTTCACTTTGCAATAGCAGAAGCGCAAAAGTACTAAATCCAGACATCCATACATATCTCATGCTGATGCGTTCATTTCATTGGCTAAAGCAAGTTACATGGCCTCACCAAAATTATGGTTTGGGAAAATGAAAGTGTGTTCCTCTCACAATGAAACCATTGCAAGTGTGTGGCTTATTGTTGTACAAAGGGGAAACGAAGAATTGGGAATGAAACTTACCTGCCACAGTGTTATTTGTACATGTGATCCAGGGCACCAAGATCACATTTTGAGACCCCCTAATTGGAAATGTAAATACCACACATTTTTCAGATTTTATCAACACAGTATCAACAGCATGGTAGATGATTAGCGATTCTACAGAATGGTACATATTCAGAGAGCTAACATGTCTCTGAAACAAAATGGGAAAGAACTATAGCTGTCCCAAAGAAGTGCAAATGCATGGTATCTGGCTGTGTAGTGGTTTTGTGATTTGTCAACTTAGCTTTGTTGGAACTACATTTTCTAGAATTCTTTTCCCTGAATATTTCTGAGATAGGGTTTACAATGTGGAAAAATTGAGTAAGATTTGGAGGGAGAGGTGAAGCTGTAGCTGCTTTTATGCTCTGAAGTTCAGGGCAAGGTGTTCAGCTTACATCAGATCACATGTTGTTGTTGCCTCATCTCCTTGACAGGGGGATCACCCAGCTTGCAGCTCCAGCTCCCATAGACTTTCTCCTTCGGCTTTTCAGAGTCCTGGGCTAAGCAGTCATGCTGCTCCGCAGTGGTGGAGGGTGTGACACCAGTCAGTGGCGTCATTGGGGTTGGAGGTGGTTGGAGGTAGATGCAGTGTTATAGTGGTAAAGTTTAGAAGTTGGATTTCCAGAAAATAAAATCTCTAATTAGAAGAATTTGCCAATTTCATGGTGAAACTTTTCTCACCATGGCCTATTTCAACCTACTAATATTATGTTAACTGTCTCAACAAATTGTTAACATTTACTATTTGGCCTCTCATGGGCTAATGAGCCAGCTCCATAATCCCACCAGACAAACATGAGTTCCACTTTTTCATTCATCATCCCATTTTGTCCTTGACGGTTCCATATTGTTATAAGTTTCAGTTTTTCCTTTTGTGTTTCAGTTTTCCATGCTTTCTTCCATTACACACCTTGACTACCAGCCTCACTTAATTATTGTGGCTTAAACTCTAACATGGTATGCAGAGGCAACAGCCGTTTAGACTTCTCCACCAGCTCCCTCAATTGCATATGGTTTAATATCTATAATAAACCCCTTATTTTTATATAACTGGCTCAGCAGCTTTAATCAATCTCTACTAATATAGTGTGTATGTATTATACATATACATATTATATTAATATAGTGTGTATATATATACATATATGTGTATATATTTCCCTTGCAGATGAAAACATCTGTCAAGCTGATAACCATATACCAAGAACTAGAGGCCTTATCAATTTATGAGAAGCCCATATCTGGAACAACAATTATAGTTGGAGTCATTACCTCACCTAGTTTTAAAAATCTTTACTACTGAATATTTCAAGTAGTTATGCAGGAATGTACCTGGTAGGTAGTAAGAGATTCAATGTCTTCTATTTAGCCCTCAAAACCAAAATTACTCAAGTTTTATGCTAGAATTTTTCTAGAAGCTGAGTATATCTTTTTCTATTATGTATTCAAGAATACATAATATTTTTGTATTATGTAAAAAAAGGAAATGGCAAAGTTTTGATAAAGGATATCACTACGGAATTAAACTTTGTCTGTCATCTGATTCCCATAATACATGACTCTGTTTCAAGGATAGTAGTGATATCCAGATTTATGAAAGATTCAAGTAAACTCAGAACTAATATTTAGTGAATCTCACTGTCTTTTACTCTACCCCACATTATGAAATCATGTACATTTCCCTGACCATCTGTTCTGAGTATTCATTCTCTGGTAACAATTTCTGTATGATTAGGATTGATTGCAAATAACAATAATTATACTGCCTACTGGATGCAGGAGGGAAGGTTTTGAAATTATATGAATTATATTGCAGAATTTAAAGAAAAAATATCTATTCTTAAATAGGAAATTAGCTATGTAGGAGAATTTAATGCATGGTTTCTTTAAGACACCACTGTAGAAAAGGACTGTTAATTTTTTTCAGTCCTATATACTTTACTACTGATTAAATTTAAGGCATAGAGTATTTATTTAGCCTGGGTTTGTCAGGAGCATGTAACTTGGAAACGTGTAATTTGTAATGTAGAAAGAAGGATTATCTGGCAACTTGTTTAATGGTTCAACAATGATTCAACGATGGTATGATTGTTCCCTAAACAAGACAGGAATGATACTAGAAGTAGCAAAATGGAGGCTAAATGGGTAAAAACAAGAGTTGTCTACTACATAACCTAAAGATGGTATCACAAAGAGAGCACAATATTAGGAATAAGAAGACAAAGTTATTATACATAGATCTATTTACTAGATGTGTGGTATCAAGACACTTAAACTTTTTGAGCCTTAGTTTCTTTATACTTAAAATAAGATGATTAGAAAAGTTGATCTTTAAAGATAATTCCAGCTCTCAATAAAAATGTTTCTATTTAATTCTTAATAAATCATGGAGCAATCATATGACAATTAATTAATTATTATTTTTTACTATTTACTATTTTTCATTATATGCTATTTTCAACCTCAGTAAATATACCTGGCCACTATTCTTCAGAGATATCAGATTACACACTCTAGTTACAAATGGACATGCTTATTCTCTTCCATGGTTGATTCACTGAGAAAAGTGTAAAGGTCAGTCCTAGGAAAATATGTAAGTAGTTGAAAGGGTTCTTAAGTATTCCCTCAATAACTTTGGTAGCACTTACAAATCTACTTTTGTTGATCTTCACTTCCCTATTCTCTTCCACTCCAGATTTCAGCCAATGTGTACTGCTACACCAAAAAAAAAAGTTCTGGATCTTTCTCTGCTCCTCACATCCAGCACCTACATTTCATTTTCAATTTTTTTTTGACTTTAGTTTTCTGATTGTTAAATAATGGCTAAATATTTCTGGATACTGTATTTTGATAGAATGATCATCTATGTCCTCTTGAATTTTTTCTATTATGAAACATACTGGCAAACAACAATCATGTTTCCAGACAATGTTGTCAGCAAAAATCTGGTTTGAATTTTGTCCAAACTACATACTTGCATGATATTTGGAAGGTAGAAAAAGAAAAAATATTCTCCTCTGACTTGAAGGGTAGACATGGGGACTAATGGCAGCCCTGAGCTTTATAGTTCCCAATAGAACTCCTACCAATCGACAGTTATGCAGCTTAGGTGCTGAGGGAGGCTATATCATTGATAATAATTTATTGTACTTCTGTTACGTTTTGATTTTTCAAAAGCAAGACTCCCCAAATTGGAAGGTTGTACTCTTTTAAAATGATTTTCTGATGATAAATCTGAAGGTCTTTATTTAGGTTCAAAAATCAACAATAAAAGATAAGATGAGAGGACCCTGGTCTGTCTGTATCAGAGACTGTCCTGAGAGTCAGGGAATCTTGACTCCTTTGATAATATGAATAAATAAGACAAGACCTCTTTCCTTTGCCAACACCAAATATTTCCTTGTAGATTTTTTGGTTGTTTCTTACAGACTTCTGATCTTGATTTCAAAATATAATCCACCTACATCCCTCAGGCTTTAAGGTGAGGTATAGATCAAAGACCTGCTTTTCCCTCCAGAAACAGTTTACTTTCATGACTACATTACAATTCACGGGGAACATTTTAACCACTTTACTCTGTAAACTTCTCTTTGATTTTCCTAAGCTTATGTGCTTGAACTCAGCTCCTCCATTTTTTTCCCCTCCTCTTCTGTTTCTCTACCTTCTTTAGAAAGAGCTATTTTACACTCACTTTTTTCTCTGTATTTTAGTGCCAAACTCAGTATGGCCTTAATAGTATTCCATATTTTCATCTTCAAGCTCTCTTACATAAAATTCACAAGGGGAAATGTAAAACTGTTCCTTTGTAAATTTTCAAAATGACTCAAATTTTCACTAAATAGAAGCTTCAAGTGTCAAGATTTTGATCTGTTTTTATAGTCTCATAATCCTTGTTTCCAAATTGATTGTTTAATGAATAGAAATTATTGTTAGGTATGGTTGAATAGAATAGACTCTATTTCTTCTTTATTAATAAGGAATGGATGAATAGATATATTTTTAAATTTAATGGTTTAAACATTTGGATATTTTATACCATAATTTATTGTGAGTATTTTGGCAAATTTTACAACAAAATTACTTCTTAGTTTATCAAGACCATAATTCTTATTTTGACTGCTTAATCTCAAGGAATGGATAGATTCCATAAATTTATCAAGTAATTATTTATAAATGCTTCATTTAGGATGCTGTGGAATATCAGCAGGTCTGTACCATTAGGATCATTAAAAGATCTGGGCATGACCATTTCTATTCCTTCAGTGTGACCTAGAGGGTCACATCTGCCTGCAGTGTAATTTAAGGATTGGAATGCTAGCCATTGGTCAAAAGATCTGTCAGCTCAGTCTTCATGTGAACTTATAGAGCTATAGATGAAACTAGCATTTTAAATATCAAAGTTAATAAATAGTTTTCAGTTATGATAAGCAGATTATATAATATGTGTCCTATGTATGTCTGTGTGTGGAGAGAGAGAGAGGGAGGAAGAGACAGAGGGAGATTGAGGATGAGAAGGGGGAAGGGAGATCAAATAAACTGGTTTGAATGAATTGAGAAGTTAAAATAATTTGATAGTCTCAACTGATCAGAAATTCAAGATTTGAAAATGTTTTGAATATAAAATCCTGTTTATATTGAAGTACCAATAGTGCTAATAACAATACAAAATTATTATTTTGAGGTTGACTGATTCTCTTTGAGCTTAACTTGACATTTGATGGCAACCATAGTATATGACATATATAACTGCTTCAGTCAGAGCAATTTATAAACACATATATGTAATATTAATTTACTATTTTTATTGACAAAACAGTTCTCTCTTTTATTTTTCTTCTTTATTCAGTCTGTTATACAATTGGCTTTTTAAAATGTTTTTTCATTTTATTATAAATATTTTATTAACTGTTAATTCATCACTTTAATGTATTGCTTATTATTTTTATACATTTAAAAATATTTCTACTGGAGTTAGATTCCAATCATATAGCAAAACGAATAGTCAGTAGCAGTATATATTTTCCTGGTTCCTATAATTTAGCCGGCCAGATTACCTACAGTATAATTGTATGATATATATTCACTATGGACTGTGGAAGAATATTTACAGAAATAATTGAAGCTGCAATGTGCTCCTTTTTTGTCTTAATTATCTTTCATATGGTAGTTTATTTTTGAAGTTTTCCTCTTCTATTGAACTAAATGTTTTAATTGCTGGTAGAAATGAATAATCATAAAATATTATTATTGCTTTCTATATTTTCTAGATTTATTTTGTTTTAAAATATTTAATTTGCTAGGGAAGGTATTCTATCTTCCTTTCTCCTAAAGGAACCCCCATTTGGTTGTAATCATGTCTATTTGAATTAGACCTTGAAATGGTCTTTCACGCTTTTGCTATTTCAGGATTAGATTACTGCAATCCTCTCCTGGCTTCTGGCCCAAGAGGAACCTGCATAAACTCCAGCTGGTGCTGGATGCTGCTGCCAGATTTTTCCTGCAAAAGATGTCAGTCTGAATATATTTTCATGCTCCTTTCTGATTTTTATCCAAATTACAGGTTAAACAACATATTGATTATAAAATAACCCCTTTTCCTTGAAAGTTTTTAGTGACATTGGCTTACTATCACCAGGTTCTTTTTTTTTTTTTTGTAAAGTACTCTTAAGCAAACTTTCCATTAACCTCAAGGTTAGCTTATAATCATCTCATAATAAAGCCTTGTAAAATTGTTCTGTGCCTTCATTTGTAGAATACTTTCAATAAATGTGTGCTTTGGATTCCAGATATATATGTTTCTCAACAAAGTTACATCTTAACCTTTTGTACATATGAAAAAATAATTTAAAAATTCTGTTTCAAGGTTATCACTCTTGTACTCACACTGCTTTCTAAATTGTCAGAATCCATTTACATAAAACTGGGACTACAATACTATTACACAGTGTAGTATATATTCCATATTTGTGTTAAGTTTAATGGCCAAAAAAAAAAAGCAAGTCAAATTGTTTGATTTTCATTTGGGAACTGATTCATTTCTGTGAGCAGACATGATTTCAGGTAAACTCAATGCACAGTATTACTCTGCAAGAAAAAAGCTACATATATAATATACTTGAGGTCACAGTTATAAGGATATATAAGACAGTAGTGGGGTCTTCAAATATTTTATAATTTATGAAAGTAAATGAAAAGTTTATACAGTTGTAACATAAAGCAATTTATTATGTAGGTTATATAAATATGATACACAAAAACAGCACAAAGGAGGGGAAACATGAGAGTCATTAAAAATTATACACCAGATTTGACTGATTCTTAAAAAATGAGAAATTTCTATAGACCAGACTAGCAGTGAGGGAAAGGTAATTGAGAATGAGAAAACAATGATGTGGGTAAAGACACAGAAGAAGAAATTTCTAAGAAATATCAAGTCATATAGTTTGACAGACGTGTATGTTTGGGGAAGAGATCTAGTGGAAAGAAAAAATAGATTTTAGGGGAAAAATAGTAGAAGCGCTTAAACACTTGATTAA
This sequence comes from Delphinus delphis, assembly GCF_949987515.2. Classification (NCBI taxonomy): domain Eukaryota; kingdom Metazoa; phylum Chordata; class Mammalia; order Artiodactyla; family Delphinidae; genus Delphinus; species Delphinus delphis. The sequence continues at coordinate 37,157,574 of NC_082700.1, forward strand.
AGAAAATAAGAGAAAGTTTGTGAATAGGGTGATGATGTAATGAATAAGAGGCTTTAAAAGATTACATTACTGATAAGTCACTATGGTATTATTACAAATAGTAATGATGAAGACATTTGTTAGGGCCAAGAATAAAAATAAAACAATAGCCTATATATTTAGAGATGCATATTATTTGAGGGACCCTACTGCACATATGTTAAGGGTTTTACACAAGTTCTTATTTCATAATTATTATTAGAAATGGTTACCCCTGTTTTATTAGATGAGCAAACTGAGCATCAGAATATTTAAATCATGTGCCCATCTTCACTTCCCTTAACAGCATCAGCTGTCAAATTCGGGTCCCACTAACTTCTTTTTCCAAATGATATCTATTAATTCTTTCTCTGTTTATCGGAATTGTGAAAGATACATAATAAATTCCCCAACTTACTCTAGAAAACTATTATTCTGCCTCTTTAAAATACCTTTGGTGTTTTAATAGAATGGGCTTTATGCTATTTTTCTATTTTTAAGACCTCTGGGGGAAAAATAAATCCAGAGTACAGAAAAACACACAAACACTTAAGACCTGAATACAAGTTATTCAAAAATAATTATCAATTCTTTTTATAAAATAAGTTCTAATCTCATAAATTATCTGCCCTTTAGTTTATTATGTATTTTAAAGAGACTTAGAAACATATTATATATCCACCATTGTAGAATACTATTTTATAAAAATGACATTTATCCATCTACATAACTTTAAAGTGTTTATGTTAAACTTGCTTTTTTAGAACCCATGCCTCTACTTAAATTCAGCACATGAAAGGAATTTTTTGCCTACCTTTTGAATAGCAACCTCAAATATGTCCCCCAGTTGGGGGTAAAGGTTCTACATAATTTATAGATTGAAGCTTGAGGATGTGTTGCAGAGTGAATCTTGTTCAGTGGACTAATGAGATATTGACCACTTCCTCCTTGCTACACAGTGCCTTTATTTTGCACCCTACACTGGCTATAATGCATAATAATTGGGGATTTTATCCTTGACAACGTGGGAATAGTCAAATCCTCAGGTAAAGAAAACTCTGCATAGTGGTCAACCAATATTTACATAACAAAGAACACGATGGCTGCATTATAATTTGAGAATACATTACATTTTAAATAAGCACAATTGTTTCTAATAAATTGTTAATGAATTCAGTTACTTGGAAAATGTCAACTAAAATTAACAAATTACTAAAAGTAAAAATCATTCTCAGTAATAAAATAATTTGTTAGCTAATGTTAATCAGTTTTATAGGTCTACATTTTTTTGGTGAAGAGCAAATTCCATTACATGGGAAATAATTCCTATGTACTTAAATTATTGTATAATTAAAGATATTTTTTAAACAAGGAGTTTTGTAATGTCAGAATTTTTTTTCCATTCACATACTAGTAGCAATGTTTTAAAGTAAACAATTTACTCAATTCTGAAATGTTTCATTAATTTTTTTATGTTCTACCATAACATTTTCACTAATCGAGTTTCTTTTTTGAAAAAGTAGGTATTTTTAAAACAATTAAAAACTTATTTGTTGCTGTTCATATTGTCTGTTTTCATCATGATGAAGACTTTGTTTATATTTAAAATGTTTACTGAAATATGAATACGTATAGTTGCTACAATAAATAATATATGAATATAAGAGGCAGATATACATTTTTTCCTAAAATTATTACTACCCAAACTGAGCAGTAGTTCTAAAACACTGTCATATAAACTCAATTTGTGCAGTTACTCCTCGTGAAATATTTCAATTCTTATTTAAGTTATTTATAGATCATTCAGCTTTATAAATCCAGCTAGAATGTAAGCCATTTTCTGAAAGTTCACTTCACTGTGTGTGTTTATGAGGGACGGGGAGTAATAATGACATTTACTGAATTGAACTTCTGTGACTAGAGTTTACTCTTTTCCTCCTTAGTTTTGTATAAAAATAAACAATTTTAATAATAAGGAAATAACATTGCATGAGAAACATTTAATATACCTGAGAGAATATTCAAGTACTTCATTCTTATTAATGTGCAATTAAAGTGTTAATGAAGTTTATTTTCTCAAAACTTCTATAATTCATTTTAAATTTTAAATTCAGACAGGCTGACTCACATTTTAATTTGGAGTTCATAGCCTACTATAAGGAGGTAACTAAAAAGAATTTCAATTACAAATATAGTTGTCAGTCATTGGAAATGTATAATAGTAATAAAAATGTATGACAGTGTAGAATTCCATTCTAACATTTTTACACAAATAATTGTACTGAGTATAAGTTAAAGAGACTGTAGATTAAACAGTAATCAAACAATAATAGTGGGTAAAGATATAGCAGTTCACTTTGTGTCTTTGTGTAAGCAACACAGTGAATGAAATACATGTGAGAACATTTCTTTGCTATAAGAAATGTATGTGATCCTATAGTCTCCATTAGCCTTGTGTTTTGATACATTTCATTATGGAACCATCTTCCATATCAGCTGAACAGCTGGGGACCAGAAGACAAGTACTTCTGATCAAGGCTGTCCTCTAACCCAGGATATAAAAGAGAAGACCACAGAAACTATTTATCTTTCCTCCTGCTTTATGACAATGTTGAGAATGGAAATGAAAAGGGGAACATCAGAAAAAAAGCATCTTTTCTTTTCTCCCTGCCTAGAAACTTTGGCTCCCAGGATTTCTCACCTCTTTGTCATCGCTGACATATCACCTCCTCTGCCATCTCCTTAAAATGCTTTCTAAATGAGCTGTTTCCCATTATTATTCTCTCCTGCTTGCTTTCTCTTGACCAAGGTAGACTTCACACTTCCCTCAGCTTGACTAAACTTTATATAAGCTTCTTCCTCATTGTAGGCCCCTGCCCTCTCTTTTCTCAGAGTATTTTCTTTAGAAAATTTATAGAGTTGACTCATGAACAAGGCAGGGGTTAAGGGTACCAACCCTCTGCACAGTGAAGAATTCACATATAACTAGAGTCATGGTTCCTCCATAGCCATGGTTCTGTATCCCTAGATTCAATCAAAAACAGATCATATAGTATTGTAGTATTCACTATGGAAAAAAAATCTGTGTTTAAGTGGACTCATGCAGTTCAAACCTGGTGTTGTTCAATGGTCAACTGTAACTGTGAGTTATTCCTTCTGCCCCTTTGAGATAAACGTAAGTCTTTCTAAAAAGCCTCTTGCCAGTTTACAACCCAGGAATGTTTTTTCTCATAGACTTGGAAGACGAAGACATCCCTTTGAAATGTAATTATCAAGAAAGATAATGCCCCTATTTCTCAGTCTCTATGGAAAGAATAGGAGACTAACTTCCATGGCAGCCAATTAGCAAACACAGCTTGTCTCATCACAGAGAAAATTATCTGAAAACTCAGGAAATAACTCAATGTACTTTATACATCCCTCAGATCAGCCTGCTCTCAAAACATCTTCCAGAACTTTTCCACTAGTTTATTGCAACCTTTAAAACTTCTCCTGCTCTTTGTTTCAGTATATTTGAGTTCTGATTAATTTTGGCCTCCCTTCCCAATTGTAATAATCTTGGAAAAAGTCTTCCTTGCCTGTTTAACTTTGTCCATTACAGTTTTCGCTTTGATACTGTTCATCATACTAATCTTATATCATTAGTTTTCTTGTTTATTTTCTGAACCCTCCACTTGAATGTAAACATTGTAAGTTAGGCAAAAATCCACCTCTAACCCAACATAGGTTTTCAGTTGGGACTTTTTAATAAAAAGACAGACTAACAAGGGAAAAATGAACAGCTTGTTAACACATGCAGTGTACATCACATGGGAGAATCCTCAAAGAAAAGTAACTCAAAGTGGTGGTTTGGAACTCTGGCTTACTTCAAGAAAGAAAAATACATTTCTAGAGAAATATCAGGACAAAGGAAAGCAGTTTAAGACTTCCAAGGCAAACTGTGAAAAGGAAAATATACGGGAGGAAACTAAAGGAGTAAAATTTGTTTACAGATTTCTCTGGTGCCATATCTGGGCTGATAAGAGTCTGTCTGCAGTAAAGGGAGAATTTATTTGGGGGCTTTAGGCAGTAAAGAAGAAGGAGAGAAAGCTCCCTCTACATTTGCTGCTTCTTAAATACCTTCTGTTCAAAATAATATTTTATGTCAGAGAGGTGTATTTGGAGGTGACATATTCTGGTTTCCTTCAACACCATGATGGTGGTAATTTATGTTCAGCTTACCATGGTATCCTTATTTTTTAGAACCATATCTAGCACAAATTATATATTAAACAGAAATACTTACTGAATTAATAAATCCTGTGATATTTTTAGTTTACCATTATCTATCTTATTTGTTAGCACATAGTGTATAATAAATACCTATTAAATATGCATTGTTAATAAATATTTATCAAGATGGTGATTAGAGGCAAAGGAAACAGTGTGTGTAAAGACATTTCGGTGTCAACAGCATACTAAATATGGGCTAATTGCAACCAATTACTGATAGTCAAATCATGAAATAAAAACAGAAACATATAAAGGCTTTACGCTGAATAGACCAACAGTTAGTGGACCATATAACAACTTGAAATATATACTTGGGGTTTTTATCCTCTAGGTTATAGGCAGGTGCTAAATGAGTATAAGTAATGATAAAGGAAATCTCTATTCAGTCTTGCACGTGCATATGTGGGCTTGACCCTTTCATGACCTTAAGCCAAGTCTCAACATTCCAGACCTTTTAAAGAAATGGGCCTAGTTTCATGCCTGCAATAATGATGTGACACTGCGACAATAATGAGCAAGACAGATTTCCAGTTCCCTTCTATAAGCAATCAGTAAATGCCTTTTCAAATCTTATCCTAATTGGAAGGTATTTCCACCTTGTTCTATATGACACTCTCATACTTCAGAGCTGGGGAGACTCTTCTTTAAGACACTTCCTGCCTGGCATGTTATTAAATTCAGCCTCCAAATAAATTATCATTGGAGGCCTTTGATTCTCCTTCTGCAGTAAAGAGTCTTATGGGATCAGTCCAACAAACCTAGTACTTTATTGAGTACTAATAAATTCAAGCTTTCAGGATGGGTATATACCACTATGAGGGAAATAAACGCAAACATGATTTTTCTTATAAAACTGCATCAAATCTTAAAAAGTTCTTGAGTGTAGCTATGTTGTAGCCAACTAAAAGAAATATGACATTTCTGTGTTTATAATCCTAAGAAAGTATTTTGTGTAAATATTAAACATTTTCCATCATCACCATTCCAAATTCAAATTATGAAAATATCTTTTTGTTGGATTGAGGGTCAGTTAGTATGTATTTTCTTATGAAAAACATGCCTTATAAAAAATGGGAAGTGAAAAATCTTTGATTCAAGCTGATACGTAAATTTTTAATATAACATTTATGCTATAGTTGTGAAATAGAGCATATTTAAAATAGAAAGTGATTATATGTTTTTTTGGTTTTTTTTTTTTGGTATGCAGGCCTCTCACTGTTGTGGCTTCTCCCATTGTGGAGCACAGGCTCCAGATGTGGAGGCTCAGCGGTCATGGCTCATGAGCCCAGCCGCTCCACGTCCCCTGCATTGGCAAGCAGACCCCCAACCACTGCGCCATCAGGGAAGCCCAATTGTATCTTTAATGTTTTAAATAAGCTAAATTTATCTTAAAGGGAAAACTTAAAGTAAGCTAAGGGTACAATTTTTACCACTTGTTAAAAATAGTTAAAAGAACAAAACAAAACAAAACAAAACTCCTGGATTAAGTAAGCTGTATTTAAGGGAAATATGTAAATGAAGGGCCAAACTATACAGAGGACAAAGTCTGATTTAGTGTTATACACCTGAACATCTACAAAACAATAATACCAGACTAAATTTAAATTTAGGATGATCACAGTACACTCTGAGTTATTTAAAATAATTTTTCATTATTATTTTCTTTACACAAGATTTTGTTGTTATTGTTTCTATTTATTATATTTATAACAGATTTTTAAGAGAGATTTATTTTGTATCTCCCTCTGGTGTTTCTAGAACAAATGGCAATCCATGGTGTACAGTAAACACCAGAATATCTAGCCTGTGACTCTCTCTCTCTGTCTCTCTGACCTTATTTCCTGTGGATTTCCCCACTCAACAACAGCCATATTTGTTGCCGGCCAGGGTTCTTGGCCTACTTAATCAATAGAAATTGATAAGAGGCCAGACAAGAAATTCAGGCAAGGCTTTATTGTGGTCCTTGCTGCAGCAGGAGGGAGCAAAAACAAGAAGCAGGTTTCTTTGCTTGCTCCCTGAGGCAGGGCAAGCTGATTCCTGATATGGGGTGAGGGTAGGGGTGTGTCCAGGGTCCAGCCAGAGGGGTAGCTTAGGTGATCTGCCCACCCCCTTGGTGGTGCTGTGTGGGTTTTGGTCTTTTTATATCTTGTTGTTCATAATTTGTCCTATCTGCTCATGCATGTAGTTAATTTTAGTCCCTTAGAGTTTCTTTGTATTTTGTTGCTGGAGGAGATGTTTGTCCAGGTGTAAGCACTGCAGGATAGGATCCCAGGTCCCAGCCTGTCTCATATTGGTCTCTTGCTAATCTTTAAATACACCAAGTATGGTCCTGTCTTTTCAGTTCCTTAGTCTTTGCCTTGAAAGTTCTTCCTTCCATTCATTCCTCACTTTACCATGTCTGATCAAATGTCACCACTTCAAAAAGGCCTTCAGTGATTTATCAGAAAGAGCACCCTTACCAATCTGGATTCACAGAGCTTGATTTATTTCCCTTTATATCTCTTATATCATTAACCTCAATGCATATTTATTTTTTTATTGGCTTTCCCCCGGTTGGAATGAAGCTATAGGAGATAGGCCTTGTTTAGTTTATTGCTCCATCTTTAGTCCCTATAATAATACCTGCACATAACTACTCAATAAATATTTAAGAATTAATGATTGAATGGATGAACAAATCATCAACAACTTCCAATTGTTGAGCTTTTACTAGTATGAGAGCATAATGCTAATACTTTTGTCTCATTTAAACTTCATAGAAATAATCTAGTGTAGATATTATTATTTCTCTTTTAAAGATAAGAAAATGAATTTAGAGAACTGAAAGGATACTGTATAGCAGGGAGGACAATTTAGGATGGAAAGACTATGAATATAGATTAGGACATATTGAATGAATTCACCAGTGGGAAATACAGTTGGAGGGGTCTAATAGGGAGCTGGATATAAGAGTAGGATGCTTAGGAGGAAGAGCCAGGATAAGTATATTATATTATATTAATTATTTTATTTTATCTTATAGTTATTCATTATGAGTATATAAGTACTAGTTTAAACCACAAAAATAAGTGGAATTTCCTAGGAATCTGAGTGTGAAAGGGAAGAAGTTAGCAAGGAAATAGCAACCTTAAATGTGTGACTGGACATACATAGGCTCAATTTTTCAAAGCTGGGTAAGTCACATTTCCCATTTTTCCTTTCTTAAAGGAGCATTACAGTGTACAACTCATAAATATAGAAGTTATGTTAGACTTCTGTTTGCATTTATACCTAGTCAGCCATTAAATACATTTGATTTTATTCTCTAAGTATTTTCCTAGTCAATCCTATTTCCTCTATTTTGGCTGGACCCTCATCATTTCTTATTTTGTTTTCAGCAATGACTTACCAAATTATCTCCCAATTGGTGTTTAGTCTTGTCTCTTTAGATTTTTTTTTCTACACTAAGTAGAAAGGCTTATTTGTTCTAAGTAAGCTTCAATCATCTTTCTAAGTTGCAGTACACTCCTGGTACAAATCGTTCTGCTGCTTTCTCTCCAGCAGCACAGGCATGAGCAACCCAACACCCACCACCAGCATATATATATAATTAGCTTTGCAATCTAATTTCAAGTGCACCATTCCATTTTTACAAAGGAGAAACACTAGAAGTAGAGTGAGTATGGTACAACCAGCATGTAACCACAACCTCGAGAATGAAAAAGAGGTTTAGCAAAAGAAATCTGTAGACATGCTCTGTCTGTGAATGATGCAGTGTTGTGCCTGTCTTGGGACTTGGGTCTAGGATTTGGAGAGAAATCCAATGATAGCAAGGATGCCCTAGAGATCACAGGTGGCAACAATACATCAGGTGGGCTAGCCCAAGGTGATGGAGAGCCTCCATTTAAAGAAAAAAAAAAAGACCTGGTATTGGAAAGACTGACGGAAGACTGTTTTATTTATTGCTCTACTCCGTATGCCCAGCACAGTACCTGACACTCGATAGGTGCTCAACAAATGCCCCATTGAAAGGAATATGAATCTCCAGCTCTTCCTCAGTGTGAGACTGAGAAAGTAACCTGAAGCTTCTGAACTTTCGTTGCTTTCTGTGAAAGTGAGCATGCCATGACATCTCACATGTGAACCTGTTAGGCAAATTCTAAAGTAAATCACAAATGAGAGGAGTGCATGATAAGGCTGCTTCTATTGCTCATTCCAAAAGATTTCTAGATATTAATATTAACTTTCATTATTAAAGAGCAGTGTCAATTTCTCAGTAACATTATTCCATTCAATAAAATAGATCATCCAATTTATAAGAATATATATATATATATATATATATATATATATATATATATATATATATATATTATTCATAGACATCAACAAAGCCCTTGTAATTTGCAGGAGAAAAATGCAGGCCATGAACATTTTTATTCCTCCAGTTATTCCCCCCTACATAAAAGCCTTCTTTTCATAGATTATATGTCATATTCCAAGACTTCGGCTTTGCAGGCAAAGCATTTCATGTTCTGACCGCTGCCTATCTTTGCATCTTCATCTCCCTTCTATGCTGCACATTAGATCAGCAGACATAGGAGACTCCATCTGTGCTGAGCCATCCTTACTGCCCTGAAACTGCAATGTTCTTTCTCACCTATGAGCATATGAGAGCACTATGAATCTCTAATCCGTTTTCTGCTCTCCCGTGACTCACATCGCTGTAATATTTCAGGTGAAGAAAGACTGCCCTGTGATCATCATATGTTGCTTCCATGAGCTGTATGTACTGAAAGATACTTGCGGGGAGGATATAAATATGGGAGTGACTATTGTGAACACCTAAAATAATTTAACATATGACAACATGACATAATTTTATAGCTAATGTTAATTAACTCTATAGATTAAAAAAACTTAATATATTTTACCATACCTTCATTCCTTAGAAAAATATGTAGGCTTAAATACGATCAAGGACAAGTCAATGTCTTTCTTTTCTAGATCAGTATTCTTATAGTGTACCATAGGATGTTACACAAATTTACACTGAAAAAATTTCATGGGCATACTTGGTTGGGAAAGCTGTGTCAAACAAAAACATATTTTGTAAACTCTAGATAATTCATATATGGATGTACATTGGGGATACTACGAGATACTATATATTAAGCAGTGTTTCCCAAACTTTTTAACACATGTATGTAGAAATAATATCTTGCAGAAATACTGATGTAAACCTATCAATTTATCTTTATAGGAGAAAAGAACAGAATAATTCTACCTTGAGAAATATGTCCCCCAAATTATCTCATCTATTCAAATGTGTGCCGTGCCATTGCCTAAAGTTCTAATTAGAGTGTCTTTGGATTAAGACTTTGGTTTCTGTTAAAATATCACTACCTAAGAGAGTGGCCCCAGTTTATGCCTTACTAGTCATGTATACTCTGCTTTAAAATTGTCTCTGAAAGTTAATGTTGAAAATCATTTAGATGGATCATGTAAACCTTAGACATGTGAGAAGATGCTGCTACTGTAACAGTGCCAGCAGGAATCTGGCAGCAAGAAAAAGAGTCAAACAGCAATACTTCAACATTTTTCTAAGCGTCAAAATGTTACAACAGTGGAAAATTACAAGGCAACTAACTAGTCTTGCCATTAAACCTTCCTTAAAAATTGCTATCTGTAATCTGCCTCAAGAATGAAGTCATTTGGAGTTAACCATTATCCAAAATCTATTTACAAGTTAAGAGCTCTCTAAGCCTCCAGCTACGGAATCATGACAGTATAATAGATGGTGTGCGTTGCCTTTGGAAAAAATGAAGGTTACTTACCTATAAGCCTGCTTTTCTGACTATGTATCATTATCTATTAGCCATTAGAAAGCCACTCACTGCCTCAGAGCATTTAACTTGCTGATTGGTTTCTGATTATTATATTTCCTTGGGCAACTGATTGATTCTTATCATTTTTTTTTCCTTCTCTGTTGCCTGCAAAAAAGATTCATATACTATGGATAATGTTTTCAGTACTTCCTGCCAGCAGGGGGAGTTTTGTAGTTTTCTTTCAAATATTGACACTATTACAACTTCTTTGCCAGGAGACTTAAACTGTGTTTCAATGTTAATGGTGATGGTGGTTCCTATCTACTGAGAAGGAATTCCTAGGTACAATTCTAAAAGGCTTTACATGTAGCACAAGTGCAGCTTCACATATCGCAGCAACATTCTGATAATCTTGGCACTGTCATTGCAGTATTGATGATAAATGTAACACTACTTAGGTTAATCATTTTTAACACAAGAATCATTCTTTTTTATTCCTAAGATGATCGAAGAAGATGACTTTTAAAAAATTAAAGTCTATAACCTCTGTTCATAAGGACTAATAAGTGCAACTACTGAATGATATTTTTCCAACAAATCAAAGTATCAAAATAGTATAGGCAACTAGGACTCAGAATTTGAAAGTCAATGAAAATTCTATTCTGCTTAATATGCCTTAAATACACCTACAAAAGGCCCTATAATTTGCCTGATCATTGGTACACTAATTTGAGTTAAGTTAGTGTAACTTCTACACATCTACTCTTAAAATAAATATACAAAGGCAAAGGATAATAAAACACACTATCAGCTGTCTGTGACTTAGTTTATTAGACTACTTTGTTTCATGACAATAGCTGAGAAAATAAACTAGAATATGGAGAACTGGTTGTGGGGCTTGTAATAAATACCTTGGATCATAGATCAGGGGAGATTTCAATTCTGTGGGGTGCTGAAATGAGGGGCTGTGTACAATGAAGGGGAATTGTGAGTGAAGAGGACACTCATGGAGACCATGTGAGGGGAGGTGCTGAGAGAGAAATTTGAATGAGAAGCTAAGAGGGAAAAGAAATATGCAGCTCTCACCTCACAGCTTTGCACAGGAACAGTGAAATTCTAACACACTCATGGATATTCAACAATTATCATTCACTGACAGGACACCTTTGTCATCAGTTTCCTGAATATTACCAATAAAAAAATCTGTCATGTTTTTGTGCCCTATTGGCAATAAAGATGGCATTTCTCTTTTCTTTTCTCAAAGGTTACCTTGTTCTTCATATTTTTAGCTGTTAAAAAGCAATATAACTCTAGTCGAAAAGGACAATGAGTTTAAAGCTTTATTGAAAACTAATTAAGAGTTACTCCTTTATCTTTAACTATGATTCCTTGCCTAAAATTAGTATGTCCTGTTTTAATAACAAATATTAACTTTTTAAACATAAATTTAAGGAAATATATAAAGGGCTGGTAATCTAACATATGCAAAATTAGAATTAGGTGGGCTAACAATTGCATATTGGTGAGCTTTATGAGTTTTAGATTTTGAGAAGGGAAGGAAACATCATATAAAACCTATAATTTTACACTTCTAACATAGTGTAGCAATATTACCAAAAACATGGTAAAATTGACTAAGGTTTGTATTAGCTTATGAGCTGAAGCACAGTAATTCCTTAAATAATTTAATATTTTCCAAGTTATTAATATTGTTTCTGGGAGTATTATACTTAGCAGAGACAAACTGATGAACTAAGTAGGTGTGTTCTGACTTTATGAATTACAGTCTATAGGACAAGACAGAAAGTAAAATAATAAAGTCACCTAATAATTAGTAAATGCAGTAATGTAGTAAATGTCACATAAGACAATTATGATGTGTTACTGGAGCATTTACCAAGAGACTTAATCTACTTTGGGATTACGTAGGAAAGCTGGATGAGGCAACATCTAAAACAAGCTTAAAAATAAATATTATCTGCTTTCCTACAAAATCTTATAAAGGCTTTTAAACTTTGGAAACCATTTATTTATAAAAGACATAGTCATTGAATAGCTACTATGTACTAGGTATTGTGCTATGTGCTAGAAATACATCAACAGACTTACAGAAAAAGTCTTTACCACGTTAACACCAACAAGGTAGTATTTGCACGTTAAGGGTCCCACACAGAAAGTTCACATATAATACACACACAAAATATTAATTTAGTAAAATTATTTTGAGCAACTTTAATGTGCTAAATATTGTGGTAAGTATAGTACAGAATAAAAAGGATAATGAAATCTATCTCAGCAACTTCTTTTATAGCGAGAATCTCATAAATGTCTATTTGATTTAAATAGGGAGGAATGACATCTTTTTATTTGCAAATTTCCAGATTCTCCCCTACAAGCTTTTTGAAGTCAGAGATTTTTACCTCATTTGTATTTATAGCCTTAGTAGCAAGCTGAATTTTAGTATATAATTTGTGTGTAATAAATATTGTTTAGATATCTGCAGGAAAAAAGGGGGGAGGGAAGGAGGCAGGAAGAGGGGAACGAAAAAGAAAGGAAAATAACTTTTCATTATTTACCTTATTGTTATTATTATTTATTAACACCAAAATACTTAGATTTCTCTATTGAATTCACTAATAGAAAACTTCCTAAATTATGAACTTCCGAGCTAACCTAAAAGAAAAAACTGTGAACATAATTTAAAAAATTAATTATGAGAAAGGCTTACTGTAAAATTGATTATGTAGTAACATAGCAGTTTTCTAGTTATAGAAGTCATTTACCCCTACAACAAATGACCTCAAGTGTCTGGATAATGGTCTTGTATTTCTTTTCTATTTCCTGCACTAATTGAACTCTTATTTCTTTATGTTACATAGATTTGTCTAGGTTAGCGACAGTGTATAACTACTCCTCTCATAGTCTGAATTTTTGTTTTGTTTTTCTCTAATTTTACTATCATGATTATGCACCATAAGATTAAGGCTGTTGGAGATACAGGCCTTCTTGTAACTAGGATTTTAGTCATAAACATCTAGCTTGTGATAAAAGGCTAATTTATGTATTAGACTGAACTGCCTCAACTTTTTTTTTTTTTTGGCCACACTGTGTGGCTTGAGGGATCCTAGTTCCATGACCTTTGGCAGTGAAAGCACAAAGTCCTAACCAATGGACCTCTAGGGAATTCCCTCAACTATTGTTTTTTAACTCGGAAGATTATGTTAACACATAATAAAATTACATGTTTAAATCACATTCTTCACATGCCATGAAAACCTTAAATCACATATAGAGCCAATGAATTAGACAAGCTTTATGTTGATTAAAGACAAGATAAGATGCTAAGCAGTGAACCAAAATCAAAACAAACATGGATGCACAGTTTTGCTAAGAGAGCTCTCTCTCTAGTAAGTTTAGAAAATGAACACTATGGTTATATATCTTTAAAATAAACAGTAAACTTAATCATTACAGATAGATTAAAAATATTGATTGTGATCTCAGTGATCACATACTGTATGAAACAACTAACAAATTATTTAATATTCTCATATTTTCAAGAAATTACAGAACAAAGGTATTTAATTATGTTTGTGTCCCAACTACTTACTGACAAATTTTCATCTTACAGTGAAATAACATATACTATAAAAAAGAAAATAACATCAAACAACTTTCATCTTTCACCGTGGTTCTCTTGTCTCAAATTTCATCCATTCATTCATTCAGAAAATATTATCGAATACTGAATATGTGTCAAACTGTTGGGGGCACTGGAAACAGAGCAATACATAAAATCAGTAAAAATCTGTGGCCTCATAAAGCTTAATTCTGGCAAAGGGTGCAGGATATGTACAATAAATACAATACATAAGCAAAACATACGATATGTCAAAGAGTATTAATTGCTAAATGTAAAATAAAAGAAGGAAAATGGGAAATATTGGTGATTGAATATTTTATATTTATTACTCAAAACTGGGAAGTAGAACAAACAATGATTAAGTAATGGAATGAAGTTTAATTTGTTTCCTTATGTCTATTTGTTTACAAATTAAATACATTAGCTTCATTCTAACGGGTGATCCATTCAAAACAAGTTTTATGAAACAATACCAACAACAAAATAAGAACACATACACACAGAAAAGAATAATTAAACCCCAAATGTATTTTTTCCTTTTCCTGATTCCAGAATAGGAAACAATTGTACATAGTAGAAAAAGAGACAGTTTTCATAAAATGTGAGTGAATTTCTCATCAAGAACTATCTGTGTTTCTCTAAGAAAATAATAATCTCTTGTATCATCAGTTCCTTGGTAGAATGGAAGGCTAAACTTCAGATGAAGCACTGAATATTGTCATAAATACAAAATTATAAGATCTTATAGTTTGGATTCTCCTCTTCCTCACCATGTTTCTCCTGGCCTTTATGTTGGTCACCTAACCTCCTGAGGGCACATGAGTGCTGTCTGGCTACAACATGAGTGACTTCCTTTGTCCCCAGGTATGATTTTGCCCATCTGGCCAGCTGCAAGGGCCACCTTCTTCTCTCCTTTATGTATCATACCTAAATTTCATGACAGAAAAGACTTCCCTGAAATAGGAAAAAAGTTCTTCAGGTGGGTGTTAAGAAAGGACGTCCTCCCTGAATCTCCAGATGAGCTCTCCAAAAACATTTGTAAAAGAGAAGACTCAAACTTCCAAGTATTAAGTGAAAACTAAAGTTAAAGCCCTGAGAGATTTTTAAAGATGAAATTTCATGCACAGAGAAAGATAATGAGGAAGATATTTTAAGTAAAAATAATTTCCCAGTGCTTTCAAATCATATGACATATTCAGCTGCCTACTCTGACTGTTCATAAGGCCTGCTCATGGATAAGGCTTGACAATTGGATTTAAGAGTGCCACATTTGATTGCAATTTCTGTGATTACATAGAGAACAATGAGTAATATATCAATTTACCCAGTTTCAAGAATTCACAAGTAAATCAGACTTACCAAATTTATCTGTCAAGAAAGTTTGCATAAGAAATAATTAATGATATGGTTAAAATCAGTATGATATGTTAAAGTACCATAATCCCATTTTGGGTTTTCATTTTACATGCTTTTGAAATAGCTATACTTAACAAAATAAAAACAAAGTTATTTGATTCCAACCGCTTGGGAATTTGTAAGGATATGTGACTATTTTAAGGTTTATTAAGGGGATGTTTTCTTGAGTGGATATTATGATTTTGCATCTTTCAGAGTCCTTTGTATTAAATAGGTTTTACATATGAGAAATCAGATTAGAAAAAAGTATCTAATCTAATTTTTTTCAAATTTTGGTATCTAAAAAGTTTATATTATCTCAGATAATCATATCTGAACAATGAAACACAAGTAGAAATGAAGTTGCATAATCAGTGTTTACTATCAGTTATTTTTTCCCTCTGGTCTGTGTAATTTTAATATATAATAATATAAGAAAAATGATGATACTGATACTACTTATTTACTCATTTATCTATTCATTCATAAACTCTTTATTTATGAGCCCTACAAGTAGATTCCCTTCTAGATCAAAATGCAGTGGTCAAAAACAGAAACAAGATCCTGCTTGTATGTGGAGTTTACATTATAGCAGGGAAAATAGACATAATATACAAAGTAATAAGATCATATAAATTATTGATATAGCTTCTTTAGTCAATAAACAGACTAATGTGATACCCAGTGGCAGTTTAGAGGGGACTGCAGTATAGTGAGTGATTATGGAAGGCTCCTATAAGAAGTAACATGAGAGCCAAAATATGACTGACAATTAGTAATCTAGAAATCTCCCAAACTTTCAACCACATCTACATGATCATGTCATCTCAAACCTGATTATATTTTTAAAATGTGTAGAATCCTTTCTATTTTGTGCTCTGACATTTCAAACCACGTACAGGAAAATAATTTTATAAGACACAATATGGTATAATGCAATATAATAAAACCATAAGAGCATAGATCCATATTAGCAAAGTTGTCCAATAACCAGGACACGGAAACAACCTAAATATCCATCGGCAGATGAATGGATAAAGAAGATGTGAAACATATATACAATGGAATATTACTCAGCCATAATAAGGAACGGAATTGGGTCATTTGTAGAGATGTGGATGGACCTGGAGTCTGTCATACAGAATGAAGTAAGTCAGAAAGAGCAAAACAAATATTGTATTTTAATGCATATATATAGAATCTAGAAAAATGGTACAGGTGAAACTATTTGCAGGGCAGGAATACAGGAATACGGACATAGAGAATGGACATGTGGACATGGTGGGGAAGTGGAGGGTGGGATGAATTGGGAGATTAGGATTAATATATATACACTACCATGTGTAGAATAGATAGCTAGTGGGAACCTGCTGTATAGCAGAGGGAGCTCAGCTCGGTTCTCTGTGTTGAACTGAATGGGTGGGATGGGGTGGTGGGAGGGAGAGGGAGAGGATATATGTATACATATAGCTGATTCACTTCATTATGCAACAGAAACTAACACAACATTGTAAAGCAACTATACTCCAATTAAGAAAAATAACACATTACAGAAACTCTACATAAATGTGCTTATGTCTTCCTCAAAATATTAACAGTAACTATTGAAATTTTACTATGTTTCAGATTCTGAATAGAAAATGGATTTTCACCAAAACATATCAATATTTTATGTCATGTGAAAACGGAAAACAGGGCTTCCCTGGTGACGCAGTGGTTGAGAGTCCGCCTGCCGATGCAGGGGACACCGGTTCGTGCCCTAGTCCGGGAAGATCCCACATGCCGCGGAGCGGCTGGGCCCGTGAGCCATGGCCGCTGGGCCTGCGTGTCCGGAGCCTGTGCTCCGCAACAGGAGAGGCCACAACAGTGAGAGGCCCGCATACCAGGAAAAAACAAACAAACAACAACAAAAAAAAACCACCGGAAAACAACAACAACAAAAAAACTATGTTTTTAAATCTTGCATTCAAGATTTAGATATAGGTTAGGTCTGGAGATGAACCAAAACAAAAATCTCTTTGTCTTTTAGTTTCTATCATTTGATTTTCATTTGAGGAGTTCTAAGGAAGTGGTTATCTGCTACTAATAACCAAAACATATTTTTTTGCTAAAATACAACTCTCATATGAATATAATACACTGTGCCATTGGAGGTTAGTATTGGTTTTACTTATATTTTCATTCTTTTAAACTGCTGGGTGGCGTTGATGATAAGAACACATGCTTGGTAGGATGACTGCCTGAGATGAATTTCAACCCTTTTTTGGACCAAATTATTCTCTCTGGACAAGGTAGTTGAATTTTCTAAGTCTTGTGAGGGAAAATAAAGCAATCAAGCTCATCAGCTCAGTCTTTAAAAATGTTGTTTGTGAACATTTCAAGATGACTTGTGGAAGAGAGCAAGAAATTTAAAGAGTATATAGGCTAGACTGAGGAATTCCATTCAAAAGATGGACTGAATGGGATTCGAGGTGTGAGCATCGGAGAGTATTTAGCCTTGTACATATGTGTATAAATATTGCTTGTTGTTTTGGTTACAGCTACAGTTACATAGCTTTTGAAGCATAAGCTTATAAATCTACTCATCCTATACGTCTTGTAATTTTTTAAAGTGTGAACTGGACGAATGTGAGTTTTTTTCAAAAATATTGCTGAAATGACTGTGCTTAATATGATAGCTATTTCAGTTCCTCTTTTAGTTTTGTTCTCTTGAGAATGTTATGTGAGAACATGAGCCTAATAATTTCCACTTTCAAACTAAAAGCTAGCTTGTTAAAATGAAGGCACTCCTCCCACCTCATATCTAAAGTAGGCACATAAATCATGATGAACCTTGTTAGTATGCTGGTGAATGTGTATTATTTTTGCTAACCTTGACTTAAAGTTGGTTGCGTCCTAATTGGATAAACCTCTTAATAGCCTAATAGCTTACAAGTAGAAAGAAATCAACCATGCTGCTTACCTAATATTTCAGTTCTACTTAAAATTCTGCAATTTAAATGTAACATATATTGTCTATACATGTAGTATGAATAGACTTTTAACGTTTCTACTCAAAGGACCCTCTCCACCAATTTGTTCTGATGCATAAAAATGAATTAGGCAGTTATTACAATAATGAAATCTACAATAAAAATTTGGGGAAAGATAATACCTACCCTAGGTATCATTGACTGAGATAAACTAAGGTCCAAGAGAGGAGATTTACCAAAAAATTAATATTCATAGGATTCAAATGATACTTTTTTTTCTGAATTATTGACAATGATGTTAAAATATGACCAACAGGATAGTTGGTAAAAAAGTGATTCTGAGACTACACAACTAAAGATAGTATTGATAATTGTATATTGTATTTACTATCTAATATATGTAAGAAACCAAGCTAATATTTTAACATGCATAGGGTTATTTAATCCACATAATATAGGTATGAGAATTAATAGGTTAGTATATTTATATAACACTTGTTATTGTTGTTAATAGTCCAGTCTTCTGCTGAATAAAGAAGGTAATACTTGTAAAGTATTTTAAAAAGTATCTGACACATAGTAAGTTATTAGTATAAAGAAATTATCTCTATAAGAGCAGTGTAGCACAGTGGTTAAAAATATAAACTGTATACTTAATCTCTGGGCTCTGTTACTTTTCCACCCTGTGATGTAGGGAAGTGACTTTATCTATGTGTGCCTCTGCTGCTTCATCTGAGAAATGAATATAATAATGTTTGCAATTTATAAGATTATTCTCTTAATAATATAATTTTAAATCATTAATTAATTCTAAATATTTTCTGTTCTTTTTTCAGAAAAAATAATAAGCTTATATGTTAATTTGTTTTAATATTATATTGTTTTACATTGATTTATTCTTTTTTACTGCAGCAAAATATAAAAAATGTAATATGTACGATTTTATTCATTTTTAAATATACAGTTTAGTGGCATTAAGCACATTCACATTGTCGTGTAATCATTGCCACCATCAATATCCAGAATTTTTTTCATCTTCCCAAACTGGAACTTTGTACCCATTAAACAATACCTCCCCATCGCCCACTACCCCCACTCCTTGGCCACCACCATCCTACCTTCTGTCTCTATGAATTTGACTGTCCTAAGTACCTCATATTCTTTTTGACAACTTTCCTTAGTTATTAAGTAGACTTTGTGATTTTTGCCCACTCTGCTAATTTTAAATTATGTATTTCCTCTTGAGATCAGTCTTAAAAAGAAATAAACAGGATAAATGTCATCAAGCATCCAGTTTACAAGTCACATGTGTTATTCTTCTAATTTAGAAAACACTCCCCTTTAAGATCCTGTACTCTCTTTATTTAGGTTCATATTTAAATGGATATAATAAAACCCAAGGCTTGATTTTGTGAAGGTAATATCCCCATCAAGATGTTACAAACTTGATCTCTTTGGTAACATTTCCAGTGCAAATGAGGCTAAAAACTATCAGAAACATATCAAAATTGACAGAGGAACAGTAAGGGCATACACTACTGAATTGAAATCAATTAATGGCTTGAGCCTCAAGTCTTGCCAAATGATGAATTATTATTGGGTATTTCATCATTCTAACAAATTGTTTTTTGAAAAAAATATGTTATGATGTAACATCATACATTTGCTAAACTTATGGTAAAAAACTATGATAAATCTATGGTAAAAATTTTTTCTCTTTATCCTGGTTTTAAATATATATGCTAGGTCCCACAACCCTGAAGTATAAGACCAATAAAATATGAGTTTCTTTGAGAGAGATTAGTCTCCTTATTCATTAAGTCACCCTCAGGCCTCTGGTAGGTCAAGAAAATTTGTTTGAGGAGACAGACTTCTGAATATAGGAGCCCAAAGGAACTGGCAATATTAATTTGCTGCCCTGTCCAGATTCCATAATGTAGCTATTAAAGAAGGTGGATCTGGGTAGCCATGTATTTCTCTACTCAAGAAAGAGAGGAATTATACCAATTCAAGGTAGCATTTTATCAAAAGTTTGCTGCTAAGCAACTGAGTATGTATGGAAGAGTGTTGCTAGGCAGCACACCTCATCCGTTCCACTGCTGAGAAGATTTTTTGTTAGTGCAATGAGAAATTAACCCAACATTTATCTCTCATAAAGCTTTTACATGTACAAGTAAGTTTACACAAAGAAGAATCACTTTAAGTATGAAATAGAGATATTATATATTAGAGATAATATTAGATATTAGAACATATTAGAACATCTTACCACAATTTGGAGACTGGCAATACTATATGGTTAAGTGACTCATGTCTGTAAATATCAATTTGAACATCAGAAAATCAACCACAATTGACAAAACACACCTGAAACAGTGAAGTTAGAGTTGATATTCTTAATATACAAAGATCTGGTATACACAGATATGAGAATCTTTAAGATTTCATCAGGGATAAAAAAGGCATGGCCAGACATAATAAGGAAAATAAAAAGACAAGCGGAGATTAATAAGCCTATTTATGATGTTGGCGTTCTTGTTTCTGTTGCAGTGCCTCTTCTCTGGTTGTTCATTCAGCCATATCTTCTGAGATATAGAGTCTGGGTTAGGCATCTTGGGCTGCCATAATGAAATGCCAGCGACTGGGAAACATAAACACAGAAATTTATTTTTTCACAGTTCTGGAGGCGGGAAGTCCAAGACCCGGATACCAGCATTGTTGGGCTCTGGTGAAGGCTTTCTTTCTGGCTTGCAGATGGCCACATTCTTACTGTGTGTTTTCATGGCCTTTCCTTCTTGCAAGTACATGGAGAGAGAGACAGAGAGAGCTTCCTCTTCTTATAAACCCATCAATCCTATTGGATTAAGACCCTACTCTTGTGACCTCATGTAAGCTTAGTTACTTCTTAAAAAGCCTATCTCCAAATACAGTCACATTGGGGGTTAGAGCTTTAACATATGAATTTTGTGGAGACACGGTTGAGTTTATAGCAGAGTCAAAATGATAGCTGCGTACTTTGCAAACCCTCTTAGATATCCTAAAGACAAGATAATTCAAAAGTATTGTTTTCCAAACTGAATTCTTTGTAATATTTGATTCTTCTCCTTCTCTCTCTCCAACTCATCCCTTACTACAAAATCCATCACCAAGTTAAATATCTTAAAAACATTTAATTTTTTTTTTCCATTTCCCTGCTCCAAGTCTAATTTTTCATTATATCTCATCAAGATTATTGTCAAAGTCTCTACCTCCATTTCCATAGAACTCTATCTTGAGGTGTGTAGTAGAAATGGCATTCCCTGCTTTAAAACAAATAATAAATTCAATGAATCTTCACTGCTGTCAGAATGGAATTTCAGTCCCTTGATTTAGCTTATTTTTTATATTTTGTAGCTTTATATAATTCAGCTCTTGCTTATTCTTCAGTTTCATATTTGACCACCACCCTTCCCATTCTACACTATAAACTTTCAAATTAAGTTCTTTATATCTTATTCTCATGTGGCCAAACTTTTGTAATATGTAATTTACAAGTGTTTGCCACTTGTAGTACTGTGTTTCCATCTCTCTCATTTCTTTGTAAAGTTGCTCAACTCTCAGTCTAGGAGGTTCTTTCTTCTGGGAGGCATAACTGACTCAGATTTGGCTGTGCTGCCCATATTATGTCATCGCATAGCATCATCTATACTGCACAGCTCTTAACAAATGAGCTTTTAATCGCTTCATGAGAGTTTCCTCCTCTATACCACACACTTTGAGAGAGAAGGAATCAGTATAGTTCCTTTTACTAATGTATTCCCTATACTTGGCACTAGTCTCAGCATACATAATACATATTTATAAAATAAACACATTAACCTCACAAATGGTCAAATACAAAATGAGAGAGCAAGTTGTTTTTATATATAAGGAAATACTCTCTACAATTTTATCACTAAATGAAAGATTAAAATGACATTATCTTACCATACTGTAATTAACTTTTCTAGAAAAAAAATCAATATTTTCAGGGACTTTAAAAGGTCTATCCTTAAAGTAATTTCCTTCTGAGTGAATCTAGGCTAAAGAAAAATAAATAAATAAATGCATGTAAAGTTTTTGAAAAAAGTTTATTTTGTTATTTATAACAACAAAAAAGACAACAGCATATATATTAAACTAAAGGAATGTTTAAGTAAAAGGTGATACATTTATAGAGTGGAATGCTATACAACATAGAAATTATGTTTTAAAATAATGTTTATGGTTCTTGATGAAATGTTGACTCAAATAAACAGGATACAGAATTAAATCTATGCAGATTCTAATTTTTTAAAAAAATGGGTACATATGCAATGTACATACAAACATATTCCTGAAATTTTTTTAAAACCAGAAAGAAGATACAGTATTAATAGTTGTGTTTTGTTAGTAGTTAAATTATGAATTTATTATGCTTTTTATTTATAATTTTCTGTTTCTTAGTTCTCTATAGCATAATGAGCTTGCATTAATTCTTAGAGTAAAAAAAATAAGGGAAGATAAAATGGACTTATAGATATCTGTCTTTATGAAACAGCTTTGAGCATGAACGGATATCCTAATTTAAGGGAATGCCCTGCTGTGCAGGACCCCACATCCCACTCTGGAATTCTTACAGGCTTGGTATACTTTTCTACCGCTTGAAAACACAAGCTTGAACCTCAAACATGACTTAAACTGGACCTATCAAATGCTTTGAACTTCAAATCAACAGGGAAAGGTAAAAAGACATCACTTGCCAAATTACTCCTAGTTGTGCCAAGGCAGCATGTGTAGGTGCTCAGTGGTGGCACCAAGGGTGGACTGGTTCCCAAGCACCTGGCAGCATCTTACCCAAAGGATCCTAGGCTGGGTTTTATTCTTTTTTTTTTTCATCCTCATTACCTTTCATTTTCTATACTTGCTTCCTCTTCTGTCCCATCAATTCTGCAGCTACCAGGTCTCTTCACAAATAGTTCCGTCTATATTTCAGATCTCCAGAACTTTCACTTGCAACCCCAAACCCTAATTGATAACCTGGTTTTATTTCAAACAGACATATACCCAAATTGGATGAAATACAGGAAAATCCAATTGAATGCTTAACGGTAATACAGGGGCCCTGTACCCTTCAGAATTGAGGAGTATCGAAGGAAGGGGGAGATTGAAACCAAGGAAAAGACTCTGTGAGGCCTTCCCAGGTATAAGAGCCCCTCTGTGTCCCCTGTTTCTTGTTTGTAGAAAAATGGGCTTTCATCTCCTAGGCCTTCTCTGAGTTCTAAAGAGCAGGTTCAAGCAGCTAATGATTAGGACAAGAGAGGCACAGACTCCTAGTTCCTCCTGAAGGGATATAGATCACAATGTGATGCATATTTTTGAGTTGCTTTGTAGAAACTAAGAACAAACCCCCCCTCCCCCTCACCCAGCCAGGTGGAGGGTGGTGATTACATTCTGACCACAAGCACTAGACTCCAGACTGGTTGGAACCAGAAGGCTGAGATTCCCATAACAACACTCTGTTACCTCACCCACAACCAATCAGAAGAAGCTCCACAAGCTGATCACCCTCTCCCCAAATGTTGTCTTTAAAAAGCCTTGCCTGAGAGACATCAGGGAATTTGGGTCTTTGAGCATGAGCTGCCCATTCTCCTTGCTTGGTGACCTTCAAATAAACCCTTAACTTGTTCCAAACATCCCCTGTCAGAGTTAGGCTTTCTGTACTGCAGGCAAACAATCCCTTGCTTGGTAACAGAGCTATAAATAGATACATGTAGTAACTATGCTTAAAGCCTATACCTATTAAAAATCAGGATTAGGTTTTAGTTCTCAATTAGTCATGAAATACAATGTTATTTGAATAAAATTCTTTATTTGAGGAACAGGTCAGATAAAAACTATTTATTGTGTACTTTCTGTATGTCAGGCATTGTGGTATTTCTTCTAATCAGTAACTATTCAAGTCCCAAATAATTAACATTTCACAATGTCTCTATTTAAGCAATTTATTGAGAAATTATTCTAATAATCACTAGCCATTTGCCTATGGCTAATGGACTATTACACATTGGTCAGTAATCTCTAAGATTCAACATTTTTCTCTATTTCACTCTTTTGTCCTTGACAATTTCCTCATTTTCTATAGCTTTTCAGAATCTTTAAACAGTACTTCAACAATATATAAAATTTCTGTCATTAAATTAAAGTTTAAGATAATAAATCCTTGTAAAATATCTTAAAAAAACAACTATATTAACTTACCTGGAAAAAAACATTTCTGTAATTAATGGAATAGGCTTACTACTGGAAAATGAATCAATTCATTGCTTAGATTGACTGCAGGCTGTCCTTTCCTCCTTTCCATAAAGGAAAAATCTATATATTTGCCTTTTTTCTTCTATTTACCATCTACCCTTTGACCATTTCACTGACCATTAACTCTTCAATTAGCAGTTCAATGCAATAAAGTAAAATACAGGACAAGAAACACCAAAGCCCTGACTATCTTGGAAAAGTAATACAGATAATTGACCAAGACCAATAAATTTTATCAATATGAACAGTTTACTTAGAAATTTTACAGCTTGGAAGTATATTTTTTCCTCAAGACTAGAGGCAATTTACTCTAAAATTGTATGCATAATTAACTCAATTATGTACACTTTCCATTTAATTGGGTAATAAATAATACAGTGTTCTTGGACAACATGTAGTCTAGATACTGCTTACCTTCTATTTTACCTTGTGCTTGATGGATCTTTGTTACCAATGTAAATATAAATATTACCTTGATCAGAATTTAATGTTTATTTGCTCCTAATAATCAATTTTTACCTGATTTATACAGATAATTATTTAAAGTCTTGCTTTTTTGCCAGCACAAGTAGATTGGCCAACAGAAGATGACAGAAAAAAAATTGTTTTTTTATTTGAAAACCTCAGATGATAGAGTTTAAATAAATGGATATTATATATTTAAACATATTAATTTAGTTATTTATGCCATTATTCTTATTTACATTAGATGATAATTCTATTTACATTACTGTCAATTAAATCATGTGAAAAATGAAGAATACAGGTAGAGAGCTCCTTACAACTGCTTTGAGATTTTGAGAGGGAGAAACTTTGCTAATAAACTTTTTCAATTACAAAATGTCCCCAGTAAAGATGAATAGGGTAGAAATATAACTTATTTTTTCTTTCATTAAAAGTATTATGGCATGATTATTATTGTTGAGTATTCTCTGTGTAGTAAGGAAAACATAGTATATTCAAGGACACGGTTACCTCTCTAAGGTCTTGCCATAAGTTACAGACAATAAAATGTGGATATAAAATATACCAGATGAGAAGACAGTTAAATCTCCGAGGCGTGGGGTAGCTTAAATCTCTTCTTAGACAAAGAACCCTGTTGCAATTTCTAAATACGAGATTTTTATCAATTAAACAGTATTCTGTGTTTTCTTTTCCCAGTCTCTAAAAAGACATGAAGTTTAGCTGAATGAAAGAAAAAAATATAATAAGGGAGAAAGCCTCTCATGAACATCTTGGAAGCCAAAAGAACGGAAAGAATTTGCAAACACACAATTAGCAGCTTTTTAAAAACTGTGTATAATACGTGTTTTATATGTATAGATAACTTTGCTTTTAATAGCCTGCTATTTAAAATGAACTATATGTATCCTTTCAGGCCTCAGTTGTTATATACACATAAATGTTTCTTTTAAGGAAATATTAAAAAGTTACTAATTACAGTTGAATTTATTCATCTGAATTCATTTATTGCCAACTGTTTGCTAGCCACTGAGGATATGGTGGCGAGCAAGATAGACAAGGTCATTGACCTTATGAATTATGGTTACCAAACAACAAATATCCAGATCTGCTAGAGAAATCACCACTGGTTCTGGTAATACAAAAATCAATTTTTCTGTATCCAAGTGTATAGTTAATTCATAACAGAGTCTGGAAGTTTGTTTCATATGTTTGACATGAATGTATAAAAGCTCAATGATGGCTCACTATACACTTGACCCCTTTCACCCATTTTGCCCACCATTCCCAACCCTCTTTCCTTCTGATAACCATCAGTCTGTTCTCTGTGTCTATGACTTTGTTTTTCCTTTTTTTTGTTTGTTCTTATTTTGATTTTGTTTTTTAGATTCCACATATGAGTGAAATCATATTGTTTTGACCTTTTACCTTCTGGTTTATTTCACTTAACATAATATCCCAGGGTCCATCCATATTGTCCCAAATGGCAAGATTTCATTATTTTTTTATGACTAATAGTCCATTGTGTATATATACCATATCTTCTTTTCCCTTTATCAACTGATGGACACTTAGATTGTTTCCATATCTTGGCTACTGTAAATAATGTTG
This sequence comes from Delphinus delphis, assembly GCF_949987515.2. Lineage (NCBI taxonomy): Eukaryota > Metazoa > Chordata > Mammalia > Artiodactyla > Delphinidae > Delphinus > Delphinus delphis. The sequence continues at coordinate 37,184,066 of NC_082700.1, forward strand.
CCATAAGCATAGGTGTGCATATATCTTTTCAAATTAATGTTTTGTATTCTTTGGATAAATATTCAGAAGTGGAATAACTGGATAATATGGTAGTTCTATTCCTAACTTTATGAAGAGTCTTGGTAATGTTTTCCATAATGGTCGTACCAATTTATATTCCCACCAACCATGTGAGCGTTCCCTTTTCTCCACATCCTCTCCAACACTTGCTATTTTTTGTCTTTTTGATGATAGCTATTCTAACAGATGTGAGATGATATCTTGTGGTTTTGATTTGTATTTTTCTAATAATTAGTGATGTTGAACATCTTTTCATGTTTTTCTTGGCCATCCGGATATCTTCTTTGGAAAAATGTCCATTTAGATCTTCTGCTCTCCCCCCACTTTTTTTAATGTGTTGGGGTTTTTATTGTTAAGTTGTATGAGTTTTGTATGTATTTCGGATATTAACCCCTTGTCAAACATGTGGATTTGCAAACATCTTCTCCCATTAACTAGGTTACCTTTTCATTTTGATGATGGTTTCCTTTGCTGTGTGAAAGCTTTTTAGTTTCATGTACTCCCATTTGTTTATTTTTGCTTTTGTTTCCCTTGCCACTGAAGTCCAACCCACAAAAACAGCTCAGAATCAATGTCAATGATTTCTACCAGCAATTTTATGGTTTCAGGTCTTACATTCAAGCCTTTAATCTATTTCAAGTTAATTTTTGTGTATGGTGTAGGATAGTGGCCTAGTTTCATTCTTTCACATGTGGCTGTCTAGTTTTCCCAACACCATTTATTGATGAAACTGTCCTATCTTCATTGTATATTCTTGGTTCCTTTGTCATAAATTAATTGTTCTTTCATGTGTGGGTTTATTACTGGGCTCTCAATTCTGTTCTATTGGTCTGTGTATCAGTTGTTATGCCAATACTATACTCTTTTAACTACTGTAGCTTTGCAGTATAGTTCCACATCTGGAAGTGTGATGCCTCCTGCTTTGCTATTTTCTCTTAAAGTTGATTTGGCTATTTGGAATTATTTGTGGTTCCATTAAAGTTTTAGAATTACTTGTTTTAGCTCTTTGGGACACTCTATAGGAATTTTGATACAGATTGCATTTAATCTGTAATTTGCTTTGGGTGGTATGGACAGTTTAGCAATATTAAGTCTTCCCACTTATGAGCATGAAATATCCTTCTGTTTATTTCTGTCTTCTTCAATTTCCTTTATTAACATCTTACAGTTTTCTGTGTAGAGGGCTTTTGCCTCCTTAGTTAAATTTATTCTTAGGTGTTTTTTTCATTTTGATGCAATTGTAAATGGGATTATTTTCTTAATTCCTCATTTTGACAGTTTGTTATTAGTCTATAGAAATTCCACTGATTTCTGCAGATTAATTTTGTATCCCACAACTTTACTAGATTAATCTACTCTAACAGTTTTTGTAGAGTCTTTAGGGTTTTTCATATAAAGTATCATGTCATCTGCAAACCGTATCAGTTTTATTTTTCCTTTTCTAATTTGGATGCATTTTTTTCTTACCTATTTTCTGTGGCTAGAACTCCTGAGGATTTACTTATGGTAATGATCACTTTATGATGAACACAGATATCTAATCATAATGTTGCATACCTGAAACTTATACAATATTATAAACCAAATTTACCTGTTTAAAAAGAAAAAAACTCAAAGATGGAAATGAATATGGTATAATTGGAGGATGTTGAGAATACAAACCATACCTATTTACCCTGGCCTTTAATTTGTAATAAGTATATTTACTAGAGATTCTGAGTTCTTATCTAACTCTCAGGATTAAGTTTAATTAAGGGCATAGCCCTTAATTAAAGTGGATAATCGAGACTATTTTTGTGCTTATCATTTGTATGGCAGGATTTCAGAAGATATATTTTATGAAACGCTTTTAGATTTGATTCTATAAACAAATCATCTCATCAAAATCATCTCTAAATAGCTATGAAGACAGAGGACAATTTAATATTTTAGATGTAGACTCAATGACCTTTACACATGTTACTCTTACAAGATTGTGCTTCTAAGAGAACTCATTACAAGAGGTTAAATAAAACACAATTAACATGTTTTGAAATGTCAATATATTATAGAAAAATTATTGTATCAAGGTATACCCTGAATTTTATATATATATATATAACTATATTATATATATATATATATAATCTTTTAAAATTAATCACTCTGCTTTATAACACTAAGAAAACAGAAGTCAACAGAGTTACTCTCTCCTCTTCTTGCTACAAAACATATTTTTTCTTTATCCACTTTCTCTTATTTCCTTGGTGTACAATAACAAATATTATCTAAAAGCTAATATTATTTCCTAACATCTTCTGGAAGCATTTCTCAATAAACTGTGTCATCTTCCCCTTTCTAAATCCAAATATGCTAAAATATTTTCCATTTTAAGAAATAAACCCATTATTTCCTATATTCTTCTCCACCATCATATTTCTTCATTTTCCTTCTTAACATCTTTTTACTTCCTTATAGTGCATTCACTGCATAACCTATTATACTTTGTTTTTTACATCCATCAGGTCTATAAAAACTATTTATGCTAAAGTTTTGAATGACCTTCTTGTGGTCAAATACAATGTTCACTTGATGTCAGCATGATTTCTCTCTGTAGAGCCCTTTCTTAAGCTATTTTATCACCTGCCTTCTTATATCTCCAAATCCTCTCAATTTTCTGCTCCTTTCCAAACTGTCCCTTAAATATGTATATTTCTGCTTTCTGTTTTATAAACTGCTTCTAATCAGTTTAGACATTCCCTCGGAGATTTGTCATATTACTTTATTTATTAAACTATAATCTGAAAATCCCTAATATTTTATGTATCTCCTTATCTGTAGATCTACATATCCAAATGTCTACTGGGCTTCTTTTCTTGTGTATGCTTTAAGTTTAACATTTCTAAAACGGATCTTGTTTCCTTCTCACTCAAACTCCTACTTCATCCCAATGTGCTATCTCAGTGATCTTGAATTGCACAATATCTCAGTGATCTCAAATGCATTAAATTATTCCTTGCTCCCTTATTTAACTACTGTAAGCAATTCTGAAGGGTCTTGGAATTTACTTTATTTGCAAGCTGACAAACTGATCTGTTACTGTTTCATGGATATTGGCAGAGGATTTGTGACTCCTGGGTCAGAGATTAAACACTTTATTACTCAAGACAAAGAAGTAGCCAGAGATTGTGGTGTTAAACCAGTTCTCCATGACCCTCCAAATTCCATAGGGGCAATGTAGATCAGTCTAGATGGATACCTGCACACCCAGTGGATTGTGTAAGAACAGAGGAAAACTGAGTTTTATAATGAATGGTAAGCAAGCCTGCTCTGTGTATAGGGGGAAATATTATCTTATCCATATATGTTGCTTTCTGCAAACACAATCATCAGGGCCCAAAGTGGAATATCTCTCCCAACAACCATTATCCACATCCAATCAATCATCAATTCCAGTTGACTCCAACTCCTAAATATCTTTTAAATTAATCCATTGGTCTCAATTTCCACTGTTACTAAGCTAGTTCAAAACATGTTATCTCATCTCTCAATAGAATTACTGAGAAAGCTCTTATAGATCTGCTTGCTTATCAGGACCCTGCCTCACTCTCCACGCCCCCCTTCCATCCCCTATGAATCTCAAAAATGACGTCAAACTATCATTGTAAAAATTGATTCCAACCATGCCAATTTTATTTTTATTGTTCTCATTGCCCTCAGAAAGAATTAACTGATGTTAATGCCTTTCATCATCTGACCTATGGGTACCTTTCTAAATTCATTTCACTGTTTCTTTACCACTTCTTTTTTCCATTTAAAAATAATTCTCACAAATTAATTTCCCTTCCTTCTCACTGCCAACTGCTGTATTAATCTATTTTCTATTTCTCTCACCTCTAAGTGTTTGGGTGTAAATTTTTATTTACCTTATTTGTTCCCACTCAGTTTCTACTTGCTGATTTTTTTTTAAATTCACATTTCTTCAACTTTCAGCTTTAAGGTTATGTCCACTGAGACATTATCATTAACCTGTAAATAGTCAATACATGGTACCTCTTCCAGATGTCCCGGTTGCACACTGGGTTTCCACACTAGCAGTATTTTCACTAGCGCATATCCCTCACTGGGATCTCTGTGGGGACCAGGGACCACATCTTATTCTTTGATCCTTGTTATATCCCCAACAAATAACAAACTGATTAATATACTCCTTTCTTAATAAATATTTGTGTTAAGAGTGAAGGAAATAAGTAAGTTACAAAACATTTGTGACAACTGAAGTTTCCCATGTTCTCAAATATTGAAGCTCTAGGTAGGAATGGACCAGGTCTTGTTTGACTTTGTCTCTGCAGCAGTAAGGATAGTGCCTAACACATGCAGTGGCTCCTCATTATTTGCAAATTTTGTGTTTGTGAATTCACCTACTTGATAAAAGTTATTTGTTAAGTCAAAAATCAATACTGTGTTTTTGGGTCATTCGTGGACATGTACATGTGCAGAACAGCAAAATATTTGAGTCCCCCAATGCACATGTTCCCATTTGATGTCAACATGTTAGGCTCTGTCTTCCTCATTAAGTTTTCTTGCTGTAAATGTATCATTTTCATGGCCAGTAGTGTCACATGTTTGCATTTTTGTGCTTTTTCTTGGCTTTTTTCTTTCTTTCTTTCTTTCTTTTAATTTAAAATAGCCCCCAAGTGAGTGCCCACTAGAGTTTTTAATTGTATGTATCCTGTGATGTTTTTTACAGAGAAAATACCTGTTTTAATTTCCTTCAGCATGAGTTATAGTGAATTCAATGTTACTAAACCAACAATTCATATTAAACAAAATGTCTTTAAACAGAAACACATAAAGTATGGTTATGTATTGATGGGTCAGTTGGAAATAATGTGACCAGAAGCTCACAGGAAACTAATTCTGTATTTTCCCTAAGGGCAGTGAACCAGTATTTGCTAATTCAGTGTCTGCAGTAACTTTATAGAACATCATTACAGTAAATAATGAGAATAGACCCTAGTTTCTCATAAGTATTTTACAATTAGTGATTGAATGAAAAGAAGTAAGGGATGAATAAGGGAGATAATTAAGTTATGTCTCTGAAATTGTATTATGAGCTATATAACTTGTTCTGTATTTTCTTCAATGAGCTGGGTGAAGATCAAAACACATATTTTTTGTAAAGGGTGGATAATGCATATCCATGAGAGATATTTATGCAGAATTCAAAATAATCTTATTAGGTTGAGGAAATTTACTGGAAATCAATGAGACAAAATTTAACAAGGATGCCAGGATTCACCATTTAAAGTCTACATATTAGTTATCTAAGAAGATAAAGAAATATCTTAACAGTTTTTATATAAACTTCGAAGTTTAATTTTACTTAATCACAAGAAAGATATGAAGAAAACATGTTGAAATCACATAATGTCAAAAGTTACAATCAAGAGATCAAAATAAAAGATGTAAATAGCAATTGTAGCTTAGTTTTACTGTAGCTGCAGATTGAAAATCCACATAAACTGTGTTCTAGGGCTTTAATTTTTAGAATGAGTACCAAATGGATAGATTCAATTACTTAACCGTGTTTTGCTAGATGTATGTAATTTTTATACTATTAACTTAAAATCCTGATATCTATTATTAATTTTCTCATCTCTATTTTTACAGTGTTAAACTCTACTAGAAACACTTCAACTGATTGCAAATGACAAGTGAATCAAAGCTACTGCTAATGCTATTTCACAGACACCCCCAAAACACACCTAACTGTGCAAAGTAAAATTCTGGTTCCCTTGCAGCCAATATTGCCTTATCTAGATATATTTTAAGCTAATAAATTGATTATACGAACATAATACCATAAGAATATTCTAAACTTTATAGCCATAGCCCAATATCATTTCAGAGGAAGATATAAGCTGTATCTTAAGTAATCAATACTCTGTGAAAACTACACTGAATTGATTCAAGTAACACTGGTAAGATTATTGTGACATAATTTGATTTGGTGATAACAAAATATTGTAATGAAATGCACTAGTTGTCCTAATCAAAATCTTTCAAGTTTATCTAAATTTTCACTGATCTATAGAGAGAAACTTTAATATTAGATTTTATTACACTATTAATATCATTCATGTTTTGCTTCAAAGTTAGCCCATCCCTGAAAATATTCCACTTGCATTCCCACTTCCAGACCTCTTATTGGATTATTTTAAACTTCTAAGCCTTTTTAACAAAGGTAAAACTTGAAAGCAGTTTAACTGTCTCTGAGGTAATGCTGAGAGTAGAGAAGGAATATATCACTTAGTCAAATTCGAACCTCTTGAGAAGCATGTTCAAGATTCTTTAAAAGAAACTTCAGCTTCTCTATCCCTGGACTAACCACCATATTTGATTTCAGAGAAGTCCAACCATTTCAAAAAAGATAGGACTTCTTCGGAGAACAATGGGCATACTCTTTAAACCTCTAGATCATTTATGTTTTTGAACTATAGATTATTTCTACCTCCAGAGAGACCAAGTAACTCTTTAAGTGATATTGTTCTTCTTTTAGAGGTGCATGATTCTTCAGGGAATCATGGCCAGTATCAAATATATGTAATATTCATAACAGGATGACAAATATTATTAATTTCTGAATACTTTTAAAATCAGCAGTGATTATGATGAATATATCTTCTTTTGGTTCTCTTTAATGTAGATTAAGCAAATATATTTTACATACACTTATAGTTGTTAAGATAAATACATGTCTCATGGAATAACTGACATACCACATAGTAGTCTATAAATCATAAAGTATCAAAAATATAATTTATCTCAATAATAGTGCTTAATTTGGAAATCATTAACAAGGGTTGAACTCCTAATTAGGTTATATAAGACTATTGCATTGAATATTATTCTGTACATTTTTTTTTTCCTTTTTGGCCACACTGCATGACATGAGGAACTTCCTCAATCAGGGATTGAACTTGTGTTCCCTGCAGTGGAAATGTGGAGTCTTAACCACTGGACCACTGGGAGAGTCGAATATTATTCTGAAAAGTTATGTACTATATACATTTTAATATTATTTTTGAGAAATTTTCCAAAAGTATCAAGTGTGTATTATTATTCAATATAATATTATATCTATAACTGTATTGATCTGGAAATTTTAGAAAGAAAGCATTTTGCTCAGTGTTAAAAATTTTTACGTTTAATAATGTGATAGTGATTTAGTGATTTATTTCAGGACTGATGAAAGTAGTTGAATAATTTTGCATGAAAAATATGGCTAGAATTTTTTGGAGAATAAATTAATATAGATCATTCTAGAAGTACAAATTAAGATAAAAAAGTATTATAGCATTTTGCCAGTTAGAAAAATATTCTAAAATTCCACTAACACTAATTGTTTATCCAAAGTTTGGAGAATATAAAAAAATTATTGGTATCACCAAATAGTGGTCTACTCATTATAGCCAGCAGAATCTGGGATTACTATAAACAATCTCTTACATTTACATCTAATATCAATATCTCCATTCTCTGCTTCTGTTTTTCATCAAAATATGTGATCATTAAAACTATATTTACTGATATACTTCTTATCATTTTGGTTTAGATTTTTAAGAGTAAATTATTGAAAATAAACATAATCTAAAGAATTTTTAAGAGGTGAAAAAATATATAGAACAATATGTAATAATATAGATTTCCCAAGATAATCTTTAATAAATAAGGGCAATGAGGGTTTGGGAAGGTTTGCTTTAAAATATCACAAAGTATCATAAAGTTGCAACATTAAAACAGGGTTGTCAAAGAAAAAACAATGAAAAGATCAGATCACATATTTCAAATCATGATTCAGATATATTTAGGAATTCAATATATCACAAAAAGAATTAATAAATGTAATATGAATAATATAAACTGCTAGCAAATGGTTTGTAGGAAACTAGTCATCATTTAGGAAAAAAATCCAACTAATTTTTAATATTACACTAGACACCAAATCTGATTTTCATTGTTTTAAAGATTAAACCATTTAATTCTAAAAGACAACTATAAGAATTACTAATAAGTGAATACCTATCCATTGAATACCTACTTAGATGTGAATACGTGTTTAATTTGTGAATGAGGAAGGGATTTGTAGGCTTCATAGAATATAATAAATCACAAAGGAAAATTTTTTAAAAAATGACTGGAAAAGAGTGAAAGTTAAATACTAGAGTATGTTTTTAAATTGTGTCAAATAAACTGGGAAAAGTTTCAACATATATGTTCTTAACATTTGAGAGAAAACAAACACACAAATAAGAAAAAGAATAGGATGTCAAAGGAATAAAGAAAAAGACCAAAAGATCAATGGAGAACCCAATAATTATTTGTTGAATAAATGTGTGATAGAAAAATGAAAGGAAGAATACCCAAATATTATCAATGGTTATTTGGGGGTAATTGAGTTAGAGGTGATCTTAACATTTTGGATATCATTTCTAATTTCTAAAATCTTTTTTTTTTTTTTGGCCAAAAAGTACATGAAAAGATACTCCATATCACTAATTATCAGAGAAATGCATACCAAAACTACAATGAGGTATCACCTCACACTGGTCAGAATGGCCATTATCAAAAAGTCCACAATAAATAAATGTTGGAAGGGTGTGGAGAAAAGGGAACCCTTCTACACTGTTGGTGGGTATGTAAATTGGTACAACCACTGTGAAGAACAGTATTGAGTTTCCTTTAAAAACTAAAAATAAAACTACCATATGATTCAGCTAATCCCACTCCTGGGCATATATCCAGAGAAAACCATAATCCGAAAGGATACATGCACCCCAATGTCCATTGCAACAATACTTATGGTAGTCCAGACATGGAAGTAACCTAAATGTTCATCAACAGAGGAATGGATAAAGAAGGTGTGGTACATATATACAATGGAATATTACTTGACCATACAAAAGAATGAAATAATGCCATTTGCAGTAATGTGGATGGAGCTAGAGATTATCATACTAAGTGAAGTAAGTCAGACAAAGACCAATATATGATATCACTCATGTGTGGAATCGAATTTTAAAAAAATGAGACAAATGAACTTATTGACAAAACAAAAACAGACTTACAAATATCAAAAACAAACTTATGGCTACGGAAGGGGAAATGTGTTGGGGGGGATAAATCAGGAGCTTGGAATGAACATACACACACTACTATATATAAGATAGATAACTAGCAAGGACCTTCTCTGTATAGCACAGCGAACTCTCCTTAATATTCTGGAATAACCTGTATGAGAAAAGAACCTAAAAAGAATGAACATATGTATATGTACAACTGAATCACATTGCTATACACCTGAAACTAGCATAACATTGTAAATCAACTATACTCCAATAAAATTTAAATTAAAAAAAATTTATTATATAATTTTCAGGTGTACAACATTATAATATGACATCTGCATACACTACAAAGTGATCACCACCATGAGTCTAATTGCCATCCATCAGCATGCAGTTGAATCCCTTCATCAATTCACCTATCCCACAACCCGTTTCCCATCTGGTAACCACCAATCTGTTCTCTGTATCTATGAGTTTGTTTTTGTTATATTTTGTTCATTAGTTGGTTTTGTTCTTTTAAATTTCATATATTAAAATCATATGATATTTGTGTTGATCTGACATTTCACTTAGCATAACACTTTCAAAGTCCATCCATATTGTTGCAAATGAAAGGATTTCATTATGTTTTAGGACTGAGTAGTATTCCACTGTGTATATGTACCATATTTTCTTTATCCATTTATCCAGCAATGTATGTTTAGGTTGTTTCCATATCTTGGATATTGTAAATAATACTGCAATGAATATAGGCGTGCATATATCTTTTCAAATTAACATCTACATGTTCTTTAGATAAATACCCAGAAGTGAAATAGCTGAGTCATGTGATAGTTCTAGTCTTAGATTTTTAGGAATCTTCATACTGTTTTCCATAATTGCTGCACCAATTTACATTCTAATCAAAAGTGAAAGTTCCCTTTTCTCCACACCCTCTCCAACGTTTGTTATTTCTTGTGTTTTCTTTAAGAGCCATTCTAACAGATATGAGGTGATATCTAATTGTGATTTTGATTTGCATTTCTTTAATAATCAGTGATGTTGAACAGCTTTTCATGGTCATCTGTCTGTTTTCTTTGGCAAAATGTCCATTCAGATCTGCTGCCCAATTTTTTTTTTTTTTTTTTTTTTTTGCGGTATATGGGCCTCTCACTGTTGTGGCCTCTCTCATTGTGGAGCACAGGCTCTGGATGTGCAGGCTCAGTGGCCACGGCTCACGGGCCTAGCCGCTCCACAACATGTGGGATTTTCCAGGACTGGGGCATGAACCCGTGTCCCCTGAATTGGCAGGCAGACTCTCAACCACTGCGCCACCAGGGAAGCCCTCCTGCCCATTTTTTAATCTACCTTTTTTTTGTTATTAATGTTTTAAATCTTTAAAGTGATAATACATTGCCTTTTATAAACATACAATAAAACATTTTTAAAAGGCTATGATTAGTAAGTTTATTTTTTCATAACAGCTTTTATTCAAATCACAATTTGACATTTCACAAAAAATGCTATGCAAATAATTATTTAATTAAAGTCCAACATAGCAAATAGTTTATGCAGTTATCAAAGAATAAATGGGGGCTTCCCTGGTGGCGCAGTGCTTGAGAGTCCGCCTGCCGATGCAGGGGACACGGGTTCGTGCCCCGATCCGGGAAGATCCCACGTGCCGCGGAGCGGCTGGGCTTGTGAGCCATGGCCACTGAGCCTGAGCTTCTGGAGCCTGTGCTCCGCAACGGGAGAGGCCACAACAGTGAGAGGCCCCCACACAGCAAAAAAAAAAAAAAAAAAAAAAAAAGAATAAATGGAGTTAAATTCTTGCTTGCTTATTTGAAAACTTGGGTTATACATTTTCAAACTTAAATGAAGAAATAGAAAGCATATTAAAGATTATTTAGTGCAGTTCCCTGTATTTAAGAGAAAACTGAGAGCCATGAACTGAGAGATGAAGCAATTTAGCCAATAGGACACGATTAACAAGTCACACAAATGGGAGTGGAATGTAGGTGTCTAAACTCTCAGATCAATACTCCATCCTCTACTATGAAAATATTAAAATAGTTTCAATTATTTGCAATTCAATGTATGTTTTATGTCTAATAAAAATAGCTCAAACAAATTACTTTCAGCATAAAATTCTTTTGAAAAAAAGTAAGTTGGCAAAATCTTTTGTTTTAAACTTATATATAGTTGTTTAGGGTTTGCAATAAAAAGTAATTCCTACTTTGGTATAGTGTTGCTATTATGAAAGCAGAAACTGTATAGAACCATAACTGAATATGATTACATACAATTTTATTTAAGGGAAAACTTAAAGCAATGTAAACAAGAAAGATTCTGCATACTATATATTTTTTCTGCTTCACTACATTAAGTGTTTAATTAAGTAAAATGTGTGTTATAATGAATAGTGTATTTGGAGATGCAAATGTCACTCTTCTTTTTTTTTTTTTTTTTTTTTTGCGGTACGCGGGCCTCTCACTGTTGTGGCCTCTCCCATTGCGGAGTGCAGGCTCAGCGGCCATGGCTCACGGGCCTAGCCACTCCGCGGCATGTGGGATCTTCCCGGACCGGGGTGTGAACCCGTGTCCCCTGCATCAGCAGGCGGACTCTCAACCACTGCGCCAGCAGGGAAGCCCTGTCACTCATTTTTAACATTAGCCCAGATAAACCACAAGAGAGTTATCATTTCCTTTGCAGCCTAGAAATAGTTTTATTCAGTCTTTGTACTTTTAGTCAAATTCTAGATTTTAATATTATTATGTAGATTATTACCTAAGGTATTAGAATAAATAAAAGTCTCATATTGAAATATCCTTTTTACATGTACCATTTTGAAGTTCTGATGTAGAGTTTAGCAACAGTATAAACTAGCTTTCTTTTCTCTAATATAAAATAGGAATTGAAAAATGTGTTTTAAAAATATTCATTTTTGAAAAAATGTTCTTAATCTATTAAAGTGTTCAGTCAGAAGTATACTGAATAAAGGTATTATAAAGTTTTCCTCATTATGATTTAAATCTAATGCCTTAAAAGTGAGAGGTATAAAAGATCATATCATCTGTGCTTATTGAATAATACACAGATTTACAAAAATGGGTTTTGTTATTTTAAACCTTCCCTTTTATTTATTTACTGAGACAAAATAAGATATTGTTGTAAACAACTGTAATTAATCTACTATGATAATGTAGAAGTAGGCATGGAAGAGAAGAAAATAATAATGGTGCACAGAAAAAGAAGGAGGTTTGAATTTGTTCTGTCAATGATCTAAAATAAGGTATAAAATTTAATTTTGACAAATAAAAATAAACATAAATTCCAAAATTCATATTGTAATTCACTAAATGAATTCAATTGAATTTGTGCAGAAATCTGAAAGTGACCTTGGAGCAATTGAAACTCCTCTTTAAATGTGTCTAGACAGAGAAAAGGAGCACTTAACCACTGAGAAAAGGTTTCAATAGAGACAGTGGTGGAATATGAGCTATAATCACTACCCATCACCATCATGCTAGCCTCTGTTAACAGAGCCTTACATCTACAAACAATTTCTCCACCTACTTCCAATGATTTTTCTGCTCAGTTTTGGTTATTATAACCATATATTCACACTATCAGTTGAATTAGTGTGGTGAAGTACCAACCTAAAATAAAATAACACATTCTTTTAATATAAATGAAAGTACTAATATTAAAAATTCACACCATATACATGACGTTTCAGTTTCTTTCTTTTTTAAAATTTATTTTTGGCTGTTTATTTTGGGTCTTCATTGCTGCATGCAGGCTTTCTCTAGTTGTGACCGGGGGTTACTCTTCATTGGGTTGCACGGGCTTCTCATTGTGGTGGCTTCTCTTGTTGCAGAGCACAGGCGCTAGGTGTGCAGGCTTCAGTAGTTGTGGCTCACAGGCTTTGTTTCTCCACAGCACGTGGGATCTTCCAAGACCAGGGATCAAGCCCGTGTTCCTTGCATTGGCAGGTGGACTCCTAGCCACTGTGCTACCAGGGAAGTCCCCGATGTTTCATTTCCTTGAATGTTTTTCAGAACTCAGTAAAACACCTGGAAGTCATTAGGAGCCCTTATTGTGATATGCCCATGAGAAAATATTGTATTTCAGCCTTAACTTCTTTCAGGAATAGAACTTCACCTTTGAGGATGAAGTTTGAAGTGGATAAGGGTTGAAAAGTCTTTTCCTTAGAAAGAGAACAGAAAAGGCACATGCCTGAGGTACAAGAGATTGCAGTACCCAGTTGTTGTTTTCTTTCAAACACATAGTTATACCTTCTTTAAGTCTCAATATCTTCACCTATAAAATTATGAAGTGGGATAGGTGACCTCTAATGACCTTCCAAAAAATAAATTCAGTGGAGCTCCCAGTCTTCTCATATAGCTGCATAATGTAATGGCATTTATTTATTCCCACAATACAGGGAATAAAAACTTTCTGAATTGACACTAACCAGAAGCTACGGAACTGCTGATATGGTATCATGCCCATTATGGAAGCATTATAAGTCACATAAATAAAGATTCCAGAGACTCCTGCTTTCTTTATATGGAAAAAAATGAATTTTTATTTTATTTTTTTTTTCTTTTAAGAGAAAACCTTAATCAACATGACTATAATAAATGTTCTTATCTGAGAAACTTTTTTCTTTAATTACTGTTTAATGGAGGGATTCTTTAAAATAATTCTTCAATTTCTGTTGTTTATTCTAGTGTTTAAAGCTATTTAGAGAACTTTTTTTTGATTGAATGACCAAGTGACAGATTTACTCTGACTTCATAGGTGCCACCAGAGAATAAAGATTATGTTTCAAGGGTATGGGAAGACAGCACCTGATGCCCCTGATCCAAGTGATTGGGTCAGTCCAATCCTCCTGTATGCATTCTGACAGCCTTATGGCTCCAATGACAAGTGGATTTGTACAGGATACCGGGAGGGCAAGCCTCCAAATCTTCCCATTCTGTGCTTCCCCCATGCAGCGGTGTTGACTATTTAGGAGACAAGCATGGCCATACAGATATTTACGAATGTACTCTTTCAACCATACTGGATGCTGTTAGTGGAGAAGAAGGTCTGTGGGCCCCAAATGCCTCAAAAGATTTTGCTTGAACACAGGTGTACAAAAGAGACCCTCACTTTCTGGTTTCCTTTCTTTCTCCTACCATGTATCTACCCATTTCCTCTTCGGGATGATGGCGGAGGTTTAAATTCTATTAACAGGCCGCAACCTGCTACAAAGTTCTATGCGTAGATTACACCTGAACATTCAGTTTCTCATATTATTAGGCTGTTATTTTATGAAGAGTGGGTGTGGTGTCTTAAGTTATCTTGATTCTTACCTATATGTTTCTTCTTTAGAGATAAGCCTAATGCTTATTGGCTTTTCTCCCAAGTGGTGTGCCTAAAAAGAAGTATGCTTCTGCTATTAATCTAATGCATAGAACCAGAGACTTATTTTTTTCTTTATGTAATTGTTCAAAGCTCACTATAAAAACTTTACTTTTTTATATAAATTGTTTTCTTCTCAAATTTCTACTTATTTAATTATTAAATATTTTTTGTTCTTGGGCATGCTAATGTATTTTTGTCACTTTTCTACCTTATAATTGAATTCTAAGGAAAGAGGCTTAAGGGAACTTCAAATAATTAGAAACAGTGAAGCATTATGCTAGACAAGACCACCTCCACAAATGGGTGAGATTCCTTAATATATGATCCAAAATACAAAACATTAATCAAATAACTATAATGGCATGCCTTTAAAAATATCTTTTAAAATAAATGATATGGAACCAGGTTATCACTATTAGTTCTAACTTGCACTGAATTCTTTCTTCTTGCCTAAGATAGTAAACAATAATCCCATCATTTTAATTCTGATTTAAAAAAAAATCACATCTTTATATTTATTAGTCTTCAAGAGATTTACCCTTCTTCACAATAGAATCATACTGCTTAAGATATAGAAATATATACTCTTCTGCAAGCCACAAGGCAATCAATAGAAAACTCCACTGAGTGTTTCACTGGCTGTTTGCCAGTCTCTTAGAGGAAAAAAAATGTTACTAATGAGCAGTGTGATATCAGTTTCTTCTCTTAAAGAATATGAGAAGCTCTCCTCCAACCAACATTGACAAAAGACTCAAACATCTCACAATCTAACTTTATAATATACTCTCTTCTGGGGTAGCAAGAGGCTTTATCATACAAATATTTGAGAACAGAAAAGTAATGGTAAATAAAAAAATCAAACTAGAAATACACTGAATGCTGAAAAGAACAATGGAACTTAAAAGTGAAATAACTGAAGAAGTGTTCATACAAAATAACTCCAGGTTAGAGACACTGGGTGATGTGGCTAGAAAATTTAAAGATTGACCAGAAATCATATATGTTTTAGTTTGTTCAAAGTGCTGAGCTATGCACAAATAGAGTAATTTGTTGTTTTCAAAAAATTCTGCAGCAACTCAAGTAAACAAATGGAATAAACTAAGTAAGAATATTCTTTGCCTTCTGACTGATTATTGGCTTCTTTGGTCTGGGGAATGGGATGGACACATACATGCCAGCAGTCAAAACACTTCATGCCATCTTGCCACTTACACTTGAATTTTTAAAAATTCTAAACCTATAAGGTAAAAATGAATGTCTCATTTGTTTAATAAATCAATATAGTTGATCTGCCAATGATCTTGACCACCCCGTGATCATTTGAGAATTCATGTGCATTTTACTTCATAAAAAATTGAATTTTTATTTAAGCTTATTAGTGTATAGGGTCTAATATTTTCTGTATTCTGAAATCAATCATAACTTTTTATTAAAAATTGTCTCCTACAAATTACTTTCTCTTAAGATATAATGTACTACAAAACCTTCTAGGAGTTTATGTTAAAAAAAAAAAAGCAGGAAGGAAAGGTTAGGAAAGGGAAAGGTGGGGCAGAAAGTAAGGGAAAGAAGGAAGGAAGGAAGGAAGGAAAGAAGGAAGGAAGAGAGATCTTTGAGTTGTTTAGGAGGTAGGGGTTTTTTTGTTTGTTTTTTTTTTTTGTTTTTTTTGTGGTACACGGGCCTCTCACCGCTGTGGCCTCTCCCGTTGCATAGCACAGGCTCCAGACGCGCAGGCTCAGCGGACATGGCCCACGGGCCCAGACTCTCTGCGGCATGTGGGATCCTCCTGGACCAGGGCACGAACCCGTGTCCCCTGAATCGTCAGGCGGACTCTCAACCACTGCGCCACCAGGGAAGCCCAGGAGGTAGGTTTTACCCTCAAGTTCCCAGGTAGCTAAAAACAAACAATCATTTATTTTGTTACTTGCAACTCATTTTGTTTTATGACATACCACAAGATGCCAAACACAATGTGATCCATTTTGACTTCTATAATTCACGTGTCATCTGAAGTCCTCCAGAAAAGCTAATTCTAGATAAGACTGGCTAAAACCCCACCCACATACTGTGATAGCCAAGGAGTCCCCCACATTTCTCAGATTCCCTAAAAAACTAAATTCCTCACTACCACCTTTTTCCTGGGCATGTTTTCACTGAAATCTTCCAGCTCAGTTATTTCAACATTTTGTGGGCATTGTCAATTAAAAACCATATAGACCTATTCATGAAACTAAATTCCTTCAACAACTGGCACACACATGAAAACATATCTGGGTAGATTGAGAGGAGAGTAATTAAGCTCATAATAAAACAAAGAGTATTAAAATGTTTTATGTGAAAATCTCTTTTGAATACAGCGATACTGGGGACTTTTCTCTGGCTGCTTATCTCTATGCTACACCCCAGCATAATCTCTTGTAGGCTCCTCAGTACATGCTTTGCTGAGTGCCACTACTCAACCTCTGACGTTTTTCCCAGGAGATCATTCTTCTTTTCTTCTTCCTCTCTCCTAACTTAGTAGTTTATCCTTAAGGTCCTTGAAATGCCAGGCCCATTTTCTCTTTAATATTCAAATTTATCAAGTTTCTTAGCACAACAGCAAAATCCCATATAGCAAAATTTACCCTTCTAAGCAGGTAGTTCTAGTTGTACTTACCACATTTCCCCTCAAGTACATTTAACATAGCTTTTTACCAAGAGAAATAGAAAGAAGAGGTTACAAAAATCATATGAACATATTTATTAAGTTTTCCAGGAATAAAACTATATATATAACCATATATATATAACCATGTATATATGTATATATATATAACCATGTATATATATATATATACATGGTTATATATAATAACCTCCAAATTTTCATCAGCCGTTTTTATCAGCACAGTAGTTCTCAACTGGTGACAATTTTGTCCCCCAGGGGACATTTAACAATATCTGGAGACATTTTTGTTTGTCACAACTGGGGTGGAGGGGTGCTAGTGGCATTTCTGGGTTGATGCCAGAGATGTTGCTAAACATCCGAAAATGCACAGGACAGTCCCCTATGCTAAAGAGTTATCTGGACTAAAATGGCATTAGTGTTGACATTGAGAAACCCTGTGCACTGCACTAATGAGAGTTAAAATTGGATGGGTGAGCTATACTTTAAAAAAAACTATCACACAGTAAAAAGTTGAATTAAAATCTTGTCTTGTGAAAAATGATAAATCCCTTGATAACACCCATTTCAATAGAAATTGAAATCTATACCTGCCAGTCCTTCAACAACACACACTCTCCCTGGATTTTCCACTCGTCACCCACCGTGCCTCCCCATTCATACGTCATACTCTAGTCCATCTGGAGAACCTGGGGTGCCTCAATCTCATGCACTCTAGTAACTGGGTTCCTTATCTCTTGCTACTCCCTCTAACTAGAAAAGGCTTTTTCATATTCTCCATAGCATTACAACACAACTTACTATTAAAAGCCTCACATAAATTTATCTCCTCCAGGAAACTTCTCTAAACCTTCTCTTCTCTAGGGAAGATATTTTTTATTCTCTCCTCTATATTCTCATCAGTATCTTTAATAGTTCGATTACAGCGTGTATTATGCTACATTTGGTAGCTCTTTATGCCCCTGTCCAACTAGATAGTACACTTATCTATTTGCTATTTAAATATCATATATACGTTTAAATGTATTTTTATTAAATTATTTTTCACCACAGTCTATCACATAACAGAGATGAAATCATGGCGAGAACAGGAAAGGACTGATGATCATAATGATATAGTTGGTCTTTATATGTGTTTACAGTGTACTTGGTCCTTTACGTGCATGCTTTTATTAATTTATTTCAGAAAACCTATGAGAAAATTACCATTGTTACCTTCATTGAACATGTGAGGAAACTGAGGTGTTGGCAAGTCAGAAGTTTAACAAAGCCAGAATTTTCAACTACATTTTTAGAGTCCCCATTCCAGAGTCTGAAATTTTGTGTTGTGGTTCTTATTCTAATAAAGATAAAACAAAAAGGCGCCATGTAAATGTTGAAAGAACAATGGCAAATAGCTTTTCTGATGTGTTATCAGTAACTTTGAAGAATAGGGTGTACATTTTGACTATGGGTCTTAGAAGCAATAGGAACAGTGGAGAGAGGAGTTACATTTTATTATTCTCAACATTTCTGATATCTACATAATGCAGGTACATGTGATGGTCTTGTAACCAAAAGTGGGGTCTGGCTACTCGTCACTCAAAAGTCAATAAAGAGGCAAGGTTGGTGGAAAGGAAAGCTTGCTTTATTTTCAATACTGGCAACCTGGGTTGGGGGGATGGGGAGGGTGGACTCCTGTTCAAAGGCTGACTCCCTCCACTGACAACCAGTGGGCAAGAGCTTTTATAGACGGAGGGAGGGGGCTACATGCAGAAACAGCATAGTCAGCTCTGACAGTCATCTTAAAATTGGTCATGCGGTGGTCTGATCAGCATCATCTTGATTGTTTTAAGTACAGTTAGTCTTTAGTTCCAGGGTCAGGTTGTTCCCATTTCCTTGAGGCCAATTATCAGAATTGTGGCAGCTTATGCCATGGCAACAGTCTGGTCATCATGTAGTTAACTGCTTCCACCTGATGGGGGTTTTAGTATCACAAAACAGCTCACAGGATATGGCTCAGAATATTATCTGTAGCCCTTGAAGAGGAGGTAAAGGTCTTTGACTTTGCTTAATGACTAAAGTATTATTTAGTCTTGTTGTGCTGTTTTCCTTTGTTTCTGCTTTTTCTCACTTCTCTGATTAAACTTATTCTTTGGCTAAAGTTTTTCCACAGACAAAAGGCAAGCAGAGGGCATGGAGGGGCAAGGACCATAGGGTCCTGCTCCCTTTCAGTCTTAAAAATAATAATAGATGCTAGAGCTTATGTAGCATTTCCTGTATACCAGGAGAATTTATGTTTTACATACTTATTCATTTAATTCCCATGAGAACTCCATAAGATTTCAATAAATATGATCATATCCCTGATATACAGATGAAGAAATTAAATAACAGAGGTTAAATAACTTTAAAAAGGGGACATAGCAAACAATTTGTAGATACAATTTGCTCCAGATTCTCATTTATAACAATGGATTTAAGAGGGAAGGAATTAGCAATGTGTGGACTTCCCTGCACCAGGAAGGTGCAGTGTTAAGTACATTGGAAATTACAGAGAATAAAAGAAGCCCAGCTGCAACAGAAAAAATGCAGGAAGAATATGTGAATCACAAAGAAACATTTTTGTAGAAATATTGCATAATTATAGTAATCATTTGTATGTATTACTGTATACTGAAATACCATCATGTCTGTATGCATGCATATAAAATAAACATTATTAATAATATCCCATAAATAAGGATTATGAGTGGAAGAAATCATTAGGTCTCCTACACAGAAAGCATAATCCTTACTTGGAGGAGCTGTTAAATTTCTTGTGATGTACAGTAGCATGAATAAGATGTGTGTGCCTGTGTGTGTGCACATGTGTAAGAGCATGAATGTACACTACTACATTCTGCAAGAATATGAACGGAAGAGAAGAAGAAGAAGACAGTGATAAAAGTGGAAAAAGAGCTAAGATAATTTTTCTGTTTCTCTATGGGTGTTAATTACACATTTCTCGAAGGGAAATTCGAACATTCGAAGGGATCGAACATTGAACTCAAATATGTCAGAGGCCCTAGAACTGAGTGTGATTTCTGCTGCAGATGAAACAGAATGTACAGTTGTATTTGATGCATCCAGAAGACAGGGGTCACATCCTGTTGTTCACAGATGTGTTCCTAAAGCCTGACACAGTGCTTGGCACTCTAAATAAACACCAAGAATTAACGGAATAAGTAACTAAAAGAAGTTTGAGATTCAGAAATATGGTTATCAGCTCCTGTGCTCTGGAATAATTAGGTTAGAAAGTTTAGTGTATGTTACTCTCTAGTCAATATGGCTGAGCAGAACAATCACAAGATTCAGCTTCTGTTAGTACAGCCGTCTGCTTCTAGAGCTTTCTTCTGACATAATGCTACACACAGACACACACACATATATAACATTTATATGTAACTAAATTTTTAAAAATACAGATGCTTAAAAGATATATATCACATAAAATTATACATGTATATATCCAGATCCCCCCCCCGACACACACTTATATGTATTTTAATGGCTATTGAGAAGCAGGAACATTTTATAGAGAATAAGACAGTATAAATAAAGAGTAATGGTAATTAAACAATTCAGAGAGAAGGATATGTAAATTTGTTTAGTTAAATTATTGTATGAATAACATATATCAAAAAATTAAATTTCAAAAAGAAGTAATCATTAGTAGAGAAATTTAAAAGACAATAAGTTGATATATAATTTTCCCAATTTCTGATTTGCTATTCAGTGTGACTGTTCTCTATTTTTGTTGCCTCCTTCATCATTGCATATTTAAGAATAAAATCTCTATTTTTGCTTCTTTCTCACCGCTAATTATTGATGAATTTTTTTAAAAACTGTAATTCACACAGTTGATAATCCTTACAGATTTCTTTTGCCTCTTCTTATGTCATGCTTCTTCCTGAGGCTGAATTGTGTATAGAGGGATCAATTACAGAGAAAAGCTGCAATGACAGTCTAAGTCTTCTGTGGCTTGATTATATCTAAAGTTTCTTAGTTAAGTCAGTGAGACACACCCTCCAGGCATGGATCATTGTATCATGAGCATCCTTGGAAGAGAGAGAGAAAGACAAGAGGGAGAGTGAGAAGGAGAAAGATCAGGGCTACTTGTGCTTAATGTATAATTTGTTATTTCTACAAATAGTGGACTCCATCATTTTTAAATAGGTCACACATGTTCCTTTCTGCTTGACAGCATTGCTTAGAAAGAAAACATGTATAAAAATATATTCAATGTGGTAAATTATCTTGAAATCATGTTTTTTTCTTGAGGGTACTAACTGAAAGAAAAAGAAAAATTATGTGCATACTGCTGTAAAGAAGTATACATTAATATTTCGAGGTTTTAAAAAATTTCTCTACATTCTAAATAAGAGAGAAATTAAAGAATAATTTGCATTAGATTTTTCCCATTCTTTCTCTCATTCAAATATTGTTTAAATCAGTTTTACTCGTGTCTATGTGTTTTATGAATTTTTCAAAACATTTTGCATTGAGTATCATACAAACTAAAGTCTAATATAAAGTCATTCGAAGTCATATAAAGTCATTTTCAGTACTAAACCATTTTCTTGTTGACATTTTCTAAAAGTAAGATAAGTGAAGCATAAGCAAAGGCACAGAAATATCATATATGGACATTAAAATAAATTGCTCACATTATTATGAGCAAAAACAAAAAAAAATAAAACTACTAAAATCAGGGGAAGATGTTAGTTTCTATTTTGTAGCAACAAAAGAAAGCTTGTAGCAAAGCACGAGGCTTTCTGAACCTGCCTAAAACATTATTCAGAAAATGGGAAACTACAGTTGGCAGCTTATGTCAATCAGAATGAGAACAAGAGAAAGAAAATCTCCAGCTGTTGTGTATATCATATGTGTAAAGAGATAATTTGTTATGGCTTATTCTTTACCACAGCAGTCATTTAATTCAGATGATGGCTAGTGGATGTCAGAATTCTAGTAAGAGATTCAAAGACTCAAGTAACATGAAAATTGAATTCTGTTAGTTTATTAGACTCAAATGATAAAAAGTATTTTAAAAGATTTATGAATGATCATGGTCATCCAAACAGTGTCAGCCTATTAATGCTGCAAGTCTTCCATAACAAAAAGCTTTGGATCTATAATACTGTATTTGATACCACCCGGGATCTAAAATTTGCAGAAAGAATTACGTCTAAAAATTCCAAATGTAATTGACTTCAGTGATTGAACCTAAAATGAACTTAAAATCTTTAGCTAACTGCATGATTTGTTCTACTTCCTTTCCTCTGATGCTCTAAAAATGCAATATTTTAAAATATATTAGACAGTCTTTAAAGCTCAATTTAAAAACTCTTTTCCCACAGTCAAGATGACAGTCTAGAGGATTCAAATGTGAAGTTCAGTCATTTGAGTATAAAAGATACAAAGAGTCATTTTTTTTCTGTACCTTGGGGTTGAAATAAAATAAAAGTAATTGACCAGTGGAGACCAATTCAATCCAATAACATAGAAATAACTATAAACCACAGAACTGATACATAAAACTTAGAGGTATGTTAATTATGAAAATATGTTAACAGAATAATATGCTTAGTCTACTATCTACTAACAAATGTATAAAAACTGCTTTCCTGTGCAGTCTCTTATCTTTAAGATAAGATAATTTTGTTGGCTTAAAAATACTGAACAATTCGTTGAAGGAAAGTATCATATTAAAATATTTTTATTAGTAAATCTTTATCTTTTGTACCTTTTTGTACCCGATAATCATAGCATGTGGAGGACATGTGAATATCCTCCTTCAGTCATGGAACACTTACCAGAGGCTTACAGAGTATTAACAACTCCTGTCTTTTGTAAGAATTTTAATAGCCAAGTCTTCTACATGCAGGAACATCCGGCAGATACTGTAAGTGCATTTTAAGACAACACTAAAATTGTTTGTATGAGTTTAAAATTTGTCAAAGTGCTGTGTAAGAGCTAATCAGCCAAATATTAGTTTGTCTTCGATTTTATAAGGACTTGGATATGAAGCACTACAACTGGAATTAGCCCTTAAGATTATATGTTTATGTGTTGAAGAAAGAGATCAGTTCTTTTGACGGCCATGGCATAGGAAATATACTCCATGCCCAAAAACATGAGCTGAGCCTGCACCTTTCAAAAGTCAATCATAGGAAATAATATACTGAAATGAAATCTAACTAAGGGCTGATCCAAGTGATTTAAAGTTAAAAAAAACTACTCAGTCACATGAACAAACATATTGAAAAGTTTACATGTTACTTTTCACTTATGTTTCTGTTCAAAATTCTAACTCATCAAACCTTGATAAGTAGATTTCATTCTTCTTACTAGCAGAGTATTTTTCTTTACTTTTAAATATACAATTATGTCCCTGTTCAAATACCACATTATCAGAAATACCTTGTTCATCTCCACTTTAGTAACATAATTTTATTTTTAAAAGCATGCATTACTATTTGAAAAGATAAAACTAATTGTTTTCTTGTTTATTGACTATTTCTCCTCATTCTCCCCAGGTGTAAGAAAGCAGTACCCCATGCGTCTAGTTCACTCAATATTCATACACATATTTTGAGACTACTTTTTTTGTTTGAACAGAATGGGACTCAGTAAATATTTGTTGAATGAATGAGTGAATAAAAAAAAAAAACTAAAAAGCTCTTGCCTAATTAAATTTATTCCTATGTTAACAGTTTTAGAAATAAGCATGTAAATTAATTACTCCATAATTATTATATGGTAAACTTCATAAAAAGCTTATATATCATACATATATACATGAATATATATATATATACATATATATATAGTGGTCTTATAAAAAAAATTACAAAGAAGTGCTATAAATGTTGAAAGTGGAGTCACAATTACTCTTCATATATCTTATAATGTCTAACACCAGCATTTCTGCTGCAACTCGATGTATAACAAAATTACTAAAAAAATTTGCATTCTGCAAATTTACAGTCCAAAAATATCAGGGCTAATGACAAAAATGGGTTTGGAACATTTCACTCAAAAACTATGTGATTATATAACCATAAAGCTAACAAAAACAATAATTATCCAAAAAGAAACACTAGCACAGTTAGAACCCATTAAGTTTCTAGTAGATATGGAAATATTTAGTAAACTTAAGATTTACACATTTAAAAAGATAAGCGGCTATGATGAAGAACATCAGCTGCTGAATTATGGTTACCAAGGAGAAATACACAAAGAGAAGAGAGATCTCCAGAATAAACATTTTAAGGTCCAAGTAGGCCAAACAAAGCTTCCAGGAAGAACATAGCATGAATGGCCTTTGTGTGTGATACGACCTTCTTCAAAGAGTGTCTTCTTGAATTCTTTATTGCAAGTATATTAGGATTCAGCTGGCACTACTTGGTGGTGCAAAATATTAATGGGTGAGGACAAACAGTATGTGAACAAAAATGACATCTTCATTACCTTAATTCACCAGTTATATATCAGCTAATTGGCATTATGGAAATACTCATTGTCACAGTACATAATTTACTTTGTCTTTAAAGCATAGGGCTTAATATGTATTTGTGGATTCTCTCTCTGAATGATAATCTTGTGATTGAAATTAGAACAGTTTTAGACATTTAATGCAGGCAATTTTGTTTCACCAAATAGCAAAACATGAATTTTATTTTGTTGATATATCAATCTTAATATTCAAAAAAACCCAAACATCTTTTATATGCCTGGTCTTAGAAAAGGATTCCAGAAAACTGAACTGAATGGGATAAAAAGTGCAATTTTAATGTTATGCTTAGACTATAACATGTTTTTTTTTTCAATTAAAAATTATAAGCAAATAAAAACAATAAGATTTCTAGGATAATTATGTGTTTCTTAAGGTATTTCATATTCATCTGACAAGACACTGCATTATAGAATGATATAAGCATAGCCTTTAATACAGGTACAATACATGGTAAACTCTAAAAAGGAATGGTTCTTAGAAAAGATTGATATCATTTGGGGGGATTTTATAATATCAAGTTTTTATTAACTTTTTCCTCTATTACTAGCATACAATACTTCTGATTTCAACTACACACTCATTTTTGTAGGTATTCTATTTGCCAGTCCCCCAGAATTTCTATTCACTATCTTTCACTCTAAGTTTATAAATTCATTGCTTTAACCACTGAATGTATATCTAATGAGTACGTTTAGGAACATGTTTTAGTTAAACCTGAATGGTAGAAGAAAAACAAACAAACAGAAGGCAAAGACTTTTCTTTAGTTGAAAAATAAACTCTCGATTTAAAAATAACAATAGGGCTTCCCTGGTGTTGCAGTGTTTGAGAGTCCACCTGCCGATGCAGGGGGACGCGGGTTCGTGCCCCAGTCCGGGAAGATCCCACATGCCGCTGAGTGGCTGGGCCCATGAGCCATGGCCACTGAGCCTGTGCATCCAGAACCTGTGCTCCACAACGGGACAGGTCAAAACAGTGAGAGGCCTGCGTACCACCAAAAAAAAAAAAAAAAGAAAAAAAAATTAGCAATAAACATAAACTCTTAATTGATCAAGATTATGTTAAAGTTCACTCTCATTTGTAACCAGCTTTTGCTCATTTTTATTTTATATAAAATTATTTTCATTTACTATGGAAAATTTATGATTTTTTATTATTTGTAATTTTTAGTAATCTTAAGTAATCTTACTTAAAGACTGCTAAAGTGATCTTTAGTAATCTTAAATGTTTTAGACATCAAATTCATCACATGATTTAACAAATATATGGGTGGGAAAATAAGATTTACCATGTATCTGTACAGCAAGTTTCTTTATACACTTAATTTGCACTACAAAAATGCTTTAGTTCTTTCTTCCACTATTTTCTCACCCCCACCTCCACCACGTTTCATTTTAGTCAGTAAATGTTTATAAAAATAGCATAGACAAATTGTTTTCTTAAGGGATTTAAGTATTTTCATATGCATCTTCTTTAACATAAGTTTGAAATAAATTTTGCATGTCTACTTACATAACAGTAAGTAGCACTGGTATCTGATGTTTTCTTTATAGATTGGGAATTTGTCCTAAAAGACTAAATATATAAACAGTAGTCATGATATAATCTGTAATTCTCTTCAAGAAAAATACATGGGTTAGGGCTGAATAAAGGCAGAGCATCTAGACCAATTCAAGCTGTGAAATCAAAGAAGATACGGAAAACAACCTATTTTATATTTTTTTCAAATTAAAAAAGTCAATTTCAAGGAAGGTTGGTACAATGGCCTTAGTTGTTCAAATTATTTGAAAAAGACAAGTTTTATTGATTAGACAGTATGGTCAGGAACAAAGTCAAAAAAAATTGCCAATTGATTTCCTGAGAAATGCTACAAAATACTATGAAGAGTGAGTCACAACATCAGTTGAAGCTTAGTCAGTACAGATGAAACAAATGTTTGGAGAAAGTCTTCCCTGTGATGATAGAGAAGGAACTAAAACTTTATTTATTTATTTTTTAAAGAAAGTCTCTCTGAGGTTATTTTGTTCTATTTGTTTCTTAAATATGTAACACATTCCTAAAGTAAGAACAAATGTGTTAAATATACTTGTTTCCATCAGATTTCTTCCTGCTAAAAGTGTTAATTCATTTACCAAAAGGTAGTTTGACCAGATACGTAAATGGATTCTACTACTGAATGGCAAATAAGCAAAGGATCAGTTTACAGATTCAATTTGTGAAGATGGACTTTAAATTCTGATATCCTGGTTTCAAACCTAAGCTTTACATGTATGGCTATTTTAACTTGGATGAAGTACTTCATCTCCCTGAGCATCAGTGTTCTTACTGGAAAAAATAAACAATACCAACAGCAATGCCAAAATGATATTAATGTTAATAACCATATATGTATATTTGTTTTGAGAATAAAATAATTTAATAATAACAGTAGCCCTTTTATAATGCTTAGTATTTGCCAGAAATCAATCTGTGTGTACCTGTGTACTTAATTTTCATAATAGCCCTATAAGTAGGTACTATTATTTTCCCTAGTACACAAATGTTGAAATAAATAAATGGAACTTTTCCAGTTTCATACAATTAGTATTTGGAGAGGCAGGAAGTAAATTCAGAAGGCTGGCTTCAGATCTGTCGAGTTTCCCATTGAGGAACTAATTTTATCAAGGACCTTGCCTAGGCCTGACAAATTTTAAATGCTTAACAAATTTTGTTTCAAAAGATCAGGATGAGACAGAGCAATTCTGGGAACATGGGAACATGGTAAGCTCACTGTGTTTTCTTCTTCTTCCTCTTCCACTTTCAATCTATTTTTACTTCCTACTCAAAATACTCCAGGGGCTCTCAGGCAATATGGAAGACCTTGGGTTCTGAGGAATTTTATGCCAATGTAATTGGTATAGATGTGTTCTACTGAGCCAAGAGTTATAACAGGAAGGCAGCAGATTCTGAGAAGGACTTGACCATCAGGGATCCTATAACTTCCTTGATTGTTATCACTATTATTAGTTGTTGTTATTCTATTTCATTTGCTTTTTGTGATAGTCACAGTTTATTTTACTGGGTTTGTATTTATTTGTTCTAACTGTTAGAGGTGGGAGTTGCTTAGGTCATTTGCAATTTTCCTTAGTTGACTTAGTGGGGCTCAATCAGGTCTGATGGATGGTGATGGTAAAACAGGTGGTGAAAAGCAAATTGTTTCTATTCCTGGGCCAAAGAAGATTAACTGCCAGGTCCCCCTGAACCTTAAGAAGACTTCTTGATCCCTTGATCCCTGACGTATGGATATTTGTCCAGTTTAGGAATTAGGACAATTCAACTTTTTTCACTTTCTTCACTTCTTGGGGCCAGGGAGACCAGAACACACACACACACACATACACACACACACAACTTGAAATAAATTAATGATGATTATTATGACAACAATATCACTCTGAAATATTTAAATTTTGCACAAAATTATATTTGTAATCTAAAGAATGTAATTTACTAATTAAATAATTAAGTGCATGAATAATGGGAGAGGTAGACACTGTTGAATCTTAAATAAGTAACTTAGGCTACCTAGTACAACAAATATCTTAAAAAATTGACAAAAATATAACTTAGGTTACCTAGTACAACAAATATCTTAAAAACTGACAAAAATATAAAGAGATAGAAATTCTAAAAAAATTATAAGGTAGATATATAACATATAATATGTTTAATATCTGTACATATGTTTAACAGATATTAAACATATTAAATAAGAAATTTATCCAGATTGAAGAATCTGCAAGTTAAAGGGACTCAGTGACTTTAAAGAAATAAAGGATCAGAGACACACATTAAGGAAAACTTCTGAATTCTATATTGAAAGAGCAAGGACTATAATAATCCAATCAAACAAAAAATTACCTGTAAAGAAAAGAACAGATGTCATCAGATTAACATGCACAAAAAGACAAAATAGAGAATAGATTGTGTATTCAAACAACAGGGAAAATTCTGTCCTCATCCAAAATATCATTCAGTTGCCATAGCAAGATAAAGTTATTTGAGGATATAAATAACTCAGAGAACATGACACATTTGTATCCCATTAGAGGAAAATATAACTGCACTTAAGTATCTGAATCATTTTCCTGAGTTTGGATTGCGAGTGATGCTGACTTATTTAAAACTATTTTTAAATAAAATAGTTTCCTAAGTTCCATATATTAAGTAGTCAGAGTTACCTTATTTGGCTTCTGTGGTAACCAGAATAACACCCATCCTTCCACTACAAAGATGTCCATGTCTTCCTAATCCTTGGAACCTGTGAATATGCCTTCTAAACTTACAGAGATGGATTTTGAAGATCTTGAGATGTGTAGAAAATCTAGGATTATCTGAATGGGGCCAATGTAATCAAGAGTCCCTATAAGGGAAAGAAGGAGGGAGGGGAGTTGGATAAAGAGATGTGGCGCAGAAAGAAGAGACTGGAGTGATGTAATTGCTGGCTTTGAAGATGCCTTGAAGGAGCCACAAGTCAAGAAATGTAGGGAGCCTCCAGAATCTGAAAAAGGATTCTCTCCCAGAGCCTCAGAATGGAATGCACCCCTGCCCACACCTTGACTTTGGCCCAGTGAGACCAATTCAACCCCCAGAACTGTGAGATAATAAATTTGTATTGTTTTAATCCACTAAATTTGTGGTGATTTGTTACTGCAGCCACAGAAACTAATGCAAGGACCTTCACACAAAGAAAATTTATCCTAAGCTATTCAATTGCTGAGCTCAACTAGAGAGAATTCACATACTGAAGGATATCTGTACTCAAGTCACTCTCAAAACCAACAAATGAAACAGAACACATGCCTAGCTTCCAGACTATGAAAAGAAACAGACCTAGTAGTTAGCAAAACATAGCTCTTCTCTCTCTCTGTCTCTCCCTGTTTCCCTACTCAGTCTCTCTGACTCTCTTTTTATCTTATTTCTTACACACACACATTTGACTGACAAGAATAGAGTAACTAAATATATATATAACATAGGTGTCAAAAGAGAGATCTTGACATGGAAGGCAAATACTATAAGGGGAATTCTAGTACTGTAACTTACTTTCTATCAAGGATAAGAAGTCCTTACTCTAAGACACATTATTATTTTGTTTAACCCTAAGAAAGGATAGGTCCTTCCATTTAAACAGTGACATCCTGTCAATTGTAAGATCCATGCCAATTTTTGATAGTGACTGTTTTGTTTTGATATACTCCTAGAAGTGGAATTGATGGATCATATGGTAGTTCTATTTTTAATCTTTGGAGAAACTTCCATAGTGTTTTCCATAGTGGCTTCACAAATTTGCATTCCCACCAGCAGTGCTCAAAGGTGGTATAGTTAACAGTACTGTGTTACATACTTGAAAGTTGCTACAAGAGCAGGAGTTATAAGATGAATTCTTAAAACTTCTCCTCATGAGAGAAATGTAACTATACGTGGTGATGGATGTTAACTTATTGTGGTAATTATTTTGAAATATATATCAAATTATTATGTTGTATACCTTAAACTAATACAATATTATACATCAATTATATCTCAATAAAACTGGAAAAAATAAATTCATTCCAATATCAAAGATGTTAAAATAAGAAAAAATGTGTAAGAATAAATAACATTGGGCAATACTTTAGCATTATATTTTTAATCTGTTGCAGAGTAACTTATGGTTTGATGGGTATGAAAGGTGAGGAAAGAAATATTTTTCAAAAGTTTCAGTTGAGAAGGTAGTAGAGATTTAAGAAAGAAAGTAGAGAAGAGATAACATTGCAAATTTGAGGAATCAAGAGCATTGTAATGGTGAAAATGATACCTTGATTGCAGAAAGTATTAATCTCATTTTGGAGTAAGAGCAGACTATATATATAATTGATACAGTAAAGAAAAAGTAAATTTTAAAGTAATAGGGAAACTATACTAAATCTACTAAATCACATGTGCAAAAATGAAAAGCATGACAACTGGATCTAATCAGCATCTCTTTTTAACTAAAAAAAGAAAATGACAGTATAAAATAAGTTTATATAAGCATAAATGTTTATATAAGCATAAATATATGTAAAAAGTATAATATTATTTGCAATAAGTGTACATAGATTAGATTTTACAATTTACAGATGTTGATTGATTACAGTAATGTAAAACTGAATAAAATCAGGCTATCTGCCATTTTCAAAAAATACATGTTAAAATACATGATCAAATATGTAACCTTACAGAGAGAATATATGATTTTACATTTTTTTACTTTATAACTTTTAGTTTCAGGCTTAAAATTTGTATATAGTAGCTAAAAGTTACAATTATTACTTTGGAAATAGCCAGATTAGTGAAACCAGATAGATAATTGAGGAAGAAATTCTAAAATATGGATGTTTATTTAATGAATAGAAAATGTGAAAGTCCATTTCCTTAGGAAAAAGATAAATCATTTAATAATTCTTTTAACACTTCTGGTTGTCTGGGAGAAGATAAAAATACAGCTATATCACATGTCATATGAAATACAGTACCGATGGATAAAAATAATATGTTAAAAAATACAAAATCATCTTACTAGAAAATCAAAGAGGCTGTTTTATAAAAGAGAGGCAGAAGAAACCTTCTCAACCAAGACTAGAATCCCAGATACTAACAGAGAAAAAATAGACACATTAAAATATACATTTAAATGTTTGTATGGTAAGAAATACCTTAGAGAATGTCATCAGAGATACAATAGATCTTAGGAAACATACTCATAATGTTGATAATATGTGTGTAAACATTTAAAGACCCTGAATAGCCAAAACGGTCTTGAGAAAGAACAAAGCTGGAAGTATTATCATAATGTGTCCTGTTATCTAACTATAACACAAAGCTAAAGTAATTGAAAGAGATGGTACTCACAAAAAACATATACATAGAACAGTGGAACAGACAGAGAGCCCAGAAATGAACCCACACTTATATGGTTAATTAATCTACAACAAAGAGTCAAGAATATACAATGGGGAAAAGACAGCCTCTTAAATAAATGACATTGGGAAAACTACACAGCTACACACAAAAGAATTAAGCTAGACTAATTATTCACACCACATCCAAAAATAAACACAAAATGGGTTAAAGACTTAAATGTAAGATCTGAAATCATAAAACATTGGTAGTATGGCCTTTGATATCATTCTTTGAACTTTTTGGATATATCTCCCCAAGCAGGGGAAAGCAAAGCAAAAATAAATAAGTGAGACTACATAAAACTACAAAACCTTCGCACAGTGAAGGAAAGTATCAACAAAATGAAAAGGCCACCTACTGAATGGGAGATGTTTACAAACAATATAGCTGATAAGGGATTAATATTCAAAATTAAAAAAAGAAAAAAAAAGAAAGTCTCAAAGAACTCATTCGACATAAAATTTAAAAAAAAAAACTAAAAATAGGAGAGAAGACCTGAATGGATATTCTTCCAAAGAAGATATACAGATGGCTAACAGACACAGGAAAAGATGCTCAATATCACTAATCATTAGGGAAATGGAAATAAAAATCACAATGAGATATCACCTCACACCTGTTAGAGTGGCTATAATCAAAACAACAAGGATGTGGAGAAAAGGGAACCCTTGAGCACTGTTGTTGGAAATGTAAATTGGTGTGGCCACTATGGAAAACAGTAAGGAGATTACTTAAATAATTAAAAATAGAACTAGCATTATATCCAGATATTCCACTTCTGGGTATACAAAGAACACAAAAAACATTAATTTTAAAAAATATCAATATATGCAGTACTATGTTCATTGCAGTATTATTTAAATTAGCCAGAATATGAAAGTGTCCATCTCTAGACAACTAGATAAAGAAAATGTGATAGATATTGCACACACACACACAACATTGCTCAGCCATAAAAAATATAAAATTTTGCTATTTGTGAAAACATGGATAGAGGGTATTATGCTAAATGGATTATGTCAGAGAAAGAAAAATATGGTATAATTTCACTTATATGTGCAATTAAAAAAAAAAGAATAAACATGCAAAAGAGAAACAAGAGTCATAGATACAGAGAACAAACAGGTGGTTTCCAGAAGGGAGTAGGGTATGAGGATGAGAGAAATAGGTGAGGGAGATCAAGAGCTACAAACTCCCAGTTACAAATAAATGAGTCACAGGTATGAAATGTGCAGTGTAGGGATATAGTCAGTAATAATGTAACATCTTTATATGATGACATATAACTAGACTTATCATGGTGATTATTTTGTAATGTATAGAAATAGCAAATCATTATGTTATACACTAGTAACTAACATAGTTTTGTAGGTCAATTATACTTCAAACAAACAGACAAATGAATTCATAGAAAAAGAGATCAGATTTATGGTTACCAGAGGTGAGGGTGGGGGAAGGGGAAATAGGATGAAAATAGTCAAAAGGTACAAACTTCCAGTTTTAAGTACTAGAGATATAATGTACAACATGATAAATATTATTAACACTGCTGTAATTCATAGATGAAAGTTGTTGAGAAAGTAAATCCTAAGAGTTCTCAGCACAATGAATTTTGTTTTTCTTTTTCTTCTATTTTGTATCTTATGATATGATGGATGTTCACTAAACTTATTTTGGTAATTATTTCATGATGTATATAAATAAAAACATTATGCTGTACACATTAAACTTATACAGTATTGTATGTCAATTATATCTCAATAAACCAGACGGAAATAAATAAATAAATAGCTTTTAGGTAAATGTTCATTTTAAAATAAAAAAATAAATACAAATAAAATATACAAGATCTACTTAAATGCATGATGAAAACACAAACAGCTCAATATAAAGCTGTGCAAATAATATGAATAAGAAATTCACAGAAACTGTCAATAAGCATAAGAAAAGATGCTCAGTCTTGCTAGTATTTAGAATAATGTTAATTAAACAAATTTGACAAAAAAGTAAGAAAAACATAGGTTTTAATCTACCAGGAATTTATATCAGTGATAGGAATAAGAAAAAAATAAAATAAATAAAGCATTTTTACAATACCTCTAAACAATAAAAAGCATATACTCTTTGACCAAGTAACGCCTTTTGATGAATCTGTGCCTAGAAATAAAACTGCTTCTATATATGGGCATGTACACATACGTATTTATCAAAGCATTATTTACACTGCAAAAAAAAAAAAAAACTTTAAAAATAAAACAGATGTCCAGAAAAGGTAATGACTGTCAAATCATATAAGATGTCAAATCATATAAGATTTGTGTCAGATGTCAAATCATATAAGATCAAATATTACATTGAATAATATTCATTATTTAATAATAAACTAATTAAAAGGACTGGATTAGAGTTCTACCAGTCAAATTGGGAGAATTTCTACTAAGCTATGTTGAATGAGAATATAAACTTATGTATACAAGTGTAAGTGCAGATGTATCAGTATAAAAGTATATGATTATAGAGAAATACATCCAAGGCAAGGAGATATTCTAGGTTGTTAACATACATTATTGGAAGGTAGGTATTGGATGAAGGTAGGTATTGGATGAAGGTAGGTATTGGATGAAGGTAGGTAGGTATTGAATGAAGTGGCAGAAGCTGAGGAAGATAAAGTGGCCTAGATATTTCATTGTTTTCCCAACATTTCAACTCCAAATTTAGAGGCTGAAACTGCTGAAACTGTCTGCAGCAGTTCTGCTCACCCCCTTATAGTTAAGGTAGAGAGAGGCTCATGACCCAATCTCAAATAATAGATCAAAAGGAAATTTAATATGTCATATCTTAAAATTAATTTTTTTTTCTATTAATAAGAGGTTCACAGGATGAAATCTTCATCTTTCTTCAGGATTCAGTTGTTTATTGATTTGGATTGCCTATAGCCATGTTGTAACCATTAGGGGAGAAAGTAACATCATGGGTAAAATAAAGAGAGCAGAGGAGGAAAATAGGGAAAAAATATCAATGAAATAATGAATAAATCCTGGAATCTGCACTATCTCTGATTTTCTTGTTACAGAAGGTGATAATATTTTTTATTCTTTAAATCTATCTTAATTGAATGCATGTAAAAACAGAAGGAATAAGTATAAAGGAAAAGAAAAGGGAAATATATGAAATGATTATATTTAAACATTACATTTAATGTTATAGATATATATGCATATAGAGAGAAATACAAAATTGAAATTTTACTTTAGTCACCATTTAACACAAGTGAAAACAGTTGATTATTAATAGTAGAATAAATTGGAAGCTAACTTTATTTTCTAAATGCTCATCTCGAAAATGCAGGTCAGTGATCAACTTCCTTTTTTTAATCTCAAATGCTTTTACCTCACTTCCTCAATGCTGTAGGAAACTACATTTCCCAAATTCATTTCCTCTCCAGTTTTCAGGTAAGTTGAGTCATTAAGTATCACTGGAGAATCATTTGAGGGTAGGGATAGAGGAGAAGCCAGAGTATTTCCCTCTGTTTATGGTGATACAAGCTTACATCAGGGAACAAGAAAAATCTCAAACAACCTAACCTTACACTTAATGGGACTATAAACAGAACAAACAAAACCCAAATTTAGTGGAAGGAAAAAATCACAAAGATCAGAGGAGAAATAAATGAAATAGAAACTAAAAAAATATATATTGAAAATATCATTGAAACTGAAAGCTGGTTCTTTGAAATGATAAACAAAATTGATAAACCTTTAACCAGACTGATAAAGTAAAAAGAGAGAGGGCTGGAATCAATAAAATCAGAAATGAAAAATAAATAACAACTTACACCACAGAAACACAAAGGATCATCAGAGATTATTATGAACAACTGTATGCCAGTAAAATGGACAACCTAGAAGAAATGGACATATTCCTAGAAATGTACAATCTCCCAATACTTAACCAGGAAGAAATAGAAAATATACACTATTATCTAGAGGGAAATTGAATCAGTAATAATAAAAAAACTCCTATCAACAAAAAAAGTTCCAGACCCTATGGTTTCATAGATGAATTCTATCAAACATAGAGAGAAGAGTTAACATCTATCCTTCTCAAACTAATCCAAATAATTGCAGAGGAAGTAACAATTCCAAACTCATTGTACAAAGCCAACATCACCCTGGTACCAAAACCACACAAAGATATCACACACAAAAAAGAAAATTACAGGCCAGTATCACTGATCCACATAGATAAAAAATTCCTCAACAAAATGTTAGCAAACAAAATTCAGCAGTGCATTAAAATGATCATTACCATGATCAAGTAGGATATATCCAGGGATGCAAAGGTGGTTCAATATCCTCAAATCAATCATGTGTTACACTACATTAACAAATTGTAGAATAAAAATCATATGATCATCTCAATGGATGCAGAAAAAGCATTTGACAAAATTCAGCATCAATTTATGATAAAAAACTCTCCACAAAGTGAATATATAGGGAACATACCTCAGCATATAAAGAGCATGTATGATGAGCCCACAACTAACATCATACACAATGATGAAAATCTGAAAGCATTTCCTCTATGGATCAGGAACAAGACAAGGGTGCCCACTCTTGCCAGTTTTATTCAACATACTATTGGAAGTCCTAGCCACAGCAATCAGACAAGAAAAAGAAATAAAATGTGTCCAAATTTGATAGAAAGAAGTAAAAATGTCACTGTCTGCAGACGAAATAATACTACATGTAGAAAATCCTAAAGATGCCACTATAAAACTATTACAGCTCATCAATGAATTCAGTAAACTTGCAGCATACAAAATTAACATGTAGAAATGTGCTGCATTTCTATGCACTAAAAAACAAACTATCCACAAGAGAAATTAAGAAAATAATTCCACTTACCATTGCATCAAAAATAATAAAATACCTAATAATAAATCTAACTATGGAGGTAAAAGACCTGTACTTATAAAACTATAAGACACTGATGAAAGATAGTAAAGATGACACAAACAGATGGAAAGGTATATCACCTTCATGGACTGGAAGAATTTTTTTTTAAATGGCCATACTACCCATGGCAATCTACAAATTCAGTGCAATCCCTATCAAAATATCAATGACATTTTTCACAGAACTAGAAAAAAAATTCTAAAATTTGTAGGGAAACAGAAAAGACCCTGGAGAGCCAAAGAAATCTTGAGAAAGAAGAACAATGCTGGAGGTTTGCTCCCTGACTACAGACCATTCTACAAATTTACAGTAATCAAAACAGTATGGTTCTGGCATAAGCATCAACACATAGATCAATAGAACACAGTAGAGAGTCCATAAATAAACCCACACACTTATGGTCAATTAATCTTTCATGAAGGAAGCAAGAATATACAATGAGGAAAAGACATTTTCTTTAATAAGTAGTGCTGGAAAAACTGGCCAGCTACACATTAAACAATGAAATTACATTTTCTCACACAGTATGCAAAAATAAACTCAAAATAAATTAAAATTCTAAAGGCAAGACAAGAAATCATAAAACTCCTAGAGGAAAACATGAACAGAACACTCTTTGATGTAAATTGTAGCAATATTTTTGGAAACATCAAATAAGGCAAGGAAAACAAAAGCAAAATAAACGCATGGGACCTAATTAAACTTAAAAGCTTTTGCACAGGAAAAGAAACAATTGACAAAACAAAAAGACAACCTACTGAATGGGAGAAAATATTTGCAAATGACATGACCAATAAGGGATTAATAACCAAAGAATATAAACAACCCATGCAACTCAATATCAAAAAAAAAATCTGATTTTAAAATATGTACAGAAGACCTGAACATAATTTTTTCCAAAGAAGACATACAGATGGTCAACAGACATATAAAAAATGCTCAACATCACTAATCATCAGAAAAATGTAAATCAAAACCACAATGAAATATCACCTCACACCTGTAAGAATAGCTATTGTCAAAAAGAACATAGATAACAAATATTGATGAGGATGTGAGGAAAAGGGAACCCTTGTACACAGTTGGTGGGAATGTGAATTAGTGTAGCCATTATGGAAAACAATCTGGAAGTTCCTCAAAAAACTAAAAATAGAAGTAATATATGATACAACAATTCCACTCCTGGGTATACATCTAAAGAAAATGAAAACACTAATTTGAAAAATAAATGTACCCCAATGTTCATAGCAGCATATTTTACAATAGCCAAGATAATGAGGCAACCTAAGTATCCATCAACAGATGAATGGATAAGGAAGATGTGGTATACACACACACACACACACACACACACACACACACACACAATGGAGTGCTAATTAGCCATGAGAAAGAAATTTTGCCATTTGCAACAGCATGGATAGACCTGGTGGGTATTATGCTAAGTGAAATAAGTCATACAAAGAAAGACAAATACTATATGTTAACAATTATATGTGGAATATAAAAAATAAAACAAGCGCATGACTATAACAAGACAGAGTCACTAATATCTAGAATCAATTAGTGCTTACCAGTGGACAGAAGGAAGGGGTGAGGGGCAAGATAGAGGTAGGGTATTAATAGGTACCAACTACTATGTATAAAATAAATATGCTACAAGGATACATTGTGCAGCACAGGGAATATACCCAATGTCTTATAACTTTAAGTGGAGTAAAATCCATAAACATTTTGAATCACTATGTTGTACACCTGCATTAATATATTGTAAATCACCTATACCTCAATAAAAACATTAAAAAAGAATTTCTGAGTCAAAATCTAGCCATCATATTTTAATATGTCTCCAAACTGAGACAATACTCTAGCTCTCAGTGTAGTTGCAGTTTCATAATCTCTTACCAACTCGTGTTTAGCTTCTTAACTCTTAGTTGGAAAGGTTGGCTTGGTTACTGTTTCCTGCCTGGACCTGACTCATTCTTACTATTATTACCATTATGCTACAATTAATAATTATTTAATATACAGCATCATGACTCCAGTTAATAATACTATTATATATTTGAAAGTTGCTAAGAGAGTAAATATTAAAAATTCTCAACACAAGTAAAAAATATTTGTAAATACGTGAGGTGATAGATATTAACTACATTTGTTGTAATGACCATTTCACAAAATATACAAATATTGAATCATTATGTTATAGACCTG
The DNA here is from genome assembly GCF_949987515.2 of Delphinus delphis. Lineage (NCBI taxonomy): Eukaryota > Metazoa > Chordata > Mammalia > Artiodactyla > Delphinidae > Delphinus > Delphinus delphis. The sequence continues at coordinate 37,222,968 of NC_082700.1, forward strand.
GAAAGTAATATAATGTTATATGTCAGTTATATATCAGTTCACAACTAAATGAAGTTTAAAAGTGAAAAATATAATAAGGACTAATGAAAGAAAACTAGAAGACTGGATACCCAAGAATGCTCACATTTCTGATTACCAGAATCCATCAAAATAGCCAGAAGAAGGATTTCAGCATTAAGTCTGAGATGGTCAGGCAGTGCCTCTATGCAATTCAATCACATTTATCTCTTGTGTGTTCTCAAAGGCAATGTAAGAAATGATCAAATAGAATAATTGAAACTGAATATAACAAAACTAATAACGTCAGGAATTTATCAGATCAGTTCACCATTTTCTATTTCTTTTTAACTGAATTTTTAAACCATTGTATAATTTTTTGTTTAAGTATAAAACATTAGCTAGAGAGACATTCTAAAAACTAATAAATAAAAATAACTTTGTAGAACTGCATTCTTGTGTGTTGAAACTTTCATAAAATTTTCTATTTTCTAATGATAATAATTGTTCATACAAATGATAATGCAAAAAGAATCTTTTCCATTTAACGTGGCAACAAAAACTTGTTAAATAGATATCAAATTAATCATTCATGTTAAAAAACATCAAAGTTATCCATCAACGATCTTCATTTAACATGAGTTTAGTGTTTTTGTAAAGACATTATTCTTTCCAAAACTCTGTCTAATCAAGTCCATTAAAACAATTAGTTTCGATTATAATTACTTTTGGTGAAACTGATCAGTGATATTGCATTTTATTTTTATGCAATTTCTTTTATATTTTATGTAATATCCTTGATAATCATTCCATCACTGTCATCACAGGTTATTGTAATACTGGACTTTCATCAAGTTTTATTTTGTTTTTTAGTTTCCCGAGCATTTCTTCACATGGATATAGAACAGGTGGATATGATTATTGCCATTTTTAAGATGCAAATATTTAATCACAAGCATGTGGTCTAACCTTCAGAGAAGCTAAGATTGGCACTCAAGTCTCTGAATTTCTTTCTTTCGGCACCTTAGAAGACACTGTCATGTCATACTTTGAAATTTGGAATATTTATAATTAGATTGCAAACTCTTGAAATCAGGGCTATTTTCTATTTCTTCTTTAGTCTTCTTTTGACAGTTGACTGATGTCATGTGGCAAAAATATAACTGGCCAAACAATTTTGATATACCTGAGGGTCACTATCCTATTTATGACACAGATGTGTTTCAAATATTGATTTAATTTGAACCCAAAACACTTTTTTTTACAAATATTAGTAATATTTGAGTGATATGTTACCTTACTTGTCATAAAATATCTCAGAGATTATATTATATTATATTATATTTTTTGCCCAATTAAGTTTCTTTTTCTAATGATTTCTGTTTCTTTGTTTCACTCCAACAGAACTCTACCTTTACTTTCTTCCCTGTTGCTTCAAATTAAAGTTGAAGATTAACTTGTAATCAACTGATTTCTTCATCAGAGTCAAGTATACTTGAAGGTCAGGCTACTACTTTTTCCTTTCCTTCTTTCCTTCCTCCCTTCCTCTCCTTCCTTCCTTCTTTCCTTTCTTCTTTCATTCCTTCCATCCCTCCTTTTTCTTTCTTTCCCTCTTTCTTTCTTTTCTTTCTCAGTCTCCCTTTCTTTCTTCCTTTCTTTTTCCCTCCCTCCCTCCCAATCTCTCTCTCCCTTTCTTCCTTCCTTCCTTCCTCTCTTTCTTTCGTTCCCTCTTTCTTTCCCTCTCCTTTATTCTGGCCTAGCATAGAAATTGTGATTAAAGAGTAAATCCTACAAATGTCATTATTATTGAACAGATAAATGATCCAAGATGGAATTGTAGTCTGTTCATTAATGTTAAAACACACTGTGAGCCCAGTATGCCTGCTTCTTGGAGTGAGATATCTATTATGTTATAAAGACACTCTTGTACTACATTGACCGTGAGCTATGTTTCCTGATAAGCTACTAGAGAACAGGCCTGCCATGTCTATGAACTACTTCCTGAACAAGACCTTTAAAGGAATTTGTAGTAGTAGCACCTTTAACCACCAAATTAGTGCCTTAACCTAAATATGAAATTGTTCCTGAAGGGATACATGATTGATAGTCTCATATCCAAATGGATCCAGGTCCAGTTTTGAATATTGATTTCTCCTATAAAAAAAATAAGAGATAAAGATGATTATTGATTTGCAGGCATAGCGGTGTGATGGAAAGTGAAAGAGAAGACTTAAAAAACAAGTCGGTTTACACTACCTCTGCCACAGCATGGCACCATGTGCTGCCTCAAGTTACTGCCTCAGGTTGTATGGTGTTTACCAGGAACACCCTCAGCCCATACCCATGCTAAAGCAGATTCTCTCTCTCATGCCTCTTATATCTAGGCACACATTTGACCACCCTGGTATACACAACTTGACAGAGAGGCAAGCTGGATTTTGATCACATCAACAACATTGCTACAGTATGAATTCTTCCTGGAGCTTTGTTGGAATTTACATGTGAATATAGAATTTTAATTTTGTCACAAATCTCAGTCAATATGAATCTGAGGGATATACTCCATAAATGTCTCAATTCAATAATATAATGATTGTAATACCAATGGCTAGATATGGGGATTTGTCTATATCAGGATAGTTTCCTGATCTCACTACACCAGAGTACTTTAGAGGAATTTTTAGCCAAAGTTCAGAAGAAAGTCTCATGTTGCCTGACCCCAAATTAATTCACTGGTTCTTTTATAACACAATGGAGGAAGATTCTGGGTTCTAGGAGACTGTCAGACAGAATTTTTTCTTAGAAAAAAATAGCTTTGTAGTCTACTTAAAATAATAATGAATAATTAGCCATTACCTTCTGCTTGTAAGATTTCTTCTATTTAACTGGTTGAAGCAAAATTGGATATTCATTCTTATTTTGAAAGAGGAAGTGCAATTTCAGCTACAGTCAAGCTTAGTAAAAATGACATTGTCACTGCCACTTTTTGCCCAAAGTGAACTGCCTTATTTTGTACCTTACATGATTGACAGTGAAGATGCTGAATTATACTTTTTTTTCCCCTCTTTTGAAATACTGAAGAGATGACTTTCTCCACCTGCTAACAGAAATACTACAAAAGTAGAAAAAGTGCAGAATTGTAAAGATATATAGCAACACAAAAAGTATGAAGAAGCTCACAGTTTTGTTATTTCCTTGTTATAATTATAAAAATTATTGTGTAGGAATAGAACAGCTTCAGCCTTGCTAAGCTCTCCTTTCAGAGGAAAGGTCTATTAAGCTCATATGTTCAGATGAAGGAAGGATTTTTCAAGTGGCACATGTCTAAGAAGCCTCCTTGACCTGGTGTGGCAGTGTTATTAAAAGTTGCTTGGTCATCTAGTAATACCTTTAATGTGTCTCCCCAACACTTTCAGTTCAAAATTCTATCTTATAAAGACTGGAAATCTTGGGAAATGTCAGAGAAATGTCTTATGAATATTCACATATGATAAACTTAGTTGTTCACGTTTGGCTCTTCTATTACATGTGCCTGTCCCAAGCTGGCTTGTACTCTCTCCTGCCCGACCAGAGTAACTCAGGGGCAACTGGGAAGTGCTTCCTTTAACCAAGGACTGTAAGATGCAGCACTCTGGAGCTGTGGTTTGCAAACCTGTTCCTTGGAGGCCTTGAGTCTTGCTGAGGTGATTCAAGGTTCCAAAACATTGGTTTGTAATATTATGTTTGGTAGTGTGGTAATTAAAGAAAACACTCAAACGTGCTGTCAAATTTTAACACATTGGAGACTATTGATGTGTTAACTTAAACTGCAAGGTTAATTTGCTTTTGTGCATTCCTCATTAAAATTACCCCTACTGTCTCTGTAAATATATTTGAAGGTTTTATAATGTGTACTGATTGGTGAAGTTGGAGCTCTGCCCTAATCTTTTAATGTTTTTAATTCCTGTGTGAGCATTTCAACACCTTTAAAATTAACCAGCGAGTCTTTTATTAAAGTGTTTGCCTAATGCACCCAATTAAGTAGTAAATATGGCTGAGATATAAGCTTGTTGCTTACTTTCTTCAGCAAGTAATGGTCAGTTATACAATGGCTACCAAATACAAAGTAATTTTTATGCATAAAATTATATAAGCAGTTTTAGTTTTTCTCATTCATTGGTTTTATTTTTTTAAATGCTATAATTTGAATGTATGAAATCAATCCTTTAAATTTATTTATTTATAAGTTTTATATATTAAGATCTACATAAAACTTTTGTTTGCAAAATTGGGCACCGACCCTTAACTGTGAGTGCAGCGGGAGCTATGGCGCAGTGAAATGGAAACTGGTAGAATGCGGTGGGGAAGTTTTGATCTACCTTCACTTCTAGTGTCACTGGTTTTGTGGGTTTGGGAAGTCACTTTTTTAGACCAGGGACAGTTGAAATAAGAGACATAATGTGGCATTGTTATTTAGGCATTAGAGGTCTGTTCAAAGTTCCAGCTGTTCATTCTGAATGACAATATTATAAAAATTATTATTTTTTTTATTAAATTAAATTACTAGGAAATAACTTCAGTTTTTTTTTTTTTGTCTGTGAATGATTCCTAAATTTCTTTATGTAGTTTTAACCAAATTTTGGTACTTATGTGGCTTTAGCTATGGAGTACAAACTAGATTCCTAATAAAGCCCAGAGTTTTCATAGCTTGTGGATAGATAAGGAAGACAGTGTCTTTGACAAGACTTCAGAATACAAGATGGCAGGTGACTTACCAAGGCGAAGAAAAGGGTATCAAGGAGATTGAGGTTGATTTTGGGTTTTTAGGCAGTTTTTCCGCACATGCTTGCCCTGTTGTAATAGAAAAATTAGTATTTGATTAAGAACTAATTTGAGAGAAGATTATGTAACATTGTGTTGAAAGGTCATTTCATACCTGATAAAATTATTGTACATTTTTGAGGCAGGCATTTGAAGCAAACATCTTGGGTTATGTCTGTCTCCTGTGTCACCCATTGACAGCAAAATGATGACAATATCATCTACATAACTCCCAGGTACCTTGATGTAGTCCCAAAATACAAAGGGATAAGAACTTCTAAGTAAGGAATCCTAGCTCACATAAAATCTGCTTTCTTTGCAAATAATCAGTTAACCTCTAATGTACTTTTGTACTTTTCAGTTAAAAAAGAAACAAACAAGTTAAGGCTATTATCCTAAATAAAAGAACACACTATGAGGGACATTTCAGAAATAGAGCTCTTGACAATATTTCAATTAAATATAGTCTTTCCCAATAGAACATTTGAAAAATATGTTTTCTTGTGTGCTTTATTTAAAATACCATATCTGTATTTAAAAAAAATAATTGACAGTTATAACATGTGTCAGTATTGAAATGTATCATAATAGGTTGTCTTCTGGCTTGTTTGAGGGGTTCCTTCTTCCTCAATACCAAAATATCAATATTTATAATTCATATCTTACAGTCCCACTTCCCACTCCCTTCTTCTTTAAATTGACTGCTCTTAATCTACACTGGTCAAAAAATTCTTATAATCAAAGTTGTTGTCATGGACAAAGTATAGAGGGAAAAGAAAATGAGTAAATGCCTGAGGATTTAATTTATCAATAAAGTCCATAGAATTGAAAATATCGATAATGAGTTTTATTTGAAATTTTCATTGTTTATTTGGAAGCATTTCCCAAGTAATTGGAACTGAGTGTAACTCTAACACAGCGTAACAGAATTTTCCAAACATTCTAGGTGACCTCTCTCTCTTTGGCAGAATAGTACTTTTCCTCCACCTCCATGTTACTAACCATAGTTCTGAATCTGCGAGAGTCAGAGCAGAGGTAAAGGGTAAGGAGACAGTTTACTCTGGTAGTACTATCTCAAAGATGGCAAGTGTTTGAACTCTGTCTTTGGAGACTCTGTGATCAAGTCCGAACTCTCTGTCTTTGGGGACTCCATATCAATATTTCCTTAGTGGCTTCTTTGGCATGATGTAAAATGACTCAAGCTGGCTTTATCACCATGTAGTCTATCTCTCCCTTTTCTTGGGCATCACAAAACTTTTGATCTGATAAACTGTAGGAGAAAAGGCTAACCCCCCATACAGGGACACTTTCTTTAGCTACACTTCTAAAACATCTGGGCAGCTGTTTTTTTATCCTCTAGATCAGGGATCAGGAAAACAGTGCTCATTGGACAAATCCATTTTATTACCTGTGTGTGTAAATAAAATTTTATTGGTACATGTGCCCTTTTATTTATATGTGGTCTATGGCTGCTTGTGTACAAAAAAGGCATAATTGAGTAGTTGTGACTGAGGTCATATGACCTGCATAATCTAAAATATTTACTATCTAGCTGTTTACAAAAAATGTTTGCTGACCCTGCTCTAGACATAGGGAGTTGAAGTCAAACTTTAGTCTCTTATGCTCTGCAAACATGTAGGGACACAGAATGAGCTCTCTGAGTGAGCTCACTCAAGACCCATTGGGAGGAGCTTGGACACTAGGTAAATCTTCTCCCAAAATCATCTTGTCATATTTTCTTTCTCTACTGTTTATCACTGATGCTTGTGAATTTTGAACAAAGCTTTAGATACTTGCTTTGACTTATTTAGAGGGTTGTCTATATTAGGAATTATTTTGACATATAATATTAGAACTTATTTTGACATCTAATAGTTCATAATTTAACACTTCAGTAGAAACCTCCAGATTAATATTTCATTATTAAAAAGATTTAGTAAGATGAGCTACCTCTTACCTCTCACTTCGTTTCTGTTCAATCTTATTAAACTGGAACTTCTTTTGTAGAGCCGTCTGTGCTTTGCTACATTTTCTTTTTCAAAAATTCTCCAGATAGTATTTCAAATTCTCCAAATTCTTCTTCACATAGAATGAAGAATGACTTACTTATTTGGGGAAAAATTAACAGAACACAGATGCTTCAATTAATTTGTTTCTTGGTATTGTGTCTGCCTCTTCGAAGAGTTGGGTGGTATTCCCGGATCTTGTTCTATTTTTGAGGGTATGTGGCCAGACCTTATACATTCTACAGGAAGATCTGGAGACCAATCCTTCTTCTCTCCCCATGTGAGAAGTGTGTGGGAGGCACCACTCTGGGTGGTTTTCTGTGTTGCAGTCCCAAACATTCCATTAGGCGTACCACCTAAAAACCAAGATTGGAGAGCAAGTATTGGTTGTGTCTTCATAGCTAAACTGAGCTCTCTATTCTTAACAGTAATAAAACTGATTTTTAGATCTCTATTTGTCATTTTGCTTATTTTGTTCTATACTCAAATTGTTGTGCGTCATTTCACTTTCTATACAGCTAAATTAGTAAGCAGTAGGCACTCAATTAAAACCAGCTCTTAATTTCATTATTACAAACCATAGGTTCTGATTTTATACCTAAGAATTTGTAATTAGCAAAGGGAAAACATCATTCAAAAGGATTATTCAATCTTTTCTCCTTTTACCACTTCTGTCCCCTTAATCTCTCTTTTGCTTTTAGCCTGATATTTTAAAAGTAATTTCAGAAGGTTTTCAAGACTTCTGGACTGAATGAGCCCTAACTAGCTTTCAGCTGAAACTTCTAAGTTCCTGAAAGGCTACAATTTGAATAATATGAAACAGTGTGTTATACAGGTACATAAAAATATATATTTGTATATGTTTATCAATATATGTTATAATTATTATGAAAGAAATAATCACTATTAATATTTACAATGTATATGTACATATATAGGGAGAATGTGCCACTCTAAAACAAACCAATTGATATTATATGTCCCTGGTGGGCATGAATTTCATTATTTTATCATTACAAATAGTATGTCATAACTTATGGCATTTTATTCAATTTGACACATTACAAATTGCTATTTCCATATAAATATGTTTTTAAAAAATTTAAAGTTAAAGCCGGAGGGTTTGGGAAATTTGACATTGCACTCTTACAAGTGGCTGACCTCATTTGTGCTTATCTGGAATAAAATGGATCTAATAATCTCTTGATTGTTTGTAAATCTCGAAGTCTAGTCCCTGCAGAAAAAAGTGTACACTGGTTGAATCAATATTTTATCCCCAAAAGACTGACAATAGCATTAACTTTTATATTGTATAAAATAAATAAAAAACAGTTAAAGTATTTGAGTTGCATTACAACTGAACTACTTTATTCACAGATGGCACCTCTCTTTTGAGATGCTTTATAACTTATCAAGCTACCTTAAATACTTTCTAGAACAAGGTAAGACACACAGTCAATGTCACATTTATTTCCACAAAAATAATAAATAAAATAGGCATTAAAAGAACACCTCTAACAGCAATTTTGGTTGACACAAGGAAGACCCTTTAAGGAATAATATACTAAAAGCAGCGGCACCATATTTCCCAGTTTTGAAATCTCATGTTGATATCTCAAGTTTCATTTGAAAGATTCTCTCACTGTCACTTGAACAATTTTTGAAAGTGGGGCAAGAGTTGCATAACTAAATGACAAAAGAAAAATACATTGAATCATACCATCTCAGAGCTGAAGATTTTCATAATTATCTAGAGTTAAGCCAGTTATTTAACACAAGAAACAAATCCAGTGTTGCGACTTGAAGACCCAGGATTTCTGACTGTCCATATTGTGTTTTCTACTAGATGATTCTTTAAAAAAAGTCAGCAAATACAATAGGGAACTGGTGATATTTATGTCAATCATATCATTGTTTCCAGATTTGCTTCATTAGCATTACCAAATATTTCATTCAACTATTTCTCTTCCATCTTTCCCTTCAAACACAACAATTTCCTTGGCAAATAAAGCATCCATAAGTACACTTGGGTCTATCTCTGGGGTTTCTGGCAATTGACATTTTAGGATAAGAGCAAAAATAAAGGGAGATGGCTTCGGGGCAAGATATCTTGGCAACATTCAATTTTTGTCTCATATAGAGGAACATGGCTTTCTCTCAGGATGCTGTGCTACAATACAAAGATTAGAGCAATTATGAAAGCCTTCTTTTTAGTCATCACAAATGATATTTAAAAATGAGCAATCTGTATTTTCTCCTCTATATACCTGTACAAAACTTTAACTTGGGACAATTTGTGGGGTAATTTGGGGTTATTCAGCCACAAAATAGCATTAAATACATAGAGACAGTTTAACAAAGTATTGCCCTTTAGAAAAATGTAATAGAACAACTATACAAAGATAATTTTAAAATGCATGCTTATGAATTACCTAAATAACAGTAAACACTGTATGTATTCTCAGTTCATTGCTTTCATACAAATAGATGCCTCTAAAATGCTTAAGACCGTCCTTCTTTCTTTTTATTTTCCTTTCTTTCTTTCTTTTTCTCTTCCTTTCTTTTGAAAATTTTGGTTTTTAGAAGAAGCAAAATTATATTATTATTATTATTTTAAAATGAATATAAATTTATAGATGCCAAAATGTAAATTCCCATCATCTTGTTCCCTCAGGCTCCATGCTGATGACAGTGATAAAATCCAGTGGATTGGTGATGCTGAAGACGGTTTGCAAAGAAAGTAGTTTGACTTCATATTCAAATATCTCATGGCGTTAAATAAAACACAGTTTCTTCCTTACCAATAATGGAAAATGATAAGAACCTGGCTTAGCTAAAATTGCTCTAGATAAATTATTCTTTTTGATGTAGAATGAAAACAGCAATTCAAATTCACAGTCATGCTATCCTGTTAACTTTTTCCCCTCATTGCTCCATTCCCAGATTGCTAACTTTAAAGCACAGATTCCTGGAATAGATAATTAATTCTATGTGGACAAAGCCATCACTGTATCTACTTTTCAGAAAGATGTTATTATGCCAGAAACATAAATTTAATCACAATTGTAACATTGAATTTTCCTTGAAACTGAGTAAAGGGAAAACAAATTTTTGCTTAGTTATTGCTTCCAATTTGCCAACTTGATATGATTCATTCTAAAACTGAAAGTACTGGGATCTCTACTACCTTTTACTAAGTGCATGAATTACATGAGAGCAGAGGAAGAAAAACATGTAGAAAGATTCACAATCCACTCAGATTACAAATAAATATTTCCTTAAAAATAACTTCCTATTTGTTAATCTGTTCTTCCTTATGAATTTCACCATATAGGGTAGTTGAAAAAAAAAAAAAAGACAAAATAATACTTAGACCTAACCAGTAACTTTAGTTCAGTTAATACTGTCTTTAGTATCTTTAGGTAATTTACTCTGTGTTTGAATAAATTATGCAAATGTCGGATATTTTCAGCATTCTAGTCTCACCTGGTACTGCTCCTAACCAAGATGGTGACTGACTGACTGCTTTGTGGGTGTATATCTAATATGCCTTGGTGTGGAACAAGACAAATGAGGTATACAAATCCATGTCTTCTGGATCCTCTTTCTACTTCAAAAGGACACATCTAGCTCAGGGAAAAAATACACTTTCATCCAAAGTTAGCAGCTGCCTCTGTTCTTGACATTCCCACATCTGCAGCACAAACCTAACTCTACCTCTATGTTTCCTTGGGGTCATTGGGAAACTACATTTCCTGCACACATCATGCTGACCAAAAAGAACAAAGGTCACCTAAATTGCTTTCTCCTGCTAAAGCCACTGAACAATTTTCCTGCACAGTACAGAGAATGCACGTTTTTGGAATTTCTCCTAAAAGTTTAGAGCCCATGTTACCATTAGCTCCTTCTCCCTCTTCTCGAATGCACTAATATAATGAGTTGAGATTTGTTCTTTTTTTTTTTTTTTCTTTTTTTGCGATACGGGGGGCCTCTCACTGTTGTGGCCTCTCCCGTTGCGGAGCACAGGCTCCGGAAGCGCAGACTCAGCGGCCATGGCTCACCGGCCCAGCCGCTCCGCGTCCCCTGCATCGGCAGGCGGACTCCCAACCACTGCGCCACCAGGGAAGCCCCGAGATTTGTTCTTTTTATTCCTTTATGATTATGTCTTCTTTAGTCCTTTCCTGGGCATATAGTAAACTCTAGTATGCCAGTGGTCAAGAGAGAGAGAGAAATTTTAAAATCCTTTTTATCCTGACTTTCAACTTGCTTGTCTATTATTTAGGAAGTCAGAAACTGAATATTTACTCTTTTCTGCGTTTGAATTTCTGATGTAACATTCCTATAGCTTCCCACTATTCCACCAGCTTCCTCTCCACCACGGGGGTGACTCAGAAAAGAACAGGATCACCAAGCGACAAAGAGAAAAATATAGAAATATATTTAGATTCATTCTCTTATTGTATATTTCACTACTAAATGTAAAAATTGATTAAACATTAATGTTTTATACACTGTGATGTTTATAAGAGGATTCATTGTTTACAGTATAACAGATTGTAGACTGTAACCTATTTTAACTCTAAAAGAAAGCTTAATATGTGAAGAAAAATGTAAATCAAGTAAATATAGTGGAGAAACAATTGGAAAAATTTGAAACAGAATAAGGTCATATAGTAAACTGAACATCAGATTTTAACTGTATTACTATATTGAACAACCTGGCTCAAACCTCTGCTTTGATTTCTATACATTACTTCTCTAGAGCAGACCTTCATTTTTGCTTCCCTGTACTAAGCATGCTTCCCATCCCAAATCCCTGCCTCTGTTTCTATCACGCTTTCTCCTATCCATAGTGCATGCTTAGTTTTCCCCAAACTCAATTATATGCTCAAATGACAGTGGCATCATTTTTTCTCAAGTAAGTTCTAAGTGTGTTTCTGTGGTATTAAAGCCTGATTGGCACTCAAAGTCTGCTACCACTTCATTGTTCTAGCTTTTCCTCTATGACATTTTTTTTTTCTCCTCTAGTACATAGTCATCAATCTGTTGTCCCCAGAGGCTTACATTATTTTCCTTCTTCTTTTCTCATTTTCTCCACAATTGCAATAATCTTTTTACTGATAATTCTCAACTTGCTATCTCCCACCCAATCCACTGGGCATCCTAGGTCATGTAGCCAACTGCATGCAATGTAAATATTTCAAAGCAGAGAGTACTGTACTAAAAGTGAAAGAAACTTCCCTCCAAATCTGCATGTTCTTCCGTATTATTTTACTTTTATTAATGGCCTCACTATCCACCTACTCTGTTCAATAGGGCAATATAACATCTTTACATCAGCTCTAATTCCAAGCTAACTTTTCAGGAAACTCTTCTTTTTTTTAGTTTTATTGAGGTATAATTACAAATAAAATTGTAACATATTTAAAGTGTACACCATGATGTTTTGATATACATAAACATTGTGGAAGGAATCCCACCTTAAATTTAATTAACATATCCATCACATATTTACTTTTTTTGTGTGTGTGTGAGAATGCTTAATTTCTCTCTCCTAGCAAATTTCAATTATATAATACAATATAATCAACTACAGTCACTGTGTTTCACATTATTAAGACCTTATTCATCTTATAACTGAAAGTTTGTACCCTTTTACCAACTTCTCCCTATTTCCCCTACCCCTTCATCCCTGGCAGCCACCATTCAACTCTCTGTTTCTATGAGTTTAACTTTTTCATTTCTTTTTAGGTTTCACATATAGGTGATACCACACAGTAGTTGTTTTTCTGTGTCTGACTTATGTCACTTAGCATGATGCCCTCCATGTTTATCCATTTTGCAAATGACAGGATTTTGTTCTTGTTTAAGGCTGAATAATATTCCATAAGTATACATAATATATATGTAGGAGTGTGGCAAAAGAGAAAAAAATAGTAAATATTATTTATAAGGATTTAGGATCTGAACACAAGAGGTTCAAAGAGGTTTTAGGGCAGGGAATGCTTTGTTATGACAAAGTATATGACATAGTATTTTCAGTTTGTGAGGTAAGAGCCCTGGCAAGTTTTAATGAACTGTTTTTGTGAATTTTAGGTGAACTGTTTATACAAAAGTGCCAACTATCATTAGTAGATACCTGATTTTCCAGATGAGCAAACTGCATGCTAAAAAAAACAAAAAAAAAAAAAACAAAAAAAACAAAAGGTTTCCAATCATTTCCTAAAAGAAATAGTAAAGTTATTAATGATTTATAGCCTTACCTCCTGGGTGAAAACTTTTTCTGAGCAGGCATTTACTTTGACACAGATGTTCTCAAATCTGAGACCCGACAGTTGTGATGATGCTGGTGAGCTCGATTCTCAATCCCTGCCTTGTGTCATTATCCACTCTGAGCTGAATTCAATCAGTTTTCATTCACTTGTAAACTGAGAACCAAGAAGGCCCATATTATAACAAGAGAAAAGACCCGACCCATGTTGAAGAGAATGCAGAACAGATATAGGGTATTAGCCAAATGACCTAATTTAATTATCTATTTGTTTTCCTGGATCTTTTTCATGTCAGGAAGGTCTCAGGATACGAGTACTGCATTCTTCCCCTAAGATGACACATATTCCTTCTTAAGAAGTTAACATTATATCTAGGGATGTCCTGCTGGGCTTGTTTGTCCAATTGAATAAATTTCTAGGGCAAAAAGTTCTCTGGCCTCAGTGATCTTGCCTGGCTTTAATCATGATCTGAATCACAGAAGGAAGAATTTTTCCTCATTTTCTAGGCCCTTTGTAAAGCATGAAATGAAGGGAATTGAAGACAGTCCAGAATTCCTTTCTGTTGGTTAGGTTTTGTGGTCATGGATCATGGGCTAGATATTTGCCATCTTGAATTAGGTTATTAAATAATGTCTATACTTTATGTTGTTTTTTGATAAGAGAAATCAATATGTATAAATGGACCCTGGGTCCGTTTGAATATGAGACTATCAGGAATGCTGGCAACAGTCTACCAAGGTAAGTCCCTGTCCCGTCTGCTTGTAGTAACCTGTAGGTTTTGGTACTAAAAATTTAATACCTGTTATTGAGGGCCACCGAGCTATCTAGTTTTCAGCAAAAATTCCATTAAAGGTAGCTAGGTAGTATTGTACATTTTCAATATCATTCAGCAAGAGGAATCAGGTGCCAGACAGCAAGAGATCATGCTAAAGATCTGAGTCAGAAAATCCACATAAATAGTGAGACTTCCTTTTAAAGTCTATAAAAGTAAAAAAGATTCAATAGATATATAATATATTTTGTAATTTCTTCCCAAATTCAATATTTATGAAAGTTTGGTTACAGAAATAAGCTCCTACAAAAGGTCCCCAGATTTTTTTCCTATATGCGATATTAGAGAGAGAGTTATGTGTTTAGCTGTCTTTTTGTGATGTTTGCTTCTGAAATTGTGTTTACTATTTTAGAACATTAAACTTGGAACTATTTGTTTCATTACCACAGAGTTGGATGACTCCCTGAGGAATATGTATATGCAGACCATAAAGTTGATTAGGTTTTAGATTTTAGCCAAATTATAAACAAACTCTAGCCAGAACTAGACTTATACAAGGAAGTAACTAGGAATGCAACAAGCAATATTTAGAAAAAGGGCATCCTAGGTATCATAGTTAAGAGCTAATTAGTGTCTGTTGAAATTAGAATGTTAAACCAGCAAAGAGAAAATAAAATATTTATGAAAATTAAGAATATTAGCGTATTTTAAAGCCTGATACTCTGCTGTTTCAGTCATCTGGATCTTGTTCTCTGGGTCTTGGTAAGAAACTTCAGATTTACACGTGAACCTTGAAGCTGTCAGCTTCTGAAAATTTCAAGAATTCTCAGTTTAAAGTGTCCGTCCTTCTACTGATATGAGGATGGTTGTGTCCCTTAAATGAATAATATGATTCCAAAGACCAACCTCTTTGAGGTTTTTTCACATGTTGGCAATATTTTTTCCATAGGAGTTTGCAGGTGTTTTTTTTTAATTTGTTTGTTTGTTTTTTTCCTCTGATTTCTCTTCCAGAATATCAGGTCTCCAGGATTCTTATTATGTGAGGGTTGTTAAAACAATGTTGAGGAAGGTTCAGCTACATCCTGATAAGAATGGGTATTTTGCACAAGTCCCTTAAAGGATTTGGGCATGCCTGTTCGTAGTGGAACAGGTTTATAGTCAGAGTGATCTTTTAGATGGATGGGTTGACTTATCATTAAATCATAAAGAGAGAAGATGAATCACAGAAGGAGTTTTTTTTTTTTTTTTTTTTACATTAAAACCAATAACACATCTTAGGCCATGGAAGATCAAGATTCACTTAAGTGCTTTTCAAATTTTAGTTTCGAAATTACATTTGTTCTTTCCAACTTTCCTGAAGATTGAGTATAATTTGAACAGTGAGATTTCTGAGTATGTAGCAAGGCTTTGCAATTCTCTGTAATATCAGTAACTCTAAATTGACACTCCTTTCACTGGAGAGAGAGACTGGAAATCCCCAGATTTGGAATGTAACAATACTTTTGCTAACATTAGATCAGTAGCCTTCCATTAAGTAAAAGCTTCAATCTATTGTGTAAGTAAGCAAACAGTGACCAAAATGTATTTAAAATTCATTGCAGGGAATACATTTTGAAACTCATTTGAATGTGTTCACAGGTACCCTAAGACTAGCCCTCTTTTCCATATCCCATCTTTACAGGTGTACTGGGATAATGGTGATGACAGAGGAGACACAATGCAGAGATTCCTCAGATAAAGCCCCCACTTCAATATTGGTTGAATATAATACCATAATTGTTGTTGCTGTGGTAGAAAAGTCAGCGTAAAATCATTGCAATTTTTTTTTTTTTGAGGGAATAGGAAGTATTTTCATGTAATATAAAACCAGGTTTCTCCTAATATTTCTTTTCTTTTTTTTTTCTTCCTTCCTTTCTTCCTTTCTCCTTTCCTCCTTCCCCCCCTTCTTTCTTTCTTTTTTTCTTTCTTCCTTTCTTTCTTTTTCTTTCTTCCTTCCTTCCTTCCTTCCTTCCTTCCTTCCTTCCTTCCTTCCTTCCTTCCTTCCTTTCTTTTTCTTTCCTTCTTTCTTTCTTTCTTTCTTTCTTTCTTTCTTTCTTTCTTTCTTTCTTTCTTTCAATTGTGGTTACCAGTCACTGGCATTCCATAACAACTTCTTTGAACTTCTTTAAAGAATTGGCTTTTTGGAATTTTAAGAGGGCCAAGATCTTAATTAAAGCTCCAGTCTTTCATAAAGATTACCTAAAATCTTTCCCTTTGCTTTCAAGTTATCCTTTTGTGTGCAAATTCTAATTTTATAATGACTATCTACTTCAAAAGTATTAGGCATAAAGAGTTCTTTAATCTACTGGATATTCTGAATTGGAATTATTGGTGATATCAAGAATGCTTTTTGTTTCCAAAGCACTACAAAATCACATATTACATGCAAAACATGTCTGCTACTACAATAAATGTTAGCTCTCTGATCTCCAGCCGTTTGTCATGATCCAGGGTGTGCAGTGTATTCTGCCATCTGGCCTGATTTAGTTTCTAGTAAAGGGTCATATACTGTGAATAAGTTGACTTCTGTTTTTATAAGTCTTGAAAATTTCCTATTCTGATCTTAAGACTAGACTCATTACCAAGCAATATTATATCTATTTTCTATAGGAATTTTTAAAATAATTCTGTTTAGAGCATGGATGATAATCCTTGGCAGAGTCAAGTCAGTTATTTGATTCCCCTTATTTTGATTATGGAAATAAGGTGCCATGATTTAAAGAATTACATTGATGCTTAGAAATGTGCGAGGGAGTAAGAATTTTATAGGCGATAAACCTACTTGTTAATAAATATTGAGCTTTTAGACAAGAACAAAGACTGATCAGCATGGGGAGCCATCAATTTTAAAACAAAATCTAAACTCCATTTCATAGAAGCTTCCATTATTTGAGCTAAAGCTATTATTGCTGTAAAACAGGGTAGGTAGGCTTTTGCCACAGAGTGAAAAAGGAATGCTGGGGGTTTCCCTGGAGGTGCAGTGGTTGAGAGTCCGCTTGCCGATGCAAGGGACACGGGTTCCTGCCCCTATCTGGGAAGATCCCACATGCCATGGAGCGACTGGGCCCATGAGCCTGCGCGTCTGGAGCCTGTGCTCCACAACGGGAGAGGCCACAACAATGAGAGGCCTGCGTATCACAAAAAAATAAATAAATAAAAAGGAATGCTGTAATAAACCATTGGTATCTGATCATTCCTATGAAGTTGAGTCAGAATAACATGAGGTTATTTATGAATGGATGGGAAATAAATCATAAAATGTTTGCTCCTGCTTAGGGGGTTCAATTATTGAAAATTTGGTTAAATTATACACATATATAATGATTTCAGAAAAGTAATGGACCAATTGCTTATATTGCATCAGTGTGATCAAGGAAAGTTCTCATTATTTCTTGACCAGAATGAGAGAAATTTTAATGATGTGAAGTATCTCATAATTGAAATATTTGCATTCTTGGAATATATTATGTCCTGGAATAAGTCATATCTTTTGTTTTGACAAAGTATAACTTTTTCTTAAAAGTGCTATGTTCCTTTTGAGCTGATTAAATATATTGAATCAATCTTGGGCACCACATTATCAATAGAACATAATGAAAGTTGATCCTTATGTCAAATAAGAAAATCATGGGAAAATTTAACATGATTAAGGTCCTGTGAAAAATGGAGTGTCTCAATAAACTTCTGAGGCATCATTCTGCTGGTATATTTTAGACCTTCACAGAAAAAGGTCAATAAGAACTTAATTAGTTTAATGAGGGGAGCACTAAGATATAAAGCAGAGTACGTATATACAATTGTAAAATGTGTAGGCTTAGGTAGCACTGAAGATAAAATACTACTTGGATTCAGTATCACAGAAAGCAGGGGATTACTGTTTTCCTTTATGGTCCTGGAGTGTTGAACAAATCAATATCTTTTCCTGTTGTGTTTTGTTACTTACAGTGAAAACACACTGAATAGTATTACAGTGATTGGTACAAGTATGATGTCTCTTTTCTATCAAGCTTCCAATGATTAGTTTCAAGTCCTTCTTTGCCTTCTTGTTTTAGGGGAAAATCTGCAAGTTGGGTAAATATATGTACAAGACAATCTAAACTTCAATATATTCAAAATCAGTAAGTCTGTTAATATCAGCCAAATGTTTGGACCATAAACTCTTGGAAATCTTCAATTTGGACTTAATTTAGACACAAGCAAAATAGTAGATCAAGATTTGAACTACCTATGACCTGATTACAAACAAGAGAATCTTTGGTTATCTCAAGAAAGAGGTCTTCAGGAGAACACAAGAAGTAATTCTATTTACAAAATAAAACCATTTTTATTAAGTTAGCATGTGTAGTTTCACAAGAGAAATAATAATATTCTTTGGTTGGAGGCATGCTGATGAGATTTATTGGCTGATAAATGGGTAATGTCTGAAATTTGCTATATAAATTTCTACCACCTGAGTGGTCATTCTTCCCAGAGAGAGTTTGTGTGATAGTGGCAGAATTTAAGGTTAATATTGCAGTATGTGATATTAATAAAAAGTTTCTAAGTTTGTTTGTTAATATTTAAAGAAAGTTCTTCTGGAGAATTTAAGAGAAAACTCAATTAAGTGCTTGGTTCCCTCTCAGAATACCTGCATTTTTTACCCACATTATCTTTTTTTGTCTTTCCACTTCTTATCTAGCATAGAACAATTGCAGACAGTGAGGCTCTGCATTAGTCAGGGTTCTGCAGAGAACAAGAGCCAATAGAATGTGTATATACTGTAAGGAATTGGCTCATGTGATTCTGAAGGCCAGGAAGCCCAAAATCTGAAGCCTGGTCGCAGGCTGGCGACCCAGGGAAGAGCCAATGTTACGGTTGCATACAAAAGCTCTCTACTGAAAAAATAACTCTTGCTCAAGGGAAGTCAATCTTTTTGTTCTATTTAGGACTTCAGCTGATCAAATGAGGCCCACTCACATCATGAAGAACAACCTGTTCTACTTGAAGTACACCAATTTAAATATTAATCTCAACAAAATACCCCCTAATAGAAACATTCAGAACAACGTTTGACCATATATCTGGGCAGCATGGTCAAGTTAGCATTAACCATACAAGATCTAAAAGAATAAAGCTATTGACTCTTGTACTTTTAAAAATTTATTTCCTTTTTCAAGATATCTTTACAGAGTAAATGTGTAATTCAAAGTTTCCCCAAGTGGCCATTGTAATTTTGGTGAAATTTTGACATTTAGAAAGATAGTTGACTAAAGGCAAAACTTGTCCTATAAGATGCCAATCTGACAAGACCTTTGGGACTTGTTGGCCCTTGAGAGTGAGACAGATTTATTGCATCTATTCTTATCCTCTTGTCTATGAACTTCCTCTGAAAAACTGGCAACAAGAAGTGGAAAGAACAATCCAAGAAATAAATGATGATGCTGTTAGAAAAAGGACAGATTTTTACCAACCTAAGACCAAAGAAAAGGCTTTTTTAAATTGATGAGATAAGCAGATTACTTTTAAAATGTTTCTTTTATTTCCAGGAGACAAAATTATCTTAGAATTTGGGAGCTTGATGAAAGAAATAGGTGCTCAGACTCAAAGTGGAACCTACTTCACCCTCATGGTCAGAAAGTCATTCCAAGAAGAAGACTCATGGGGCTTCAAGTAATGCAGTTTTCTGTAAGTCTTAAGCCTTAATGGCCATTTTGGCAAGACCTCCAAGGTCGTCCACTGTTAACTACTCAATATTATTTGAATTAGCAAAAGAAAAAATAAAAAAAGCAGTGCTGAATGTAGAGATTTACAGCTTCAAAGGAGAACTACACCTTGGCAGAGTCTTAATAATAATTCAAAATGGGAAAGTTAGGATAAGATATTAATGAGTTTTGGGGATATTAGTTTGATGGATTCAACACATCATACAAGACAGGGGATTTGTTAGTGAAGTCTGTAACATAATAGATTAGAATTGGTTCATGTGGAAAGATGCAGGCCTTAAGACAAAGTTAGATGAGAAAACTGTTCTGATAACTGAGCTTATTGTCAGGTGGAAAAAAAACATTGTCTTGTTGAGACAACAATTTGTTTAATGAAGCATCTTAGACATTTTGAGAAAGAATTCAAATAAAATATTACATTTATTAATGTGTTTATATTTTTGGTGTTAGTTTTAAAAATGGAAAGGATTCTACTGAATTTTATTGTATATTTTATAGTTGCCTTTTTAAAAAATTGAAGTATTGTTGACTTACACTGTTATATGAGTTTCAGGTGTACAAAATATTGATTCAATATTTTTATAGTTTTTACTCTATATAAAAAAGTTATTATACAATGTAAAAATAAAGTTATAAAATATTGGCTATAATGAATTTTAATAGTTAGCTTTTCCAGGGGGCAATAACAACATGTAATTCTCTGGGATTCATGAAGAGATTCTTTTCACAATCACGAATTTCTTAAGGGAAATTTAATTGTATTAGTTCTGTACCATCTTAATGACAAGGGGTTTTATTAACCTCACTTGGAAAATGTTAAAATCATTTAAAGCTATCTTACTGTCTTTGATTTGAATTTTCCTGTATATTTATGAATGTTGATTAAAAAGGAAATTTTTTTAATCTAATTTTTAAATAAAATATTATATCACTCTCTTTCCTCATAAAGTTCTTTTTCTGTTCATACTCTTATGGAGATAATTATTTTTCTCAGAAAGTGTGAAAGCTACTTATCTGTAGAGAATAACAATAAAAACAACACAACTCCTTAGCAAATGTGATAAAAATTAATTAAAAATTCATAAAATATCCATAATGGATAGAGCAATAGTACATTCATTCCAATGTCTACTTATTAGATAATGTATTAACACTTCATTTTATTTTACATAAGTTCAGCCATTCAGCCACATGACTTTTCAAAACTTGATAAAATATCACTTTGTGCAGCTTGGTTTTAATACACTTTTGCCTAATAAGTAAACAATTGCTGATCCAGAGAATTTACTCTCATCAGCTTGATAATCATAATGAGTCTCTACTGAAACTTTTTATTTCAGTAACAACTAACCAGAGTTAATTTCTGTATTATCTTTTTTGTGACATTTTCAATAGCATAGAATAGATGTTGCTTCTTAATAAGCCCTGACCTTTTCCATCTCTCTTCTAATTTGTTATAAAGGACAGCTGAATATGTCCCACTATTTCTTGCATTCAAAATGAAAATGCACTGTAATAAACATACTAACTTTTAGATTATATATTATCAAAAATATTTCTGATTTTTATCTAATTTAATAATTCTTGGTTAGTTAATATCTGAGAAAGGACCCAAATAATATTTGAATAAATTACTTAGTATCCTGTATTTGTGACCCACACCTCAGTAATGATTCAAATACTGATATATTGCTCTTGACTGTCACACTGTTGACATTTCAGATTTCCATGATATCAATGCGTCACAAGATACTAGAGGGTGAATGAAAAGTTGAATACCCACAGCAAATATCTAAAATAATTTATCTACATTGTAATGACACATTATTGCACTTTTGAAGGCATCAAAATCTGTAGGATTTTATGTAATTATTTATATTAACTATAACTATTTAAACAAATAATTAAAAAATCTTTAGAACAAAATCTGTAAATATTGTATATTTAAAGAGCTATCTTCCATCTAAATAATAAAAATGTATAAGAAAACCTAGATTTAGGTTTTGTTTACCTGTCTGACATATAATGATTTTAAAGATATATGGTAACACCATATAGCTGCTACATTTATTGTAAACACTGGTTACAGTGACATGATTTTGCTCTTTTGAATGTTAATAACTGAGTATTTAAAGAAAATTTCAATGAATATATCATGAAAAAACGTAATTTTTATTTGTTTTGTAAGACTACTCTTCAATAAAATAGAAACATCTAGCTGAGGGAAAAAATGCTTCTAGAAATACTTCTTTTTGCTGTTGTTTGCTTCATGTTTGTAATCCCATGGCTTCCTAAAAGTGAAAGTGATAAATTACTATCAGTCTATGAGAGCTTTTTGATGTGTCCCTTTGTACATGAGAAACTAAGTTGAGACACCTGAACTCATTTCTCTTGGGGTTTTGAACAACTATAAAAAATGGTTTCATTTTGGACTTTGTAAGGTTCTCTGAAATGAAAATGCCATTATGTGAGGACAGCATATCAATCTAATTTTCTACCTGGATCCCCAGTCTCATCTTTTCCCAGTTGAGACTGTTTTATAATATGCAAGATATCAGTCTTACTTCACAATTTAGTAATATTTTCTAAGTGACTTTTATATTTGTATCAACAGGGATAGAACATAACAGACTAATTTAAATTGTTACTAATGAATTTTTCTAAAGCCATGAAAACAGGAGCATTGTAGCATGTGGGTGCTGTGGTTTCTTGTGAGCATGGAAGATATACCAGCCAAGATTACACCATAGACAGCTCCCCAAAAAGTAAATGAGTAGATGGAAGCAAAAAGCTACCATTACGTCTTGTTTAAAAACAAAAAAAGGAAAGCCTTAAATTGTGTAACAATTTTATGCAAAGGTGAGAAACAAAAATATTGTTATCTTGATTTCTATTATATTTTTGTGATTGTTTTTGTTTTTGTGGTACATGGGCCTCTCACTGTTGTGGCCTCTCCCATTGCAGAGCACAGGCTCCGGACGCGCAGGCTCAGCGGCCATGGCTCACAGGCCCAGCCACTCCGCGGCATATGGGATCTTCCCGGACCGGGGCACGAACCCGTTTCCCCCGCATCGGCAGGCGGACTCTCAACCACTGCTCCACCAGGGAAGCCCTATATTTTTGTGACTGAATATAGATTTGATAGTTCAGAGGAAAAGGGAAATAACTATACGATAACATCTTTTTATTGTCCTAAAAGAAGAACTTAGGAAATTTTAATATTATATTAATTTAATAGGAATTGCAACTTTAAGGCATTGACACACAAAATTTTGCTAAAAAAGAAATCTCAGATTTGAAAATAAGAGTATCATGATCTCTGTTTTCAATTTATCTAGACATTTGTAAGTGCTTATTATAAATGTTTATAAATGTTTCTTTTAATATATTTATTGAAACATGTCAGGATTCTGATGGGATTAAGTGTATACATGTATATACATGTACAAATTGATCTAAAGTTTCATTACTCTGCCAGCATTTTTTCCTGCAAGATTGAGTGTCTATATTCTGGGCAAGAGTTTTATTTAATCGGATGTAACTAAAGCCTTAAGGATTTCATGTAAAATTTTGTGTTGTGTGTATGTCTGTGTGTGTATGTGTGTGTGCAGCATAGAAGATATATGGTTATTGTCTTATAAAAGATAATAAGCCAAAAAAGTCTAAAACCAGTAATCTCTAAAATAATTTCATGATGCTAGAGCTTCCATTATCAAAATTATTCAGTACTCCATTCTAGCATATGGATGTGAGGCGAAAAGAACTTCTTTAAATTTGCTGAAGTATGCACAGGTATTTTAGAGCATTGTTCCTAAGAATAAGAATGCAAGGACAACCTTCATCTCAGTTATTCATATCAACCATGGTTCCCTCAAAAGACAACACACTCGACCTGTATTTCTGAAAACCTTAATTGAAGTAGCTATTTATATGGTCATAGATGGAATCAACTGGTTTTATAGGTTTCAAGCCACTCCAGGACTAGTAACAGCCAGAAACCATTTCCAACATTGAATCCCAGTGTGAATTTAGTTACATGTCAGAAGCTATAATTCAAGAGGGATGCAGTTACTTTCAGAACCACATGAAAACAGAGTGGTAAGGGGCTTCATAACCTGAACTCAGCCTTTTCCTTCATTTGACCTCTGCTAGATGCCTTCATTGCTTGAAGCCAACCAGTAGCCAGAGAGAAGGGAAACCAGGGTTATGTAATCTGTACAGCACTCAGTCTCCCAGCATTCAGAGCAGGAGAGAGAAAGGATGAAACATGAGTTGAAAGGTACCAAAGGAGAATAATCAGCACAAGGTACTATTTTCTCAAAATGCTGATTGAAATTTATTTCAAACAAAACCACTCAATCAAAATTCCTAGAATTAGAAGACAAGAATCTGCATATTGTAAACAGTGCCAAGGTGAACTTCTGCATATTAAAGTTTAGAAACCTGAGGAGAATCATCTGGAATATTCCCAGCAAAACAACTATATTTTTCATATCTTTGTTTATGAAAATATTTTTTTTTTTTTGCGGTACACAGGCCTCTCACTGCTGTGGCCTCTCCCGCTGCGGAGCACAGGCTCTGGATGCGGAGGCTCAGCGGCCATGGCTCACGGGCCCAGCCGCTCCTCAGCATGTGGGATCTTCCTGGACCGGGACACGAACCCGTGTCCCTTGCATCGGCAGGTGGACCCCAACCACTGCACCACCAGGGAAGCCCTATGAAAAGATTTTAACAAAGTTCATCCAAACAAACGAGCTCTTCATTCCCTAAGATGAATTGCATGATCTTCTTAGAGAATGTTCTCATTACTGCTGGCAATTTTTGAAATAACAGGGTTTTCTTTCTCTTACAACTTGTATGAAAAATATCTGTTTAGCCTGATTGTTAAATTAGGTTACTACTCATACTGTATTTCTACTACAAAAAAACATGATCTTGCTTGTAAAATTACTTTAAACTTGGATAAAACATTAATATCAACAATTATTTCATTAACAGTGCCTAATCTTACAGTATAAACTTCATAAAGGTAATATTGCGACTTAATGCAAATATATAAAATAAAGATGGTCAATGATTTTTCTTAACTCATTAATTAATGAGAAAACCCATAAGATGTTAAAACTTCTCCAAAGAACATTTGACAGTTCAAGCAGTTTAATGAAGAAATATTAGGAAAAGATTTTTGGATTATTTTCAAAATTAGTTAATGTCCAACAGGGCCATAAACCACAGTCTTTATTGTTATTGATCCCAGTGGATGATAAATACTTCCATCTTTAATGACCAATCTACAAGTCAACCTGTGCCTCTGTAGAGTTATAGACAGTAACACATCAGTCCCAATGTTGTGCTTAAAAGACACCCAGTATTCTCTTTTACCAATTTCTGAATTTAGAATAATTTTGCTGACAATAATAACCACCCCTAACATAAATGTCAAGTCAAGAGATCTATAATGATATTTAGGAACATAGGCACTTCATCTTTATCTAAATACTGTAATTAAGTTGAAACTCTGCTGGATGATATTTATTTAAGACATATTTAAGATGTATCTTAAATAAATTAGATATATTTAATTGAGATAAATATATTCAACTGTTCTTATATGAAGAGTTGCAATGGAGAAAATCACAAGCAGGAAAGGAAGGTGAAATATTAGTAATTAAATTTAAAAAAATAACATCTAGATCTCCGTGATGGTAAAAGATCTTGAAGAACCGGCTGAAGGTGGAAGCAGCACTGTGGCTATAAAGGAAAAGAGGTGTCAAAGAAAACACTGGGGGCTTCCCTGGTGGCACAGTGGTTGAGAGTCCTCCTGCCAATGCAGAGGACACGGGTTCGTGCCCCTGTCCAGGAAGATCCCACATGCCGCAGAGCAACTGGGCCTGTGAGCCATGGCCGCTGAGCCTGCGCGCCCGGAGCCTGTGCTCCGTAGCAGGAGAGGCCACAACAGTGAGAGGTCCGCATACCGCAAAAAAAAAAAAAAAAAAAAAAAAAAAAAAAAAAAAAAAACCCACTGGTTTTAATAATCTCATAATACAGATAATTGTCTAAAGGAATTCCATGCACACAGGGTAGTAACAAAATAAATATATAAATACCATGTGGTAAGTTAATGCCACAGCATATAACAAAACAATAAAGGTGGTTCAGAACAGAAAAGCCAGGAAGACTTTCTGAATCAAGTAAAATTTGAAATGAGACTTGTAGGAGAATAAAATTTGTATTGTAAGAGGATATCTGAAGGGCAATACATTGGAAGAAATAGAAATGATTCATGTCTTCATTCACTCCCGAATATTAATAAAGTTCTGATTCTGTAACAGGCATTAGCTGGCAACAGAAAATATAATGATGAGCTAGATGGAGGTATTACTTGTTCTAATAGAACTTTTATTATAAAGTCTGCTAACAGTTAACAAGTTGCTATGTTGACTATAGTTTATTTTTTAAAACTTCAGTGTATAAGGAAATAATATCACTAGACAACCTGTTAATACAGCAAAGCCCTGTTAATCACAGTTCGCTATAGTAAGGGACAGCACAGCTTTCACAGAATCTTGGGAGTGTCTTGGAAGGGGGAAGGAGGTTGAGGATAATTATATAGCGTTTTGTCCTGAGATCAAATGTTTTACGAGGATCCATCAAATTAGAGCTTGTTGAGATTGGGCAAAGTGTGGAAGGTTATAGTTTAGGATTTGTTAATCTGCAAAAAGAGGGTCTTGAATGATTCTTGATTGTTAAATTGCTGCTTGATAGGAAATGTTCACCTAAGCTGAGTAGAATATTGTCCCAGTTAAAATAATCTGCAGGAATTTCTGGAAGCAAAATATGATGTTACATAATTGGTTTATAATCTTATCTTTCTTTATCAATTTCCTAGAACAAATAACAAGACACAGATGACCTCAGTTCTCAGTCTTAAGAGAGAAGAGCTATGTCATAGTGATACTAATGGTCTCAGTTGGGGATGGGGGGAGGTGAGAGAGAGGAAAAATGCTATGTCACATTGATATTAATGGTTTCAGTATGTTTATATGTACACTCATTACACACATTCATGTGTGTAAATACACTCAACTGTCTAATGTCCTAATCAGGATTACATTCTACTGTACTTACTAAATAGTATCTTAAAAACACTCCAGAAGAAGCTACAACAATCTTTTCATTCAGTTTTATTTATTTCTGATAAATATAAGGTACCTTAATAATGAACAATATCAATGTTAAAAATAAATTTATGTTAACTAAGTGAGTAGTGTTCAAAATAAGTGTTTTAGCTAGTACTGAATAGATACCTCTATCCTTACCTGAAGAGTGTATTAAGATCTGACGAGCCCACTTGTCTATGTTCTTTGAAATGACACTTGATATTTAAACCAGAAATAGTACTGCATTTGCCCATGACCTAGAAGATTACTGATAACTTCCTTTTACTCTGTGGTTAATTGACCATCTCTAATAGCATACTGTTTGATTTGATTCTAGTACATCTTTTAGGCAATGAACTGATGAAGTACCTAAATTGACACAGAATCCTGCAAGTGGATACTAAATTCTTCTGGATTTTTTTGTTTGTTTGTTGGCTTTTTTTTTTTCCTTACAAATGTTAAATGTGTGGCAGAATTCCATCTGAGACTCATTTTTCTTTGTGCCCTAAGGAGTTAGGAAGATATATATATTCCTCATTTCCTCTGTTAGATTATACAAATAATTATGAAAAACAATAATTTAGGGCCTCTTTGTCTTATGGCAGATTATAACAGAATAAAAAAATAAATTAATTAATAGTGTGTGATAAAACCCAAAGAAGAGGAATGTATCAGAGAGAATGATGAGGAAAGTTATTTCTAAGGGTTGGCATTTAAGTTGAAGGATGAAAATGATATCTATATCACTATCGATATATTAGGGAATATAGAGGAATTACATTCTGTTTTTCAGAGAAAGAGAATGAGAAGGAAAATTTATTGTAAAGAGCTTGAAGCAGTAAGAAAACATGATATGATCCAGAGAATGTCAGAGGGCTTTTAAGACAAGAACAAATCGAGAGAATGGTGAGAGAGCGTCAAGATGGCAGAAGAATAAGACGTGGAGATCACCTTCCTCCCCACAAATACACCAGAAATACATCTACATGTGGAACAACTCCTACAGAACACCTACTGAACGCTGGCAGAAGACCTCAGACCTCCCAAAAAACAAGAAACTCTCCATGTACCTGGGTAGGGCAAAAGAAAAATCAGAGACGAAAGAATAGAGACGGGATCTGCACCAGTGGGAGGGAACCATGAAAGAGGAAAGGTTTCCACACACTAGGAAGCCCCTTCATGGGCGGAGACTGCAGGTGGTGGAAGGGGGAAGCTTTGGACCCATGGAGGACAGCTCAGCAACAGGGGTGTGGAGAGCACAGTGGAGAGATTCCCACAAGAGGATTGGTGCCGACCAGCACTCACCAGCCTGAGAGGTTTGTCTGCTCACCCGCTGGGACGTGTGGCAGCTGGGAGCTGAGGCTCTGGCTTCAGAGACTTTTTCTTGCCTCTTTGTTTTCTGTTGTGTGAGGAGAGGGTATTAAGAGTGCTGATTAAAGGAGCTCCGAGATGGGCATGAGCCACAGCTATCAGCACGGACCCCAGAGACAGGCATGAGATGCTAAGGCTGCTGCTGCAGCCACCAAGAAGCATGTGTGCAAGCACAGGTAACACTCCACACCTCCCCTCCTGGGAGCCCATGCAGCCCCAAACTGCCAGGTCCCTGTGATCCAGGGACAACTTCTCCAGGGGAACACATGGCATGTCTCAGGCTGGTGCAGTGTCATGCCTGCCTCTGTCACCGCAGGCTCACCCTGCACTCTGTACCCCTCTCTCCCCATGGCCTGAGTGAGCCAGAGGCCCCTAATCACCTGTTACTTTAACCCAGTCCTATCTGAGCAAAGAACAGACACCCTCAGGCGACCTACACGCAGAGGCAGGAACAAATCCAAAGCTGAACTCCAGGAGCTGTGCGAAAAAAGAAGAGAAAGGGAAATCTCTCCCGGCAGCCTCAGAAGCAGTGGATTCAATCACCACAATCAACTTGATGTACCCTTCATCTGTGGAATAGCTAAATAGACAAGGAATCATCCCAAATTAGGAGGTGGACTTTGGGAGCAATGATATATATTTTTTTTTCCTTTTTTCTCTTTTTATGAGTGTGTCTGTGTACGCTTCTGTGTGTGATTTTGTCTGTATAGCTTTGCTTTTTACCATTTGTCCTAGGGTTATATCTGTCAGTTGTTTTTTTTTTTTTTCTTCTTCTTCTTCTTCTTCTTCTTCTTCTTCTTCTTCTTCTTCTTCTTCTTCTTCTTCTTCTTCTTCTTCTTCTTCTTCTTCTTCTTCTTTTTTAGTATAGTTTTAGTGCTTGCTAACATTGGTGAATATGTTTTTTGGTTTGGTTACTC
The DNA here is from genome assembly GCF_949987515.2 of Delphinus delphis. Classification (NCBI taxonomy): domain Eukaryota; kingdom Metazoa; phylum Chordata; class Mammalia; order Artiodactyla; family Delphinidae; genus Delphinus; species Delphinus delphis. The sequence goes on from NC_082700.1 coordinate 37,252,004, forward strand.
TCTTCTTTCTTTCTTTTTTATTACTTTTTAAATTTTATTTAATAATTATTTTTTATTTTAATAACATTTTATTTTTTTCATTTTATTTTATTTTATTTTATTTTATCTTTTTCATTCTTTCTTTCTTCTTTTTCTCCCATTTATTCTGAGCCATGTGGATGACAGGTTCTTTGTGCTTCAGCCAGACATTGGGGCTGTGCCTCTGAGGTGGGAGAGCCAAGTTCAGGACATTGGTCCACCAGAGATCTCCCAGCTCCATGTATCAAAAGTTGAATATCTCCCAGAGATATCCATCTCAATGCCAAGACTCAGCTCGACTCAATGACCAGCATGCTACAGTGCTGGACTCCCTATGCCAAACAACTAGAAAGACAGGAACACAACCCCATCCATTAACAGAGAGGCTCCCTAAAATCATAATAAAATCACAGACACTCCAAAACACACCACTAGACATGAACCTGCCCACCAGAAATACAAGACATAACCTCATCGACCAGAACACAGGCACTAATCTCCTCCACCAGGAAGCCTACAAAACCCAGTGAACAAACCTTAGCCACTAGAGGCAGACAAAAAAAACAATGGGAACGATGAACCTGTAGCATGCAAAAAGAAGACCCCAAACACAGTAATTAAGCAAAATGAAAAGACAGAGAAACACACAGAAGATGAAGGAGCAAGGTAAAAACCCACCAGACCTAACAAATGAAGAGGAAATATGCAGTCTACCTGAAAAAGAATTCAGAATAATGAGAGTAAAGATGAGCCAAAATCTTGGAAATAGAATGGAGAAAATACAAGAAAGGTTTAACAAGGACCTAGAAGAACTAAAGAGCAAACAAACAATGATGAAAAACACAATAAATGAAATTAAAAATTCTCTAGAACAGTTCAATAGCAGAAAAACTGAGGCAGAAGAAAGGATAAATGACCTGGAAGATAAAATAGTGGAAATAACTATTGCAGAGCAGAATAAAGAAAAAAGAATGAAAAGAATTGAGGACAGTTTCAGAGACATGTGGGAGAACATTAAATGCACCAACATTTGAAGTATAGGGGTCCCAGAAGTAGAAGAGAAAAAGAAAGGGATTGAGAAAATATTTGAAGAGATTATAGTTGAAAACTTCCCTAATATGGGAAAGGAAATAGTTAATGAAGTTCAGGAATCCAAGGACAACCACGCCAAGACCCATATTAATCAAACTATCAAAAATTAAATACAAAGAAAAAATATTAAAAGCAGCAAGGGAAAAACAAAAATACCATAAAAGAGAATCCCCATAAGCTTAACAGCTAATCTTTCAGCAGAAACTCTGCAAGTCAGAAGGGAGTGGCAGGACATATTTAAAGTGACGAAATGGAAAAACCTACAACGAAGATTACTCTACGAAGCAAGGGTCTCATTCAGATTTGACAGAGAAATTAAACCTTTACAGAAAAGCAAAAGCTAAGAGAATTCAACACCACCAAACCAGCTTTACAACAAATGTTAAAGGAAATTCTCTAGGCAGGAAACACAAGAGAAAGAAAAGACCTACAATAACAAGCACAAAACAATTAAGAAAATGGTAATAGGAACATACATATTGATAATTACCTTAAATGTAAATGGATTAAATGTTCCAGCCAAAATATATAGACTGGCTGAATGGATATAAAAACAAGTACCATATATATGCTGACTACAAGAGACCTGCTTCAGAAGTAGGGACACATACGACTGAAAGTGAGGGGATGGAAAAAGATATTCCATGAAAATGGAAATCAAAAGAAAATTGGAGTGGGAATTCTCATATCAGACAAAATAGACTTTAAAACAAAGATTATTAAAGAGACAAAGAAGGACACTACATAATGATCAAGGGACCAATCCAAGGAGAAGATAAAACAATTGAAAATATTTATGCACCCAACATAGGAGCACCTCAATACATAAGACAAATACTAACAGCCATGAAGGGATATCAACAATAACACAATTAAAGTAGGGGACTTTAACATCCTACATTCACCAATGGGCAGATCATCCAAAATGAAAATAAATAAGGAAACACAAGCTTTAAATGACACATTAAACAAGATGGACTTAATTGATATTTATAGGACATTCCACCCAAAAAGAACACACTTTCTTCTCAGGTGCTCATGGAAGATTCTACAGGAGAGATAATATCCTGGGTCACAAATCAAGCCTTGACAAATGTAAGAATATTGAAATTGTATCAAGTATCTTTTCTGACCACAACACTATGAGACTAGAGATCAATTACAAGAAAAAATCTATAAAAAATACAAACACATGGAGGCTAAACAATACACTACTTAATAACCAACAGATCACTGAAGAAATCAAAGAGGAAATCAAAAAATACCTAGGAACAAATGACAATGGAAACACGACAACCCAAAACCTATGGGATTCAGCAAAAGCAGTTCTAAGAAGGAAGTTTATAACAATACAATCCAAACTTAAGAAACAAGAAACATCTCAAATAAACAACTTAACCTTACACCTAAAGAACTTAGAGAAAGAAAAACCAAAAAAAATAAAATAAAATAAACAAACTTAGCAGAAGGAAAGAAATCATAAAGATCAGATCAGAAATAAATGAAAAACATGAAGGAAATGATAGCAAAGATCAATAAAACTAAAAGCTGATTCTTTGAGAAGATAAACAAAATTGATAAACCATCAGCCAGACAAATCAACAAAAAGGGAGAAGACTCAAACTACAGAATTAGAAATGAAAAAGGAGAAATAACAACTGACATTGCAAAAATACAAAGGATCATGAGAGATTTCTACAAGCAACTATATGCCAATAAAATGGGCAACCTGGAAGAAATGGACAAATTCTTAGAAATATACAACCCTCTGAGACTGAACCAGGAAGTAATAGAAAATATGAACAGACCAATCACAAGCACTGAAATTGAAACTGTGATTAAAATTTTTCCTACAAACAAAAGCCTAGGACCAGATGGATTCACAGACGACTTCTATCAAGTATTTAGAAAAGAGCTAACACCTATCCTTCTCAAAACCTTCCAAAATATAGCAGAGGGAGGAACACTCCCAAACTCATTCTACGAGGCCAACATCACCCTGATACCAAAACCAGACAAAGATGTCAAAAAGAAAGAAAACTACAGGCCAATATCACTGATGAACGTAGATGCAAAAATCCTCAACAAAATACTAGGAAACAGAATCCAACAGCTCATTGAAAGGATCATACACCATGATCAAATGGGATTTATCCAAGGAAAGCAAGGATTCTTCAATATACACAAATCAGTGTGATACACCATATGAAAAAACTGAAGGAGAAAAACCATATGATCATCTCAATAGATGCAGAGAAAGCTTTCAGCAAAATTCAACACCCATTTATTAAAAAAAACCTCCAGAAAGTAGGCAGAGATGGAACTTTCCTCAACACCCTAAAGGTCATATATGATAAACCCACAGCCAATATCATCCTCAATGGTGAAAAACTGATACCATTTCCACAAAGATCAGGAATAAGACAAGTTTGCCCACTCTCACCACTGTTATTCAACATAGTTTTGGATGTTTTAGCCACAGTAATCAGAGAAGAAAAATAAATAAAAGGAATCCAAATGGGAAAAGAAGTAAAGCTGTCATTGTTTGCAGATGACATGATACTATACATAGAGAATCCTAAAGATGCCACCAGAAAACTACTAGAGCTAATCAATTAATTTGGTAAAGTAGCAGGACACAAAATTAATTCACAGAAATCTCTTGCATTCCTATACACTAATAATGAAAAATCTGAAAGTGAAATTAAGAAAACACTCCCATTTACCACTGCAACAAAAAGAATAAAATACCTAGGAATGAACCTACCTAAGTAGACAAAAGACCTGTATGCAGATTATTATAAGGCACTAATGAAAGAATGTAAATATGATGCAAACAAATGGAGAGATATACCATGTTCTTGGATTGGAAGAATCAACATTGTGAAAATGACTCTACTACCCAAAGCAATTTACAGATTCAATGCAATCCCTATCAAGTTATCACTGGCATTTTTCACAGAACTAGAATAAAACATTTCACTATTTGTGTGGAAACACAAAAGAGCTCGAGTAGCCCAAGCAATCTTGAGAAAGAAAAAAGGAGCTGGAAGAATCAGGCTCCCTGACTTCAGACTATACTACAAAGCTACAGTAATCAAGGTAGTATGTTAGTGGCACAGAAACAGAAATATATATCAATGGAACAGGATAGAAAGCCCAGAGATAAACCCACGCACGTATGGTAACCTTATCTTTGATAAAGGAGGCAAGAATATACAGTGGAGAAAAGACAGCCTCTTCAATAAGTGGTGCTGGGAAAATTGGACAGCTACATGTAAAAGAATAAAATTAGAACACTCCCTAACACCATAAACAAAAATAAACTCAAAATAGATTAAAGACCTACATGCAAGGCAAGACATTATCAAACTCTCATAGGAAAACATAGGCAGAACACACTATGACATAAATCACAGCAAGATCCTTTTTGACCCACCTCCTAGAGAAATGGAAATAAAAACAAAAATAAACAAATGGGACCTAATGAAACTTCAAAACTTTTGCACAGCAAAGGAAACCATAAACAAGATGAAAAGACAACACTCAGAGTGGGAAAAAATATTTGCAAATGAAGCAACTGAAAAAGGATTAATCTCCAAAATTTACAAGCAGCTCATGCTGCTCAAAATCAAAAAAAACAAACAACCCAATCCAAAAATGGGCAGAAGAACTAAATTGACATTTCTCCAAAGAAGATATACAGATTGCCAACAAACTCATGAAAGAATGCTCAACATCATTAATCATTAGATAAATGCAAATCAAATATACAATGAGACATCATCTCACACCGGTCAGAATGGCCATCATCAAAAAGTCTACAAGCAATAAATGCCGGAGAGGGTGTGGAGAAAATGGAACCCTGTTCCACTGTTGGTGGGAATGTAAATTGATACAGCCACTATGAAGAACAGTATGGACGTTCCTTAAAAAACTAAAAATAGAACTACCATACCACCCAGCAATCCCACTACTAGGCATATACCCCGAGAAAACCATAACACAAAAAGAGTCATGTACCACAATGTTCATTGCAGCTCTATTTACAATAGCCAGGACATGGAAGCAACCTAAGTGTCCATTGACAGATGAATGGATAAAGAAGATGTGGCCCATATATACAATGGAATATTACTCAGCCATAAAAAGAAACAAAATTGAGTTATTTGTAGTGAGGTGGCTGGACCTAGAGTCTGTCATACAGAGTGAAGTAAGAAAGAGAAAAAGAAATATCATATGCTAACACATATATATGGAATCTAAAAGGAAAAAAAAATGGTCATGACGAACCTAAGGGTAAGACAGGCATAAAGATGCAGACCTACTAGAAAATGGACTTGAGGACACAGGATGGGGGAAGCGTAAGCTGGGACAAAGTGAAAGAGTGGCATGGACATATATACACTACCCAATGTGAAATAGCTAGTGGGAAGCAGCCGCATAGCACAGGGAGATCAGATTGGTGCTTTGTGACCACCTAGAGAGGTGGGATAGGGATGGTGGGAGGGATGGAGATGCAAGAGGGAAGAGATATGGGGATATATGTATATGTATAACTGATTCACTTTGTTATAAAGCAGAAACTAACACACCACTGTAAAACAATTATACTCCAATAAAGATGTTAAAAAAAAAAGAGAGAGAGAGAATGGTAAGAAATGTAAGAAGAACCTGTGAGATTCGGAGGTTGGAATTGCCAGGTCTTGTGCTTGGTAAAAATAAGGCACACAGTTAGATGTTGTTCTAAGTAAAATGATGAAACTTGTAAAGATTTCAAGAAAGACATTTATATGATGTGTTTGGGATATAAAAGGAATACTAAAGTTGATCTGTGCAGAATGGATTGGGTGGGGATATATTAAAAATTTGAGAAACGGATTTGATAGCTAAAGGTGACAGCCACTTAGACATGGTGGTGGAGAGAAGTGTAAAAATTAATGAACACAAAGCTCAATTATGTAAATTTGGGGGACAGAAGGGGGAGCTCTCATGCCCTGCAATGACAGCAGAGCCCAACAGAAAGAATGACTCCTCTTCTTTCCTAGCAAAGATTCAGCCAATGTAAAACCATGTTCTTTTTCTTTACTGTAGCCGCCCCCCCCCCCCAACTTCTTTAAAAGTGTTCTCCTTCCCCTGCTGTTCAGAGACTTTTGTGTGACTTGACATCATTGCAGATCTCACATTGCAATTCTCTACTGATCCTGAATAAACCCATTTTGACTGGAGAAATATCTGACAGTCTATTTCAGGTCAACAGAGGAAAATGAATACAAATATATTTTGGAGGTATCATTAACCTAGATATTGAATTCACCAAGGAGATGATTAGGGCTGTTTAGAGGAAGACTGTGAACCAGGAATAAATATTTCTGAGAAGAATGGCAGCTCTCATGCACCTTTTCCCAAAATGATATGGTGTCAGAGAGGTAAATATCTCCTGCTCTTGTGTGTCACTAGGGAAATAACATCATCAAGGAATAGTACATATAAGTTAAAGAATGAGGTTAGGAGAATGTGTGAGAACAGTGTAAGGGATATTTTGGAATTTTCTAATCATGAAAAGGGAATTCAGAAGATAGAACTGGAAGTTTGTATGAAACTAAATGTTGATAAGTTTACTCAGGTTAATGACAATACTGACTCATATGTGTATAGCACTTGACTGTCAAGGAGACTTGTACTTTAAGCTATTCCTAAAGTAAACAGGAATACTAATGGAATTGGTCTTGGTGGAAATGTAGAATATAGTTTATTTCAAGAACCTCTGAGTAACCCATTAAAAATTGCATGGAAGTTTCACATAAGAATCATTTAGGAAATGATTATAGAGGGCCTTGAATGCTGAGGTAAAATACTTGCTTTAATCTTATGGATTATATTACATGTATAAGTATGAAGATGACTTTGTTTCCAAAACAGAACACACTCTCTGCTAACAGCTAGTTGGTGATCTTGAGCAAGACAGTACATACTTAACAGTCAGTTTGTCTCTAAAACTGGTATGACAACTGATTTTATGTCAACTTGATACTATTGCTTAGAGACAAACATAAAATAAGTGTTTAGAAAGTATAAATGTAACTTGTTTTTGGTCTGCCCCCTCATTTTCACAATTGCTGAATGTTCAATACAGCAGTACTTCTTTCTACAAATTTTAGAAGCAACAGAGAAAGTTAGAGAGAGAGAGAGAGAGGGAGATGGAGAAAAAAACAGAGACAAAGAAAGAAGGACAGACAGAGACAGACAGAAAGAGATGGTATGGGCATAGGGGAGAGTCCTGTGGCACTTGGGAGCTCTTGGTGGCCAGTTCTTAGGAATATATATATTAGGTCTTGGTGGAAATGTATAATATAATTTATTTCAAGAAGCTGTGGCACTTGGGAGCTCTTGGTGACCAGTTCTTAGGAATATATATATATATATATATATATATATATATATATATATATATATATTAGGAATATAAGAATTAGGAAGTCCTATATTTTAGGAATAAAGGAATTAGGAATATAAATATATATATTCCTAAGGACGACAGAATGATGAAGCCATACTGAAAGAAGCAAAGATGGAGAAGAGAGGGGACCTCATTTCTTTACAGTAGATCTCCAATCCCTCATCCTGTTCCTGAGAACTAGCTCCATTGCTAACCTTGCATTTTGCGAGATATCCCATTATTCTCCTGTTAAATTTCCCCCATTTTTCCTACAAGTTATTCAAATTGGGCTTCTGTAACTTGCAATCAAGAGAACCCCAATTCCAAAAGCATCACATTACACTTAGAATGAAATACAAAGTCTTTTCCTTGGCCTACTGACACCATCTGGTCCAGCCTTCCTTTCCCACCTCACATCTTTCCAGTTTCCTCTTTACTCTCTGTGGCAGAGCAGATCATCTCTGCTTTCCAGACCCTCAAAATTTGTGTTTGCCCTAGAGTCTCTACATGGTTCTTTGCACTTGGTCTAGAGTATTCAGTTTCCAGTCATTTCCTGGCTGGATCCTCTAGATAAATTAACTAGCAGCTCAGCAGATTAGGAGGCTTTTCTATGACCACCATTATAAAGTAGCTTTCACTTTATCACTCCCCATCTCATTACTCTGTACTTTTAAAAATTATAATTTAAGCTTCATGATATTAGAGACATTTTAAGATTTATATATCACTGTTTCCATGTGACCTAGAGTATAGACCAAAATAAGTATTAAATATTTGTTCAGTGAGTAAATGATAAAAACATTATTATGGGTTTTATAAATATTTTAGCAAAAATATTACATAGCCATAGTTATTTTAAGAACTTTAAACAGTTGTAGTGTTCAAAACATATTAGAGTACAGAGGAATCAAAGTCACACATTAAAAATTGTTGCAATAATCAAAGCCTGAAATGATAATGATCCTATGTGGAAGAAATTAGTAAAGGCAGGAAAGGAAATAAAAGAAGTGATACTTTCCCAAGAAAGAGATAATTGGCTATGAAAAAGCACTTATTTTGTCTATATAGTTTTTTTTTTAAAAACAATTTTAAACTTGTTACTAATAGATGAGAATTTCTAGTTTTAAACAGATTCTTTATATATTCCTTTTAAACCAGAGCTTATAAGTTCTTAGTGCCAGGTGGGGAGAAGATGAGAAATAACTGTGCATTAATGATATAAAATGAAGGCATGCTGTGTCTTGTTTTCATAGAAAATCTCTAGTAATACAGCAGAATTTCCAGTTTGCATGCTTTTGCTTTGAACTGTGTAGACATCAGATGTGCACTGCATTTTAGAAGAGTCATTTTTTAATTGAAGAGGTAAACCAGATGGTCCATGTGTGTAGGCATGTAAGTAAAATGTGGAAGATCTAAACGTTATTTAAATTGAGTTCAAGGAATTACAAAGCCATTTTGTGGTACAGACGAACAGTGAGAAGACTAAAATCTATGAGCAAAATTAGAAAGGGATACAACATGAAAACAAGAAGTTTTCATGAGAAGTTTTAGAGTGTCCAGGTAACTGGTAAAGAGATCAGTAAAGAGAGAGTGGCATAAATGAGCACTTTGGAAAGCAAAAGAGTAGAGGTCACCCATAACAGTTACTAATATCCAAGAATTTGCAGTGGCCAGCCACTACTTCCTTTCTAGCAGAGAAACACTGTGCCTTATGGAGAGTGATAATGAACATGGAATCCTTGGAGAAAATCGCATATCTATTTGGTCAAAGAAATGGACATATAGTTCCCCCAAAAGTGGAGGGTTATGGAAATTCAATATATCAGAAGTCCCAGAGACTATGATGCCAGGGTGCTGGGTACAATATCTGGGGCATTTTTTACAGTTTGAGTTCAGACCCCTGCTCTGGTCCAATCTGATTCCTTGCCTTCTGTTTCCTTCCTTGCAGCAGACCCCTGGACTCATCCCGTTCCTTTCTCTTTAGTAATGTTTGACTCAACATCTCATGCTCCTACTCTATTTTTTACTGCTTCTGAAAAAAATGCACAGATAATTTTGTTTAAATTTTAGCTGCTAACTATTGTGTGAGAACACCTCTGTTCTTATTTCTGAGTCAGTTGCTCCCATCAGTCCCCTTAATTCTCCCCCAATACTGATAGACACATACACACTCAAATGCTTTCTTCTGATGCCATCTTAACATTATGAAATCACTTCCTTCAGCTATTTGCCTCTTTGAAAATTGAGGGTGTAATGCAGGCAAAACAACACATAACTTCCAATCTTGGGTGGTTATCTTCAATGTTTCAGGATATCCCAACTTTGTGTAGCCTTTCCAAGATACAGGATTAATAGTAGCTAACACTTAGTAAAGTTCTTACTAAATGTCAGACACTGTAAAATATCCATTACATATATTTGTTTTTCTTAATTTTTATAGCATCCTTGTCAGGTAGCTTTTACTATTAACATTCTTTTTACACATAAGGAGACTGATAAATAGAAATTTAAGGCACAGGATAGAGGGAGGATTCAAACTCAGGGACATGGGTTGATTTCTTTATTATTATTATTATTCTTTTTTACCAGTATGCTATTGTAACAAACAGAACATAAAGACTTAAAAAAAACTGAAATTGAATGTAGACAGAAGTTATATAAATCAGGGAAGGAATTGAGGATAGATCAACATTGGTAAGAAAGTTAACATGGTTATATCAGAAACACAAAGGGAATGACAGGGGCAGTCCATTTACCCAATCATTAATGTATTCTAAAATATTTTCTGTGGTTAAATTTAGAGCGATGTTGAAGAAGGAAAACCTTAAGTAATTTATTAGAGTAGCATGATATTTTTGAATTATCACTAAGAAGTTAATTTGGATTTTAGCAGAGAAAAAATAACCATCACCATCAAAATCACAACAGAAATATGTATATGGAAGATGCTGTTTCATAATAAATTTCAGGGGATTAGCCACACAAAACAGAAATGATGGATGTTGTGCATAATTTTAATGACTTTTGCTTTAGAAACCCTACAGGTATCTATTTATGTGGTAACAATTAAAAATGGACATGTTTGACTTAGAGATTACTTGTTTGCTTTCCATTGAGAAATACAATCTCCAAAGTCAACTTGAGGATAAGGATATATAAAAATATTTTATCTGGATTATATTTCTAAAAATTGCATTTTGATTTCCAAATTTCATTAACAGATCTTTATAAATATCAAACCTCCCCCTTCCCAAGCAGTCAGAAATGAGATGTATAGTTAAAGACTGTTTTGATGCCAGTGGTGGAATAGAATCTGGTTAATTTGATTGAAAGTTCAGTCAGCCTGTGTTAAAACTATTAGATGGATAATGGCACAACTTTTTATGTACATAATGGAATGAGTTTGTGTTATCAATAAAAAATTGAGCCTAATTTTGTCCTAAAGTAGTGTCTGCTTGTAAAAGAGGGTAGAGAAAGATAATATTTAAATAAACACAGAAAGTTATAGTTTTCAGAAAGTAAATTATTTGCCTTGATTTATAGTAACTGCAAATAACAAGTCTAAAAGAAGCATAAATGTTTTCATCATTTTATACAGTTTCTTGTTCTTATTTACAAGATAATTAAAAAATCATGAGGGAGCTTGTGAATTCTTTACTGACAATTAATGAAAAAAACAGAATTAGATTTTGTTTCTGAGAATGATAAATTGATCCGAGATCATTAGCTCTATATTAACAAGTGGTAGTAAAGATGTAGTTGCTATCTTCAGTACAATCTTTTTAGGTAGAAGATCTCATGTCTTACAAGAATAATTGTTGGCTTTCTGCTGACTTTGCCATGTCCTTGATTATGAAAAAGTAAGATCCCCTACATTGAGTTACTTTATGTGGTTTCTTAAAATATTACATTGCCACCTTGATTAGTAAGTAATCAAACTATTGTTTCCTGGTGATTATAATCATGCTTAATCAAGTGACCAAGTTTCTATTGATAATTCTTTTGATTTTTCCTCCTCAAGATCAAACTCTAAATTAAAAAAAAAAAAAAAAACCTAGTGTATCTTTCACTCTTAAAACTCTTTGATTTTCTCCAAGAGGCCCTTTGAGGTAATTTCAAACAATTATTTTTTCACAGTATAACAAGAAGTATACTAGATAATTTGATTTGTTTAGGATGCTTCATATTTCTCAATTAGATCCAACACGATTGTAAGACCTTCATGAGAAGAGTTATCAAATCAAAGGACTATTTTGTAAAATATTTTAGCATAAATGTTTCAGAGATTGTGCACTTGGAAAATTGGATTAAAATAACTTATACATGTCTTAACAACTTCAGTATAAAGAATAAGATCTTATCTTTAAAATGAAATGTAATCAAATTAATATGCAATAATTATCTATTTTATTCAAAAGAAAATTTTACTATCCTACATTCAGATATTGTTAGATACTATAAAAATTAACTACAACTTGATTATTTCACAATATATATATGTGTTGAGTCATCACATTGTACACCCTAACCTAACACAATGGTATATGTCAATTATATGTCAATAAAGCTGGAAAAAAAAACAAAGGAAAAAACCAAAAAGAAACAATAACAAACAAATTAACCACAACCACTTAGCCATATTACCAAACAAGAAGTTTCCACTTTCTTCTAATGTTTACCTGAAGGCTTAGCTATATAAACTACAGACTAAACTTTGTGTTTTCAACAAAGAAACACATTCTTGAGCCTCATGGAAAAGATGATATCAGGTAATTTCAATTAATGGTACTTCAAGAAATTGATTTATTAGCACAGATTTCAGAGCTTAAAGCTGGCATCGCTGAGACAACTCTAAAGAGTGTACCTACAAACAAAGTCAAGGACTTGGTTCCAGAAGCAGGCAACTGTATGAAAGCTGGTTAGTGGACACAGACTCAAAGGAGCAAGGATCATTTACTAATGAAATTTAATTGTAGTTATTTGTTTTGTAAAATTTTAGGTATTATTTTTAATTTCTCACGTTTATATGAGTAATTCATTCTTTCTTGTTAGTTTATCTTTAACCCTTAAGTTAATAGGCTCTCATTTTATAAATAGAAATAAAACATTTTAAAATGGAATCTAATTGCTACCAAACTTCAGAATTTAAAATCAAATAATTTTGATGAATCATCTAATTTTTCATGGCAATATAGTTATTCGAACAGGGCAAACAGGAAACATGCAGTGTGCAGTTGTGCAAAACAGATTATTCCATATAGCATGACATTTGAGAAGTGTTCATTCACCTGTAATTATTTACAATAAGCTCACCAATAAGGAACAAGCCCTTTCAGGAAAAGTTGTCTGATACCTACCCTATATATTAAAATGCCTGAGTCCCATAAATTGTAATGAAGTTCATTTTCCGGCAAGTCAATGACTTGAACATATTTGGGGAAAAAATACAGAAAAATTCAACAAAATCTTCAGGTATCGTAAGAGAAATCTCTGAAGAGATTCTTGGTTTTCTAGCTTCCAAAAGGAAGAGTAAACAAATCTTTTAAAATGTCCAATCCTGGACTACCTGGTGGCGCAGTGGTTGAGGGTCTGCCTGCCAATGCATGGGACATGGGTTCATGCCCAGTCTGGGAAGATGCCACATGCTGTGGAGCGGCTGGGCCCGTGAGCCATGGCCACTGAGCCTGTGCTTCTGGGGCCTGTGCTCTGCAATGGGAGGGGCCACAATGGTGAGAGGCCTGCGTATCGCAAAAAAAAAAAAAAAAAAAAAAAAAGTCCAATCCTGTGTTCTTTCATAAAATTGAAGAAAAAAAAAAAAAAAAAACTCTGACGTCAATAGTTGTTAAATATTAAAAATTCAAGGAGGGCTTGTACATTTAATTGACACCACTTGCTACATCTAGGTAAATAGGGTAATACACATTAAAATGAGCATTTTTGTCATTAGGAATAATTTTAGAACACTTTTTATGATCAGAATTGGGGGATTGTTAATAAAAAATGAACCAAAATTTGGATATAAGCAAAAGAGAGCACAGTATAATACTTTTCAGTGTACCCCATGGTCATTGTTAAAAGCATGCTCATTGATTAGTTCATTTTTTGGAGGGGGTGGATAATGTCCTATGTTTGAAATAGACATTTTCTATTAATTAATGGACAGAATCTGTGAATTTACATGCCGACTTGAAGACATAGACAAGGGTAGGTGCAAACAACTTCTGTCCAATCAAAACTATAATACCAAGGTTTCAGTTTTATTTCTCTGTAGGATATTACCAAAAATTTTGTATATAACTTAATAATCTCTAATATTTGTTTCTAAAAGTATATATTATCCACTCTTTCAAAATTCTTTTGAATCATTATCAATGAGTTGAAAAAATATTTGACAAATGTTTATTCTATATGCCTACAATACACATGTTCTGAACTTTTTTGAAAATACACTTTGACAAGTCTAACTCTTTAGGACTTACTATTCAGTGATAAGTATATTTTCATTGAACATACTCTTTTTTTTTTAATTTATTTGATTGATATGTTCAAGCATCACCAGGGCTGTCAGACCCCTTAGAAGAGTTAGAACTCTACCTGTTCTTTAGGCTTTATAGTCACTCACTTAGACTATGTGCTAACGTCTCTTAAGACAATTAACTATATGAAAAAGAGAATCTGTTTTTATTTTTTTAGAAATAACCATATAATTTATCAAAACAAGACAACTAATATCTGCAAAGCCTAACTGTATTAGTTTCCTGTTGCTGTTGTAACAAATTACCACAAACTTAATGGCTTAAAACAATACAAATTTATTATCTTGCAGTCTAGTAGGTCAGAAGTTCAACATGGGTCTCACTGGGTTAAAATCAAAGTGTCGTCAGGGTCATGTTCCTTTTGGAAGCTCTAGAGGAGAATCGAGTTCCTGAACCTTACAATCTTCTAGAGGTTACACACATTCCTTGATTCATGGTCCCTTTCCTCCATCTTCAAAGCCACTTCTCACATTGCATGACTTCTCAAATTGTACTTCTTGTTTCCAGTTTTAAGGACCCTTCTGATTACATAGGTTTATCTGGTTAATCCAAGATAACTCCCTGTTTTAAGTTCAACCTTACTTCCATCCATAATGGTAATTCCCCTTTCTATGTAACATAACATATTAACAGATTCTGGGAATTAAGATGCAGGCAACCTTGGAGGGGAGGGGAATTATTTTACCTACTATACTAACTAAAATAAGAAGCTGAATAATTAACCCATGCAAAATAAAGGTGTCTTAGAAGTGTATTCCTTGGTAAAGCCAAGAATATTGATTGATTCACTCATTTTTTTAAATTTATTCACTCAGAGACAATGTGTCATAGTAGAAAAAGCTGGGATATAGTAATCACAAAGAAAGAAAAATAGAGTTTGCATCCCATTTTGTTTCTCACAAGATGTGTAATGGTGGGGAATTATTTATGCTCTTTGAGGTTCTTTTCTCAAGTTTTTAATCAGAAAAGAATGAGAGCAATTAAACACACCTCAGCATGTTGTTCTGAGGACTAGGTATGATAATTAATATAAAGCTCTCACCAGGTGCCAAAGAAAATTAGTTAAAAAATGCCAGTTACAAGTAGTGTAGCATAGTGCCTGCCCTAAATAGATTTTTAGTAAGTGATGCTTATTCATTAACTAAATAATTTATTTAATCATTTATTTTTCAAAAAATATTTTAAGTTCCTGCTATTACTATGCAACACCAAAGCACACACAATGTATAGCACATGTTATTTCTAAAATATTGAAATAGCATTGATTCCACCTACAGGGGTGGGATAGGGAAGGTGGGAGGGAGGGAGACGCAAGAGGGAAGAGATATGGAGACATATGTATATGTATAACTGATTCACTTTGTTATAAAACAGAAACTAACACACCATCGTAAAGCAATTATACTACAATAAAGATGTTTAAAAAATAAAAGAAAGTAAGCAAAACATAAATTTTGGCTAGGAGAACAACAACAAAATATAACATTGATTGGTATAACTGAAAAAAAAACAAAACACTGATGCTTTATTGTAGTTACCATTTATCAATTTATAGTCATAAGAAATTAGTCACAAAGACATTAAAAATTAGAAAAGTCCTATAGGAAAGTACTAAAATTTCTATTTTTCAGACTACTGAATTCTTTGTGAGGATAGTATTTTATTAGGTCTATTGTGAATTTTTTTTAAAAATGAGTTGCCAGGGCATCACGTGTCTCCAAATGATTTATAATTTTAACACCTACTTTGTATCCACATATTAGCCTCATAAAGGACTTTGCTATATTGTCAGTACTGTCTTTTAAAAACAAGCATTAATATAACTACTGGTACTATAAATTTACTTGTGGAAAATTTGACCTTATTTTACATGATAGATAAATTACCATTATACCATATATTTAATAGTTAAGGCTTTTATATGTGTTCAACATATTAAATTGCGTTAAAGTATTTTATTATGAAATACAAAATTTTATTCAATTTCACAACTTATAGTTTAAATAATTTATATTTCCAAAAGTGGATACTATAGCATAGTTGTTCATTTTATGCAGAGTAAAAAAAAAAAAAAATTGGTTTTTAGCCTTGTTTAAAGAAAGTCCTATAATCTCTAGAAAAGCTACTTCTCTCAAAGTTGAATTCCAAATTCCTGAAAAGTACAAAATGTTTTTATTTTGACAAGGTGTTGAATATTTTAATATTTTTTTAAAAATTATATTATATCCTTTAAGCAGAGTATACTTCAAAGATTTTTTTTATCTTTCCTGATGAATAAACCATGGTTTACCAGATTGCACTATAACGCAATATAATTCTTATCTCTGGGCAGAGATATTTTCCTTTATTGAGAAGTTCCCAGTCACTATTTCTCTATTGTCTCAAAATCTTTTTGATTTAGTTGAAATTGTACTAGACTAGTACTCAAAAAAACAGAAGCCCAAATTGTCCATCAGTAATTTTGGGGACATGCAGAAACTTACCTGATATTTTTAGGTCTCAATTTTCTCATTTATTATATAAAATTTTAATTCAATTTTCTCTATTATCTATGTAAACTTGCTCTTCTCTTCAAGAAAGCTTTTTGCATCAACCTCAGCATTCCTTGTCAAAACTCTTAGCACCTATAAATCACAGTTTCAGTGCATGAGGATCTCCTTTGTGGGGCAAGAAACTCATTAGAAGTTTCATCCCTATGGGTAGGTAACTGAGATTACTTGTGCTGTTAGGGAACAAGTACAGGATTTGCTTGGGATTATTTCTACACAATTTATATGTTTGGAACATTATGATAAGCAAGACACCCAGTTGTGTCTATTCTCAAAGACATTAAATCAGACAAGTAAGTAACCCTGACAAAAATGAGGAGGGACAGGTTTTATATTCTGTTCTCTAATTGACAAAAGCCACCTGATTAACAGACCCATATATGTCATATTCAGAGATGTAAAATTTTTTCCTGACTATCTGAAAGAGTGGTTCTCAATGAGGGGCAATATTTCTCTCAGCTGGGGACATTTGACAATGTCTGGAGACATTTTGTTTTTCAAGACTGTGGGGATGGCTGTCCTACTGACATTGAGCAGATGGAAAACAGGGTTGCTGCTAAACATCTTACAATGCATAGGACACAGCAAAGAATGATCTAGTCCAAAATGTCAATAGAGCCACATTTAAGAAAACTTAATCAGAACAAATTCAAAAGTTTGATATTATCATATCTGTATTCTATTACACCACTCTGATTCTAATGGTATATTGGAATTGGCATATGCAAGAGAGTGTATCAGATAAGGTGTCCAAGCTAGAGACTTTAGTGGACTGAACTAAAGATAATGTGATGTGGACAATTTTGGAGATCTTGGAGCAAAGCAATTAAATATACTTCATAATTAATTAGGTGAGGTCAGAGAGTCAGTGAAGTGTCTCTGTGACAACAGAATAAATGGTAAAGGAGATAAAGAGATTGTAGGAGAAGAAGCAAATTAAGGGAAGAAGATTTTGGGCGGTAATGGATTTTAGTAGATATTCTCAAATGTTAGGTAGAACTGTACATAACTCAATCTGATATAGATAATAATGTAATTTCTATGTGTATAACATTAAGTAGCCACTTGTAGATTACTTTTATCCTAAGGTAATTTTCTTTTTAAAAATCATTTCATTCTCATTACAGTTTTGAAAGAAGAGAATAAGTGATTCTAAGAGGTTTTAAAGATGCCTGTTTTACTAAAAACCCAACTCATATCATTCAAATTGAGAAATGAACAAATAAGTGCATGACGGTTTTATATACCGTGAATCATTCAAAGAAGTTTGTGACACTTCCCTCTCCGCAAGTCATTTTTTCCCATGTTCTTTCCCAGGTCTTTTTAAAAAATTGATTTAAAAATAATCTTTAAATGTTTAAAACTCAACAGAAGTTGCAAGTGTAGTACAGAGTTTGTTTATATCCTACACCCAGCAACCCAAAATGATAATATCTTACATGACCATAATACTTTGTCAATTTGATCTAGCTCAGGCTTTCATAAGCATATAAAGTGTTGTTGATAATAGAAAGGAAGATGTACAGGTAATGTTTTTTTCTGATTCAGTTGAAGCATGATGCTGTTATTGTAATAAAATTAGAGCAATTTCAATTTACCTTTCAGATATCTCAGTATTTTCATTGGGTAACTGGGGCTCAGCAGCAAGGACAGAATTCAGCAATGAACTAAGAGAGCTATTTAATTCTTAACTTCATTCCTTTTGGATGTCCTATTCTCCTCAACAGTAAAACGTGTAAAAACTTGCTTGCCAAGTATCCTTAACATGTTTTTTGGAGGATGAAAACTGTGTTATTGACATATTTGGGATAAATAAATTCTAGTATGATGTTCACAGGTAAGGGCTGATGATTATAAGGTCTACCTTTCTTCACTGATTTATTATTTTATAGTAAATCTCCTTGAAATAAAGACAATAACACTTGAATAATCTTTATAAATCACTAGTTGAATATCCATAATAACATATGTTGTGTATTGTAATTCACATTTCATAGATGGAAGAATAAGTTATATGAGTTTCTCATGCTCATTAAATCAGAGTAATGAATCAAATTTCAAATGGACTCTTCATTTCTGCAGTAGATATGTCACAGAGGCAGAAATAGAGCCAGGCAAGTAAAGTGAGTGAGGCTAGTTGCCTTGGGTAAAAAATGTAATGGGACACTAAAATCTCAGTAATCAATATCTTAATGCAATATTTTTAAAGTAAAAATTAAAATGAAATATCCATAATTTATAAATATCAAAATTTTAAATAAAGACATGTCTTATTGAATTTTCCTTTTGCCTCAGTGTACTATATGCCTCTGCATGGCACTGAATGTGTGGTTTAGCATATTGGGCTCTAGAGTTGTGAAGCCTGAGCACATATTCTTGCACATACTTATGGTATAATAAGCATATAACTTCACCTCTTTAAGCTCAGATTTTTCCTACCTATAAGATATTTATAACATTATTGCTTGCTTGATAGGTTTTATGACAGGATTAAAGAGACAATGTACCTGGCACATTTTATGACAATTTATAAATGTTCAATACATTACATAGTTTCTAGCTCTTATTTATTGCTGTAGTTAAATACAGCATTACAGACCATATATGAATATAAATGTAATGCAATATATATATAAATAAATGCAAGCACACAACACATACATCACAGAATCTTGGAAATGTTTCAAAATAAGAAAATTAGTGAAATGTATTTATAGGGTTTTAGATTAAAGACTGGACGATTTTAAGGACAGTCAAAAAGAGAAAGAAATTTTTTGAAATGGTCAGAGTTTGACATAATATCTTTGGATTGGGGATCACAGGGAAGAAAAAGCCTAGATGTGAATCTTGGTGAGCATGTTGTTAAACCTAACAAATATGATATTAGTTGTTTTATATACCTATCTTCCAGGAACAGTCATTTCCTAGAGCAACTTGATGTTATTTTTCATCACTATTAGCATTGTTTGACACAGAGACAGGAAATATTTTGTTGCCTTCATTTTTCTTTCTTTCTCTCTCTCTATACACACACTTACACAAGAGTGTGTTTATAAATGTATTATACACACAGGTAATAAATAGAGGAAATGTTTTCAACTGAACAATAAAGTAATTTAAATTTAGTAGTTACTAATGTGTTTGCTGCTAGACGTTAATTTAAAATCACCACTGTAGTGCTAGGGACTCTGCTGGCAGTCACGCTCTGATCCTCTTTGGGTTGGGTCCCCATAGTTTCAGCAACTTCCTTTGCATAGTTATTCTGTCTCTTCAGATAAAATTACATTTATTGTACCTTATCAATTTTAATCCAAACTCAATTCACTGTGATCTGTGATATCTGAGATATTTTTTAAAAATTCGTTAAGAAATATGTTTCTAAAACACATCAACAAACAACTGTCTGTGAAACACAGGGTAATTTACAGAGTCATTGGTGAATGTTTATGAATGTGCTTTTTGTAGTTAGCTAGTATATTTTTAGAAAACAACTGCTTAATTGGAATTTTATTGTGTTCTTTCAAGGGCTATTTCTTAAACCAAAATCAGCAGGATTTTTTTTTCTTTTAAAAATACCAATAGCCATCTAACTGAAACAGCAAGACAAGTGACATGTAGGAAATATATGTTGTGTAGGGAAACTTGGCCCCTAGGAGACCAAGTTTGGGTTTCTTGAAAAGTCTATTTTCAACAGGAACTCATATGTTGCCATTGAGCTATAGAATAAGGATGTTAAAAGATAATACTATTTATGCTAATGTATGCTTTTGCTTTAATACATTTATATTTTTAAATGGCTTATAATTGCATTACTGAAACTACAATAAAGTGAAGAAAAGAAAAGAAATAATATAAATTAGATTAAAGGTCTTGACAGTGTTAGAGTTTTGTTTTCTTCCTGTTTTTTGTGAAGACTGGTATACAGCTCTTTTTTGTTAACTGTCAATATCTGAAAGGCATAAGAAAGAGTAAAAAATTCATACATTAGTATGCCTTTCTTTTGTTATTGCAATTCATAACATTCCCATTATTGGTAAACATAGGTGATTGGAGATGCATAAATCTTCATCAGATCACATAATATACAATAGAAAAAGGGAGAAATCGATCTCACAACATGACCAAAAGTAACAGCACTTAAGCTAATCAAAGTAAAATGTCCTTTTAATTCTGACTTTCCTATTTGTGGTCATCCTGAGAAAAGTGATACTATATTGACAAAAGGCAAAACATATACATAAAGGACTTAGAGAAAGATGAATTTATTACTGTGGTATGCCTACATGATATTGATCAACTCAAATACATAAAGCACAATAGTCAGATTCTAGAACTTTGATAGAAGTGTTTCCCAGACCACTTTTCTAATTGAACATTAAATAACAGGAACTAATTGTATTATATATAGAAAGTGATTTCAGTTATTAAAAGAGAAGTACTCTCGAGAGCATTTGATATGTTTCCTAGTGTGACACAGGTTGTATTTTTAAGTCCTACAATTATTGATTTGCATTCTTGCAGGTGGGTGAAAGGCAAACATTTCTTTCTTTCATGGCAGTAATGAGAATACATAACAGCACTAAGCAATACACAATGAAGAAAGGAAAAAGGAGGAACAAGGAGAGAAACGATGTAAGAGAAAAGGAAAGGGCAGAGGATAAACAGAGCTCAAGTCATTTGTTATCTATTTATATGTATTTAAAGACCATAAGCTTAATATTGTGAACTATATCTAGACCATAAATAGCACTATAGTGCATGTAGGTATATAGTTCATATAAAATAATGTGTGCTATCATCAAAACAGGACATCTTGAAATGTTATTTTTCTCACTTTTTTAGTCTCTTCATATTAACATTCAAAAATTTTCACATAACTCATTAAACTTTATCAAATAGCAATTTTTGTTTCAATATCAAGAAAAGATAGTCTCCCATATGTATTATTTTCTTTTTCTCCAGTTTTTGAGATATAATTGGTGTATGGTTGTATAAGTTTAAGTTGTACAGCATAATTATTTGACTTACACACATCATCAAATGATAATCACAATGTTTAGTGTAAATCCAATATTTATATAGATATAACACTAAAGAAATAGAAAAAACATTTTACTTGTGATGAGAACTCTTAGGACTTACTTTCTTAATAATTTTCATATATAAACTACTGCAGTGTTAATTGTATTTATCATGTTATGTTTTACATCTTTAGAATCTATTTGTCTTATAACTGGAAGTTTGCTCATTTTTACCACCTTCATCCAATTCACCCTTCCCCCAACTCCCACCCCTGTTCATAACAAATTTGACCTATTTTTTTCTAAGAGTTTGTTTGATTTTTTGTTTGTTTTTAAATTATAATTACTTACAACACTATGTTAGTTACTGGTACAAAACGTACCTTTCTATACCTTTCAAAATGATCACCACAATAATTCTAGTTGTCATCTGTCACCATACAAAAATATTATGTAATTACTGATTATATTCCCTATGCTGTACATTTCACATATGTGGCTCATTTATGATGTAACTGAAAGTTTGTACCTCTTAATCTCCCTCAACAAATTTTCTCCTTGCCCCACTACCCTCTCCTCTGGCAACCACCAATTTGTCTTTTGTATCTATAACTCTGTTTCTGTTTTGTTATGTTTGTTCATTTGTTTTGTTTTTTAGATTCCACATGTAAGTGAAATCATAGAGTATTTGTGTTTCCCTATCTGATCTATTTAACTTAGTATAATATTTTCTAGGTCCATCCATGTTGTTGCAAATGACAAGATTTTATTCTTTTTATTCTTTTTTATGGCTGACTAATATTTCATTTTATATATATATATATCTTCTGTATCCATTCATATATCAATGGATGCTTAAGTTGCTTCCATGTCTTGGCTATTGTAAATAGTGCTGCAATGAACATAGGGGTGCATGTAACTATTCAAATCAGTGTTTTTATTTTCTTCAGATAAATACCAAAGAGTGGGATTGCTGGATTGTATGGTCATTATTTAATTTTTTTGAAGAATCTCCATACTGTTTTCCATAGTGGCTGCACCAATTTACATTCCCATCAACAGTGCACAAGAGTTCATTTTTCTCCACATCCTCACTAGCATTGTTATTTGTTTTCTTTTTGATAATAGCCATTTTGACAAGTGTGAGTTAATATCTCATTGTGGTTTTGATTGGAATTTTCCTGATTGTTATTGATGTTGAGCATCTGTTGACCATCTCTATACCTTCTTTGGAAAAATGTCTATTCAGGTTCTCTGCCCATTTTTTAATTGGGTTATGTGTTTTTTTGTTGTTGAGTTGTATAAATTCTCTGTATATTTTGGATATTAACCCCTTATCAGATATATTGTTTACAAATATCTTCTCTTGCTCAGTAGGTGACCTTTTCATTTTGTTGATGGTTTCCTTCACTGTGCAAAATCTTTTTGGTTTGGCATAGTCCCATTTGTTTATTTTTGCTTTTGTTTCCCTTACTTAAGGAGGAGTATTCAAAAAAAATATTACCAAGACCAACATTAAAGAGCCTACTGTCTGTGTTCCTTTTTAGAAATCTTATGAATTCAGGTGTTACATTTAAATATTTAATCGTTCTGAATTTATTTTTGCACATGGTGTGAGAAAGTAATCCAGTTTGATTCTTTTGTATGTAACTGTCCAGTTTTCCCAAACGTTTATTGAAAAGGCTATCTTTTCCCCATCGTATATTCTTGCCTTCTTTGCCATAGATTAAATGACGATCTAAGCATGGATTCATTTCTGGCCTTTCTATTCTGTTTCACTGATCTATGTGTCTGTTTTTGTGTCATTCCGTACTATAGCTTTGTAGTGTATTTTGAAATCAAGGAGCATAATAATCCAGTATTGTTCTTCTTTCTCAAGATTATTTTAGGTTTTGGGGATCTTTTATGTTTCTATACAGATTTTAGAATTATTGTTGTAGTTCTATGAAAAATGCTATTTGGTAATTTCATAGGGGTTGCATTGAATCTATAGATTGCCTTGGGTAGTATGGTCATTTTAACAATATGGATTCTGCCAATCCATGAACACAGTATAACTTTCCATCTGTTTGTGTCATCTTTAATTTCTTTCAGCAGTTTCTTATCTTTTTCTGAGTATAGGTCTTTTACCTCCTTTGTCAGATTTTTCCTAGTTATTTTATTCTTTTTGATGTGATTGTAAATGGAATTTTTTCTTAATCTCTCTATTTGATAGTTCATTGCTAGTGTAAAGAAATGCAACAGATTTCTATATATTAATTTTGTATCCTAAAACTTTACTGAATTCATTGATGAGTTCTAGTGATTTTTTAATGGTGTCTTTAGGATTTTTAGGTATTGTTTCATGTTATCTGCAAACAGTGACAGTTTTAATTCTTTCTTTCCAATTTGTATGCTTTTTATTTATTTTTTTGTGACCTAGCATGTGATTTATCCTGGAGATGGCTCCATGTGCACTTGAATGTATATTCTACTGTTTTGAGATGGAATGTTCTGTGTGTATGTGTTAAGTTCATCTGTTCTAATGTGTAATTTAAGGTCAGTGTTTCACTGTTTTTCTGTCTGGATGATTTGTCCATTGATATAAGTGGAATGTTAAAGTTCTCTACTATTATTCAATTACTCTAAATTTCTCCCTTCATGTCTGTTAATATTTGCCTTATATATTTAGGTGCTCCTATGTTGGGTTGATATTAAATTTACAATTGATATATCTTCTTGAACTGAACTGGATCCTTCATCATTATGTAATGTCCTTCTCTGTCTCTTGTTACAGTCTTCATTTTAATGTCTATTTTTTATGTATAAGTATTGCTATCCTTCTTTCCTTTCATTTCTATTTGCTTGGAATACCTGTTTTTCCATTTTCTCACTTTCAGTCAGTATATGTTTGTCTTTAGTTCTGAAATGATTCTCTTGTACATAGATCTGCTAGTTTTTGTATCAATTAAGCCACTCTATTTTTTGTTTGTTTATTTGGAACATTTAGTCCACTTACATTTAAAATTATTACTGATAGGTATATACTTATTACCATTTTGCTCATTGTTTTGGAGTTGTTTTTGTACTTCTTTTAGTTCTTTTCTTCTTTTGCTCTCATCCCTTGTAATTTGATGATTACCTTTAGTGTTATGTTTGGATTTCTTTCTCTGTTTTGTGTTTGTATCTATTATAAATTTTTGGTTTGTGGTTACCAAGAGGTTTATATAAAGCAATTATATATGCATATGATTGTTTTAAGTTGATGATCTGTTCATTTCAAACCCATTTTAACAACCCTGCATTTTTACCTCCCACCCCACATTTACTATTTTTGTGATGTATTATTTTACATCATTTTGTTTTGTATATCCCTTAACTACTTATTGTGGATATAGGCGATTGTACTACTTTTGTCTTTTAACCTTCCTACTAGTTTTATAAATGGTTTATCTGCTACCTTCACTGTATATTTGCTTTACCAATGAGATTTTTACTTTCACAATTTTTATATTTCTACTTTTGGTTTTTTCTCTTCTGCTTAGATAAGTCCCTTTAATATTTCTTGTAAAGCTGGTCTCTTGGTGCTGAATTATTTTAACTTTTCTTATTTTTAAAACTTTTTTTTTCTTATTTTTAAAACTTTTGATCTCTCCTTCAGTTGTGAATGAAACCCTTACCAGTAGTGTACACTTGGTTTTAGATGTTTCCCTATAATCACTTCATGCCACTCCCTTCTAACCTACAGAGTTTCTGCTGAATAGCTTAGCTGATAGCCTTATGAGAGTTCCCTTATACATAACTTGTTGCTTTTTCCTTGTTGCTTTCAATATTCTCTCTTTATCTTTAATTTTTGCCATTTTAATTACAATGTGTCTTGGTGTGGTCCACTTTGTGTTGATCCTGTTTCAGACTTTCTGTGCCTGGACTTGAATATCTGTTTTCTTTCACAGGTTAGGGAAATTTTCAGCTATAATATCTTCAAAAATATTCTCTACCCCTTTATCTCTCTCTTCTCTTTCTGGGGCCCCTATAATGAAAATGTTAGTATACATAATGTTGTCCCTTAGGTCTCTTAAACTATTCTCTTTATTTTTTAATTTCTATTCTATTCCACTACTGTTTGTTCCAGATTATTGATCCATTTCTCTGTATCATCCGATCTACTATTGATTCCTTCCTGTTTTTTTGTTTGTTTGTTTTGTTTTGTTTTGTATTGTTTTGTTTTTAGTTATTGTATTCATCAACTTTGTTTGGTTCTTCTTTATATTTTCTAACTCTTTGTTAGAAACTTCTAACATCTCACTGTGTTCATCCATTCTTCTCCTGAGTTCTTTGAGCATCTTTGTACTCATTACCTTGAACTCTGAATTGGGTAGGTTGCTTATCTCTACTTCACTTAGTCCTCCTGGGATTTTTTCTTGTTCCTTTCTTTGGTACACATTCCTCTGTCACCTCATATTACCTAAGTTGCTTTTTATATTTCTATGTATTCGATTGGCTGTTTCCATATCCCAACTTGGAGAAGTGGTCTTACATTGACTATGTTCTATGGGGCGCAGCAGTGCATATAGCTCTGGTCACCAAACTATATGCCATAGAGTTTTTTCTCTATGTGAGTTTATGGGCCTTCTGTTGTGCTGGGCTGACTACTTTGGGTATGCTGGTAGACGTGGCTGGCTCCTAGTCTGGTTGATTGCCAGGCCCTGTCTTGTACAGAGGTTGCTGGCTCCTGTTGGACAAGGCTGGGTTCTGGCATGGCTTGCTGCATAGCCAGGTGAGTCCCTGTCATGGTGCTTGCCAAGTGGTAGGTGGGACCAGGTCATGAGACCTCTAGCTACAGAGCCCCAAGGGGTGTCCAGTGCTAGTGTTGGCCTACTAGTAGGCAACACTGGGTCCTGGGGGGGCTGGATGCAGGTCTGTGGGTCCTGAAGCTAGTATCAACTCACTGGTGGGTGCAGTCCTTTCCTAAATCAGCTTACTGTGGGGCCCATGTTATCCCAGTGATGACACTCTGGTGGGTGGATCTGGATCCTGGAGCTGTTTCAGGGTCCCAAGGTGTCTCAGAGCTGGCTTAGGTTTGCTGGCTTGTAGAGCCAGACCCCAATGTGTCCAGGGGATTATGCCAGCACATTGATGGGCAGAAATGTGTCCTGGGTCTTTGGTTGCAGGGTCTGGAGGTTCTGAAGCTAATGTCTACCCAACAGTGGGTGAGTCTGAGTGCTAGCCTACTGCTGGAAAGACCTTGGGACCCAAGTCTTTGGTTCCAGGGACCTGGTAATCCTGGAGTTGGTGTTCAGCTCCAGGTAAGCAGGGCTGGGGCCTGCCCCCTGGTGGGTGAACTTGGGGCTGACTCATAGTTGATGTCAGGTTTTGGGCCCTTTGATGTGTTGAGCCATGTCCCAGGTCACTGGTAAGGAGGATCAGGGGACCCTAGGGCAGCAGGCCTGCTGGTAGATGGGACAGTGTCCCTGCCCAGGTAGCTGCTTGGCCTGTGGCATCCTGTACTGGTGCCATCTGACTTGTGGTCAGGGCCATGCCCTGTCAATAATCAGTTAGAGGGAGGATTCCAAAATGCTGCTTGCCAGCATCAGTATCCTCATGATGGGGTGAGCTCCTAGAAATGTCTGCAATCAGCATCTAAGTCCCCAGGGTGAGTCCCAATTGTCTTCTCTTCTATCTATGAGGCTCTCCAAGATCAGCAAGTAGGCCTGACCCAAGCTCCTTTCAAATTACTGCTGCTGCCCTGCATCCCATGTGAGACTTTATGTGTGCCCTTTAAGAGAGGAGTCTCTATTTCCCACATCTTTTTTGCTCTACTAAAACTAAACTCCACTGTCTTTCAAAGTCAAATGTTCTGGGAGCTCATCTTCCTGGTGTGGGAACACCAACCTGGGGAGAACTCTGTGGGTCTTGGACCCCTTGCTCCTTGGGGATGACCTCTTCAATTGTAATTATCTTTGTAGGTCATCTTCCTGGGGGTGTAGGTCTTGTCTATATTACATCTCCGCCCCTTCTCCCCATATCATTGTGTTTTCTTTTTATCGTTACTGTAGAAGATCTTTTCTACTATTTTTCAGACTGTTCTCATCAATTATTGGTCTGTAAACAGTTGTAATTTTGGTGTGCCTGTGGGAGGAGGTGAGCTCAGGGTCTTCCTCCTTTGCCATCTTGGCCACTCCCCAAACTGTATGTATTATTTTTCAGTCTCCCATAAGAGATAAGTTCTGACCACAAATTATTCTGGGATTCACAATGGCAAAATACAGAAAAGTTTTAGATTGCCTTGAATTAAAGTTACAGGATATTGGAGCTAAACCAGTAATGGCCTTCAAGAAATACAAATTCTCCTTGTTGAATTGGAAGGCACTTGACATTATGCAGGCCTGTGGGGTCATTTAAACTTGGAATTTACCCTATTGAAATGGATATCTTCCTTAAACAATTGTAAAAATTGTTTGGTTTTTGTTTTTTTTGGGAAATGCTTTAGACTGGGTGGGAAACAGAATCCAAAAAGAAACAATTTAAAAGGAAATTTGAACAGATTACTGAACATGAAAGGATGTTTTACTAAAGACTTTTCTAGGGAATACAAACTCTATCTTCCAGAAAGCAGCAATGCTCATAGATATCCTATGACTTTATTTATATGACCCTCTGGGAAAGGAAACACTAAAATAAAAGAAATCTGGACAGTGATTGTAGGGGCTGAAAGTAGGGAAAAGGATTACAATGAGGCAACAAGGAAATATTTGGAGGTCAAAGATATATCAAATATCTTGAGTTTGACATTATTGTCACAACTCACAGAACTCTACATCAAAAACACAAAAAGGGTAAACTTTATTCTATGTAAATTATGCAATATGAAAATGACTTTAGAAGTTTTTGAAAACTTATATCATGATAACAAATATCAAACAAATATTGAACCCTGATTAGTGATATGTATGCTAAAGTATTTAGGCTGAAGTATATTGACGTCTGCATGATATTTTACAATGCACCAAAAAGGTAAGATGAGTTGAAGGATGGTGGGAGGATAGAGAGATGTCAGACAGGTATGTGTTAAAGCAAATACAGAAAAATATTAACTTTTTACTCTACAATTCTCTCAAATTTTCTGTATATTGGAAAATTTTCAAAATAAAATATCGAGGAAAACTACACACACATATTTGTAAATGTATGGGAAAAGTTTCAGAATCACAGTGCAATCACACACCAAAATATTTACAATGTTTTCTCCTAGGTAATGGGAATGGTATATTGATAACATGTGGTAAATGGATGGCAAGTTTTGCTTTATAAACTTTCAAGTTTTTTGATTTTCTTACATGCCTCTATATTTTATAATTTTAAATGCAAAGAAATAAATAAATGGGATGGTAATGATATACTGGTAATTTTACATATATATATATATATATATATATATTTTTTTTTTTTTGCTCACATGAACATTCTGTTATGCCATGTCTCCAGATTCCAGTCTTATGTAATTTATCTGTGGGTATTAATAGATAATCATATGCATGTGGAATTATAAGGACAGAAAGTGTCAATGTCAGCATCAGCCTACAACATACACTCCATTAAGTATTAACAGTGTCCCTTGGAGTAGTGAACCCAAGGCTGGAAATAACAGCATGGCAGTTTAAAAAATAAATCATGCCTGTCTTTAAAGCTTCCTCAACTGTCTCATAAGAAGTGGAGGTAACCAAGCCAATGCAAGTCAGATATCTCTGGCATCATTGACCTTACTACATGTAACAGTATTTCAATACTTATCAAACTATATAAATTTCAAAACATGTGTTAATGATTATCTTGTTGGTCAACTACGAGTGGTCACTTTGTGTGACATATGGATTCATCAGTCAAAACAATAATAGATAGGGCCATTTTGACCAAATTAAAGTAAAACTTGTGATTTTCTTTCACATGGATATTCAAACATATAGATTTGTGGAGGATTGAAGGGATAGTTCTTAACTTTTAATTGTTATATGATAATAAAAATCTTCCCAAGTCCATATAAGAAAGGAACTGAGCTAGGGTAGGGACTGGGTGCTAGGGTCAGAAGAAAGTTGAAAAAATAAAAGAACATGTAATAGTAATATATTTTTAACAGCATAATTATGAGTCTGATTAAAATCTTCTATCAGTTATTTTGCACTTAAAATGATCAAAATATAGGCTATAGACATGGTACTGGGTAAATTCTCTCCTACTTCATCCTCTCCTCATCTCTAGTCATCCTCTCTATGTTTTTCTAAGATCTAGCCCCATTGCGCTTTTGCTCAATGTTCAAGCACACAAAGTTTTCTCCTGTTCCAGAATAATACTCATATTTGTTTTAGTCCTCTTTTAGATCTATTATAAACTTTTTTATAGAAAACCTAAATATGATTTAGCTTCCCTTGAATTTATTCTTTCAGAATATCATATGCTTCCTTCATATAACTTACTATAATTGGTAATTATATTTTTGATGTATTCAATTGTTAACCAACTTTTTCTTGATTGTGAACTCTAGAAACTATGAACATGATTCCTCTGTTCACTACCACTCAGTCATTGACACACACAAGGACTACTGCCTTGTAAACACCCAATAAATGTCTGTTTATGGATGAGTATTCTAAATTACTTATGTAAATGCCATCTCCTTATTGAAGTAGATACTATCTTGTTATGTGTTCAATGCCAGGAATTCCTAGCACAGTATTTTACATATGATCTTAACATATGAAAGTTGGAAACAGTTAAGAACAGCGAATAATCATCAATTAATCAATATTTATTGAACCCCTATTAGGTGACTGACACTGGGTTAATTATTACATTTGTGGATCTCAGTTTTCTGTTCTGTAAAATTAAACTGTTGTGCTATGAAAGATCAAAGTTTTTTAGGAACTTACATTTCTAACTTTGAAAATATTCTACTTAGGATTTCCCTGGTGGTTCAGTGGTTAAGACTCCATGCTTCCACAACAGGTGGCAAGGGTTCAACCCCTGGTTGGGTAATTAAGATCCACATGATGCACGACACGGCCAAAAAATAAGTACATAAAATGAAATAAAATATTCTTCTTACCTATTAATGCCAGCTCTAAAAATTTGGAAAAAAAATTAAGTGTCTTACACACTACCTTCCTTCAAGGGACTGGTTATATAGAGGTTAAATAGTACCAGGCAATCTTAATTTTACCACAAAAGGTTGCAGCAAATTCTCAAATTTGAGAGAAAAATGCCTGAATAATATTGAGCATATAAATTTGATATTGAAAAAATATATATGTCTTTTGACTAGACTTCACAGAGGCTTCTTTAAAAATTAAAATTGGCGCTTCCCTGGTGGCGCATTGGTTGAGAGTCTGTCTGCCGATGCAGGGGACGCGGGTTCGTGCCCCGGTCCGGGAAGATCCCACATGCCAAGTAGCGGCTGGGTCCATGAGAGCCATGGTCGCTGAGCCTGTGCATCTAGAGCCTGTGCTCCGCAACGGGAGAGGTCACAACAGTGAGAGGCCTGCGTACCGCAAAAAAAAAGAAAAAAAAATTAAAATTTGTAGAACTGATATTTCTATGTCAAAAGATTTCTGAGATAATCAAGGTAGTTTTCTAAGTGAAACAGAAAAAGAATTCTGATTGATAAGCTCATGTTTTCTCTAAAAGCATTTGTGTGATACCAATTTTATACCAGATATAATATTGTTTGATGATATTGAGCTATCATTTACACAACTATTATCATTCAAATTTTAAGTTGATACTCCATATTTTTATTCCAAACTTAACCCAACAGGAAGCCATAAGGAATGATATATTGAGAAATATGATGTATTGTTTCCTTAGAGTGAAAGTAATAGATCATTTCCAAAATGAGAAAAGACAAAATTAATAGAATACATCTTGACACATTTTATTCAAAATTGAACACCTTTACATATCAGCATTCATGATGGCATTCCAAAGATAAAAATAATGTCTTACTTGAAGGTCAAAATAAAAGATAAGAGAAACTCAGGCTCATTAACATCTCAGAACATTTCTGGGGCTGATTTAATTAAAGATCATGGAAAAATTTGTACACTGTTCCTCAAAGATAGACTTTTATAGAAACCCTCATCTATTTTTAGCCTTTATTGGTATATGCAAGTTTAATTCTGTATATGTAAAATTTTTCATGTGGTAAAGAATATCATATATACAAATCAATAAGTGGTAAATGATTTAAAATATGATATCAAATGTTATATTTGTAAATATATCAATATGTATTCTTACATATAACTCAAAATCTTAAATATCTTAAACAGAAGACAGATCCTATGGCAGAAATATTTAATTTCAATAGCCATTCCAGATTACAATATTTGACTGCTTGGATTCATTTGGATCTTTTGGACCTAGGATCCGCTTGGATTTGGACCTAGGAAAAAAATTTCTTTTTCCTAATACCATATTTTTTTTTTCCATAGAGAGAATGCTATATAGAAAGTTATATCAAAAGATAAATGAGGGCTTCCCTGGTGGCGCAGTGGTTGAGAGTCCACCTGCCGATGCAGGGGACACGGGTTTGTGCCCCGGTCCGGGAGGATCCCACATGCTGCGGAGCGGCCGGGCCCGTGAGCCATGGCCGCTGAGCCTGCGCGTCCGGAGCCTATGCTCTGCAACGGGAGAGGCCACAACAGTGAGAGGCCCGCGTACTCGCCCCCCCCCCCAAAAAAATGATAAATGGTTAGCTTCAATTCCTACACTGTACAACATATAAACAAATTCTTAATAGAGTTAGCAAATATTATTAGGTCCCTCTTATGCTTATGCCACATCCTTAATGTTCCTTTCTTTCCTTTAGTGGAGACAAACCTGCAAGACAATGAATTTAGTAATAGAGGGGAAATATGTGAAGGTTTTATTAGCAATCTTCCCCAGATTATCTCCTTTATGAGATCTGAAATTTCTAATCCTGCTGTGTTCTGTTGAGAGTGTGGTGAAGACAATGAAGCGTGGTAGGCCTGATAGAAAGATGGTGGAGAAAGAGATTATTAATCTGAAACTGATGTTTTCAAGTATGCTTAGCTCTCTTTACTCCTTCTAAAAACTAGGATGCATATTGTCAACAAGACAGGTGACTATGCAATATTTTAAAATAACAAGTAAAATATTCTTTTTCTTCTTAGATCATGATTCCATGAGCAATTATACCTCCTCTACTTTGTAAACTAGTCCAGGTGTTCTTTCAGAGGTTCATCTGAAGAGATTCACCTGCGTAGTCTCACCTGTGCCATGGGTCATTTCTCAAAGGTCAAGTCCTATTTTATAAACAGACATTCATTTGTGGAGTTCACAAGGTTTTAAAAAATTGAAGAATCCTTCATACAGGCAGAACTCAAGGGCAGAGTGATCAGTATCTAAATATTCCTTGCAATCATATTTGATAGGTAAGAAAACTCCTTTAGCTTAATCTGTTTCCTAGAGTTCTGAAATTTCTATTTCATTGCAATAAAAGACTATATAAATTAATATAAGCACAATGTGGCTGAGATAAGCAGACATTTCTAATGTTGGGTAAGCTCCAGAACAAGGACAGTGTATAAGAAAGGAAGGATGCTGAGGATGAAAGCAGTTGGTATTAAGGTTTCAAACTGAAGCATTGCTCTTAAAAGCTTGATGCTGACATCTATCCATATCTGATGACAAAAGCATAAGCTAGAGAAAGGCCACCATTTTTTGGTTCTATTACAGGGATTAATTAAAATATACAAATACAAGAAAAATCTCGAGACCCAATAGAAGCCTGGCTCTTTTATCATTGTTTTATTATAGAAGTAGAATGTACATATGCATGTATGCATAACTGAATCACTTTGCTGTGACCCTGAAACTAACACAACATTGTAAATCAACTATACCTCAGCAAAAAAATTATACCTATTACTTAAAAAATTATGAAGGACAGCTGATTAGCAACTGTAATTTTCTCTGCAATCTTAATTTTCCTTAGCTATATAAGATAAAATATTCAGTTTCTGGAAATTAGAGGTTGAACATCTGTGAGGGTAAATATTCTGCCTACAGGTATGTTTTGAAAAATTTAGATAATGGAGGCGATAATTAACATTTAGAGTAGTAAGGAAAAGCTATGTAAAAAACATGAAATTTATGCTATACTTTGATATGTGTGTAAGATACAGGACAAAAACTACTGGAAATCTTGAGATTACCGAGTAAGAAAATCTCTATATTTCTACATTATTAGTTCCAATAAAGTCAGGACTTGCAGCTACTCCATGAACCATAAAGATAAATGTTATAGGGCTTCCCTGGTGGTGCAGTGGTTGAGAGTCCGCCTGCCAATGAAGGGGACACGGGTTCATGCCCCGGTCCGGGAGGATCCCACATGCAACGTAGCGGCTGGGCCCGTGAGCCATGGCCGCTGAGCCTGCGCGTCTGGAGCCTGTGCTCCGCAACGGGAGAGGCCG
Organism: Delphinus delphis; assembly: GCF_949987515.2. NCBI lineage: Eukaryota > Metazoa > Chordata > Mammalia > Artiodactyla > Delphinidae > Delphinus > Delphinus delphis. The sequence continues at coordinate 37,286,126 of NC_082700.1, forward strand.
CAGCAGTGAGAAGCCCACAAAAGAAGATAAATGTTATATATTCATGTTTTTTATACTATCAGGCCTAAGTTAATCAAATAGTTATTGAGGACAGTGTTTTGTTTTTTTTTAATGTGTTAAGGTCAGCACAACTTTTGGCAGATCTCTTAAAAAGTATTCTAATCCAAGACTGTAAAATGTACATTTTTTTAATTATAAAGACATAATAGTACTGAAAACATATTCAGACAAGCATATAATTCAGTATGGCTGAATTTTATTTGCAACAAAATTCCATTATTTCTGCTAATTTATAGTATTTTAATTCCTTAAAAATTCATAGAGTTTAATAAAATGATAAACTCTCAGTTAATCTAAATATAATGTTATTTTCTTTAAAAATACAAATACTCTTGGTTAAGGAGAAGCATTGAATTTTCTAAAACTTTTACAACCATCTACTTTTAAATGCATTTGAGTCAGTGGCTATTTTTTATATCATTTTAATCTGGATGTTTGGTGTCTCAGGGAGAAAAAAAATAGTTCTTATTTCATGAACATCTGAACAGACCTCAAATCTAGATGAATGACACTATTACCTGGATAGATAATCCATTTTTCTATAGTGACAATCTGCTGTAATATTTCAGTAGTGCTGCTTTCAAGATATGAAGTTAAATGCCCAAATCTATGCTTTATTCCCTGAAGTGACAGTTAAAGAAAGGTACCACGAATGAGTATTTAATAAAGGGAATGAATATAATACACAAAGGACAATGATCCTTCTTGTATAATTAAATGATATGACAATGAGGAGGTAATATTCTTATTTTAATGTATTTATGATAAATAAGACAATGATATCTTTTCCCCTAATTAAATCTTGAATGCCTTGATGAAAATGCCTTTGATATAACAGATATCTTCAAAAATGTAAGGTGCAGCACCATTGAATTTCTGTTTATTATGTCAAATAACTGATACACTTTGGGGGGTCCATGTATTATTATATAATATCACACACTCTGTCACATATTCATAGCAAATGAATATGCTAACTTAAGAGCCTCCTTCGCATAAATACTACTTTATAATCGATATACTGACAGTTGTAAAGACAATAGGATTTTAAATATATTAATACGACAAATCAGAATAGTTATGAATAGAGAAAAGGTAGTTGGTACTTCAAAGTTCCTATAGAAGTTGTCCCAGGTTGGGGGCATTAAAGTGAATTTCTGAAAGGTCAGGAACAGATGCTTTCTGAACTGAGTTTTTCAAAAATTCGTACTATATATATATATATATATATATATATATATATATATATATATATATATATATATATATATATATATAATACTCTAGTTGATCTTTTAAGGAGTGTTATTGGCTGCTATCTCTCCAAATATTTCTTCTGTTCCATTTGTCTCTCTTTTTTGTTTTTCTCTCTTTGTGTTTATTTTGGATAATTTGCATTGAACTGGACTCAAGGCCACAGGTACTTTCCTCACTCATGGAAATATATATTTGATTATATACATTATAAATGTAATTATATGATAAATATTACATATATGATTAATTTATTTTAACTCTCTTGCCCTTCTCCCTGAATTCTGTGGACCACTGCTTTGCACATAGAGAAAATTAGAGAATCAGCATATACCTGCCTGTCTTCATTTTCAGAAGCTAAAGTCTTGAGCTCTGTGAATTCCTGGAATAAGATATAGGTATGGGTATAAATTAACTCTTTTGTCTTTTGATATACTATCCTTAAAAGCTTAGTAAAGAAGTGTGGGACAGAGTTAGTGGATTGTGGGTGGGACCCCACAAGATTCTAATACTTGACACTAGCTAATATGTGCTCATTAAAGTCATTGAAAACACCAGTTTATTCCTGGGTCATGTGGTAGTTCTATATTTAGTTTTTTAAAGAACTTCCATACTGTTCTCCATAGTGGCTATACTAATTTACATTCCCACAAACACTGTAATATTGTTCCTTTTCTCCACACCCTCTGAAGCATTTATTGTTTGTAGATTTTTTGATGGCCATTTTGACCAGTGTGAGGTAATACCTCACTGTAGTTTTGATTTGCATTTCTCTAATAATTAGTGACATTGAGCATCTTTTCATGTGTTTGTTGGCCATCTGTATGTCTTCTTTGGAGAAATGTCTATTTAGGTCCTTCACCCATTTTTTGATTGGGTTATTTGTTTTTTTGATATTGAGCTGCATGAGCTATTTGTATATTTGGGGGATTAAGCCATTTTCAGTTGCTTCATTTGCAAATATTTTCTCTCATAATGAGGGTTGTCTTTTTGTTTTGTTTATGGTTTCCTTTGCTGTGCAAAACTTTTAAGTTTAATTAGATCCCATTTGTTTATTTTTGTTTTTATTTTCATTACTCTAGGGGTGGATTCAAAAGGACCCAGAAACCCCAATCCTGGGCATATATGTGGAGAAAACCATAATTCAAAAAGATACATTCACCCCAATGTTCACTGCAGGGCTATTTACAATAGCCAGGACATGAAAACAACTTAAATGCCCATCAACAAAGGAATAGATAAAGAAGATGTGGTACATATATATAATGGAATATTACTCAGTCATAAAAAAGAACAAAATAATGCCATTTACAGCAAAATGGATGGAGCTAGTGATTGTCATATTGAGTGAAGTTAAGTCAGACACAGAAACACAAATATATGTTATTGCTTATATGTAGAATCTTTAAAAAAAAGGTACAAATGAATTTATTTACAAAACAGAGATAGAGTCATGGATGTAGAAAACAAACTTATGGCTTCCAGGGGATAAGGGGGAAAGGGATAAATTGGGAGATTGGGATTGACATATACACATTACTATATATAAAATAGATACCTAATAAGATCCTGCTGTTTAGCACAGGGAACTCTACTCAATACTCTATAATGGCCTGTATGGGAAAATAACCTTAAAAAAGAGTGGATATATATAAAACAGATTCATTTTGCTGTACACTTGAAATTAACACAGCATTGTAAAGCAACTGTACTCCAATAATTTTTTTTTTTTTAAAAACACAAGTTTATTCATTCTTACCCCCATTGATATGTGACCATTTTGAAATTGCTTGGTCATCCATGGAGGAAATCTACTATGGATCATACACCCACTGGGAATGCCCAGTCAATTTCTAGATTTTAGTTCATTTAGGTTTGTTTGGAGTTCTCAATTTGCTAATATGTTTTCAAAAAACTATAACTTTGCAATTTATCTAGCTTTTTCTCATTGTTAGAGTGGGAAATGACAATCTCTTATAAATTTCTACAATGAAGTCCAATATATATTTAATTTTAGGAACCTAAAATAAGTGTAAGAATTTTTCTTTAATCCATTAAATTTTATGCCATAGATATTTAAGCTCCACTGAATAAAATATTCAGAATGAAAGCATAGAATACAAAGAAATAATATGGAACAATTTCTTATATTCAAAAATTCTAAAACTTCTAAGAAAATGAATGGAGCAAACAAAAGAGAAGGTTAATAAATAGCATTTGGCAGTGATAAATTATGTGGCACAGATAAATCTCTATAGGAATTAAAGTATGTTTATTTAAGGCCTCTAGTTACTTCTCAGCCATCACAGAGGAGAAGAGATAAAAGTTGTACCTTGAATGTCTCTTTAAGTCAAAAGAGAAGTATATAATAGCATAAGAAAAACTTCATGTGCTACTGGGTTCTAGTTATTCATTTTCTATTCATATGTATTTATAGAGCATGTAGGAGGCCATAAACTCAATATCATGAACTATAGCTAGACCTCAGCTGGTACTGTAAGTAACCAGTCCAAAGACAAAATAGTTCTGAGAGATCTAGATACTGGAGGTAATGCCAAACAAGTTTCATTAGAATAAAATAATAGACCAAGGGTTCTAAAGAGAAAAAAAAATTAGCTAAAACTGTAGATTTAAACAGCACAAAATAAAAACAAAAATCCTGCAATTATTAAAGACCATAGTAAAACAGTGAGTCCAAAACCTGGATTACAATGCTATTTTTTTTTGTGGTCTATATTTCTGTTTTTGTCTGATTCCAACAACCCAGTCAAAATATGGACAGAAGACCTAAATAAACTTTTCTCCAAAGAAGACATACAGATGGCCAACAAACACATGAAAAGATGCTCAACATCACTAATTATTAGAGAAATGCAAATCAAAACTACAATGAGTTACCACCTCACACTGCTCATTACAAACAATAAATTCTAGAGTGGGAGTGGAGAAAAGGGATCCTTTTTACACTGTTGGTGGGAATTTAAATTGATATAGTCACTATGGAGATTCCTTAAGAAAATAAAAATAGAACTACCATATGATCCAGCAATCCCTTTCCTGGGCATATACCTGATGAAAACCATAGTTCCAAAAGATATATGCACTTTAGTGTTCATTGCAGCACTATTTACAATAGCCAGGATATGGAAGCAACCTAAATGCCCATCAACGGAGGAATGGATAAAGAAGATGTGGTATGTATGTATATATATATATATATATATATATATATATATATATATATATACATATATATATATATATACAATGGAATATTACTCAGCCTTATAAAGGAACAAAATTGTGCCATTTGCAGAGACATGGATGGACTGAGAGGTTGTCATACAGAGTGAAGTCAGAAAGAGAAAACAAATATATTAATGCATATATGTGGAATTTAGAAAAAATGGTATATATGAACCTATTTGCAAAGCAGAAATAGAGACACAGACATAGAGAAAAATATGTATGAACACCAAGGGGGCGCTGGGATGGATTGGGAGATTGAGATTGACATATGTACTGTACTATATATGAAGTAGATGGCTGGTGAGGGCCTACTGTATAGCACAGGGGGAAAAAAAAAAGGAAGGTACAATCTGTTTTCAGGACATGTATTAAGTAACCTTATAAATGCACTCCTATATACTTAGGTGCAGACAAATGTTTGATTCCACTTATACGAGGTGCCTAGAGTAGTCAAATTCATAGAGTTAGAAAGTATACTGTAGATGCCAAGGGTCAAGGGGTGAGGGCTTGGGGAGGGGGAATGGGGAGTTAGTGTTTAAAGGGGACAACATTTCAGTTTAGGAAGGTGAAAAATTCGGGAGATGGATGATGGTGAGAGTTGCACAACAATGTGAAAGTACCTAGTGTCCCTGAACTGTACAGTTAAATATGGTTAAAATAGCATGTTTTATATTATTTGACTTTTACCACAATAAAAAACAAAATATTTAAAAGTTGCTATTGATTTTTCTATTATGGCAAACCTTGAGTCTGAGAGTTACATATATATTTTCTACTTCCTATATAAGTGTTGAAGAATCCAAATGTGAAAACAGGTATGGGTATATAGCGGAACAGGAAAGTGAAGAGTAGAATTAACCAATAAAACTGATTATACAGTGGGATGTTGTCCCAAGATGGTGGAGTAGGAGACTCCAGCCTCTTTTACAACATAAAGATCAACAATTAGACAGAAATCCATTAACAAAAACAGGTCTGGGAAAGCTCTGGAGTCGGATTAAGAAGTTTCAACAATACAGTAGAACAAAAAAATTTGAGAATAACATCACAAAATGAGAAGGAAGAATAGCTTCATTTTGGCTGTATTCATTATCCCATCTGCAGGTTCACATTGCTCGGCACCAAGAGGAAACTTCCCAGCAAGAGTTACCCTCAATGGAAAAGGAAGAGCTGGGTGAGCATTCAGGGCATTATACAAAGGATCTCTTTCAGTTTCACCTCACCTGGAGACCAGCAAAACTGAGAGGTAGAGAGACAGCTGGAATAAGCAAGAAAAGCAAAGGCTACCGGCATCAGCCAGATAGCAGGAGCATATGCTGTTCTCAGTGATCTGCTTTGCAGACAACCCCAAAATCTTTTGCTACTGAAGAAACCAATGGCCAGCATGGCCTCTGCAGACCCCCTGCATATTTCACCAGTTATTGTCCCACATGTATTTACATTCACTGATGTCAACTGCATGAGTCCCTCCCTTCTCCCTACCCACCTCACCCATGCCAGAGCCTGGAACCTACAGAGGCAGCCATCCCAGGTCTCTGTGGCTGTGAGAGTCCAAGACACTAGCTTAGACTCCTCTAGCTGACCCTCACTGCTGTGTGTGAGCTTGGGGTTAGCCTTTCCAGCTGTGCACTGGCACGCAGATGGCTTAACACCCATCACTGGCCTCCATTATTTTGTGCATGCTAAGACAAAATATTATACCCACAGAAGTGCACGCTGAAAGCCAGGGACCCCATAGCTGTTTATGAGCCTAGATCTAGCCCTGTCTCTTGTCACTGACCTACATCATAGCCTCACCAGCAGCTAGCCCCTCCAGCTGTGCCTCTGCACAGCCCAGCCTGACTCCTCACACTAACCTTTACTGCTCTGCACCAGCAGTGAGAACCAGCAGCAAGAGGAGTGCACTGCGGAAGACAAAGTCTCTGCAGCTGCCAGTGGACTTTCACAATTGGACCTGTCACTTGCTGCTTAACTTGGCCCCCATCACTAAGTGTATACTTACAACTGGCCCTTGCCACTACACAGATACCTGCAGCTGACCCTCACAGCTGAGTGTGTGAACACCACTAGCTCCAGCCACCAATGTTGCCTGCCCTTGTTCTTATCTGCTGAATCTGGAGACACTACTGAGGGTCAAAACAGTCATTGCGGCTTCAGTGGATCTCCTTCAGCGATCACCAAGGACTATGCATTTGTTGATGCTTTGGTACCCATTGACCCAAGTTGATGAGTCACCTCACTTCCTGGACCCAGAGCCACCACATGCTCATGCACTTGACACCCTTTACCACTGGACCCAGAGTGACAGCACACTTCAATATATACCGACAAGCAAGTGAAGGTCTTTCTTTCATGGGTAAAGTCTATCAGACATTTAAAGGAGAATTAATTGCCAATTGTTCTCAAATTACTCCAAAAAATTGAAGAGAAGTAAACACTCCCAAACTTGTTTTACAAAGCCAGCATTACTCTGATACCAAAGACAGATAAGGATGATACAAGAAAAGAAGTCTACAGGCTAATATCCATAATGCATATTGATGGAAAAATTCTCAACAAAATATTAGCACACTGAATTCAGTGGCACATTAAAAATATCACACACCATGAGCAAGTGATATCTAAGCCTGAACAAGGACAGTTCACACATGCAAATAATATAATACATGTTAATAAAATGAAAGACAGAAGTTATATGATTGACTCAATACATACAGAAAATACATTTCACAAAATTTAGCATCCTTTCACAATAAAAATTCAACATGTTTTTTTTGTGGTATGCAGGCCTCTCACTGTTGTGGCCTCACCTGTTACACAGCACAGGCTCTGGATGCGCAGGCTCAGCAGCCATGGCTCATAGGCCCAGCCGCTCCGCGGCATGTGGGATCTTTCCGGACCGGGACACGAACCCGTGTCCCCTGCATTGGCAGGTGGACTCTCAACCACTGCACCACTAGGGAAGCCCTCAACAAATTTTTTATAGAAGGAACAAACCTCAACATATAAAGTCCGTATGTGACAAGTCCACAGGTAATATCATATTCAACAGTGAAAGATTGAAAGTTTTTCCTCTAAAATGAGGAATAAGACAAAGGTTCTCATTCTTACCATTCTTATTCAGCATAGTAATGAAAATCCTAGCCAAAGCAATGAGACAATAAAAGTGAATAAAATATATCTAAATTGAAAAGAAGGAAAACTGTTGCTGTTTTATGAAGATATAATCTTATATATAGAAAATTCTGAAGACTCTACCAAAAACATTTTACACCTAACAAACGAATATAGTAAAGTTTTGGGATACAAAACTAACATACAAAAATCATTTGCATTTCTATACACCAACAATGAACTACCTGAAAAAGATATAAAGAAAACAATCCCATTTACAATAATAACAAAAAGTATAGAATATTTAGGAATAAATTTGACCAAGGAAGAAAAACATCTATGCACTGAAAACTATAAAATATTGATGAGAGAAACTGAAGAACAAATAAATGGAAAGATATATCATGTTCATGGACTGGTAGAGTTAATACCAATTTAATGTGAAAATATTGTGAAAATATTCAGTGCAATCCCTGCAAAATACCAACAACATTTTTCAAAGAAATAGAAGGAAAAAATCATAAAATTCTCTGTAAGATGCTGAAAAGCAAAAGCAATCTTGAGAAAGAGGAAAGGTGGAGGCATCATTTTTCCTGATTTCAAACTACTTTACAAAACTATAGTAATCAAAAAAGTATAGAACTGGCATAAAAACAGAAATATAGGCCAGTGAAACAGAATTGAGAGCCCAGAAATAAATCCACACTTACATGATCAACTAGTATTTGCAAAGGAGGCAAGGATACTCAATGCGGAAAGTATAGTCTCTTTAATAAATGGTGTTGGAAACCAGATATTCACATACAAAAGAATAAAATTAGAACAGTTTCTTATAACACTCACAAAAAAAAAATAACTAGAAATAGATTAACAAATTAAATGTTATGACTCAAAACTGTAAAACTCCTAGAAGAAAACATAGTGGCAAAACTCTTTCACTTAAGTCTTGGCAATGATTTTTTGGATATGACACCAGCATTGGGACTATAAAAAATAAAAAAATCTTCTGCAAGGCAAAAGAAACAATCAAAAAAATGAAAAGGCAGCCCATGATATGGGAGAAAACATATCAAACCATATGTCTGATAAGGGTTTAATATCCAAAATATATAAGGAATTTACAATTTAATAGCTAAAAAACAAACAATCCAATGTAAAAATGGGCAGAGCAATGGAATAATTTTTCCCAAGAAGACATACAAATTGCCAAAATGTACATTAAAAAGGTGCTGTTGATCATCAGTCATCAAGGAAATGAAAATCAAAACCACAATGAGGTATCATCTCATACTCGTTAGAGTAACTATCATCAAGAACACAAGAAGTAAGAAATACCAGCATGGATATGGAGAAAAGGGAACCCTTGTGCACTGTTGGTGGGAATGAAAATTGACACAGACACCATGGAAAACAGTACAAAGTTCCCTCAAAATATTAAAAATGGGACTATCATATGATCCAGCAATCCCACTTCCGGGTATATATTCAAAGAAAATTAAATCACTATCTCAAAGAGGTATCTACATTCACATGCTCATTGCAACAATATTACAGTAGCTAAGACATGGAAACAACCTAAGTATTCATCAATAGATGAATAAATAAAGAAAATGTGGTATATATTTATACAATAGGATATTATTCAGGCATAAAAGAAGGAAATCCTGCTATTTGTGACAACATGGATGGACCTTGAGGGCATTATGCCAAGTGAAATAAGTCAGAGAAAGACAAATATAGTATGATCAAATGGTACAAACTTTCAGTTATAGATTAATAAGTTACAGAGGTTTAATGTACAGCATGGTGACTATAGGTAAGGATACTGTATTGTAGACTTGACAGTTGCTATGAAAGGTGAGCTTTAATGCTCTCATCATAACAGCAACAACAAAAAGGTAATTATGTGAAGTGAAGAATGTGTTAACTAACTTTATTGTGGTAAATATTTCACAATATATACATTTATCAAATCATCATATTGTACACCTCAAACTCACACAATTTTATAGGTCAATTATATCTCAATAAAGCTGGAAGAAAAATTGACCATGTGTGAAGAAAATTAGAGGTTTTTTTTGAGGATACATAATGAATAAATTTCCTGTCTTCAAGGATTATAAGCTTAATTGAGAATGAATCTAAATTGAAGTAGTTAGGAATATGTTGAGAGTCTCACTAAAGTAAGAGTTTGGGACAATATTTATATACTTTCAAGCAGTTTAAAGGTCACAAAAGTGCTTGAAATATTTAAAAAATACCTAATTCATGAGACAGTGTTGAAATAAATGAAAATTTTATAAAAACCTTTCAAATTAATTTTCAAGTTTTGTTTTAATTTTATTACAGAAAAATTAGAGCAGATTGAGAAGCAATAAGTCACAATAGATTCATTCAAGGTGAACATTATTTCCCTATTCCTTGCATTCATGTGAAAATTAGAGTAAGATAATTGCTCAAATAAATTCTGTATTTATCTTTAATTATGTGGGCAGTAGATATGACTTTTTAAGTTTTATTTTTTTTAATATCACAGACTACCTCTAGGCATTATCTTTATATAATGACTTTAGTTTTAGTTTTTAATTTTGTCCAATGAAAAACTATCTTTGTAATGCAGGGTATATGTTACAAAAGTAAACATACTTTTAGTATTGTTTAAGAAAAACAGATGAATGTGTATTTAAATTTCCCAAATAATTACTTAGTTTGAAATGCAACTTTAACTGCAGAGACCTGATTAGGGAGAGTGTAGTGAAATTATTAATAACTTGTCAATATGACCCTCTAATTAAAAAAATATGCTTAAAACAAAATACCAACCATAATATTATCATTCTCTGTGGATATACCTGTATTTGTGAAATATTTAAAGGAATCTATATTAAAACATTTAAATGGTGACACTTCTACAGCAGCACTTAAAATTAAAACCAACAATTAAAAGCATGACTGTTTAACCAAATTATTCAACCATATGGTAAAATACACATTACAAAAAATAGTAATATAGGCAATTAATTAGAATGGAAAATTGATTAACACTAAATCTTTTCAAAATATTATAAAACTAAATGAGAAATCAGTCTATTATTATGTTTTTGTTTAAAAATTCAGAATATAAGGATAATCTCATTTACTTTTATTGGTAAGTAAAGCAGAAATTTGCTTTAAAATAATAGTCACAATTTAAGATTAATATTGGATTTCAAAAGCTTATATATTTTGTTCTTAAAATACTTTAGGACTTAGTCCTGAAACTTAGTTTGATTCTATATAAATCTGATTTATTTATTCTTTCTATTTTCCATTTTTGATTGGAAATTTTTCCATAAATGACAAACTACAATTGCTTTTATGGTGCCTGTTGATCTTATGCACATTTTAACAAATTGATGGTGAATATATACTGAAAATGAGAAAGCACCTACATATTTCTATTATCGTATTTTCTTATTGATTCTCATAAGAGACTATCAGAAATCTATATATTCATCTAACTCTACTACAAATAAGGAAAATGAAAAGGAGATTTTATTACTTTTACCCCTGCCAAAGCAGGAAATCTAGCATTATGATTTTAGATTATCACATTAACTGGAATCCAGAGTATCAAACTGAGGACATAAAAATCGTTTTATGGCTGCAAACTTTTCTAGACTCAGTGGTACGACTGGATTGATGACTGTTTATAATAGCAATAATCCCAGCAAAATCAGTCATTAGTACAGTTAACAACAATTTGTTGGAGCGTTAACTGCCCTTGGCTTTGCCTCAAGCTGTTCGCAAACTGTCATTAACGGCTGGTTACAATTGATTTCTTGGGGCCCTAGTTAACAGAAATTTGATTTCAATTCAATACTGCAGAGGCTAATTTTGACTCAGTAAACAAGTCTCTTTTCTTAAGGTTAGTCTTGATATAATATTGCTTTTCCCCTGATATATCAAAAGACGTATCCCAAAAGTCAATGAACATGTGGAAAATGTGTGATTACTCTATAGATAGAGTAGATCTAGATTACTCCAGATCAATGTTTGTGTTTTCAACCCACATGGCAGGACTGACAGACAATATAAGACAAGAAAAGCAGTGAAGGGCTTCCTTGGTGGCGCAGTGGTTGAGAGTCCGCCTGCCGATGCAAGGGACGTGGGTTCATGCCCCGGTCCGGGAAGATCCCACGTGCCGCGGAGTGGTTGGGCCCGTGAGCAATGGCCACTGAGCCTGTGCGTCTGGAGCCTGTGTGCTGCAACGGGAGAGTACCACCAAAAAAAAAAAAAAAAAAAAAAAAGAAAAGAAAAGAAAAGAAAAGCAGTGAAGAATAAAATGTCTTCAGTTTAATATATTCATATACTACATATTTCCAAGGGTGTTCCAGTGAATGAAATCACAGTATATACTTCAAAAACTTATTGTATTGTTGAGCCATATAATGGTAACAAAAGAAATGGCTAACAATAAATAAGTATGAAAAATGTCTTATTTCACTATGAATAATCACTAAAAACTCAACATGTTATCTTATTATAGTCATGTTTGATTTCCAAGTGAAAACCTACATTCATATACTTCCTCTGAAGAGTGCTATTTAGTATGTCTTAAGTAATTCATTCATTTGTTTAACAAATATTCGTTGAGCATGATCTATGTGCTAGGCATTGTTGATCACATTTGAATAAAACAAATATTACTAATTTGGGGAAATATAGTTTCTAGTGGGGTTAACAGAGAGTAAACTAGAAATCAGAATAAAATATACGTTAGAAAATAAATTCTATTTAAAAAAAGGAAAAATAGAATAATGAAAGGAGTATCAGAAGGCAAAAGAAGTGTTGTTATGTTGGAATTTGAGATTAAACATAGGATGGTAAGGATAGGCTTCAATAAGAAATAGTTTCAACAAAGACTTGAAAGAGGTAAGAGAGTTAGCCAAGTAAATATTAGGCAAAGCACAATCCAAATAAAATAGCTAGAGGAAAAATTCTTTTATTTCTAATGTGGTCACATATACATAAAATGAAGTTTACCATATACACCATTTTTAAATGTACAATTCAGTGGAATTAAGTACATTTACAATTTTGTATAGCCATCACCACTTTTTATTTTCAAAATGTTTTCATTATCCTACACAGAAACTCTATAACCATTAAGCAATAATTTCCAATTACCCATCCTAAACTCTTCGTAAACACAGTTCTTCTTTCTGTCTTTATGGATTTTCCCATTCCAGATACTTCATGCAGAACTATGTGGAATTATGCATTATATTTATCTTTTTGTGTAGCATGTTTTCAAGGTTCATCTGTGTTATAGCATATATCAGATCTTTATTCCCTTTTAAGGCTGAATACTATTACATTGTTTATCTATTCATCCATTAATGAACAGTTGGTTTGTTTCTACCTTCTGTTTATTGTGAATAATGCTGTGAAGAACATTGGTGTACAAGTATCTGAGTCCCTGTTTGCAATTCTTTGGGTATATAACTTGGAGTGAAACTGCGGAGAGATATGGATAAGAATATTATTATAAGCATATTATGCTTAACTATGTTTAAATTTTGTAGGAACCACAAAACTGTTGTCCACAATGCCCCACCCCCAAACATTTGTTTCTTTCCTTCTTTTTTTTTTCTCATTTAACAGTAACCAGCCTAATGGATGTGAAGTGGCAGCTCATTGTGGTTTGATTTGCATTTTCTAATGACTAATGAAGTTTAGAATTTTTTCATATGCTTATTGGTCATTTATATATCTTATTTGATATAAATGGCATGATATACTTAAAGTGATGAAAGGGAAGAACATACAACCAAGATTACTCTACCTGGCAAGGATCTCATTCAGATTCGATGGAGAAATCAAAAGCTTTACAGACAAGCAAAAGCTAAGAGAATTCAGTATCACCAAACCAGCTATACAACAAATGCTAAAGGAACTTCTCTAAGTAGGAAACACAAGAGAAGAAAAGGATCTACCAAAAAAACCCAAAACAATTAAGAAAATGGTCATAGGAACATACATATTGATAATTACCTTAAACATGAATGGATTAAATGATCCAACCAAAAGACACAGGCTTGCTGAATGGATACAAAAACAAGATCCATATATATGCTGTCTACAGGAGACTCACTTCAGACCTAGGGACACAAACAGACTGAAAGTGAGGGGATGGAAAAAGATATTCTGTGCAAAAGGAAATCAGAAGAAAGGTAGAGTAATTATACTTATATCATTAAAAAAATAGACTTTAAAATAAAGAATGTTACAAGAGACAAGGAAGGACACTACATAATGATCAAAGGATCAATCCAAGAAGAAGATATGACAATTATAAATATATATGTACCCAACATGGGAGCACATCAATACATAAGGCAACTGCTAACAGCTATAAAAGAGGAAATCAACAGTAACACAATATTAGTGGGGGACTTTAATATCTCACTTACACCAATGGACAGATCATCCAAAATGAAAATAAATAAGGAAACAGAAGCTTTAAATGACACAATAGACCAGATAGATTTAATTGATATTTATAAGACATTCCATCCAAAAACAGCAGATTACACTTTCTTCTCAAGTGCACATGGAACATTCTCCAGGATAGATCACATCTTGGGTCACAAATCAAGCCTCAGTAAATTTAAGAAAATTGAAATCATATCAAACATCTTTTCTGACCAAAATGCTATGAGATTAGAAATCAATTACGGGAGTAAAAACGTAGAAAACACAAACACATGGAGGCTAAACAATAAGTTACTAAATAACAAGAGATCACTGAAAAAATCAAAGAGGAAGTCAAAAAATACCTAGAGACAAATGACAATGAAAACACAATGATCCAAAACCTATGGGATGCAGCAAAAGCAGTTCTAAGGGGGAAGTTTATAGCTATACAATCCTACCTCAAGAAACAAGGAAAATCTCAAGTAAACAATCTAATCATACACCTAAAGGAACTAGAGAAAGAAGAACAAACAAAACCCAAAGTTAGCAGAAGGAAAGAAATCATAAAGATCAGAGCAGAAATAAATGACATAGAAACAAAGAAAACAATAGCAAAAATAAATAAAACTAAAAGCTGGTTTTTTGAGAAGATAAACAAAATTGATTAACCATTAGACAGACTCATCAAAAAAACAGGAACAGGACTCAAATCAATAAATTAGAAATGAAAAAGAAGTTACAACAGACACTGCAGAAATACAAAGCATCCTAAGAGACTACTACAAGCAACTCTATGCCAATAAAATGAACAACCTGAAAAAAATGGACAAATTCTTAGAAAGTTATAACCTTCCAAAACTGAACAAGGAAGAAACAGAAAATATGAACAGACCAATCACAAGTAATGAAATTGAAACTATGATTAAAAATCTTCCAACAAACAAAAGTCGAGGACCAGAGGGCTTCACAGGCGAATTCTATCAAATATTTAGAGAAGAGCTAACACCCATCCTTCTCAAACTCTTCCAAAAAGTTGCAGAGGAAGGAACACTCCCAAACTCATTCTATGAGGCCATCATCACCCTGATACCAAAACCAGACAAAGATACTACAAAAAAATAAAATTAGAGACCAATATCACTGAAGAATATAGATGCAAAAATCCTCAACAAAATACTAGCAAACAGAATACAACAACACATTAAAAGGATCATACACAATGGTCAAGTGGGATTTATCCCAGGGATGCAAGGATTCTTCAATAGACACAAATCAATCAATGTGATACACCTTATTAAAAGACTGAAGAATGAAAACCATATGATCATCTCAATAGATGCAGAAAAATATTTTGACAAAATTCAACACCCATTCATGATAAAAACTCTCCAGAAAGTGAGCATGGAGAGAAGCTACCTCAACATTATAAAGGCCATATATGACAAACCCACAGCAAACGTCATTCTCAATGGTGAAAAAAAAATGAAAGCTTTTCCTCTAAGATCAGGAATAAGACAAGGATGTCCAATTTCACCACTATTATTCAACATAGTTTTGGAAGTCCTAGCCATGGCAATCAGAGAAGAAAAAGAAATAAAAGGAATACAAATTAGAAAAGAAGAAGTAAAACTGTCACTGTTTGCAGATGACATGATACTATATATAGAGAATCCTAAAAATGCCACCAGAAAACTACTAGAGCTAATCAATGAATTTGGTAAAGTTGCAGGATATAAAATTAATGCACATAAATCTCTTGCATTCCTATACACTAATGATGAAAAATCTGAAAGAGAAATTATGGAAACACTCCCATTTACGATTGCAACAAAAGGAATAAATTACCTAGGAATAAATCTACCTAGGGAAACAAAAGACCTGTATACAGAAAATTATGACACTGATGAAAGAAATTAAAGATGATACCAACAGATGGAGAGATATATCATGTTCTTGGATTGGAATAATCAATAGGGTGAAAATGACTATACTACACAAAGCAATCTACAGATTCAATGCAATCCCTATCAAATTACCAATGGCATTTATTATGGAACTAGAACATATCATCTCATAATTTGTATGGAGACACAAAAGACCCCGAATAGCAAAAGCAGTTTTGAGGGAAAAAAAAGGAGCTGGAGGAATCAGACTCCCTGACTTCAGACTATACTACAAAGCTACAGTAATCAAGACAATATTGGTACTGGCACACAAACTGAAACATAGATCAATGGAACAAGATAGAAAGCCCAGAGATAAACCCATGCACCCATGGTCAACTAATCTATGACAAAGGAGGCAAAGATGTACAATGGAGAACAGACAGTCTCTTCAATAAGTGGTGCTGGGAAAACTGGACAGCTACAGGTAAAAGAATGACATTAGAACACTCCCTAACAGCATACATAAAAATAAACTCAAAATGTAAGACCGGACACTATAAAACTGTTAGAGGAAAACATAGGAAGAACACTCTTTGACATAAATCACAGCAAGGTCTTTTTTGATACAGCTCCTAGAGTAATGGAAATAAAAACAAAAATAAACAATTGGAACCAAATGAAACTTCAAAGCTTTTGTATAGCAAAGGAAACCAAAAGCAAGACGAAAAGATAACCCTCAGAATGGGAGAAAATTTTTGCAAATGAATCAATGGACAAAGGATTCATCTCCAAAATATATAAACAGCTCATGCAGCTCAATGTTAAAAAAACAAACAACCCAGTCCAAAAATTGGCAGAAGACCTAAATAGATATTTCTCCAAAGAAGACTTAAAGATTGCCAAGAAGCACATGAAAAGCTGCTCAACATCACTAATTATTAGAGAAATGCAAATCAAAACTACAATGAGGTATCACCTCACACCAGTTAGAATGGGCAACTTCAGAATATCTACAAACAACAAATTCTGGAGAAGGTGTGGAGAAAAGGGAACACTCTTGCACTGTTGGTGGGAATGTAAATTCATACAGCCACTTTGGAGAACAGTATGGAGGTTCCTTAAAAAACTAAAAATAGAATTACCATATGATCCAGCAATCCCACTACTGGGCATATACCCAGAGAAAAACATAATTCAAAAAGACACATGCACCCCAATGTTCATTGCAGCACTATTTACAGTAGCCAGGTCATGGAAGCAACCTACATGTTCTTCGACAGATGAATGGATAAAGAAAATGTGTACATATATACCATGGAATATTACTCAGCCAAAAAGGGAACAAAATTGAGTCATTTTTTGAGACATTGATGGATGTAGAGACTGTCATACAGAGTGAAGTAAGTCAGAAAGAGAAAAACAAATATCATATATTAATGCATATATGTGGAACCTAGAAAAATGGTACAGATGAACCAGTTTGCAGGGCAGAAGTTGAAACACAGATGTAGAAAACAAATGTATGGACACCAAGGGGGGAAAATCACGATGGGTTGGGGATGGTGGTGTGCTGAACTGGGCGATTAGGATTGACATGTATACAATGATGTGTATAAAATTGATGACTAATAAGAACCTGCAGTATAAAAAAAACAAAAACAAAAAAACAACTAATACTAAACTTTCTTTGGGTTATTTGTATGGAAATATGTTAATATAAATCTTTTTAAAAAAAGACAGATGTCTATTAAAGACTTTTGTTCATTTTTGAATTGGGTATTTTGTTGTTTAATTGTAAGGGGTCTTTATATAATCTACATATTAATTTTTTAACAGACACATAATTTGCAAATATTTTCTCCCATTTTATGAGTTAGCTTTTCTTTCACTCTCTTTATGGTGTCTTTTGATACACAAATGTTTTTAATTTTGATGAAGTTCAATTTGTCTATTTTTTCTTTTGCTGCCTGTGATCTTGGTGTCATATGCAAGAAATCATTGCCAGGCCCAAGGTCATAAAGAATTTCTCCTGTTTTCTTCTAAGATTTTTATAGTTCAGCCTTAAATTTAGTTATTTGATATACTGTGAGTTAATTTTTGTATATGGTATAAGAGTTCAACTTCATCTTTTTTTATAAGCAGTGTCCAGCTTCATTCTTTTGCATATGGAAATGCAGGTTTGTAAAAATAATTTGTTGAAAAAACTGTTCTTTCAACACTGAATTGTGTTGGCACCCTTGTTGAAAATCGATTGATCATATATGTGAAGGTTTATTTCTAGGGTTTGTATTATATACTGTTGGTGTATATGCCACTACCACATGGTTTTGATTACATTAGCTTTGTAGCTAGTTTTTAAACCAGGGAAATCAGGAAATGTAAGTCTTTCAACTTTATCTGTCTAAATATAGAGAGTTGCTATTTGTGGTCCCTTGAGATTCCATATTGTGATGGAATAAATAATGTTCTCTCCAAATTCATCTGTTGAATCCCTAAGCCCCAATATTATGGCAGTTGGAAGGTAATTTTGGTTAGTTTATGTCATGAGGGCCCTCATGATGGGATTAATAATTTTATAAAAACAAGAAGAGACTTGAGATCCTTCTCTCTCTCTGTATACACCAAGCAGAGCCATATCAGGACATGATCAGGAAGAAGGCTCTTATCAAGAACTTGACCATGCTGGCACACTGATGTCCTACTTCCAGCCTCCAGGATGTGAGAAATAAACGTTTGTTGAAGCCACCTAGTGTATGGTATTCTGGTATAGTAGCCTAAACTGACTAAGACTCCTATAAGTTTTAGTATGAATTTTTCTATTTATACAAATGTTTGTCTTTGAGATTTTGATGGGAATTGCATTGAATATGTAGATCACAATGGGTAGCATTCAGATCTTAACAATATTATGTCTTCCAATCCATAAACGTGGTATTCCTTTCTATTTATTTGTCTTCTTTAATTTTTCAGCAACATTTTTAACTTTATGTGTTTGTCTTTTGCTTCTTTGATTAATTTTATTTCTAAGTATTTTATTCGTTTTCAAAGCCACTGTAAATGCAAATGTTTCTTACTTTCCCTTTTGAATTCTTCATTGCTAGTGTACACAGATACAGATGATTTGGGGATATTAATGTTTTTAACATCTTTATTGTAGTATAA
Source organism: Delphinus delphis (assembly GCF_949987515.2). NCBI lineage: Eukaryota > Metazoa > Chordata > Mammalia > Artiodactyla > Delphinidae > Delphinus > Delphinus delphis. The sequence continues at coordinate 37,305,310 of NC_082700.1, forward strand.
TTGCTTTACAATGTTGTGTTAGTTTCTGCTGTATGACAAAGTGAATCAGCTATATGTATACATATATCCCCATTATCCCCATCCTCTTGCATCTCCCTCCCACCCTCCCTAACCCACTCCTCTAGGTGGTCACAAAGTACCAAGCTGATCTCCCTGTGCTATGCAGCTGCTTCCCACTAGCTATCTATTTTACATTTAGTAGTGTATGTATGTCAATGTTACTCTGTCACTTCATCCCAGCTTACCCTTCCCCCTGTCTGTATCCTCAAGCCCATTCTCTACATCTGTGTCTTTATTCCTGTCCTGCCGCTAGGTTCATCAGAACCATTTTTTTTTTTTTTAGATTCCATACATATGTGTTAACATACGGTATTTATTTTTCTCCTTCTGACTTACTTCACTCTGTATGACACCTGTTACTTTGCTCCATTAGTTTCTTGGCTTTAACAGTTTGTGTATGTGTGTGTGGGAGGGAGATTCTTTACGGTTTTATACCTATAAGATAATGTCATCTGCATAGAGAGAAAATTTTACTTCTTCCTTTCCAATTTATATATATATATATTGTTTTTTTCTTGTCTAACTACTCTGACTAGAACTTAGAGTACTATGTCAAAAGTTAAAGAAAGGTTGTAATAGTGAGCATCCTTGTGTTGTTCCTGACTGTAAAGGAAAGATATTAGTCTTTCACCATTGATATGGCAGTAGCTTGGATTTTTAAATACATGGCCTTAATCACATTGAGTAAGTTTCCTTCTATTCCTAGTTATTGTGTTTTTACCATGAAAAGTTTGGATTTTGTCAAATGCTTTTCCTGAATCAATTGAGATGATCATGTGTTGTTTAGGGTTCCCTTATTTATTCTTCTAATTTGTTATTACAGTGACTGATTTTCATATTTCTAGGGTAAAACTCACTTTCATGGTGTATAATCATTTTAATATGCTGCTTGATTCAGTTTGCTATTATTTCATTGAGGATTTTTGCATCTTTATTCATAAGGGATATTTCCTGCAATTTTCTTTTCCTCTAGTGTCTTTATCTGATTTTTGTATAAGGATGATACTAGCTTTATCTAATGGGGTAGTGAGTGTGCCTTTTCTTACATTATTCAGAAGAGTTTAAGAAAAATTATATTAATTCTTCATAAATGTTTGGTAGAATTCATCAGTGAAGCAACTTTGTCCAGAAGTTTTCTTTGCTCTGAAATGTTTTATTACTGATTTAATCTCTTGTATATAATGAAACATTTCTTTCTTACTGCTTTCAAAATTCTTTGTTTGACTTTGGGTTTCAACAACCTATGTTTCTCAGTGTGCATTTCTTTAGGTTTATATTGCATGGAGTTTGGTGGGGTTTTTTGTTTGTTTGTTTGTTTTGTTTTAGTTTCTTGAGTGTATGTATTCTCTCTTTTCATTAAATTATAGAAATCTTCAGCCATTATTTCTTCAAATATTTTTTTTCTGTTCCTTTCTCTCTCTTTTCATCTAGGACTCATATGAAATATATATTGATATACTTAATTTGTGTCACATAGGTCTCTTAAACTCTATTTTTTCTTCATTCTTCTTTCTTTAAGGTCCTCAGACTTGATCATTTCAATTACCCTTTCTTCAAGTTTGCTGATGCTTTCTTTTACCTGCTCAGACCTGCTGCTGATCCTTCTAGTGAATTTTTTCATTTCAGTTATTATATGTTTTCATTTCAGTTATTGTACACTACTGTGGCTCTAAAATTTCTGTTTGGTTCCTTTTTATCTTTTTCTTGATATTCTTCTATTTTTCATATATCATTTTCCTGATTTCATTTAGTTCTTTGTCTATGGTTTCCTTTAGCTCATTAAGTATAAATGTGACAGTTGTTTTAATGTCTTTGACTAGTATTTCAAATGTTTAGGTTTCCTCAGAGATGGTTTCTGTCATGTATTTTTTTTTTCCTGTGAGTGGTCTATATTTTCCTGTTTTTTGTATGAATTGTATTTTTTTGTTGTTGTTGCTGTTACTGAGAATTGGAAACTCTGAGTATTATAATGTAGTCAATTTGTAAATCTGATTCTCTAACTCCTCAGGAGTTTCTGATTTCTGTTTGTTATGGTCTGGAGTTGTCTGCTGTAGACCTTTCTAAACTATATTTGCAAAGTTACATTCCTTGTTGTGTTTAGTCACTGAAGCTTCTGCTCTATTATCTCCGAAGTCTGTGACTTAAGATTTTCTTAAATGTTTGTCTCCAAAAAGGAAAAAAAATGCACTAGCTCTTTAAATCTTTTTGAGAGATGTCTCTGGTGAAAGCTACTGTGGTCAAAGGGTTGAAACCAAGGCAAGCATCTATGTGGGTCCCTTAGGGTACCAACCAAACTTCACACTTCCAAATTTTTGTAGAATAAGGATTCCGCTGCCCACCTTGATAGCAGCTAGCTGCTCCCGTTGTTCAGAAACTCCCCCCCACCAAATTTTGCTAGGGCTGAGGAATGGATATGGTGGCTTGTTCATAGTTACAGCTCTCTTTCTTTAGAGTAGCAACCTCTCCCTTCAAACTCCCCTAGTTGTAATAAGTATCCAATCGAGTACCAGAGTTCTAAATTATTTTACTTCAATGTCTCTTTCCAACTCACTTGTTGCTTGGGTGGTGGAGCCAACACCAGAATTTCGTACTCTGTGTGCTTGCATAATATCACTCCAGAGAAAATTAAGAAAATAACATGCCCATGTTAGGGAACAATTCTTCATGAGTCAGTCATCTTGTAAGCAAAGGCATTTGTATTCTGAATTATCTTTGCAATGTTGTTTGTATGGCAAAAACCCTCAGAGGATAGAAATGTCTAGGTTTGTTTGCTGTGCAGTATAATAGAGTTAATGTCTCCCTCTGGAAAAAAATAGGTAGTTTGTTGATAGTTCTTTTTTAAAAATTAGGATTTTCTAAGTTTGGAGTTTCTCTCATATAACAAAACCCATTGTATGTGCCAGTATCATCTGGTTCCTAGTATGCTGCCCTGCTGGAATTGGGGCTTGGGGGATGAGTAAAGAAAGTGTGATATTCTACCTACTTCTATTTCTTTAATATACTGTTCTTTGTTTCTGACACAAGAGTCTTATAGCTTCAGCCAGCTTCTGTCGGACTGTAGCAGACTAGCTTGTTAGCTTGCCCAAAGAATAAAACTTCAGACCCTTCAGAGTTCTTAAATGTCTAGTGTGTTTGAGGAATAGCAGAGTCCAATGTGAATTAAGCAGAGTAAAAAGTGGTGGTAGAATATTAGGAGATGATGTCAGAGACGAAGGAATTGGAAGGATGGACAGTGTATTGTGAAGGGTTTTGTAGGCTACTGGAAGGAAAAATATACTTGCAGTGAGTGAAGTGGGAAGCCATTGAAGGGCTTTAGGCAACATATGACAATGATGTGACCGAACTTATAAGGAGATCATTCTGGCTGCTATGTTTTTGCAGTTTACTGGGTATACTTGGTAAACAGGATGATGGATGGTGATTGGCTAATGGATATAAGAAAAAGGGTGTTGTCAAGGCATATGCAACTGCCATCACCTGAGAAGGCTGTAAGTGGAGCAGGTTTTGGTAATAACATCAGGAATTCAGTTTTGATATGAGATATAGTGTTTGAGATGCTTAATGAGTCATGCAAACCAAGATGTCAGTTAGACTGAATATAGTTCGGGGCTGGAGATAGATATTTGGTAATCAGCATATGAATAGTATATGACTAGACTGTACAAATCATTAGACTATATGTCTGAAAATGTCTTAATTCAACCTAGAATTCTAGCCTAGGAGTATTGTATTCTGGCTTCTACCTTGTGTGTATTTGTTGAATCATCAATTGTTAACTAGATTTTTACTCTTTGAAAGGTAATCTGTGTTTTTCTAAAGAGGTTTTTAAGATTTGCTTTTTGTCTTGATTTATTAGAAGTTTTACATAAATGTGTTTGTATATTGACTGCTTTATTATTTATCCTGCTTGAGGTATGCAAATCTAGAATCTATGGGTCATCTTTAATAAACATATCCTTAATTATAATCCCTTCAAATATTGTTTCTAGTCTATTCTCATCTCTCCTTTTGGGTCTTCAGTTACATATATATTAGACCATCTCACTGTGTTCTATATCTCTTACCATATCTTCATTATTTTTCAACTTTCTGTCCTTTTGTAATGCATTTTAAATATTTTCTTATGATCTGTATTCATATATGGTTTTATATATCCAATTTGTGTAGGTTTATAAATTGATGTACTGATTTTTCTATATGTTGTCTTATTCCCTAATGCACCTAGCTATGTTTGGGTCCAGATGTTATATTTGGATAAGTTTTTAGAAATATTGTAAAAACTAGGATGATATCTTTCTCCAAGGAAAGTTTGTTTCTTTCAAGGAAAAAAAGGGCATAATCACTCCAATATCATCTTAAACCAATATCAGGAACTAATATGATTTAAAAATGTACTACACTCTCTGTATTATTCTGAATTATTCTTTTTCATATTTTCAAATCATTTTGTCTCAACCTATTGTGAAGGGATTCACTAGGCATCCCACTTTGGCAACATGTAGAATTAAATTTTTCTTCCCCTCTCCTTGGGAGACTGTCAAAAGCTCGACTCCACCTACTGACTTTTGTCCAAGATCTTCAGAATTGACTACCTACAGCAGAAAAGAAGACTGGTCAGTCTCACCTCCCTGGTTTTTCTCCTTTCAAGCATCTTTGGTAAATTCTTTGAAACTTTGTTAACTTTCTAGTGCCTTCAATTATTCAGAGGATTGTTGTTGTTATTGAGCAGTAGTGCACTGAGTGTTTTTTGGTTGTTTTTTTTTGTGGTACACGGGCCTCTCACCGCTGTGGCCTCTCCCACCGCAGAGCACAGGCTCCAGACGCGCAGGCCTAGCAGCCATGGCCCACGGGCCCAGCCGCTCCACGACATGCGGGATCCTCCTGGACTGGGGCACGAACCCGTGTCCTCTGCATCAGCAGGCGGACTCTCAACCAGTGCGCCACCAAGGAAGTCCCGGTAGTTTTGTTTTAAATTACTCACTCACCATTATCAAAGAGAGAGCTGTCTCTATGAGTTTTCAATCAAATCTCTGGTTCTATAATTGGTTAACCAAAAAATTAACCTAAGTGTGTATAACAATGACACATGTCAATGCATTGTCCTAAATACCCAGGTCTATGGTAAATTATAATACTCTAATGTTCTTAATTGGAAGTTGTGCATATATTTATTCCATCTTTGGTACTTCCTTGCTAAAGTTTAACCTCTATTGAATGTCCTCAGTTCTTTAGAACTATCATCTTGCTTCATGCTCCCTGACACTGCAGAACACATGACAAGTATGAAAATTATCACAAATTAATGCAGTGGCTTGGGGGGGGAGGGTGTCATTAATTTAAATTTAATGGAATAAAAACTTTGAAAAGGTATTAAAAATTGCAACTAGTGATGTCTAGGTAAACGTTAGGTAGCTTATATTTATAACTAGAATAAGAAAGAAGGCAGTATACTGCTTATTCTTCTTCAAGTTATCATTATTATTTTGCTGGCAATGGCAACATAGAATGTTATTTTATGCCTTTTATATATATTTGAATGTATAAAGAAATTATACTGATTTCACACTAATGTGTTTGCCTCTATTTAAGTAACTTTCAATTCACTACTTTTGCCTTATATGATGAATATCCTACTCTTCAAGTAAACTCAACCCCAAATGCAGAAGCTGTACATTTTAAACCATGATGCTGTGATCAGAGAAATCTGCATCCTAATTATAGAAGCACTTTCCTGGCATGTAAAATGTTAGGGGGCCATAATATCTTATCTTCTCTGTCCTTCAAGTTAAAGACATGTTCTGTGATCAAAATTTAAAGGCAGCATACAAATGCATGCTTCTCAATTCAGCATGTTTCTTTAATTTTATTAATTTTTATATTATAGTATTCATATTATTTTGTATAGTAAAGCTATATAACTTCTTTTATTTTTTGCCTGAGGCAAAGCGCTAGTATTTGATTTATCTTCTATACTTGTCTTTCTTTTAACAATATGAACTTTTTCTCAGACAAGTGCAATGCTGTGTGTGACCCCACAGGGAAATCGCTTTCTTTTTAAGAAATGTGTACAAAGTACTTAATAAGTCATGTCATTCCATGACTTACTGTATATTATATTTTCAGTGACTACAGTTAACTTTCTTGGTCTCTAGATGCCAACATTTTAATAAAAACAAGACAATTTTCAACAAAATGTCAGAAATGAAGTGATCAAAGTGCTGTGGGAGCAGTTTGACAACAGTTTGAGCTTTGAATTTCCTATTCACTTTCCAAAACATTCACTTAAAAAGCATTTATTGAAGCTGAACTGCCTTTATCAGCCTGATCAGAGCTCCATAAAGAGCATGCATGATTCAACTGCCTTCCCAAGCTTTAAAAAATATAACTTTGATATATACCTCACAAGTGCAGCACAATAGTTTTCATGCTCATGTTTGTTAAGATTTAGTGCAGCCATTAAAGAACAGAAGGGCTCTATGGTGGCAACCCTCAGACATACCAAATATCCCAAAGCAAAACCTTCTACAAATCAGAGATTATGGTACTGACAAAAATTTCCACTTGATTGCAGTTTCCCCTTTTAAACCTTATATCAGGAGTGACTATCTTTTCGATCAAGTCTCTTAGGGAGGTGAATAGATAGGTTTTTTCCACTTGGAGAAAAATATCAACTGAAAGATAAAAAGTGACATTTTATGTGCCTTGTCCAAGAATCAGTCGATTTATTTAAAAAATGGTATGTGAGCCTGACCTATACATGAAGTTTGTGGCATGTCTCTTGTCAAGTATTGATCACTTAAGACTTTACTGTTTTCCTACTGCAGTGTAGCAATAATCTCTTTTTATTTAGTTTGTGGCTTTGAATTCTTATCATGGCTTTACTGATTTCTCTGGGACCTATTAGATCTTGCATTTTCTGTGCAAATGGCTATGGAAATTAAGCTTGCTGAAGCATTTTTCCTGTGCAAACACTCTTTGTTTTCCATCAGTTCATGTGTCAAGTGGTTTGCATGCAGATAGGGTCCATTTGGAAGCAGCAGGTGCCATCAATCTTCATGACTTTGCTATACACACCATTTCACCTCGACGTGTTTCAATGGGAGATTGTAAAGGATGGCTGAGCAATCAAGCTATTCCCCTTGACTGACATCAGGTATTTCTATCTAACTCACCTTAGTACTTTGGGGTCGATGCTGGGTGTTTAGAAAAATTGGCCTCTGGTTGATGTGGTCAAATGTCTTTCACATTTTGAAATATTTGCCAACTCTGTTGGCTTTCAAAATTGTATTTTTTAACTTATTCCACAAATCAGAAGCAAAACTGAATTTTCTCTGCTTATATGTATCCTCTACTTGTAGTATTGTCCAAAATTTTGTGAATGGTTAGTACAACTGTTTTATTTTCTGCATGACTACATCGAGTTATCTCTCATTCAACCAAGAAGTGAGCCATACTTATGAGAAATATGGTGTTTCACTTCCTTGTATTCCAACATGATCTACAATAAACGAATTAAGTGTCAATCCTTTCAAGACAGTGTTTGATATAGGTTAAGGAAATTATAATAACAATAAAAAAGTCTCATGCAAAATATTCTTGTGTGTGTGTGTATGGGTGTGTACATGTGTGTTTTGGTGTATATTGGTATACACATAGAAAGTAATATGCTATTCTATTATATATCAAAATTAGCAAATTGATCAATAGTGTTCATAGTTGTACATTACCATTTAGTGTATCTATCTGTTAGTCCCAGTTCATAGCTCAAAAAATAACTCACAATAAAATCAGATTATGTTGGCTATATAATAGCCACAAGTTTTCATTTTTTAATTGAAATGATATTGGTATCAAAATGTAACTTAAAGGAACTCCTCCAGATAGGAGAGTAAGAAAGCAGTATATTTAATTTTTTAATTTGGAAATCATATTCAATAATCATTTGCATTTGCAAATCAAGTTTCAGTGTAAATATCAGAACTATATTGCATGTGATACACTTGAATGGGAATACTGAAGGAAGAAAGTAAAATTTAAAAATTTTCACATAGATTAATTCTAATCAGTAGAGAAATATAAAGATTCAAACTCTTCCCAAATTAACACAGAATCCTTTGGTTTCTATATGTTCCAATGCTTTGGTTTATAAGTAAATATATGTTAAACATTCCATGAAGCCCTCTCAAACACTCAACTTTTTTATTAAAATATAGTTGATTTTCAATATAGTTTCAGGTGTACAACATAGTGATACAAAATTTTTATAGTTATCATAAAATATTGACTATATTCCCTGTTTATAAGTAAACATATGTTAAATATTCCATGAAAACTTCTTAAACACTCAATTTTGAATTGGTGACAAAGTTAGAATTGTGAAAAACTGTATGCATGTGTGTGTATGTGTGTGTGTGTGGCGTGTGTTTGAAGATACATGAATGCAAATATATAATGCTCACTTACTGAAAACAAGACTTATGTACTCACTAACTGAAAACAAGATGCTCACTTACTGAAAACAAGAATTATGAACTAGAATCTTTTAGATAATATACCTTAGAGAATATGTCATTTATATATCATTAATGGCTGCATTAAAAATAATAGTTCATGGCATTAAAAATTTAAATACTCTCAGAATGTATATAACTATTTTTATAGTATGTAATATTATAATTTAACCCTACTGTTTCTAAATATTTAGCTTCTTAATCAATGAATTCAAGTTACTAAATATTTACTATGAATAGTTAAAATGTATAAATACAATTTTTTGCAATTTTACTTATCCTTTTTGTCTTCCTTTATTGATAACTAGACATCTAAAACTATATCTATCTGCCATTAATCCCTTCCTTTGAAGACTGTTTTTCCTCCTCACTTCACACTCTAAGATCTATCAGGTAGTAGTGCCAAGGAGCAGTCATAACCTTATGTAAACTCTGGACATATTTGATTCATCCAGGAATTGGCAGTAGGTAAAATCTGAACAATAATTTATTCTCTGGAATTTTGCCAGGAAGTAAGTAATAGGAAAAGTTTATTTTTTGTGAGAATTACCTTTTACTATGTTTAAAATACTTATAGTAGTATCTGGCATATAGTAAATTCTCAATAAATGCCAGTTATTACCATGATTATTATGATTATTATTATCATATTAGAACAGGAGAGTCAAAATCTTGGTTTTAACCTTCAAATGCCACTCTCATAGGCAACATGCAAAGATTTTCTTGTGTTGTGCAATAGGAAAGCAGAAAAAACTGAGGACCAGGCATAGCATTTGATTGTCAGCATGGTTGATCTCCAAAGAAAGTTAAATTTCTGAACAAAACTGGGCTGCTATGTGAAGGTCAGGACCCTGCTTAGTAAATAATGGGACTACTTGACACATGGAATGGAGATATCGGGCTTGAGTCCTTGGAAAATCTTATATATACAGGTTCCTCTGAACCTAGAGGTCCTGCAGAAATGAGCCACTCAAGCACAGGATGTACTAGCATAAGCTTCTTGTCTGAGATGTTGCAGTGGTCTCTCCATTGCAAGATAGCATAATCCCCTCCCCAGTCAGGATCTGCCTCCCATTTCCTTTTAGGCCTATAACTAGAGATAAGTTACAACACTACCTACTGAAGATATGCTGGGCCTTATCAGAAAAAGGAGAAAAAAAATCACTGAAATCCAAAGGATTTGCAAGACTGAGCTAGTATGTACCACTAGGATACAGGAGAGTGTGTGAGGGATTGAATTTTGTGACTCTTTGATCCAGGGAGACTTTATTAGAGAGCACTGACCTGGAACACAGGATTTAACAACTTGGAAAGAGCCACAGAAAGACTTGCTACTAAAATGACTTACAGACATGGAAAAAGTAGTGGTCTACTCTACATGACATTGAAATGTTGCCCTTACATAAAGTGAAAGGATTAAAATACCTGGTAACTGGGCTTTGCTGGAGTGGTTACTTTATGTAAAGGATTAAAAATTGTAAGATACTTATATTACAAGAGAGAATCCATACAATATACAATTTATCATGTCCATTAGAAATATACTAATGAGAAGAGTACTAACACTACCACAGATTTGATGGTGGCTCTACATGTAGGTCACTCCTGACTATCTGAGAGGTTACTATAGAGTTAGGCTTACTGATAGCAATTAGGATGATAAGACTCTGAAACAATGGTACTTATGTATTAAGTCAAGTGGATGCATCAATTGTGATATGTGGTAAAGTCAAAAGGGCAACTATGGAAGCCTGACTTGAAAGTAGTATTAGAAATAGCATCCATAGTTACAGAACATGACATCCCAGGGAAAAATAACTGGGCAACCTACAAGTGTCTTATTCATTTTTTAACATTCAATGAAATAAAAAGTCTATAACCAAGAGGCTAAGGGATGTCACCTTAATAAATGTCAGCATATCTTCCCCAGTTCTTGGGACTGAGACTGTTTTCAGACTCAGATTCTTTGATTTAAGAGTTTGAATATCAGGAGGAAGGATCTTATATTGCCAACGTAAGTGTACAACTCAGATAGTTATGTATTAGAGAAAGGGAAATGTTCAAATATTCTGAGGACTCTTGGACACAGGACTAAATTCCTTTGATACCAAAGGATATGGAGAATTATAATGACACCCTTCTTAGATTGGACACATTGTTGCTATTGAACCAAACAAAGGCCCCTCCCTGATGCACAGCAAAACCAATCTACTGGCACAAGGTTGTGGTGAAGGAAAGTACAGCATTTATTGAAGGGCACCAATGAAGGGAGTGAACGACAAGCCTCAGATCCACTCAAACTTGGTCTTTGAGTTAAGATTTCTTTTTAAGCAGGAAGAACAAAGAAGCTGATCTTAATCACCCTCTTGTGACATTTCTTAATCATAGATTTGGGAGTCAGAATGTCTCTGGTTTACAATTCTTTGCCTAGGTGGTCTATGGATAAGGGTTTTCTTAGCTCATCTTGCGTTGGAGAAACAAACTGAGTTTGTCCAATAATGGTGATATCTATAATAGCAATTTTAGTACATTAATGATGTTATAGATGATAGCAATTTTGTCATCTGATTCTGGTTGATTTGTGTTCAGTTAACATGGGAATGAGGTCAGAGGGGACAAGAAAGGGAATAAAGTTTCATATAAAGGGATTAATCATAAACTCAGTAAGGGAACTTGGTTTTAGGTGGACTCGGTTTCAATGTGGAGTACGTGCAATAAGTGGCATTGTGACAAAAGTTTAACTCCCACTGTCTCCATTAGTTCTATAATCCATCCAATGGTTCTTTTAGAGCTAGAATAGGCATAACTCATAGTTGGCACAAGGTTCTTTTTGGCCTATGAGATAAGGGCTATCGTCATAGCAAAGGTAAAGTGGAAGCCTCTATAATTTATTCCCCCAACCCTAGCCAAGATAATAAATTTAACAAACAAATAAAATTATTATCTTTTCCTGAGGATATTATAGAATATATAACCACTTTTAAGAATATAAAGGATTATATGGGGACTCCACACCACTGAGGACTCCTTACACCAGGAGAGAGGACCTGAAAAAGAAGGCTGCACCAATGACATGGGTGGTACAGAGAAAGAAGAGAACATGGGCTTAAGAGAAGATTACCCCCAAAGAAACATGGCCACCAGAGCCTGTGTGTCCTGAGTACAGGGCACCAGGGCACAGTGCTAAGATGGGATGAGCAAAAGTAACTCAGGGCAAGGGTTGCAGTGGGACAGCAACAGCAGGGTGAACTCTGTGATTGCACCTCATGTGGCTAAGGTGACCTCAGCTTCAGTCATGCCACCCCCTGCCTGGGCCTGTGAACTCACTGTGCTTGAACCTGGTTGAGGACCACATCCTGGAGATTGTGAGAGACAGTTCCAAATATTCGGGAAAAATGAGATTGTGAAAGACACCATCTGCACACAGAAGGTTGGGACACTGAGGTCAGTCCTATGTCACCCCAAGTAAAAATGAGTCTGACCCATAGTCATACACAGTCATAAAGGATTTTCAAGATGGTGGAGGAGTAGGAGAACATGGAGTTTATTTCTCTTCACAAATACATTAAGAATACATCTACAGATGGAATAATTCTCACAGAGCACCAGCTGAACACTAGCAGAAGACCTTTGACTTCAGAAAGGACAGGAAAGATCCCTGTGTAACTGGGTAAGATGAAAGAAAGAAGAAGGGAAAGAGAAGAAGAGAGGAAGCTGGATGGGACCTGTGACCCTAGGGAGGAGCTGAGGAAGAGGAGAGGTTGCTGTATCTGGGGAAGACCACTCACCAATGCGGAAATCAGTTGGGACAGAAGGGGAGCATCTAAGTCTGTCAGAGCAGGGTGAAAGAGCCAGTCTGTGGCAGACAAGACAGAGTGAGACCTACAGATGGTCTGTGTCACAGCCTTGTGCACACCAGACTGGGACATGTGTCTGCCTGTGCACACCAGAGCTGGGAGCTGGAACATGGAGATTTTTTTTTTTTTTTTTTTTTTGCGGCACACGGGTCTCTCACTGTTGTGGCCTCTCCCATTGCAGAGCACAGGCTCCGGACGCGCAGGTTCAGCGGCCATGGCTCACGGGCCCATCTGCTCTGCAGCATGTGAGATCTTCCCGGACCAGGGCATGAACCCGTGTCCCCTGCATCAGCAGGCGGACTCTCTACCACTGCGCCACCAGGGAAGCCCGAACATGGAGATTTGAGAGCAAAACTGGAGAGAGGACTGCCGTTGTCTGCGAAGAGTCAGCCTGAGAGGATGGGAGGAAGGAAATCGGCAAACGGGAATGCTTGTGGAGCAGACCCAGTCTACTTCAGAAGCAAGGTGCCACTGTTGAGTGACATGCAGGGGTGGAGCAGCCATTGCAGCCTCTCTTTCCCCATGTGCCAGCCCCTGCCCCCTGGGTGCTAGGAAAACCCCCCAACGGGCTGGCCTTCTCACGCCTGCTGCCAGGTACTAGGATAGGCCCTGGCCAAGGCTGGCCCTCAGACATCAGCCACCAGACCCTAAGAAAGGCTGCCTCCACTGTTGATCCTCTCATGAGGCTACCAGGCTCTAAGAAAATCTCCAGCTAGGGCTGGATCTCTCACGCCTGTGGCCACTGGCTTCCATGTGCATCTCTTCACTGGTGGGACTTGACCTCTTGTAAATTCCACCCACCTTGCACACTGGTCGTCACCAGGGCTCCTAAGACTCTGGCAGCTGTGACACTTCTGCACACTGTTCTCACTGGGGCAGACCCGAGTGCTCCAGGGAAGCCTCAGGAGCAGGTCCCTGTGGGTGACCCACACACAGAGCCACCTCTGTGGCTAAGACAATAGCTGAGCTCCTGGGGAGGGGGGCGACTAAGGAAGAGGAACAAAAATCTCTTGGTGCAGCTGCACAAACCACAGATTAAATTCCCATGATCGGCTTGGTAAACCCTGCATCTGTGGAATATCTGAATGGAAATGAGTGTTCCCACAACTGACACCAGTCTAGCTTTAGCAGCTGTGGATTTTGGGAACAAGTACATATGGGAGGGAGTTGGGCCTGGTCAGAGTCTGAGCTGCCCCCACATTTCCCTCAACAGGTCCAGAGACCTAACTAGAGGTACTGAAGGGCCTCCTGGGGAGGCAGAGGTTGACTGGGGCTTACAGTGGGGGCAAGGACATTGACAGCTGAGACATCAGGAAAATATTGTTATTACTACTTTTTAATGTTTTGTTATTTTCTGTTGTTTTTTATTTATATTTTTTAAAGTTTTAAAAATTTTTAACACATTTTTTTTCTATTTTTACTTTACTTCTTTGTTGTTTGGTGTTTCCCTTGTTTTCATATTTTTATTTCTTTTCTTTGCTCTGTTTTGTTTTCAATCTTATTTTTGTGATCATTTTTGTGTGTCTCTTTTAGGTTTTCTGTGCCGTTTTCTTTTTCTAGTTTGCATTCTGCTTTTGTTTTGCTTCCTGTTTTTTTGTTTCTGTTAGTTTTATTTTTCACTGTTTGAGTTTGTTTTGGGGTTCTTTTGTTTGGCTGTTCTCTTGTTTCTTGTTTTCTTTGTTTTGTTTTTGTTCTTTTTTTTTTTGTATTTGTGTATGTTTGTTAGCTTTTGGTTTTGTTTGTTTTTGCCTTTACCATTTGTCTTGGGTTGTATTTGTCTGTTTGTTTGTTTTCTTTTTTTTAATAGTTGTTGCTGTTTGTTTGTTTTTGCTTTTGCTATTTGTCTTGGGCTTTGTTTTCTTTGCCCCACTTTTTTTAGCCATACTGGGTGGCTTGTGGGGTCTTTTTTCCCGAGCTGGGGTCAGACCTGAAATTTTGGGGTGGGAGCACTGAGTCCAGGATGCTGGACCACCAGAGAATTTATGGTCCCAGGGAATAATAACTGGCAAGAGCTATCCTGGAAGTCTCCACCTGCACACCAAGACCCGGCTCCACCCATCTGCCTCTGGCTTGAGTGCTGGATGTTTCATAACAAACAACAAGCAAGACAGGAACACAAATCCTCCCACCAGCAGACGAGCTGCCTAAAGTCGTACTAAGCTCACAGACACACCAAAACACACCACCTGATGCAGCCCTGCCCCTCAGAGGGACAAGATACAGCTCCACCCACCAGAGTGCAAGCACAAGTCCCTCCCACCAGGAAGTCTATACAAGCCACTGGACCAACCTCACCCACCAGCGGCAGACACCAGAGAGAAGAGGAACAATGACCCTGCAGCCTGTGGAAAAAAGGGCTCAAACACAGTAAGTTAGACAAAATGAGAAGATAGAGAAATATACTGCAGGTGAAGAAGGAAGGTAAAAACCCACAAGACCAAATAAATGAAGAGGAAATAGGCAATCTATCTGAAAAAGAATTCACAGTAATGATAGTAAAGATGGTCCAAAATCTTGGAAATAGAATGAGGAAGATACAAGAAATGTTTCAGAAACACGTAGAAGAAATAAGGAACAAAGAAGTAGTGAAGAACAACACAATAACTGAAATTAAGAAACACACTAGAAGGAATCAGTAGCAGAATAACTGAGGCAGAAGAACAAATAAGTGAACTGGAAGATAGAATGGCGGAAATAACTACCATCAAGCAGAATAAAGTAAAAACAATGAACAGAAATGAGGACAGTCTAAGAGACCTCAGGGACAACATTAAACACACCAACATTCAAATTACTGGTGTCCCAAAAGAAAAAGAGAAAGAGAAAGGGTTTGAGAAAATATTTGAAGAAATATATTTGAAAACTTCCCTAACATGGGAAAGGAAATAACCACACAAATCCGGGAAGTGCAGAAAGTCCCATATAGGATAACCCCAAGGAGAAATATGCTGAGACACATATTAATCAAACTAACAAAAATTAAATACAAAGAAAAAAAATAAAAGCAGCAAGGAAAAAGCAACACATACCATACAAGGAAATCCCCATAAGGTTATCAGTTGACTTTTCAGCAGAAATTTTGCAGGTCAGAAAGGAGTGGCAGGATAAGTTTAAAGTGTTGAAAGGGAAAAATCTACAACCAAGATTACTCTACCCAGCAAGGATCTCATTCCAATTTGACAGAGAAATCAAAAGCTTTACAAACAAGCAAAATCTAAGAGAATTCAGCACTACCAAACCAGCTTTACAACAAGTGCTAAAAGAACTTCTCTAAGTGGGAAACACAAGAGAAGGAAAAGACCTACAAAAACAAACCCAAAACAGTTAAGAAAATGGTAATAAGACCTACATATTGATAATTACCTTAAATGTAAATGAATTACTCATACCAACCAAAAGACAAAGACTGGCTGAATGGATACAAAGACAAGGCACATATATATGCTGTCTACAAGAGACCCAATAAAGACCTAGGGACATATACAGACTGAAATTGAGGGGATGGAAAAAGATATTCCATGCAAATGGAAAACAAAAGAAAGCTGGAATAACAATTCTCATATCAGACAAAATAGACTTTAAAATAAAGACTATTACAAGACACAAGGAAAGACTCTACACAATGATCAAGGGATCAATCCAAGAAGAAGATATAAAAATTGTAAACATTTATGGACACGACATAGAAGCACCTCAATATGTAAGGCAAATGCTAAGAGCCATAAAAGGGGAAATCAACACTAACACAATAATAGTGAGGGACATTAACACCTCACTTACACCAATGGACAGATCATCCAGGCAGAAAATTAATAAGGAAACACAAGCCTTAAATGACACATTAGACCAAATAGACTTAATGAAGATGTTTAAAGGACATTCCATCCAAAAACAACAGAATACACTTTCTTCTCAAGTGCTCATGGAACATTCTCCAGGAAGAATCATATTTTGGGTCACAAAGCCTCTGTAAATTTAAGAAAATTGAAATTTTATCAAGCATATTTTCCAACCACAATGCTATGAGATTAAAAATAGATAACAGAAAAAATAACTGTAAAAACACAAACACATGGAGGTTAAACAATACACTGCTAAATGACCAAGAGATCACTGAAGAAATCAAAGAGGAACTCATGAAATACCTAGAAATAAACTACAATAAAAACATGATGACCTAAAACCTATGGGATGCAGCAAAAGCATTTCTAAGAGGGAAGTGTTTTAACAATATGATCTTACCTCAAGAAACAAGAAAAAATCTCAAATAAACAACCTAACATTACATGTAAAGCAACAAGAGAATGAAAAGTAAACAAAACACAAAGTTAGTAGAAGGAAAGAAATCATACAGATCAGAGCAGAAATAAATGAAACAGAAAGGAAGAAAAAAATAGTAAAGATCAATGAAATTAAAAGCTGGTTCTAGTGGTTGAGAGTCCACCTGCCTATGCATGGGACACGGGTTCGTGCCCTGGTCTGGGAAGATCCCACATACTGCGGAGCAGCTGGGCCCGTGAGCCATGGCTGCTGAGCCTGTGCATCCGGAGCCTGTGCTCCGCAACAAGAGAGGCCACAACAGTGAGAGGCCCGGGTACTGCAAAACAAACAAACAAACAAACAAAAACAAAAAACCTGGTCCGTTGAGAAGATAAAACTGATAAACGTTTAGCTAGACTCATCAACAAAAGAAGGGAGAGGACTCAAAGCAATAAAATTATAAATGAAAAAGAAGAAGTTACAACTGACACCACAGAAATACAAATGATCATAAAGGACTACTACAAGCAACTATATGCCAATAAATAGCACAACCTGGAAGATATGGACAAATTCTTAGATAATTACAACTTTCCAAGACTGATCAAGAAGAAAGAGAAAACATGAACAGACCAATCACAAGGAATGAAATTGAAACTGTGATTAAAAATCTTCCAACAAATGAAAATCCAGGACCAGGTGGCTTCAAAGGTGAGTTTTATCAACCATATAGAGAAGAGCACCCATCCTTCTCAAACTCTTCCAAAATATTGCAGAGGAAGGAACACTCCCAAACTCATTCTATGAGGCCACCATCACCCTGATACCAAAACCTGACAAAGATACTACAAAAAAAGAATATTACAGGTCAATATCACTGATGAACATAGATGAAAAAATCTGCAACTAAACACTAACAACACGAATCCAACAACACGTTAAAAGGATCATACACCATGATCAATTGGGATTTATCCCAGGGTTGCAAGGATTCTTCAATATATGCAAATCAGTCAATGTGATACACCATATTAACAAACTGAAGAATAAATACCATGTGATCATTTGAATAGATGCAGAAAATGCTTTTGACTAACTTCAACACCCATTTATGATAAAAACTCTCCAGAAAGTGGGCATAGAGGGAACCTACCTCAAAATAATAAAGGCCATTTATGACAAACACAGAGCAAACATTATTCTCAATGGTGAAAACTTGAAAGCATTTCATCTAAGATCATGAAGAAGACAAGGGTGTCCACTCTCACCACTGTTATTCAACATAGTCTTGGAAGTTCTAGCCACAACAATCAGAGAAGAAAAGAAATTAATGGAATCCCAGTTGGAAAAGAAGTTAAATTGTCACTGTTTGCAGATGACATGACACTATACATAGAAAATCCTAAAGATGCTACCAGAAAACGACTAGAACTAATCAATGAATTCAGTAAAGTCACAGGATGCAATATTAATACACAGAAATCTCTTACATTCTTATACCCTAACAAGGAAAATCAGAAAGAGAATTAAGGAAACTCTCATTTATCGATACTACTGCAACAAAAAGAATAAAATACCTAGGAATAACCTTACCGAAGGAGACAAAATACCTTATGCAGAAAACTATAAGACACTGATGAAAAAAATTAAAGATGATACAAATTGTTATAGAGGTATACCATGTTCTTGGATTGGAAGAATCAATATTGTGAAAATGACTATACTACCCAAAGCAATCTACAAATTCAATGCAATCTCTATCAAACTACCAGTGGCATTTTACACAGATCTAGAACAGAAAATTTCACAATTTGTATGGAATCACAAAAGACCCTAAATAGCCAAAACAATCTTGAGAGAGAAAAACAGAGTTGGAGGAATCAGGCTCCCTGACTTCAGACTACACTACAAAGTTACAGTAATCATGACAATGTGGTACTGGCACAAAAACATAAATACAGACCAATGGAACAGGATAGAAACCTCAGAGACAAACCTATGCACATATGGTCACCTTATCTTTGATAAAGGAAGAAAGAATATACAATGGATAAAAGACAGCCTCTTCAGTAAATGGTGTTTGGAAAACTGGACAGCTACATGTAAAAGAATGAAATTAGAACACTACCTAACACCATATACAAAAAAAAAAAAAATAACAACTCAAAATGGATTAAAGACCTGAATGTAAGGCCAGTCACTATAAAACCCTTAGAGGAAAATGTAGGCAGAACACTCTTTGACATAAATTGTGGCAAGACTTTTTTGGATCCACCACCTAGAGTAATGAAAATAAAAGCAAAAATAATAAATGGGACCTAACTAAACTTAGAAGCTTTTGCACAGCAAAGGAAGTGATAAACAAGATGAAAAGACAACCCTCAGAATGGGAGAAAATATTTGCAAATGAAGCTACTGAAAAAAGATTAATCTCCAAAATTTACGAACAGCTTATGCAGCTCCATAACAGAAAAACAAAAAGCCCAATCAAAAAATAGGTCAAAGATCTAAATAGACATTTCTCCAAAGAATACATACAGATGGTCAACAAACACATGTAAAGTATCTCAACATCACTAATTATTAGAGAAATGTAAATCAAAACTACAATGAGGTATCACCTCACACTGGTCAAAATCATCATCAATAAAAAAATCTACAAACAGTAAATGCTGGAGAGGGTGTGGAGAAAAGGGAACCCTCTTGTGCTGTTGGTGAGATTGTAAATTGATACAGTCACTATGGAGAACAGTATGGAACTTCTTTTAAAAGCTAAAAATAGAACTACCATATGACCCAGCAATCCCACTACTGAGTATATACCTGGAGCAAAGCATAGTTCAAAAGGACATATGTATCCTAATGTTCATTGCAGCACTATTTACAATAACCAGGACATGGAAGCAACATAAACGTCCATCAACAGAGGAATGGATAAAGAAGATATGGTACATATATACAATGGAATATTACTCAGCCATAAAAAGGAACGAAATTGGGTTATTTTAGAGACATGGATATAGCTAGAGTCTGTCATACAGAGTGTAGTAATTCAGAAAGAGAAAAACAAATATTGTATATTAACTCATATATGTGGAATCTAGAAAAAATGGTATACCTGATCTTATTGGCAAAGCAGAAATAGAGACACAGATGTAGAGAACAAAAGTATGGACACCAATGGGGGAAGTGGGGGTTGGATGAATTGGGAGGTTGGGATTCACACACATGCACTAGGTACAAAATAGATAACCAATGATAAGGGACTGAATAGCACAGGGAACTCTACTTAATGCTCTGTGGTGACCTTAAGGCAAAGAAAATCCAAGAAAGAGGGGATATATGTATACATATAACTGATTCACTTTGCTGTACAGTAGAAACTAACAACATTTTAAACAACTATACTCCAATAAAAATTAGTAAAGATAAATACATAAAATTTCTATTAAGAAAAGAATATAAAGGATTGTAGTTTGGTCATATCTCCATTTCATTCTCCTGACAGATGTATGAGAATGAGAGTAGATTACCACAAACATAACCAAGTATTATCCCAGATTGCAGCCACCATGCAACCCTTGCTAGAGAAGATTAACACAGCCTTTGTTGAATGTGTTTTTGTTTGTTTTTCTCTCTTTATCAGAAAAAATGATCAGAAGCATTTCATGTTCACATGGAATGGGCAACAATAATTATTGTATATTAACACCAGTGGTATGCTGACTCTTTTACCCTCTGTATTAATCAAGCCCAAATGGATCTGCACTACCTGGTCATCCCTCAAAATATCACATTGACCATCTCTATTGTTGGCATCATGCTAATCAGACCAAATGAGGAAGAATAAACTACCAATCTGAAGATGTTATTATGACACAAGCCTAAGAGTGTGGGAGATAAATGCAATGCAGATTCACCTACAAAATCAGTGAAATTTTTAGGAAATCAGTGGTCAGGAGTATGTTGAGACATCCCTCCAAAGAAAAAATTAGCATATCTTGCACCTCTCACCAGGAAGAGGAAGCAGAATGTCTGGTGGTCCTCTTCAGGTCCTGTAGGTGGCACAACCACACCCGGGAATACTGCTC
The DNA here is from genome assembly GCF_949987515.2 of Delphinus delphis. Lineage (NCBI taxonomy): Eukaryota > Metazoa > Chordata > Mammalia > Artiodactyla > Delphinidae > Delphinus > Delphinus delphis. The sequence goes on from NC_082700.1 coordinate 37,326,088, forward strand.
CATATAATATGTTGGGTCACAAGAAAATCTACTAGCATTTTGTGAGGTCCAGAGGAGAAAAGGACTCTGCATCAGGCCCAGGCAACAGTGAAAGCTGTTCTGAAGCTTAACCCCTAAATTCCAGCATACATTGTCATATAAAAATATAAGTACCAGGAACAAATCCTACAGAGTTTATGAATAGCTGTGATGGAAAATGCGAGTCTGGGTGGGCTGTCAGAAAAAAAATCTTATGCTGTCAGCTCCTTCATGGGTGCCTCAGCTTCAGAGAGCTACTTCCCCAAGGGCACACTCTTCTCAGGGCAATTCACGTCAAATAATGGATTGATGCAGGGGTGTAATCTAGGACAATTTTGGAGTTGATCAAGGCTGCCATTAGGCTTGCATTGTAGCACAACTTCTCAGATTTGGCTTCCACAATTATTCTGTGGGCTTTTTCCTTCTAACTTCTTAATATAGTTGATTACTTTAATTGATGTTATGCAAAATTTATAGAAAACCCAAGACTAATTTACAGTAAGCTCAATTTATTGATTAGAAATAAACCCAATTTTTCATATAGCTGGATTTTGTTTACTAATATTTTAAGTTATTTGCATCAAATTTCCTTTGTGAAATTGGTCTGTTAATTACCTTACTGCTATTGTCTTTATCAGATTTGAAATCTAGTTTTTGTTTTTATTTTTTAACTCATAAATTGAGCTGGAAGAACACTATCTTTTCCTATTCTTGGGAAGAGTGTGATAGTTCACTATTATGTAATATATATTATTAATAAAATTATTGATTATTATTACTTAATTATTGATTTTTATGTTTGGCATAATTCATTGAAAAATCATCCTGATCTGGGGTCTGCCTTGGATTATTTCAATTATTGCTTCCGTTTCTGTATTACTTCTGCTACCTATTTCTTCTGTATTTAATTTTTTAAGAAATATTTTTTTTCTAGAAATTTGGTCATTGCACTTAATGGTTCAAATGTAACTGCATACAGTTTTTTGTAATTATTATTATATTTCAACATCTATAGCATCTATAACTCTTTTTATCACTGATGTTGGTGAGCTAGGCTTTTTAAAAATCAATCTCTTTCTGACTTCACTCTGCATGACAGACTCATTTATTGAGTTATTGGTAGAATTTTTGGTGTTTTTCTTCCTTCTTATAATCATTTAGGAATACATAACCTTTTGCATAACCATGGTACTTCATCTAGGCACACAAAGTATTTATTAAAGTATATTGAAGTTCAGAAATGCAAATTAAGACCACAAATTGACATCACCTCACGCCTGTCAAAATGACTATTTTAAACAAAAACAACAAATAAAAAGCATTAGCAAGGATTGGGAAAAGGGAACCTTTGTATACCTCATTGGAAGGAATATAAATTGGCAGAGTCACTATGGAAAATACTACAGAGATTTCTTAAAAAATTAAAGACAGAACTACTGTACAATCCAACAATTCCACTGCTGGGTATTTATGAAAGCAACTAAAAACACTGATTATAAATGATATATGACCTCTATGTTCATTGTAGCATTACTTACAATAGCCAAGATATGAGAATAAATGTCAGTGCCCACTAAGAGATGAATGGATAAGGAAGATGTGAAATATATATATATATATATATATATATATATATATATTTCCATTATACACACACACATACACACACACACACACACACACACACACACACACACACATAGCTGAATATTACTCAACCATAAAACAGAATGAAATCTTGCCATTTTCAACAACATGGATGAATCTAGGGAGTATCATGCTAAGTAAAATAAATCTGACAGATAAAGACAAATACGGTATGATTTCACTTATATGTGGAATCTAAAAAACAAAACAAACTTAACAAAACTGAAACAGAGTTATTGATACAGAGAAAAAATAGGTGGTTGCTAGAGGGAAGGGGTGGGGAGAGGAAAGAAATAAGTGAAGGAGATTAAGAGGTAAAAACTTTCAGTTGCAAAAAAAGTAAGGGTATGAAATGTACAGTACAATATAGTCTGTACAGTACAATATAGTCAATAACTAATATCTTTGTATGGTGAAATATCATAACTACATTTATGGTGATCATTTTGAAGAGTATAGACATACTGAATTACTATGTTGTGTAACAGGAACATAATGTTGTTTTGAGTCAATTATACTTAAAAAGCAAACAAATAAAAACTTATGGAAAAAAGAAATCAGATTTGTGATTACCAGAGGTGTGAGGTATTGTCAATAATTATGAAGATATTTATGTGGTGACTTATAACTAGGCTTATCATGTTGAAATGTATAGAAATATAGAATCACTATGTTGTGCAACAGGAAGTAGCATAGTGTTGTTGTACATCGATTTTACTTTAAAAACAAGCAAACAAATTCACAGAAAAGAGAGATAAGATTTGTGGTTACCAGAGACAGGGGGCTGGGGAAGGAGAATTGGGTGAAGGCAATCAAAATGTACAAACTCCCAGTTATAAGATAAATAAGTACTAGGCATGTAATGTACATGATAAATATAATTAACACTGCTCTATATTATATATGAAAATTTTTAAAAGAAAATGTCCTGAGTTCCCATTATAAGAAAATAATTTTTTTCTATTTCTTTAATTTTATATCTATGTGAGATGATTGATGTTCACTAAACTTATTGTGGTAATAATTTTATTTTGTATATACATCAAATCATTTTGCTGTACACCTTAAACTTATACAGTCTTATGTGCAAATTATATCTCAATAAAACTGGAAGGAAAGAATATTGAAGTTAAGATTTTTATGGGTAGGTAGAAGATTATTTGATCAAGTTCTAGAAAAATTTTAATGAGACAGTTATCCTCAGTTAAATAATTTTGTAGAAGTGTTGTGTCTGCCGAAAGTGAGGTGTAAAAAGAGATTATTATGAAATGGTTGATATGCGTTCCATTGAAAACAATTTGACAGTCATATATGTTTTCTAAACACAGAAATCAAGTGTTCAATCTGTTCCTTATCCATTTCTTAAAATATTGTGTGTTTACATTGTGACAAATAGTCTGTGTTTATTATATATCTTAGATTTTTCAATTTCATTGATTTCTACAAAATATAGAACAATTTTCCCAATATTTTAAGTGATAATTTTCAATTATAAAAAGTAATTTTAAAATAATACAACAAATGCTAATCTACCTTACGTCTAGGTTCTATTTTAAACTCATATCTCCTAAAAATATTTTTTAAATATAAACACATAAATGGAACAATTTAAATGGAAACATAACCTCAATCTTTAAATTTTATTTGTGTTGTTAACTATATTGAAATAATTGGCAATTATTAAAAATCAAATATCATTTTAAAGAATCACCAAAAAAATCTGAACACTCTATTTGTTCACAATATTTGTTCCTGTGTGCATTCATATATGAACAACTATAGATTGAATACAGTACTTGTTTTCTTTACAATTTTATTTTGAATAATCATTGTATCTTGAATAATCAATAATCTAATATTGACCTATTAGTTAATTTATAATTTTATGCAATCTTAAGTATGTGAACATATTTCCAAATTATTGTTTTGTAGTCATTACAAATTTCAGTTAAAGTACCTGTAAACTAATGGGTAGAAATGTAGAAAATTGCATGTGATGTATTACAGTTGCAAAATACTCTTTTATTCAAAGTAATGGTTAATACAAACACACTCTCACAGAATCATTAGTTTTGCTTTAATCATAGTCTATATGTTTTAGAAAAAAAATGACAGCAGATCTCTAGAGTACCTCTATGTTCCTAAAGTCACAGTCTACCTGTCTTTAAAATGGAAGCTCACAATCCCCACAACGGGAGAGGCCACAACAGTGAGAGGCCCACGTATCGCAAAAAAAAAAAAAAAAAAAAAAAAAAGGTAGATTTTCCTGTATTTCCAAAAAGTCTTAGAAAACAATAAGTGGAATTTTTTCTTTAATACCTTTATATTTTTTGTTTGCTTTTTAGTTTTTATTTAGTGTTTGATAGACACATAGAGATATATTACTCAGAGTGATTCTTTTAGCTCTAGGCTAGAATCTTAATTTCTGCATACTTTATAGAAGAATATGTCTATCAGCAGGGTTAGTGTGTAAGCATGCTTTATTTTCCTTGTGAAAATTTGAGGTGTATTGAAAAGCATTTATATTTTTTTTTCCCAGTTCAGCTAGACAGCAGTTTAATCCAATATCAGTTTATTTTATCAAAATCTTAGGAAGTTTTCAAAAAGCATTGATTTCTGAATATACATGAGAACTACTTGACTTTACTTAAAGATTATTTTTCAGTAAAAGTGATATAGTGCTAGATAGGACTATGAATATTAAATTAGAACAATTTTATTTAAAATATCCTTGAAATATAAAATATATAGAAGAGAACAAGATAATCTTCCTGCTTAGAATAAGCATGCAGTTTTGCTTATTATATAGGTAAACAAACACATGAAATCTAAAACATTGCAACAGACATTTAGGAGCATACAGAGATTGGTATGAGCACATGTGAATGAAGTAGAAAATACAAGGAGCAAAGCAATAAAAAAGACTTTTGCTTGGAGAATAAGAACACGAGAATATAGCTAGATTCTTGACACTCTTGTAGTGTGAGACATCTTTATGTTTTTCAATGTTAATCAAGAATTTGCATAAATTTTAATGTTCTTTAAAATTCAAAAATTATAATGTAAGCATCTAAACAGTATATAATTTTAATTCTCTAAAGCTTAGTTGTTCTAAATGCTAGATATGTAAGGGTCTCGCTGCATCATTTAATCTAAGAAACTAACTGTATCTTCAATAATGTGTTTACAGAGATCACTGCAATAAACACACCTGCTTATAAGACAGGTGGTGTTATCTGCATATATATGAAGGATAGAATTAAGATAAAAAATGTGAATTTATTAAAGAACAGCAATGGACAATTTGGTCTGAAAAGTGTCTTATTTTTTAAAAAAATTGTGCTCTAAAGGAGATCATGGAAAAATGGGTGAAATGGGTGAAATGTCAAGAATAATTAAGAAAAATGATAGTGTTTAATATCAGCAAAGGAAATGCATCTTTCCTCCCACAATTTTCTTTCCAATTTTCTCCCTTAGTTTTAAATGTCATCTATATTTTCAAATTATTTAGGATAGTGTTTGCAAATGGGGAGAATAATTTTTAGGTAATTTGACATATCCCTTTGTTAAAGTTGTTGATTTGCTATTTTCTTATATATAGATCTATTTAACTTGTGAGCCTACTTTATTCTATGACTTAAATGGGTCAAAATTCAATAAAATAACTGAGGGATGTTGGCTTATCAAGGGGAACAGCTTAATTTATCTTTGGATTGTTTTCACCTCATTTCAGAAAATCTTTTTTTGGTTGATGCTTCATATGCAATTTAATAGATATTTAAAGTAAAGCCATAATGAGGTGTCACAGAGTAATTTATACTTTCATTATTAGTTAATTATACCAATAAGTTAATCCATGTACTAAAGAAAGTTTTGTTTTATTCTTTAACATAAATATTAAAATCATACATTTTAAAATTACTATATTTTGTAATGGGTAATTTTAGCTGAAAATACTGCATTTAAACAATTGACATACTTCTGCTTTGATAAAAAAAAATAATGTAGCTAGTTCACACAGTTCCTAGAACTAGTTCAGACACTTAAATAGAAGAAGATTTTTTTAAAAAATGAATTTTTAAAGCTCATGTAAGATCAAATATATGTAATTTGAAAAATCCAATGTATTAGCTTTGAAATTTTATGGAGTGTCAGGTAAAATTTCAAAATTCAATAACAAAATAAATCTTTGAAAATGGAAATTTTATAATGACAAGAAGTGAAGCCACTGGTAATTTAGCTGTAAACAGCTAAAGAAATAAAGTTTTATAGCAGTGTTGCTTATTTCATTAAATGTTAACTATCAGTTACTAAAAGGTACAAAATAGAAGAGTGGCCAAGATGACAGAGTAGGAAAACCCTGAGCTGACTCCTCCCACAGGCACACATTACAACTATTTATAGAGAAACCATAGATGAGAACAATCTGAAGACTAACAGAAAAGATCTTCTACAACTAACGATATAATGAAGGAACCACAATGAGACAGGTAGGTGGTGTGGAGATCCAGTATAGTCAAGATCCATACCCCTGGGCAGGTGATCCACAAATAGGAGAATAATTACCATTGCAGAGATTCTTCCCAAGAAGTGAGGATTCTAAGCACCACATTACGTTCTCCAGCCTGCAGGTCCTGCATCTGGAAAATAAGCCTCCAGAACACTTGTCTTTGAAGGCCAGCAGGGCTCACTTTAGGAGAGCCAAAGAGCTATAGGAAATAGAGACTCTAACCTTATGTACACAAATCTCACAAGTTTGAGACTTGAGAAAGAGTCAGAAATTTGAAAGGAGTCTAGATTGGACACACCTACTGATCTTGGAGAACTTCCCAGAGATGTGGGAGGGCATTGGGACTCACCTTGAGTACATACATGCTAGCAGCAGCCACGTTGGGAAGTTTAGTCTATCACGAGGACACTGGTGTTGGCAAATGCCATTTGGAATTCTCCCATTAGCTTATAAGGGCTGAGACGTAGTTCTGCTCACTAGCCAGTCAAAACCAGTCCTGATACACCACAGGCCAAACAGGTAGCCAAGCAAGGACACAGTTCCACCCACTAGTAGGCCAGCTGTCCTAGGACCCCCTTGAATTCAGCTGTCCCAAAACCTGGCCCCAGCCACCAGAGAGCCCAGAATATAGTGCAACCAACCAGTGGGTCAGCACTAGCTCCAGAACCTGCAGTCCTGCAGTCAGCCACACTAAGACACAGCTCCACCCATCCGTAATACAGCATTAACTCAGGACCTTCTGGGGCTCTGCAGCTACCTGTCTCATGACCCAGCCATGCTCACCAGCAGGTCTGCACCAGGACTTGGACTCTCTGGGTCATGGTGTTAACTGTGCCAAGACCCAGCCCCACCCACCAGTGGCTGGCAGCTTCTGGAATAAGCAGGGTCTGGTAACCAACCAGATGATGGGGTAGCCACATGTAATAACATACACATGTTAGTCAGCCCAACACAAGAGAAGGGCCCATACAGTTCACAAAGAGGGTACCCCTAGAGCATATAACTTTGATGATCAGTTATATGCACTGCTGAGTCTCATAGAATGTCTTCCACATAAGACCACTTCTCCAAGATCAAGAATTTTAGCTAACTTACCAAATACATAGAAATAAAAACAGAGAATTAGATAACATGAGGAGACCGAGGAAATTGTTCCAAAAGAAAGAACATGATGCAATCCCAGAGGAAGAACTAAGTAAAGTGGAAATAATCGATCTACTTGATAAAGAGTTAAATGTAATGATCATAAAGATGCTCAAAGAACTTGGGAGAAGAATAGATAAACACAGTGAGAAGTTAGAAGTTTCTAACAAAAAGCTAGAAAATATAAAGAAGAATAAAATAAAGCTGAAGTACACAGTAACTGAAATAAAATGTACACTAGAAGGAATCGACAGTATGTTAGATGATACAGAGAAACAAATAAGCAAACTGAAAGAAAAAGTAGTAGAAATAACTGAAGTTGAACAGAAAGAAGAAAAAAGAATTTTAAAAAATGAGGACAGTTTCAGAGGCCACCTGGAAAACATCAGTTGTACTAATATTCACATTGTAGGAGTCCCAAAAGAAGAGAGAGTGAAAGGGACAGAGAATATTTTTGAGGACGTAATTTCAAAAACTTCCCTAACCTGAGAAAGGAAACAGACATCCAAGTCAAGGGAGCACAGAGTCCCAAATATGATCAACCCAAAGAGAACCACATCAAGATGCATTGTAAATAAAATGGCAACAGTTAAAGATAAAGAGAGAATATTAAAAGCAGCAAGGGAAAAGCAGCAAGTTATGTACTTAGGAATTCCCATGAGGCTCCCAGATAACTTTTCAGCAGAAATTCTACAGGTCAGAGGGAGTGGTACTATATATTTATAGTGATGAAAGGAAAATATCTGCAACAAAGAATACTCTACCAGCAAGCCTATCATTCAGATTTGAAAGAGGAGATAAAGAATTTTACGTACAAGTAAAAGCTAAAAGAATTTAGCACCACTATAAGAGCTTTGTAAGAAAGGTTAAAGGTACTTCTATAAGCAGAAAAGAAAAGGCCACAACTAGAAATATGAAAATTACAAAAAAAAATCTCATTGGGAAAGGCAAATATACAGTAAAGGTAGTAGATCAATTGCTTATAATGCTAGTAGAAAAGTTAAAAGACAAGAGGAGTAAAATCATCTATATCCATAATAAGTAGTTAAGGGATAGACAAAACAAAAGCAAAAAATATGATGTCAAAAATATTAAAGTGTGTGGGGGAGTAAAATGCATATTTGTTAAAATACATTCAAGCTTAAGAGACCAACAACTTAATATATATATATGTATATATATATACACACACACATATATATTTTAAGTTGCTATGTATATATATATATATATATATATATATATATATATATATATATGGTTATATGTAAACTGTATGTACATATATATTCATTTTATATATATTTTATTATGTATACACACATATATTTTTAAGTTGCTATGTATAGGTGTGTATATATACACATACCTATATATATGCAAACTTCATGGTATCCACAAATCAAAAAAATATATAATGAATATACAAAAAAGAGAAAATAATCCAAACACAATATTGAAGGTAGTCATTAATCACAAGGGAAGCAAACAAAAGAAGAAAAGGAAAAAAAATAAGAACTGCAAGATAACCCCAAAACATTAGCAAAATGACAATAACAACATACCTCTCAATAATTACTTTAAATGTAAATAGACTGAGTGTTTCAATCAAAAGACGGAGTGGTGGAATGGATACACAAAAAAGACGCATATATATGCTGTGCAAAAGAGTCTCACTTCAGATGTAAAGACATTCACAGATTGAAAATAGGGAATGAAAAAAGATATTCTGTGTTAATGGGAACAAAAAGAAAGCCAGGTAGCAATATTTATATCAGACAAACTAGATTTTAAAACAAAGACTGTAGGAAGAGACAAAGAAGGACATTACATAATGATAAAGGGATCAACCCAATAAGAAGATATAACCAATAAAAGTTATATGTACCCAATATAAGAGCACTGGAATAGATAAAGCAAATACTAAAAGAAATAAAGGGAGAAACTGACAATAATAGTAGGGGACTTTAGTACTCCACTAACATCAATAGACAAATCACCCAGATAGAAAATCAATAAGGACAAATTTGGTTTAAACAACACATTCAACTAAAGGAGCAGAATACACATTTTTTTTCAAGTGCACATGGAACATTTTCCAGGATAAATAACACACCAGGCTACAAAACAAATCTCAATAAATTTATGAAGATTAAAATTATAACAAGCATCTTTTCCAACCACAAGAATATAGAAAAGATCAAAGAAACTGCAAACTGGTTCTTTGAAAAGGTAAACAAAATTGACAAATAGTTAACTAGACTCATCAAGAAAAAAAGAGGGAGGGGCCAAATAAATACACTCAGAAGTGAAAAAGGAAGTTACACCTGACATCACAGAAATACAAAGGATCATAAGAGATTACTGTGAACGATTATACACCAATAAAATGGACAATTTATAAAAAATAGACAAATTCCTAGAAATGTATACAATCTTCCAAGACTGCATCAGGAAGATATAAAAAATATGAACAGACTATTTACCAGTAATGAAATTCATTCAGAAATGAAAATAACTCTCAGTAAACAAAAATTCAGGATCAGAAGGCTTCACAGGTGAATTCTATGAAATATTTAAAGAAGAAATCACACCTATCCTTCTCAAATGATTCTAAAACTATTGCAGAGGAAGAGGTGCTTCAGAACTTATTTTATGAAAACAGCATTATCCTTATAACAAAACTGGACAAAGGTGTCAGAAAAAGCACATAATGGGCCAATATCACTGATAAACATATGTGCAAAAATTCTAAAAACAAAAATTGGCAAATAGAAGTCAACAGTACATTAAAAGTATCAGACAACATGATCAAGTGACATTTATCCCAAGGGTGCAAGAATTGTTCAATACCTGCAAATCAGTCAATGTGATACACCAAATTAACAAATTGAAGAATAAAAATTATATAATCATCTCAATAAAAATCCTGCTAACCAAATTCAACATCCATTCATTAAAAGCTCTCAACAAAGTGGGTATAGAGGGAACATACCTCAACCTAGTAAAGGCCATCAATGACAAGCCCACAGCTAACATCATACTCAATGTTAAAAAACTGAAAACATTTCCTTCCTCCAAGATTAGGAATAAGACAAGGATGCCCACTCTCACCACTTTAATTTAACAAGTTGTGGAAATCCTAGCTACATCAATCAGACAAGAAAAATAAATAAATGGAATCCAAGTTGGAAAGGAAGAAGTAAAACTGTCACTGTTTGCAGATACACAGAAAATCTTAAAGATGCCACCAAAAAGCTACTGCAACTCATAAATGAATTCAGTAAAGTTGCAGGATACAAAATTAATATAATAGAAATCTGTTGTGTTTGTATGCAATAACAAGGAAGTATCAGAAAAAGACATTAAGAAAACAATTCCATTTACAACAGTGTCAAAAAGAATAAAATAACTAGGAATAAATCTGAGGAGATACAAGACCTGTACTTGGGAAGCTATAAGACAGTGATGAAAGAAAGGTGACACAAACAGATGGAAAGGTATCTTGCTCTAATGGATTGCAAGAATTAATATTGTTAAAATGATCATAGTACACAGGGCAAAAGTACCCACAGATTTAATGAAATCCCTATCAAAAAACCAGTGATATTTTTTCACAGAACTAGAACAAATAATTCTAAAATTTGTATGGAAACTCAAAAGACTCTGAATAACTAAAACAATCTTGAGAAAGAAGAACAAAGCTAGTGGTATCACAATCCTGATTTCAAACTATACTATAAAGATACAGTACTCAAAACAGTATGGTACTGACACAAAAATGGACACATACGTCAGTGAAACACAATAGAGAGCCAAGAAAGGAACTTATGCTTATATAGTCAATTAATCTATGACAAAGGTGGCAAGAATATACAATTGGAAAAAGACAGCTTTTTCAATAAATAATGTAGAGGAAACTGGACAGCTACATGCAAAAGAACCAAACTGAACTACTTTCTCACACCCTTATACAAACATAAACTTATAATGGATTAAGAAACTAAATGTAAGCCATGAAACCATGAAACTTTTAGAAGAAAACTTAAGCCATATACACTTTGACATCAGTCATAGTAATATTTTTTGGATATGTGTACTCAGGGAAGGAAAATAAAAGCAAACATAAACAAATGTGACTACAGGAAATTAAAAAGCCTTCTCCTAGCCAAGGAAACTATAACAAAAGGACCACTTACTGAATATTTGAAAACATTTGCAACTGATATGTTTGATAAGGTGTTAATAGTCAAAATAATCAGAGGATTTCTACAACTTGATATCAAAAAGAACAAATAACCCAATTAAAATATGAACAGAGAACCTGAACAGACATTATTCTAGAGAAGACATGCAGATGATCAACATGGCTAGTCATCAGGGAAATGCAAGTCGAATACACAATGAGATATAACCTCACACCTACCAGATAACACCTGTCAGAATGGCTATTATTACAAAAGACAATAAATAACAAGTATTGGTGAGGATGTGGAGAAAAGGGAACCCTCAAGGCACTGTTGGTGGGAATATGACATGGTACAGCCACTATGGAAAACAGTATCGTTTCACCAAATAATTAAAAATAAAACTACTGTACAACCCAGCCATTCTTCACCTAGGCATTTATATGAAGGAAATGAAAACACTGATTCAAATAGATATACACACCCCTATGTTCACTGCAGTATTATTTACAATAGCCAAGATATGGAAACAAACTAGGTGCCAACTGAAAGATGAATGGATAAAGAAGATGTGGATAAAGAAGATAATATATGTAATGATATATTAGCCTTAAAAGAATGAAATCTCACATTTTAGGACAACATGGGTGGACCTAGATGGAATTACGTGAAGTGAAATAAGTTATATAGGAGAAAGACAAATACTGTCTGATATCATATATATGTGGAATATATAAAGAAAAACAAATGAACAAACATAAATAAACAGAAACAGAGCCATAGATACAGAGAATAAACATCTGGTTTCCAGAGGGGAGGGCAGGTAAGAAGATGAGAGAAATAGGTGAAGGAAATTAAGAGGTACAAATGTCCTGAAACAAAATAAGTGAGTCACAGGTGTGAAATGTACAGTGTGACAAATATAGTCAATAATAATATAACATCTTTATGTGGTGACAGATGGTAAACTATACTTATCTGGTGATCATTGTTAATGTATAGAAATACAGATTACTATGTTGTGAACCAGGAATGACAAAATGTTGCAGGTCAATTATACTTCAAAAATAATCAAACACACTCATAGAAAAAGAGATCACATTTGTGGTTACCAGAGGTGGGGGCGGGGAAAAAGGGAAATTGATGAAGGTGGTCAAAAGGTATAACTTTGTTATAAGATAAATAAGTACTAGGGATGTAATGTACAACATTATAACTAAAACTGTCGTATGTTATATACAAAATTGTTAAGAGAGTAAATCCTAAATGTTCTTATCACAAAGAAAGATTTTTTCAATTCATTAAATTTTGTGTATATATGAGATGACTGATGTTCACTCAACTTACTGTGGTAATTATTTCATGATGTATGTAAATCAAATCATTATGTTGTTCAGCTTAAACTTATACAGTGCTGTATATAAATTATATCTCAATAAAATTGGAAGAAAAAATGTTTTAAAATAGTAAATGGTACTGAAAGAGACAATAGGTATATAAAATGAGGAAGATATGCTTCATATCATCAAGTTTAAGTTTTTGTCGTTTTAATTCATAAATATAAATACTGTTTAAAAACTATATTTACGTGTGTCAAGAAACATTAATAAATATGCAGTGTTTATTAATCCATGAATAAACATGTCATACATTTAGAAGTCAAGAAAATCATGATAGAGCAGTCAAATTTTGAACTACATTTTCGAATAGAAACATATGTTTACCAGGTATTAGGAGAGGAAGTATTTTCCTAGCAGAATAAGTATACACAGGAATTTCACATGAACCAATGGGGGAAGTGTGTTTCGCTGGAGAAGAGAGTTCAAAAGCATTATGAGTCCAGAGAGAGAGATGAATAAAATACAGACAAAAAGAAAACTAGGAAAAGACTTGCATTTCATGGTAACTAGAGATTTTTTTCTGTGTATTTAATGAGAGATATTTAAGTCTAGAAAGTGTAGAATGACTTACCAGGTCATCCAATGGTAAAGAATCCATCTTGCAATGCAGGGGATGCAGATTCTATCACTGGTCGGGGAGCTAAGATCCCACATGCCGCGGGGCAAGTAAGCCTGTGTGCCAAAACTACTGAGCCTACACACCACAATTCCAGAGCCCATGCACCACAACGCCAGAGCCCATGTGCCCTGGAGCCTGAACACCACAACTAAAGAAGAGAAAACCCATGCACCACAACTAGAGAGAAGCCTGTGTACCACAATGAAAATATCCTGTATGCCGCAGTGAAGATCATGCATGCCACAATTAAGACATGATGCAACCAAAAATAAAAATAAATTAAAAAATACATATTTAAAAAATAAAAGTGTGGAGATTGCACTAGAGGTCAAGAGCGGCAGACAAGTTCAGAACCTGTAACCATAATGTAGGTGAAAAATGAAGAAAGTCTGAATTATACCCACAATGTGAAAGACCAAAAAAAAAAAAAAAAAATCCTTGAGCAGAGTGCATCCTTGGAATCTTATGGGTTTTATCTCTGATTGAACTGAGGGAAAAAAGGAATCAAAGAATTAATGGAAAAGGAAAAAAACAAAAAATATCATTTTTTAAACGGTAATATTAAGAAATATTAAGAAATAGTACCTCACTTAGAGAATGCTTATATCAGTTATATTTAAGCCTTCATGGCTGCAGGTCCAAGAGTCTTTGTTTTACCTATAGTTGTATCTTTCTCCTATGTCCCAGAGTAATGATTGATAGTAACACCCTTACTCTCAAGTGTCCCAGTTTAGTTGATAAATTACATGGTCCACACGGTTGTAACTTATATCTGCATATCTCTACATATTTTTTATTCTACATAGTATTAAAATCAAAGAAAGGATAACCATCCCCTAGTTGGAAAAATTACGGGTAAAATTATATGTAAAAAGCAAATTTAAAGAATTTAATTCAGCATTCAATAAATTTTATCACCTGAATGAAGCTAACTAATACTGAAAAAAATTCAAATTCAAGATCTTATGTACTTTTGACCAAAGCATAAGCAACTGTGTCTTTTCAGTAGTCAATATTTTCAGTGTTTCTTATAATATCCCCTATAGTACTATGCAATAACAATTTAAATTTTAAATAACAATCTAATATACAGTCTAATATATAGCATATATTATTCCTTGAAATTAAAACATTTTAGAAGCTATGTAGTTCAAGACATTTGTTTGCTACATATTGAGTCATTAACTTTATAACTGGCATTTTCATCTTATAGATATACTTTAAAACTGCTTCACTAGTAAAGCTAGACTCACTATAAAATATATATTTATATTCATGACGTAAGTCATTCTTATGAGTGTTATTTTGACTTTTTAGTTATAATTAAAAATTGTAATTTCTATCTTTTAAAATATAACAGTAAAACAAAGGAGTAAGGAAATCAAATTGTCAAATGGAAATCAATGTACATAAAATGCTTAGGACATTATTTAGCATGTCATGTATAATTATACAATTTTTATCTTTAATATTACTAAAAATTAACAGTATTATTAAAACTTCACCACAACAAGGCAACTTTAGCCCTTTTGCTGATAACAGCTCCAAACTCTGGACAAAATATCAGTGACTATCTAAATTCACTGAATAACAAGCAAGTGGGGAAGAAAGAAATTTGAAACTTGGAAAAAAGTAGTTACATTGGATAAATTTGTGCACATGTATGTGTGTGTGGTTTAATGGCTTTTATCCTTGGGGCAAGCCTCAATGTGTGGATCTATCAAATTCTTAGAAATGTTTACCAAAATTTTCTTGCATTTCTAAAGTTTTCTTTTATATACTTAGTCCCTATGCCATTTAGTATATACATTATTATACATAATAATTTCCTAAAAATCTACACCTCTTATCAGAACATAGTGTGTGTGTGTTTGTTTGTTTTTTTACTATTTAGTGTTTTTATCCTTAAATAACTTGTGTCTGAAATTGTTATTCTTTTTGTATGCACAGAATATTGTATTTATTTGCTCATTCACATATTTTGAAACTTTATTCACTTTGTGTTAATGTATTCCTTAATCTTATGTTGCTATGTTATTTAGGACAGCTAACACAGTTTCATGTGTTACACATAGGCAAAAATAAGGGATAAATTTTCCATATAATTTTCCCTCTAAGGTCTTTAAGACACTTTATATATACTTCAGCTTATTTTAGGAAACTCATCTTTTTTCTGTCTATCTACAGTCCTTCTCTACTTTAAATTGCAGGCAAGATAAAATTTACCCAAATATATAGACTGGCTCCTTACTAAAGTTACACAATTCTCTCCAATTAATTTCTGATGGAATACATATTCTCAATATCATAATTTTTCTCACACTGTTTATTAATCTCTTGGAAATGTTAAATAAAAGTCTTAATATTTATGTAAAATGTAAAACTTCAAGAATTTTGCTTCTATACACTCTATGACAGACTGTGATTCGAACATTTCACCAGAGGCTTCTTCAGTAATATTCAGAAGCTCAACAGATTCGCAGGGTTTTTGGTTCTCTCAGAAGGATTGACATCAATTTGCAGTAACACTGAATGTTCACATGCTTTTGAATACATCACAGGCAAGAGTCTATACACTGATTACCAAATGTTTAATTTTAATACTTACCTTGTCCTTCTTTAAATATCTCCCCTCTTTAGAATTAAAAGGGTCTCAAAAAATAATTTGGGTTTTTAAATAACACTGGATGAATAAAAGTTCTCTTCAAAAGGTTAAAAGAACACATAACTCTTTGAATAGAGAAAACACAGATGATCTCTTTTGGTAATTGTTAAAGGTCATGTTTTAATCTAGTGCCTCAAAGTGATAATAGGGAACAGCCACAAGACTATAGTTGAAGGTCATAGCATCAAACTGAACTCAAAGTATATTAGAGTAAAATCTATTAAGCATGGTATTTGTCTTTTGAAATTACTGGGTTTAACCAAGTTCACACCCCCATATTTGATATGAATATTTATTTAAATATTTTGAGGCAATTGCAATAAAGAAGAAAATAAATGAGGTGAATTAAAATATAATTCAATCATTTTAATATTTGTGAGTATTACCTTTTACTTACATGAAAGTCATTTTCATATATGCTGATTATTAAATAATACCTTGACCAGAGTTCTTAATTTAAAAATTATTTTTTAATTTTTTCCTTCCTCCATAATATTTATGTCCTGCCAGATGAAATATATAATTAATTGTTCTGATAAAATATGTCCAGATTTAAATCAAAAACAGATGCAAATTTTAATGTGAACTTCATTGCCTTTCTCTTGGTACATCTTCATTATATTGAAATAAACTTAACCTAAAAACTGAAAATTGTGTTGAAACTGTAACATTTTATGTTGTCAATATAGAACTCAATATTATTCACTATTCATTAAAAGATTAAGATTAGAGAAGTAATAATAATAAAGTAGATATTTCCTCAATATACTTGATGAGTTTTTGCATCCACGGGAGAAGGGATCCAATAATTTTACTCGCTTATAATTCTTCTTTACTAGGGTAAACCCTATGAGACAGATTTTTTTATGACAAGTTTTGAACATGTCAAACTAGGGTTACATTAGTTGTCAAAGTTTACCATATAAATTAGAAATGGATAAGAACCAACACAGAGATCTTTATTGGTTTTCTTTATCTACTAGCCCTCCTGCACTCTGTCCTTTGAATGATCTCTTCAAAGACTGGCTT
Organism: Delphinus delphis; assembly: GCF_949987515.2. Classification (NCBI taxonomy): domain Eukaryota; kingdom Metazoa; phylum Chordata; class Mammalia; order Artiodactyla; family Delphinidae; genus Delphinus; species Delphinus delphis. The sequence goes on from NC_082700.1 coordinate 37,343,306, forward strand.
CAGAGACACAGACAGTGCTCTAAAATTGTAAACCAAAGGGCAGGTGCAGAATGGCTTCTGGGCAGTGAATATAAAATAAAATACGGAGGAAAAAGACAAAATGAGATTATATTCTCCAAAATTAAGAAAGAAAAATAAGAGAGTAATACAAATAAGATGGAATTAGTTATTTACTTTCAAACACTCAGTAAAACCTATTATTGGAAGATTTTCTCTATTTATTGTTAATGAAAAAAATACAGTTTGTAGTCTCCAAGCTTTAGATTTGCTTACAGCCACAAATTACTTTGGAGGAAGAAAGAGAAAAAAATAAAAACATTCTACTATGTGTTAGAAACTGCTCCATATACTTAAAAACATAACAAATTTACTTATTAATTGCATGCTTTTTAGAATTTATTTAAATTCTAGTACTTTATTCTCACAATATCCCTGGGCAGAAGAAAGTGAGATTCATAGAAATCAATATTTCAAAGTTCACAAGGCTAGCTAGTGAAAGAATTGTTATTAAACCCAGTTCTGTTTTCCTCAAACATTTCATTGTGAAGATGGAGAGATGAAAAAAGAAAACTTGCATAAAGAAAATAGGAAGCAAAATCTTAAAACAGAAGATACAGGCTGTGATAGTATGTTGATATTTTCCATCTCAAGGATCATGAGTGATTACTACAAGCAACTATATGCCAATGAAATGGACAACCTGGAAGAAATGAACAAACTCTTAGAAAAGCACAACCTTCTGAGACTGAACCAGGAAGAAATAGAAAATATAAACAGATCAATCACAAGCACTTACATTGAGACTGTGATTAAAAATCTTCCAACAAACAAAAGCCCAGAAGCCGATGGCTTCACAGGTGAATTCCATCAAACATTTAGAGAAGAGCTAACACCTATGCTTCTCAAAATCTTCCAAAATATAGCAGAGGGAGGGACACTCCCAAACTCATTCTACGAGGCCACCATCATCCGGATACCAAAACCAGAAAAAGAGGTCACAAAGAAAGAAAACTCCACTTCAATATCACTAATGAATATAGATGCAAAATTCCTCAACAAAATACTAGCAAACAGATTCCAGCAGCACATTAAACAGATCATACACCATGATCAAGTGAGGTTTATCCCAGAAATGCAAGGATTCTTCAATATATGCAAATCAATCAGTGTGATACACCATATTAACAAACTGAAGAATAAAAACCATATGATAATCTCAATAGATGCAGAAAACGATTTTGACAAAATTCAACACCCATTTATGATAAAAAAAAAAAAAAACCCAGAAAGTAGGCATACATAGAACGAACTTACCTCAACATTATAAAGGCCATATATGACAAACCCACAGCCAACATCATTCTCAAAGGTGAAAAACTGAAACCATTTCCATTAAGATCAGGAAGAAGACAAGGTTGCCCACTCTCACCACTATTATTCAACATAGTTTTGTCAGTTTTAGCCACAGCAGTCAGAGAAGAAAAAGAAATAAAGGAATCCAAATCTGAAAAGAAAAAGTAAAACTGTCATTGTTTGCAGGTGACATGATACTATACCTAGAGAATCCTAATGATGCTACCAGAAAACTACTAAAGCTAATCAATGAAAGTGGTAAAGTAGCAGATACAAAATTAATGCACAGAAATCTCTTACATTCCTATACACTAATGATGAAAAATCTGAAAGAGAAATTAAGGAAACAATCCAATTAACCATTGCAACAGAAAGAATAAAATACCTAGGAATAACCCTACCTAAGGAAGTAAAAGACCTGTACTCAGAAAACTATAAGACACTGATGAAAGAAATCAAAGATGACACAAACAGATGGAGAGATATACCATGTTCTTGGACTGGAAGAATCAACCTTGTTAAAATGACTATACTACCCAAAATAATCTACGGATTGAATGCAATCCCTATGAAACTATCAATGGCATTTTTCACAGAATTAGAACAAAAAATGTCACAATTTGTATGGAAATACAAAAGACACCAAAGAGCCAAAGCGATCTTGAGAAAGATAAACGGAGCTGGAGGAATCAGGCTTCCTGACTTCAGACTATAGTACAAAACTACAGTAATCAAGACAGTATGGTACTGCCACAAAAAAGAAATATAGATCAATGGAACAGGATAGAAAGCCCAGAGATAAACCCACACACATATTGTCACCTTATCTTTGATAAAGGAGGCAAGAATATGCAATGAAGAAAAGACAGCCTCTTCAGTAAGTGGTGCTTGGAAAACTGGACAGCTACATGTAAAGAATGAAATTAGAGCATTCAGTAACACCATATACAAAAATAAACTCAAAATGGATTAAAGACCTGAATGTAAGTCCAGACACTATAAAACCCTTAGAGGAAAACATAGGCAGAACACTCTGTGACATAAATCGTGACAAGATTTTTTTGGATCCACCTCCTAGAGAAATGGAAATAAAAACAAAATAAACAAATGTGACCTAATGAAACTTAAAAGCTTTTGCACAGCAAAGGAAACTATAAACAGGATTAAAAGATAACCCTCAGAATGGGAGAAAATATTTGCAAATGAAGCAACAGAAAAAGGATTAATCACCAAAATATACAAGCAGCTCATGCAGTTCAATATCAAAACAACAAACAACCCAATCCAGAAATGGGCAGAAGACCTAAATAGACATTTCTCCCAAGAAGATACACAGATTACCAGCAAACACATGAAAGGATGCTCAACATCGCTAATCACTAGAGAAATGCATATCAAAACCACAGTGAGGTATCACCTCACACCTGTCAGATGGCCATCATTAAAAAATCTACAAACAATAAATGCTGGAGAGGGTGTGGAGAAAAGGGATGCCTCTTACACTGTTGTTGGGAATGTAAATTGATACAGCCAATATGGAGAACAGTATGGGGGTCCCTTAGAAAACTAAAAATAGAACTACCATATGACCCAGCAATCCCACTACTGCGCACATACCCTGAGAAAACCATAATTCAAAAAGAGTCATGTACCACAATCTTCATTGCAGCACTATTTACAATAGCCAGGACGTGGAAGCAATCTAAGTCTCCATCAACAGATGAATGGATAAAGAAGATGTGGCACATATATACAATGGATTATTATTCAATCATAAAAAAGGAAATTGATTTATTTGTAATGAGGTGGATGGACATAGAGTCTGTCATACAGAATGAAGTCAGAGAGAGGAAAACAAATACCGTATGCTTAACACATAAATATGGAATTAAAAAAAAATGGTTCTAAAAAAAAATCATTCTGAAGAACCTAGAGGAAGGACAGGAATCAAGGTGCAGATATAAAGAATGGACTTGAGGACACAGGGAGGGGAAATGGTAAGCTGGGACAAAGTGATAGAGTGGCATTGACATATATACACTACCAAATGTAAAATAGATAGCTAGTGGGGAGCAGCCGTGTAGCACAGGGAGACCCGCTCAGTGCTTTGTGACCACCTAGATGGGTCGGATAGGGAATGTGGGAGGGAAAGGCAAGAGGGAGGGGATAGGGGGATATATGTATACATATACCTGATTCACTTTGTTATACAGTGGCAACTAACACAACAATGTAAAGAAATTATACTCCAATAAAGATGTTAAAAATAAATAAATAAATAAAGGTTATATTGAAAAAAAAGAATAAAAGAAGTTATGTATATGCACCACTATATTCAAAAAGGATAACCAACAGGTACCTACTGTATAGCACAGGGAACTCTGCTCAGTGTTACACGGCAGCTTGAATGGGAGGGGAGTAAGGAGCGAATGGATACATGTATATGTATAGCTAAGTAACTTTGTTGTTCACCTGAAACTATCACAACATTGTTAATTGGGCATACTCCAATATAAAATAAAAAGTTAAGAAAAAAAGAAGGAAAATAACAGAATCCAGATTCTCCACAAATTCTCACTAACTAGTATAAAATCAAATATTAGACATGTGAAAACTAGAGTCCATAGTAAAAGAAAAAGAGTTAAAAAACTAATGGCATAGTAACCCATATGTTGAAATTGGTGTGAAATTGAACTATTATAAATATATTGAAATACTTGAAAAATATATTCATAATAAACACATGAAAACTCTAAATAAAAGATATTATGAAAATATTTTAATATTAATAATAGACTATTTTTAGAGCAGTTTTAATTTTACAGAAAAATTGAGCATATAGTACAGCAAAAATTTCAATATACACCCTCTCCTCTCTTGCAGTTTCCCCTATTTTCAATGTCTTGCATTATTGTAGTACATTTGTTAAAATTGTTGAACCAATATTGATACAGTATTTTTACTAAAGTCCATGGTTTGCATTAGGATTCACCCTTTGTGTCATACAGTTCTATGGTTCTTGACAAATGCATAATTTCATCTATCTACCATTGCAGTCTCATAAAGAGTAGTTTCACAGTTTCACTGCCTTAAAATTCCTTGTATTACAACTATTCACCCCTTCTCCCCTCTATCTCCAAACCCCTGGCAACCACTGATCTTTTTACTGTCTCTATAGTTTGTCCTTTTCTAGAATGCCATATAGATGAAATCATACATTTTGTTCTAGTTTTTGAACTGGCTTCTTTCACTTAACAATATGCATTTTTGGTCCTCCATGTCTTTCTGAATAGCTAATAGCTAATAACTAATACTTTTTTATCACTATATAGTGTTCTATTGTATGGAACATACATAAACAGTTTTTTTATTCACTTACCTATTTGGGGACATCTTGGTTGGTTGCAGTTATTAAATATTTGCAGATATTTGTGAACTAAATGGAAATTTTAAATTAAAAATTACAGTAACTGAAATAAAACAAAATAAGTAAATGACTATAATGTCTGAGGAGGACAGTAGAAATGTTTACTGAATTTGAGTAAAGACTTATAGATATAATTGGATCTGATGAATGAAGAAAAAACTTAAAAAAAAAAAAACCCAGAGTCTTATATTTCTATGGGACAATATCAGTTCATTTAGTGTATGTGTATATATATAGTTCTTTTTTTTGTAATTCATGCTTTATTTATATATACTTTTTATTGAAGTATAGTTGATTTACAATCTTGTGTTTGTTTCAGGTGTACAGAAAAGTGATTCAGATAAATATATACATATATTTATTCTCTTCCCATATATGTTGTTACAGAATATTGAATAGAGTTCACTGTGCTATACAGTAGGTACTTATTGGTTATCTTATTTTATATATAGTAATGTGTATATATTAATCCCAAACTTCTAATTTACCCCCTCTGCCAACCTTTCCTCATTGGTAACCATAAGTACGTTTTCTAAGTCTGTATGTCTGTTTCTGTTTTGTAAATAAGTTCATTTGTATCATTTTTTTTAGATTCCACATATGTGATATCATATATTTGTCTTTCTCTGTCTGACTTACTTCACATAGTATGATAAACTCTAGGTCCATCTATTTTGCTGCAAATTGTAATATCTATTATTTTTCATGGCTGAGTAGTATTCCATTGTGTATTTATACCACATCTTCTTTATCCATTTATCTGTCAATGGACATTTAAGTTGCTTCCTTGTCTTGGCTATTGTAAATAGTGCTGCTATCAACATTGGGGAGCAAGTATATTTTCAAATTATGATTTTCTCTGGATATATGCCCAGGATTGGGATTGTAGGATCATATGGTTACTCTCTTTTTAGTTTTTTAAAGAACCTCCATAGTGTTCTCCATAGTGACAGCACTAATTTACATTCCCATCAACAGTGTAGGAGGGTTCCCTGCTCTCCATATCCTCTCCAGCATTTATTATTTGTAGACTTTTTGAGGTTGGCCATTCTGACTGGTGTGAGGTTATACTTCACTGTAATTTTGATTTGCATTTCTCTAATAATTAGTGACACTGAGCATATTTTCATGTGCTTGTTGGCTATGTGTATGTCTTCTTTGGAATAATGTCTATTTAATTCTTCTTCCCATTTTTTTATTGGGTTATTTGTCTTTTTTTTATTAGGTTGTTAGTTTTGGGGGTTTTTTTGTTTTGATATTGAGCTGTACGGGCTGTTTATATATTTTGGAAATTAATCCCTTGTCGGTTGTATCATTTGCAAATATTTTCTTCCATTTGGTAGGTTGTCTTTGTTATTGTTTATGGTTTCCTTTACTATGCAAAAGCTTTTAAGTTTAATTAGGTCCCATTTGTTTATTTTTGCTTTTATTTGCATTACTCTAGGAGACAGACCAAAAAAAAAAAAGTATTGCTGCAACATTTAATTTATATTTAGTTAGATTCCCAGAAAGAGAGGAGAGTTAAAAATGCATAGAAACATATATGAAGAAAAAATGATGGAAATTTCTTCATTTTGGTGAAAAAAATAAACTTACAGTTAAAAGAAGCTCAGTGAATTCCAGCAGAATTAAAAAAAAAAGAAAAGAAAAAAAAGGAAGAAAAAGAGCAAGAAAGAAAGAAAACAAAGTAAAGAAAAATATAAAAAACACATTTATAATATAGTAGTCAAACTAATGATAACCACAGATGCAAAAGGAAAGATCTTGAAGGTAGCCAGAAAAAAATGCAGCATTACATAAATGGCAACCATGATAAGAAAGATGGCTGAATTTTCATCAGGGACATGGTGGTCAAATGACAATAAATCAACCTCTTGAAAATGCTGAAAAAAATGTCAGTCCCAAATTCTACATTCAACTGTTAATGCATATAAGCTTGTACCATTCACTGCATGACAAGCCAATAAGTTGAGAAACAAGGTGTTAAGGAAAGGAACAGCAACTCTTCAGAAAGCCAGCAAACTGAGAAGATGGTGGACTAATGTTCTAAAGAACATCTTGTCTGGGTTTGAATGCTAGTTTCTTTTATGCTACAAGGAGGGGGAGGTGGGAGGAAGTAAGGTCAAAAGGTAATAGACTTCCTGGTGCTGGCCAGACCTTGGAGGGGATGTGTTAAATTCCTTGTTCTTTCAGAAGTTTGTCATGGGTCTTGTCACAATATTCCTGTAAATCTATATAAAGTATTTTAGCTTAAGTCTCAAGCATGGGAGGCAGGGTACCCAGAAAGTGGCTATCATGTATATTTCAAGCTATAGGCAACATTCCTATAATGATTAACTTGCCTGTGTGCTGAGCTTGCAAGACTAAGCAAAAGCCATAGAATACAAAAGTTAAAGCAAAAGACACAGATCCAATATGGAGTCAGATTTGTTCTTCCCTATTACATAACCAAAAAAGCCCCACAAACTTGCTTTAAATATGAGACTAAAATTCATATATTTTCAGAAAATATAAAGTCTGAGAGAATTCAGTAGAACCAGGCCTACACTAGAAGAAGTGTTAAAGGAACTTCTTCAATTGGAGGGAATTGACAGTCGATTGAATCTCAGCTATACAGGAATAAATTCCAAGCACTGGAAATAATAAGAATAATAACTTAATAATAATATTGAGTTAAATATAAAATGCTATCATTTTCCTCTTTATTTTTTTTAAATCATAACTAATCAAAGCAAACTACATGGTGCATTACATTAAGTAGATAGATAGAAGGCTTATGGAAATAAAAGTGCACAGATGAGAGGTAAATAGGTTACATCATGACAAGCATCCTATACTATGAGTGATGTGGTGAGATATTAACTCTAAGTAAAATTATAGTGTAATGTGATCCCTACCACATCCAACAAAAGCAACAAAAAGAATCCCTAAAACAAACAAACAAAATTTAGAACTAAAACCAGAAACCTAATGAAAAAATGTATACAAACATCAAGTACTGAGAGGTATATCAAACATCAAAACTGAGATAAAGGAAAGAGATGTGGCTTTTGTGATAGTCTATCAAACACTTTTATTGTATCTCTGTAAAATACAGTGTATGTATGCATGTAAGTGTTTTCATCCTAATGTTGCTACTCCTATGGCAAAGAAAAAAAAGAAAGAAAAAAAATTGGAAAAAATTAGGCTCATAGCAGCTACTGTGTAGAAATTACCCCCTACTTTTAAATATTGTTTTTTATTTTCCTCAAAAAATCAGAATACTTACAAAGGCAAAACATTTTATTTGTTTTCTCTTTTTTTTCCCTTTTAATTTGATCTTCTAATCTAAAAAATTCCTTACTTCAATTTAAGATATTTTCTGTTAATATTATTAAGTTTAATTATGAGGCTAAGAATTGTTAATTTTTGTTTAGAGCCCACTTTGTAGCAGATTTATTTGAAATATTTTTTTATGAATATGTACACTTTAGAGAAACAATACAACAGCAACCATATCAATGTAAAATACATTAAAATATTATTAATTATACTATTATTAAGTATTTTAAAGTATTTTAGAGTCAACATTTTGAAAACATTGAAATTTCCTTTGCATATTTTTTGCTGTCTGCTTAATACATATCTGGAGACAAAATGACTGAAGTATGCTTTCCCTACAAAAAATTCTTTAAATTTTTTATAGTTCACCTTCTGATATCTAAATAATTCACATGTAATAATTCTTTTCTCGAAACATTACAATTAGTGTACTTCAATTTTTTTAATAGAAGTATTAAGTTAGAGGTAGCTTGACTTCAAATCATATATCTGAATTCCAGTGACATGTCTTTATTTCATTAAATGTAAATATGATAACTGTAATAGTTCTGATATCACTTTTTTTAAATTAAGATTTATGTAGATATAAAAACAATAAAAATTGTTGTTACAGAACATGTAAAATGATTACAGATTGTACAACTATAATTAATTAAATACTGCTTTGTACCTGGTACATTTTATAAATTATTTCTTAATATTTTGTTTCTATTTTACAAGTGTAGGTATTATTATTATCTCAATTTTACATTCAATCCATTGTTGACATCCTATTTCATCATTGGTCTCTTGGCCAAAGTCTTATCAATTCCCTTCATACAATCATAAAAATAGTCTAGCCATTCTTATTCACCTTGCTAACTCATTTTCCCAATTTATCTGCTCTAAATCCTAAATTGTTTACTTTCTGTTCCCACATTATATCACGCCCTATTCATTTTGGGGCACTAACAGGTTTCATTAATCCTACATACCAAGAGTATTACACTAGTCCTAAAAAGCCTTCTATCGAATTCTGTTGCCTTAGTTTACCTAAATTTGAAAAAATTTCTTCAGCACATGAGGTTGGCGGTAGGCCAAATAATTGTCCTCCAGAAATGCTCACATCTTAATTCCCAAAACATGTGTATATAATTTATATGGTCAATGGGACTTTACAGGTGTGATTAAGTTAAGGATCTTGACCTGGGGAGATTACCCTGGATTATCCAGGTGGACCGAATGTAATCACAAGAGTCTGATGAGAGACAGACAAAAAAAAACAGTCAGTAGTGGAAGAGGTGATGACAGAATCAAAAAGCTGGAGTAAGGCAAGAAGTCCAGTGTAAGTGATGCAGGCTTTGTTAAATAACCTGAAAAAAACAAGGAAATGACTTCTCCTCTGAAACCTCTAGAAAGAATGCAGTCCTGCAGACGTTTTGATTTTACTCTTCTGAGCTCCAGAACTGCAAGAGAATAAATTTATATTGTTACAAGACACTGTTTGTGATTTTTTATTATAGCAGCAATAAGAAACTATTATAGATTTTGGCACCTGGAAATGGAGTACTGCTGTAAAAATATCTTAAAAATGTAGAGGTGTTTTTGGAATTATAAAATGAGCAGAAGCTGGTAGAGTTTTGAGACACTAAGAGAAAAAGAGATAATCATCATAAACTGTTGGTAGGAGTATGGATGTTAAAATCTATGCTGGTGAGGGCTCAGGATGAAGTGAGGAGCATGAATTCATAATTCAGGAATCCTCTAGAAGCTGAAAAAGACAAGAAAATAGTTTCACCCTTCAGAAATTCCAGAAATTTACACCTTGATTTTAAAGCAGTAAGCCTGATTTTAGAGTTCTGACTTCCAGAACTGTAAAATAATAAATTTGTGTTAAGTCATTAAATTTGTGTTAAATTGTCACAGCAGCAACAGGAAACTAATAAGTCTGAAGGCAGCTGATTTAACTTCATTCTCAAACTTATTTTCCTTTCAGGTTATTTCAAGAAGTGTGATGAGGAAATATTAATCTTGTAGGGACAGAGGTTGCTTTCTGAGGGATTTCTGTGATTAAATTTGGTGGAAAAGGAATTTGATAGTGTAAGAATTTCTGTCATGTTTATGAAGAATTTTACATTGACATGAAAGTTGATAGAATTTCAAAGTGTCTCTTATAATAATGTAACACACTTCACTTTAATCTTGTCCACTAAGGTCCAATTAAGACTATTTTTTGCTGTATCCTCTCAATGAAAAGGAATATTTTGCCACTTTAGTAACTAGCACCCACCTCAGGTAGGTCAAAGGTGGGGTCACATTGAATAAATACACCCTATTCTATAGCTAATTATGTTATGCTGAGTTTCCCTGTCTGTATTTAACATTTATTTCTTGGTTCCAGAAAACCCTAATGATTGTGAATAAAATCATTTTTAGTTTTATTCTTTTAAAGGTAATAGTTATAATTTATACTTATAAATTGCCATTGTCTTGGAGTAGTTTGAGCTCTGCACATATTATGTCAGTTGTCAATATAGAAATTGAGGAGAATTTATTGGACACAATGTAAATAATTATTTAACAGAGCCAATTGTAATTACATGCTAATGTAAGTCTGATAAGCTATTTTTCTCTTTTTAAATGCAGCCCTGATTACCAGCTTAATAATATGAAAGTATCCTTTCCTCACCGAACAGCAAACAAGCATCAAGTTTTAGTACTAGAGTACTGATCCACTTTTTGAACCTAAACATAGGTCAAGTGAATTTTAAACAATGAAAGAAACTAAAGTAAATTATATTTAAGTGTCCAAGATATACGGTTATATTTTTGGCATATATTATGTTCACTTTATTGGAAAAATAATGAATAACTTCATCAGAAGTAATTGTTTTCTTTACTGTTGTCCCCATGATTGTTTTCTTTAATTCTTATATCTTTCTATTTATTCCTCTCTTCCCACTCATAGAACTTTTCACTGGCTAAACCTAAAGGGAATGCAAACTTCCTATAGTAAGACTTTATAGTCATTAAAAGTTCCAAAACTGATTTGAAATTCAATATACCACCTTCTACATTTACCCAAAATTTCCCAAACCAGCATTTAATTCAGTGAAATATATTTCAATATATTTTTTTGATTATCCATGTAAATGTAAATAAAAATACATTGCATTGTTCTTTTTTTTTTTTTTTTTTTTTGATGGTACGCGGACCTCTCACTGTTGTGGTCTCTCCCATTGAGGAGCACAGGCTCCGGACACGCAGGCTCAGCGGCCATGGCTCACGGGCCTAGCCGCTCTGCGACATGTGGGATCTTCCCGGACCGGGGCACGAACCCACGTCCCCCGCATCGGCAGGCAGACTCTCAACCACTGCGCCACCAGCGAAGCCCTGCATTGTTCTTAGTTAACAAATTTATGGTATTCTTGGCATAACTTACCTCCAATACAGTTGTAACTTCTAGTAAACTATGACAGAATTTATAGTCTTTATTACCAAATTCCCTATAGCAGAATCCACAATGAAAGTTCAGGTTATTTCACCTAAGCAACAGAAAGCTTCTTTTCTAAATAACCTCAGTGATATTTCTTGACAGATACACTATAAAAACAAAGTGAGATGTCGTGCCAATATAGAATCATCCTACTATAGTTGCTTCATAAATATGGAAGGGTATATCTACCCTATTTCTTTCTCTCCCACTCTCTTCCTCTCCCACTCTCTTCCTAAAAATGCAAGATGAGTTGAAAAATACATCTTTACAAGAACGACAGGTAAATTTTTATTCACCTTTGGTTGTGCAGAAACATTAATGAGTATGAGAGGCTGTTGTTGTCTTCATATGGGTTTGCTCTAAGGTGATGACAACGGCAATCTCAGAGTGTTTACCTATAGTAGTTAAAGTCCTAGAAAGAATTGTGTGTGTGTGTGTGTGTGTGTGTGAGTGTGTGTGAGTGTGTGTGTGTGTGTGTGTGTGTGTGTGTGTGTGTGTGTGGTCTATTGCAACCAATGGAACCAATAACCTGCACAGGTATATCAATATGTTTTGAATATTCTATAGACCTGTTACACTTTTTAACCTCTAAGCTTCTACAAATGTCCTAACAGAACCAATTAATAAGCTGCCATATTCTGATACCTAAAGACAAAACACCTGCAACAGACTATAAAATAGATAATTAATAATACAGCAATAAACACAAAATAACAGAAAATAAAGAGCAGACATTACCCTACCATTGCAAACTTAGGGTCAAATGAAAATATTTACTTGGCTTAACACTCCTGAAAAAAATCTGAAATTTTAAAGCCCTCTCAGTAAAATGCAAATCCATAATCTAGAGAAATAAAAACATGCCAAAAGATAAGTAAAATGAGAAAGATTTCAGTGGTCACAGAGAGTAAGGGTAAGATCTTAGCACTGGAGACAATACAGGTTTCTCCAGTGTCTGCCATTTCTTAGTTGTATGACCTTGTGCAAATTAGATAATATCTCTGTGCCTCAATTTCCTCATCAGTAAAATTAGGATAAATTCAATAGCTGATTTACAAAGTTGCTATGAGGAGTAAATGAATTAATACTTTTTAAGCACTTGAGCAGGGGTTGGCACACAGTAAGAACTGTGTATTTTTTATTTAGAAAATTATTTTAAAAATTCATGGCAATTGTAAATAGTGCTGCAATAAACATTGGGGTGCATGTGTCTTTTTTTTTAACATCTTTATTGGAGTATTATTGCTTTACATTGTTGTCTTATTTTCTGCTGTATAACAAAGTGAATGAGAAATACGTATACATATATCCCCTTATCCCCTCCCTCTTGTGTCTCCCTCCCACCTTCCCTATCCCACACCCCTAGGTGGTCACAAAGCATGGAACTGGTCTCCCGGTGCTATGGGGCTGCTTCCCACTAGCTAGTTATTTTACATTTGGTAGCATATATATGTCAATGACAAACTAGCACTTCGTCCCAGCTTACACTTCCCCCTCCCTGTGTCCTTGAGTGTATTGTCTAAAACTGTGTCTTTATTCCTGTCCTGCCCCTAGGTTCTTCAGAACCAATTTTTTTTTTTTTTTTTTTTTTAGATTCCATATATATGTGTTAGCATACAGTATTTGTTTTTCACTTTCTGACCTGCTTCACTCCATATGACAGACTCTAGGTCCATCTACTTCACTACAAATAACTCAATTTCCTTTCCTTTTATGGCTGAGTAATATTCCATTGTATATATGTACCACATCTTCTTTATCCATTCCTCTGTCAATGGACACTTAGGATGCTTCCATGTCCTGGCTATTGTAAAGAGAGCTGCAATGAACATTGTGATACATGTCTCTTTTTGAATTATGGTTTTCTCAGGGTATATACCCAGTAGTAGGATTGCTAGGTAATATGGTAGTTCTATTTTTTGTTTTTTAAGGAACCTCCATACTGTTCTCCATAGTGGCTGTATCAATTTACATGTCCACCGACAGTGCAGGAGGGATCCCTTTACTCCACACCCTCTCCAGCATTTATTGTTTGCATATTTTTTGATGATGGCCATCTGATCGGTATGAGGTGATACCTCACTGTGGTTTTGATATGCATTTCTCTAATGATTAGTGATGCTGAGCATCCATTCATATGTTTGTTGACAATCTGTATATCTTCTTGGGAGAAATGTCTATTTAGGTCTTCTGCCCATTTCTGGATTGGGTTGTTTGTTTTTTTGATATTGAGCTGCAAGAGCTGCTTGTATATTTTGGAGATTAATCCTTTTTCCGTTGCTTCATTTGCAAATATTTTCTCCCACTCTGAGCGTTATCTTTCGTCATTATGATTTTCTTTGCTGTGCAAAATTTTTAAATTTCATTACGTCTCATTTGTTTATTTTGTTTTTATTTCCATTCCTCTAGGAGGTGGGCCAAAACGGATCTTACTGTGATTTATGTCACAGAGTGTTCTGCCTATGTTTTCCTCTAAATATAGTGTCTGGTCTTACATTCAGGTCTTTGATCCGTTTTGATTTTGTTTTTGCATATGATATTACTGAGTGTTCTAATTTCATTCTTTTACATGTAGCTGTCCAGTTTTCCAAGCACCACTTACTGAAGAGGCTTTCTCTTCTCCATTGTATATTCTTGCCTCCTTTATCAAAGATAAGGTGACCATATGTGTGGGGGTTTATCTCTGAGCTTTCTATCGTGTTCTATTGATCTATATTTCTGTTTTTGTGGCAGTACCATACTGTTTTGATTATTGTAGCTTTGTAGTATAGTCTTAAGTCAGGGAGCCTGGTTCTTCCAGCTCCATTTTTCTTTCTCAACACTGCGTGGGCTATTAGGGGACTTTTGTGTTTCCATATATATTGTAAAATTTTTTGTTTTAATTCTGTGAAAAATGCCATCGGTAGTTTTCTAGGGATTGCATTGAATCTGTAGATTGCTTTGGAAAGTATAGTAATTTTCACAATGTTGATTCTTCCAATCCAAAAACATGGTATATCTCTCCATCTATTTGTATCTGCTTTAATTTCTTCCATCAATCTTTTATAGTTTTCTGCATAAAGGTCTTTTGTCTACTTAGGTAGGTTTATACCTAAGTATTTTATTCTTTTTGTTGCAGAATGGGAGTGGTAAATGGAAGTTTTCCTTAATTTCTCTTTCAGATTTTTCATCATTAGTGTATAAGAATGCAAGAGATTTCTGTGCATTAATTTTGTATACTACTACTTTACCAAAACCATTGATTAGCTCTAGTAGTTTTCTAGTAGCGTCTTTAGGATTCTCTATGTATACTATCATGTTATCTGCAAAACAGTGACAGATTTACTTCCTCTTTTAAGATTTGCATTCCATTTATTTCTATTTCTTCTCTGATAGCTGTGGCTAAAGCTTCCACAAATATGTTGAATAACAGTGGTGAGTGTGGGCAACCTTTTCTTGCTTCTGATCTTAGTGGAAATGGTTTCATTTTTTCACCATTGAGAACAATGTTGGCTGTGTGTTTTTCATATATGACCTTTATTATGTGGAGGTAAGTTCCCTCTATGCCTACTTTCTGGAGGGTTTTTGTCATAAATGGGTGTTGAATTTTGTCGAAAGCTTTCTCTGCATCTATTGAGATGATCATATGCTTTTTCTCCTTCAATTTGTTAATATGGTGTATCATGCTGATTGATTTGCGTATATTGAAGAAACCTTGCATTCCTGCGATAAACCCCACTTGATCATGGTGTAAGATCCTTTTAATGTGTTGTTGGATTCTGTTTTCTAGTATTTTGTTGAGGATTTTTGCATCTATGTTCATCAGTGATATTGGCCTGTAGTTTTCTTTCTTTGTGACATCTTTGTCTCATGTTGGTATCATGGTGATGGTGGCCTTGAAGAATGAGTTTGGGAGTGTTCCTCCCTCTACTATATTTTGGAAGAGTTTGTGAAGGATAGGTGTTAGCTCTTCTCTAAATGTTTGATAGAATTCACCTGTGAAGCCATCTGGTTCCTGGGTTTTTGTTTGTTGGAAGATTTTTAATCACAGTTTCAATTTCAGGGCTTGTGATGGGTCTGTTTATATTTTCTATTTCTTCCTGGTTCAGTCTTAAAAGGTTGTGTTTTTCTAAGAATTTGTCCATTTCTTCCAGGTTGTCTATTGTATTGTGATATAGTTGCTTGTAGTAATCTCTCATGATCCTTTGTATTTCTGCAGTGTCAGTTGCTACTTCTCCTTGTTCATTTCTAATTCTATTGATTTGAGTCTTCTATCTTTTTTTCTTCATGAGTCTGTCTATTTGTTTATCAATTTTGTTTATCTTCTCAGAGAACCAGATTTTAGTTTTATTGGTTTCTGCTATTGTTTCCTTCATTTCCTTTTCATTTATTTGTGATCTGATCTTTAAGATTTCTTTCCTTGTGCTAACATTGGGGTAGTTTTCCTTCTTCCTCTAATTGCTTTAGGTGTAAGGTTAAGTTGTTCATTTGAGATTTTTCTTGTTTCTTGAAGTAGGATTGTATTGACATAAACTTCCCTCTTAGAACTGTTTTGCTGCATCCCATAGGTTTTGGGTTGTCGTTTTTTATTGTCTTTTGTTTTTAGTTTTTTTTTTTTTTTTTTTTTTGCGGTATGCAGACCTCTCACTGCTGTGGACTCTCCCGCTGTGGAGCACAGGCTCCGGACGTGCAGGCTCAGCAGCCATGGCTCATGGGCGCAGCCGCTCCACGGCATGTGGGATCTTCCTGGACTGGGGCACTAACCCATGTCCCCTGCATCGGCAGGTGGACTCTCAACCACTGCGCCACCAGGGAAGCCCTTTAGGTATTTTTTAATTTCCTCTTTCCTTTCTTCAGTGATCTCTTGGTTATTTTGTAGTGTATTGTTTAGCCTCCATGTGTTTATATTTTTTTACATTTATTTCCTGTAAGTTGTGTCTAGTCTCATAGCATTGTGGTCAGAAAAGATACTTGTACAATTTCAATTTTCTTAAATTTACCAAGGCTTGATCTGTGACCCAAGAAACGATCTCTTCTAGGCAATGTTCCATGAGTACTTGAGCAGAAAGTGTATTCTGTTGTTTTTGGATGGAATGTCCTATAAATATCAATTCAGTCCATCTTGTTTAGTGTGTCATTTAAAGCTTGTGTTTCCTTATTTATTTCCATTTTGGTTGATTTGTCCATTGGTGAAAGTGCGGTGTTAAAGTCCCCTATTATTACTGTGTTACTGTTTATTTCCCCTTTTATGGCTGTTAGCATTTGCCTTATGAATTGAAGTGCTCATATGTTGGGTGCATAAATATTTACAATTGTTATATCATCTTCTTGGATTAATCCCTTGATCATTATGTAGTGTCCTTCTTTGCCTCTTGTAGTAGTCTTTATTTTAAAGTCTATTTTTTCTGATATGAGAATTGCTACTCTAGCTTCCTTTTGATTACCATTTGTATTTAATATCTTTTTCCACCCCCTCACTTTTAGTCTGTATGTGTTCCCAGCTCTGAAGTGGGTGTGTTGTAGACAGCATATATACAGGTCTTGTTTTTGTATCCATTCAGCCAGTCTATGTCTTTTGGTTGGAACATTTAATCCATTTACGTTTAAGGTAGTTATTGATATGTATGTTCCTATTATCATTTTATTAATTGTTTTGGATTTTTTATTGTAGGTTTTTTCCTTCTTTTGTGTTTCCTGCCTAGAGAAGTTCCTTTAACATTTGTTGTAAAGCTGGTTTGGTGGTGCTGAATTCTCTTATCTTTTGCTTTTCTGAAAAGTTTTTAATTTCTCTGTTGCATCTGGATGAGATCCTTGCTGGGTAGAGTAATCTTGGTTGTATCATTTTCCCTTTCATCACTTTAAATATGTCCTGTCACTCCCTTCTGGCTTGCAGAGTTTCTGCTGAAAGATCAGCTGTTAACCTCATGGGGATTTCCTTGTGTAATTTGTGTGTTTTTGTTGCTGCTTTAAACATTTTTTCTTTGTATTTAAATTTTGATAGTTTGATTAATATGTGTCTTGGCATGTTCTCCTTGGATTTAGCCTGTATGGGACTCTCTGTGCTTCCTGGACTTGATTGACTATTTCCTTTCCCATATTAGAGTAGTTTTCAACTATAATCTCTTCAAATGTTTTCTGAGATTCTTTCTGTTTCTCTTCTTCTTCTGGGACCCTTATAATTCAAATGTTTGTGTGTTTAATGTTGTCCCAGATGTGTGTGAGACTGTCCTCAATTCTTTTCATTCTTTTGTCTTTATTCTGCTCTGTGGTAGTTGTTTTCACTATTTTATCTTCCAGGTCATTTAACCATTCTTCTGCCTCAGTTATTTTGCTATTGATTCCTTCTAGAGAATATTTAATTTCATTTATTGTGTTGGTCATCATTGTTTGTTTGCTCTTTAGTTCTTCTAGGTCCTTCTTAAACATTTCTTGTATTTTCTCCATTCTATGTTCAAGACTTTGGATCATCTTTACTAACATTATTCTGAATTCCTTTTCTAGTAGACTACCTATTTCTTGTTCATTTATTTATTCTGGTGGGTTTCTACCTTGCTCCTTCATCTGCTGTGCATTTCTCTGTCTTCTCATTTTGCTTAACTTACTGTGTTTGTGGTCTCCTTTTCCCAGGCTGCAGGTTCATAGTTCCTGTTGTTTTCGTGTCTGCCCCCAGTGGGTAAGGTTTGTTCAATGAGTTGTGTAGGCTTCCTGGTATAGGGGACTGGTGACTCTGTTCTGGTGGATGAGGCTGGATCTTGTCTTTCTTGTGGGCAGGACTACATCTGGTGTTGTGTTTTTGGGGTGTCTGTGAACTTATTATGATTTTAGGCAGACTTTCTGCTAATTGTTGGGTTTGTGTTCCTGTCTTGCTAGTTGTTTGGCATGGCGTGTCCAGCACAGGAGCTTGCTCGTCGTTGAGTGGAGCTGGATATTAGCATTGAGGCAGAGATCTCTGCGAGAGCCTTTGCCAATTGATATTATATTGGGTTGGGTGGCCTCTGGTGGTCCAATATCCTGAACTTGGCTCTCGCACCTCAGAGGCTCAGGCCTGGCCAGAACATCAAGACCCTTTCACTCACATGGCTCAGAAGAAAGCAGAAAAATAAAATAAAGAAAGAAAAAATAAAATAAAATAATTAAAATAAAATTCTTAAAAAATATTATTAAAATAAAGAGGGTAATAAAAAAAAGAAAAGACAGTAATCAAACCAATAAACAAATCTGCCAATGATAACAAGCACTAAAAACTAAACTAAGATAAACATAAAAATCAGGAACTAGTCAGTCACATACAGCACATCCCAAGTCTATAGTTGCTCCCAAAGTCTACCACCTCAATTTTGGGGGTTATTCGTTGTCTATTCAGGTATTCCACAGAGGCAAGGTACTTCAAGTTGATTGTGGAGATTCAATCCACTGCTCCTGAGGCTGCACAGAGATATTTGCCTTTCTCTTCTTTGTTCACACAGCTCCTGAGGTTCAGCTTTGGTTTTGGCCCCACCTTGGCATGTAGGTCTCCCTCTGACATCTGTTTACCCAGACAGAAGGGGGTTAAAGGAACAGCTGATTAGTGAGCCCTGGCTCACTCATGCCATGGGGCGGGATGGGTATGGAATGTGGGGTGAGACTGCAGCAGCAGAGGTCAGTGTGCCATTGAAACAGCCTGGGGTGTGCTGTGTGTTTTCCTGGGGAAATTGTCCCTGGATCGCAGGACCCTGGTAGTGGTGGGCTGCACAGGCTCCCAGGAGGCATGGTGTGGATAGTGACCTGTGCTTGCACACAGGTTTCTTGGTGGCTTCAGCAGCAGCAGCATTAGCATTTCATGCTCATCTCTGGTGTCCACACTGATAGCCGTTGCTCGTACCTGTCTCTGAAGCTCATTTAGGTGGTGCTCTGTATCTTCTCTCCTTGCGCACCCAGAAACAATGGTCTCTTGCCTCTTAGGCAGACACTTCCCGGACTCCCTCCCAGCTAGCTGTGGCACACTAGCCCCCTTCAGGCTGTGTTTATGCAGCCAACCCAGTCCTCTCCCTGGGATCAGACCTCTGAAGCCTGAGCCTCAGCTCCCAGCCCCTACCTGCCTGGTGGGTGAGCAGAGAAGCCTCTCAGGCTGGTGAGTGCTGGTCGGCACTGATCCTCTTTGCAGGAGTCTCTCTGCACCACTGTTGTTGTGCTCTCCTCCATGACTCTGAAGCTACTCCCCACCCACCCACCGTCTCCACCAGTGAAGGGGTTTCCTAGTGTGTGGAAACTTTTCCTACCTCACAGCTCCCTCCAAGAGGTGCAGGTCCCATCCTTATTCTTTTGTCTCTGTTTTTCTTTTTTCCTTTTGCCCTACCCAGGTATGTGGGGGAGTTCCTTGCCTTTTGGGAGGTCTGAGGTCTTCTGCCAGCGTTCAGTAGGTGTTCTGTAGGAGTTGTTCCACATGTACATGTTTTTCTAATGTATTTGTGGGGAGGAAGGTGATCTCCACATCTTACTCCTCCACCATCTTGAAGGTCTTCTGGATTTTATAAGCTTTAAAAAGCATTGCCGGGGCTTCCCTGGTGGCACAGTGGTTGAGAGTCCGCCTGCTGATGCAGGGTACGTGGGTTCATGCCCCAGTGCGGGAAGATCCCACATGCCATGGAGCGGCTGGGCCCATGAGCCATGGCCGCTGAGCCTGTGCATCCAGAGCTTGTGCTCCGCAACGGGAGAGGCCACAACAGTGAGAAGCCCACGTACTGCAAAAAAACAAACAAACAAAAAATGCCAGTTTCATAGCAAAATAATGATATAATATTCTGTTTACCTTGTGAATAGAGCCTAGGACATAGTGAGACTCCAACAATGTTGGCTGTTGCTCCGTTATATTATTGTTAATACAGAATTTTTCCTTTCCCCACTAATCTCAATATCCACTTCATTATATATTAAGTTCATATACATACCAAGATCTGAACTTTCTGTTTTGGTTCTGAATTTGTACCCCCTCTCTCATAATCTATATGTATCCGATCAAAAGAGATCCTCTAAAATATTCTTAACTTAACCCATTGGAGTTACTCTGGCAATAAAAAATTTAAGCGAAAAATAAAAATATGGGATATGGGTGGGCAAAAATAGGAACAGACAGGTTTTTAATCATACCTCCCAAATCACAACTGCTGTCACAACTTAACCTTAGTTACGAGTTATTTCCTCTGTCTGTCTTATATAAACAAAATAATTCAAAGCATCAACTATCTCTACTGTATTGACCAATATAAATTTACTGTAGGAGGAAGACAAATTATCCATTGTTAAAATACTGTTGAATAACAAACCACCCCAACAGAGCAGCTTAAAACAAAAATTCTTTATTATATTTCTTGTGTCTATGGATGAGAAGAGTAGTTATGATGATTTGGGCCATTTCTGGGTAGAGCTCAGCTGGGTTTGTTCATTCCTTTGAGGTAGGTTGGCAGTGGATGATGGTTGGCTGCTAGAATTGCCTTGGCTGGGACACTGGGCTCTCTTACATGTATCCTTCACATTTCTACAGCATTCTAGCCATATTTTCATGGGTGAGGCAGGCATTCAAGAGGAAGCAAGCCCAGTCACAAAGTGGGAAGCACGTACTTCTAAAACCTATGCTTGTGACATGCTTGTTATTAATATCTAGTTGACCAAAGAAAGTCACATGTTGAGCCTAGAATAAGAATGGAAGGGCACTGAAAGTTACAATATTAAGATACAGGCTACAGGAAGACATTTATGGGCACAATTAATGCCACACAGTAAAAAAATTCTGAAGGTTACTGTGAATTGTATGAATTTTCAGAGATACCTGTGTTCCAGCATACTCAATTATTAAGGCCCTTAATCAATGCAAAAGGATGAATGGTAATTAGAGTCATTTTGTATGTTATGATTATAAAAGTATTAATTATAAAAATTGAAGAATTTCTGATAAATCAACAGTCATGTTAAAATTTTATAAATATTTTAATAATTTTGCTTTAACTATACATGTATGTGATTACATGTTAAAACAAAACTGAAAATATACTGTATATATATCATGTTTATACTGTGTTTATATGCACATAATGTGTTTATATGATCATGCATACATATACAATGTCATATATAAATATATACATGAACACACACATGTACATGTGCACACACATCCAGACACCCCCCACATATATGTATATTCTCATCATAAACATTTCTCCACATAATTAAAGATTATTGAAACTATCCTTTAATTCAACACCACATTTATTAAAATGTTTATTGTTGGGATCTTATAATGAATCTATATTATTCTTTCTAATACATAGATATTTTATAGTCCTAATTTTTTTTCCAGAAGATATCTTAGAAGTTGAATTATTGGATCTAAAATATAGACGTTGATAAAGTTCTTAACATATGATCATCTATTGCCCATGAGAATACTCTTACAATTTACCCTTCTAGTAAGAGTATCTGAAAAATACAGACTTCCCTTCACTCTCACTGAAGCAAGGTAATTTGATTTGCCAATGCAAAAGTTAAAGAGGTTTTTCTTTTTTTATTGTTACAGAGTAAAATCTTTAACAGTTGTATAATTTTGTAAAATTATTTAACCTTCCTCTCCTTCAGTTTCCTCATATGAAAAATTGGTGTGACTCCACAGAGAAGATGGTGAGGAATAAAAACAGTGAGAATTATTAATTGTGGAGCATATTTTCAGGTGCACAGCAAGTGCTCATAGGGGTTTGGTATTTTTTATTGTCAATATTTTTTATTGACAGTACATATGCTGATTTTTATCTGTTATAAATTGGGCAGTCAAGTATTTCAAATACTTTTCTATTAAGGTATTTCTCACCTTCTTATCAACATATTAGAGCTCATTATACTAAGTATATAAATTCATAGTCATATGCATAACAATGATTTTTCCAGTTTAACAATTACCTTGTTTACAGTGTAATTAGGTGCAGATATTTTAAAAATCTTTTTGTGTCCAAATATATTATTCTTTTTTTCTTATCTGAGTTTTATTATTATTATTATTTTTGGAAGGTGATTTCTTTTTTTAGTTTTTATTTTATATTAGAATATAGTTGATTTACAACGTTGTGTTAGTTTCAGGTGTACAGCAAAGTGATTCAGTTAAACATATACATATATCTATTCTTTTTCAGATAATTTTCCCATGTAGATTTTTACGGAATATTGAGTAGAGTTCCCTGTGCTACACAGTAGGTACTTGTTGATTATCTATTTTAGATATAGTAGTGTGTGTATAATAATCCCAAACTCTTAATTTACCCTCCCCCTCCACTTTTCCCCTTTGATAACCTTAAGTTTGTTTTCTATGTCTGTGAGTTTGTTTCTGTTTTGTAAATAAGTCCATTTGTATCATTTTTTTTTTACATACCTCATATGTGATATCATATGATATTTGTCTTTCTCTGTCTGACTTACTTCACTTAGTCTGGTAATCTTTAGATAATCTTTAGGTAATCTTTAGGTCCATTCATGTTGCTGCAATGCCAATATTTCATTCCTTTTTATGGCTAAATAATATTCCATATGTACTACATTTTCCTTATCCATTCCTCTGTTGATGGACATTTAGGTTGCTTCCATATCCTGGCTATTGTAAATAGTGCTGCAATGAATATTGGGGTGCATGTATCATTTCGAATTATGGCTTTTTCCAGATACATGCCCAGGAGTGGGATTGCTAGATCATATGGTAGCTCTCTTTTCAGTTTTTTAAGGAACCTCCATACTGCTCTCCATAGTAGCTGTATCAATTTACATTCCCATCAACAGTGTAGGAGGGTTCCCTTTTCTCCACACCCTCTCCAGCATTTATTGTTTGTAGACTTTTTGATGATCACCATTCTGACTGGTGTGACGTGATAACTCTTTGTAGTTTTGATTTACATTTCTCTAATGTTAGTGATGTTGAGCATCTTTTCATGTGCTTTTGGCCATGTGTATGTATTCTTTGGAGAAATATCTATTTAGATGTTCCACCCATTTTTGACTGGTTTATTTGTATTTTTTTGATATTGAGTTGCAAGAGCTGTTTGTATATTATGGAGATTGATCCCTTGTCAGTCTCATTGCTGGCAAATATTTTCTCCCATTTTGTAGATTGTCTTTTCATTTTGTTTATGTTTTCCTTTGCTGTGCTAAAACTTTTAAGTTTAATTAGGACCAATTTGTTTATTTTTGTTTTTATTTTCATTACTCTAGAAGGTGGATCCAAAAAGATATTGCTGCGATTTATGTCAAAGAGTGTTCTGCCTATGTTTTCCTTTAAGAGATTTATAGTATCCAGCCTTGCATTTAGGTCTTTAATTCATTTTGAGTTTATTTTTGTGTATGGTGTTAGAGAATGTTCTAATTTCATTCTTTTACATGTAGCTGTCCAGTTTTCCCAGCACCACTTATTAAAGAGACTGTCTTTTCTCCATGGTATAGTCTTGAGTTCTCTGTCAAAGATTAATTGACCATAGGTGCATGAGTTTATTTCTGGGCTTTCTATCCTGTTCCTTTAATCTATATTTCTGTTTTTGTTCCAGCGTCTTGATTACTGTAGCTTTGTAGTATAGCCTGAAGTCAGAGAGCCTGATTCCTCCAGCTCCATTTTTCTTTCTCAAGATTTCTTTGGCTATTTTGGGTCTTTTGTATTTCCATACAGATTTAAAATTTATTTTTGTTCTAGATCTGTGAAAAATACCATTGATAATTTGATAAGGATTGCTTTGTATCTATAGATTGCCTTGAGTAGTATAGTCATTTTGACAATATTGATTTTTCCAATCCAAGAACATGGTATATCTTTCCATCTGTTTGTGTCACCTTTGATTTCTTTCATCAGCATTTTACAGTTTTCTGAGTACATCCTTAGGTAGGTTTATTCCTATGTTTTTTTTTTTATTATTTTTGATGCAATGGTATATAAGATTGTATCCTTAATTTCTCTTTCTAAGCTTTCATTGTTAGTGTATAGAAATGCAACAGATTTCTGTGTATTAATGTTGTATCCTGCAACTTTACTGAATTCATTGATGAGCTCTAGTAATTTTATGGTAGCCTCTTTAGGATTTTCTATGTATAGTATCATGTCATCTGCAAACAGTGAAGTTTTATTTCTTTTCCAATTTGTATTCTTTTATTTCTTTTTCTTCTCTGATTGCCATGGCTAGGACTTCCAAAACTATGTTGAATAAAAGTGGTGAGAGTGGACATCCTCATCTTTTTTCCTGATCTTAGAGGAAATTCTTTCAGCTTTTCAATGTTGAGTATGATGTTATCTGTGGGTTTGTCGTATATGGCTGTTAGTGTGTTGAGGTAGGTCCTCTCTATGCCCACTTTCTGGAGAGTTTTTATCATAAATCAGTGTTGACTTTTGTCAGAAACTTTTTCTGCATCTATTGAGATGTTCATAGGGTTTTTAGTCTTCCATTTGTTAATGTGGTGTATCACACAGATTGATTTCTGGTTACTGAAATATCCTTGCCTCCCTGGGATAAATCCCACTTGAGCATGGCATATGATCCTTTTAATGTGTATATGTGAGATTCATATATATTTTTATTTTTATCATAGGACATTTTCATATTATGCTTTCAAATTAATATATCTGGATTTTAGTGTACCATAGTGGTATCATTTATGTACTAACTCTCATAGAGCTGTTGGGTAACATACCAAATTATTCCTTGTAGTAAGTTTAATACAATGAAAGGCCAAAAATCAGTTCTCAATGTATGTTTGCTATAAGTCAGTGTACATTAACTATAGATTTATTAATTTTAGCTGTAGATTAAGCCCTTACTCATCCCAAATGTTTCTTGTATTTTCCACAATATTTTTTAGAAAATGGCTACACTAGAAAACTCAAATATATATATATATATATATATATAGGTTAGATTGACAGCAAATAAGTCAACAGAATCTGTGAAACAAGTTATTCAAACTTAGGCTACTCACAGGCCTTAACTTGTGGGCTGTGTCCTATAAAAGCAGCTGATCCTTTCAGTGAAATACTGGAAAAACAGAGTGAATAGGGAAACCATGGATTTTACTTTTGAGGAAAAAAAGTGATAAGCAGTCATTTGTATACTATTTACCTGAGTCATATGGTGCTTCAGCCTCTCAAGACCTTGTCATACTGTCATGTAAAATGTCCATGGACACATATCACTAGTACTAATTGGTACAGATATAGGGCTTAATGGGGAAAAACATCATAGCAGAGAACACTTAATCACCCACACTGTCATTATCCTATGGTTTAGGCTGAGCACAGGTGCTCTACGAATGCCATAACCAAGTTCCAGTAGAAAGGTATCCCATCTACATAATGCTCTCTATATCTTTAGTTTGGGAGGAGGAGATATTATCCATGTAACTGTGTAAAATGAAAACTGCCTTGTCTGATACCTGTCCTTGTTAAAAAAAAAAAATGGAACAATTGGGAGTTCAGTAATTAGTACTAACCTATTCTTCTGTTGAACTAATTCAGACCTGCTGAGCCAAATCTTGGCTGAACCATAAAAAGAGGGACGATGAACATTCAGTGCCATCCTTTGGACATACTGATGAATACATGCATTGCTACCCATATCTTTGGCTTCTACAGAAAACAATGTTATATACAGCAAGAATTTTCTCTATCCATAAAGCATGCCAAAATTGTACAATTGAAATAATACCACAGTCAGGAGAAGAAGAAGAATTTGATCTTTTCACATAAGATTTACTAAAGAAATGGTGCTATTCGATATGGTTTCCAAGTATAATAACTCTGGCTCGCCCATGAAGGCCAGTGGTGCTTGGGACTTTCTGTGGATGGCAGAGTCCTGGATAAGAAAGTAAGCACCATTATACTTATGGTACTGACCCCTTAATTTTGAGTGTGTTGCTATTTTGTATTTTGCTTTCTATATTGCCAAAGCAATATACAAAAGCAACCACAATTGGTATTTTGTTTTGGATATTGTCAGTGCTTTATTTCTTATAGCTCTCCAGAAAGAAAACAAAAATAAGATTCTCTGCATTTGGCTTGGTATGCCAACAACCTGGCTTCAGGGAGTTTAATAAACTCTAGTACAATATGAACTAATTGTAGATGTATGGACATTTTGTTGATAGTAAACTGCTGACCCTTCAGCCACCAACTACAAATAAACTGACCTAAGACCAATTGGCCTATTTGAAAATTGGGAATAGCACATTCTACAACTGGAATTTGCTACAGACTTTATAGCAAGTAACCAGATATATATCTAAATTTGAATGGAACCCCTTAGACCAAGTAGTTTTAAATACAGACAAGAAAATGGTAAATTAAATTTTACTGTAGAGTATCTGAGCTTTTTTTGTGCCTATGAAACTTCAAATATTAGTGGTCAACCTCAGAGGTGACTAGAACTTTTGTCAACAAGACTCACCTGGTATTGTCCAGTTTGGGTCTGTGGACTCCAGGGCTTCCTACCTACATTGAATAGCTACTAACTGGTCTGTTACAGGATCTTAATGGAGACGTACTGTCTCATTAAAAAAAAAAGCCATGGCTTTCAAACATAGACCTCTCACCATGAAATGGGTCTCTCTGATTTAAAAAAATATAACATGGGACAAATCCATGAAGGTTCTACTTCGGTAAAATAAATATTAAGTATTAATTAGGTAAACCTCTAATTAAGAGACAAACTGACCCCTAAGACCTTAGCCATTTCATAAGTATATGGCTAAATACTCATTAAAAATAGACAATCTCCTAAACACCTACCTATGAGGTGGATAAACCAATAAAATGCTGCATCATAATAACAATGAGCTGCCAATAGGAAAAGACATGGGATCTTTTCTATAATAGGCTGAACATCACATAGTATTCTTATCTATGGAAAGACTGACCTATATATACCTTTATACAGACTCATAGTTCAAATCAAATAGCTTAACTAAATAATAAGGCTAATGGGCCACAGCACTGGATTACTAAGACACACATGTAGGGTTTCTCCCTCTAGAAACAGATAGAGCAACCTACTCAGGTACTGGATCTTTATGTGGCGCATGTGTATGCCCTTATGGAGAGAACACATTTAAAGAAACACTTTTGGATTGACGAATCCAAATCAAATATTTGTGGCCATTATCTTTATAGCCCACTGGATCAATAACAAAAGCTATCACAGTAATGAAACTACAACAATAGGCTAGATTTCCCAAAGAAAAAAATATTTTTAAATGTGTGAGAATCATGTTAACTCAGACTATGCTGTTTGCCAACCATAGCAGCTTCTCTAGCAATAACCTCCATGGAACATAAATTCAACTCTTTTCAATTATTTTTGTGTTGCAAATAATCTTACCCTCTTTGTTTTGGATGAACTCTCAGAACACTGAGAGTCACTGGGGGTTAGGCTCACTCCAGGACTCACTCGCTCTCTTTCCTCTCCCTCCCTCTCTCCCTCCCTCATTCTCATCCCACCTACCTTGCACTGTCCTGAGAGGATGAACAGGTAGTTCACATAACGTCAGTGAAAAAATTGCATAGTTCAGGTATGAACCCGGAAGATGGCGGAAGAGTAAGACGCGGAGATCACCTTCCTCCCCACAGATACACCAGAAATACATCTACACGTGGAACAGCTCCTACAGAACACCTACTGAAGGCTGGCAGAAGACCTCAGACCTCCCAAAAGGCAAGAAACTCCCCACGTACCTGGGTAGGGCAAAAGAAAACAAGAATAAACAGAGACAAAAGAATAGGGACGGCACCTGCACCAGTGGGAGGGAGCTGTGAAGGAGGAAAAGTTTCCACACACTAGGAAGCCTCTTCGCGGGCGGAGACTGCGGGAGGCGGAGGGGGGAGCTTCGGATCCGCGGAGGAGTGCACAGCATCGGGTGTGGAGGGCAAAGCAGGGAGATTCCCGCACAGAGGATCGGAGCTGACCGGCCCTCACCAGCCCGAGGCGCTTGTCTGCTCACACGCCGGGGCGGGCGGGGCTGCGAGCTGAGGCTCGGGTTTCTGTTTCCGACGGAGCGCAGGGAGAGGACTGGGGTTGGCGGCTTGAACATAGCCTGAAGAGGTTAGTGCACCACAGCTAGCCGGGAGGGAGTCCGGGGAAAAGTCTGCACCTGCCGAAGAGGCAAGAGATTTTTTTCTTCCCTCTTTGTTTCCTGGTGCGACAGGAGAGGGGTTTGAGAGCGCTGCTTAAAGGAACTCCAGAGACAGGTGCGAGCCGCGGCTAAAAGCACGGACCCCAGAGACGGATGGGAGACGCTAAGGCTGCTGCTGCCGCCACCAAGGGGCCTGTGTGCGAGCACAGGTCACTCTCCACACCCCTCTTCCGCGGAGCCTGTGCAGCCCGCCACTGCCTGGTTCTCGGGATCCAGGGACAACTTCCCCGGGAGAATGCATGGCGGGCCTCAGGCTGGTGCAACGTCATGCCAGCCTCTGCCGCCGCAGGCCCGCCCCGCATGCAGTGCCCCTCCCTCACCCCCGGCCTGAGTGCGCCAGAGCCCCCGAATCAGCGGCTCCTTTAACCCCGTCCTGTCTGAGCAAACAACAGACGCCCTCCAGCGACCTACACGCAGAGGCAGGGCCAAATCCAAAGCTGAGCCCCTGTGAGCTGTGAGAACAAAGAAGAGAAAGGGAAATCTCTCCCAGCAGCCTCAGAAGCGGCGGATATAAAGCTCCACAATCAACTTGATATACCCTGCATCTGTGGAATACATGAATAGACAACGAATCATCCCAAATTGAGGAGGTGGGTTTCGAGAGCAAGATTTATGATTTTTTTCCCTTTTCCTCTTTTTGTGAATGTGTACGTGTATGCTTCTGTGTGAGATCTTGTCTGTATAGTCTTGCTTCCACGATTTGTCTTAGGGTTCTATCCATCCATGTTTTTTTTTCTTAATAATTAATTTTAATAACTTTATTATACTTTACCTTCGTTCTTTCTTTCTTTCTTTCCTTCCTTCCTTCCCTACTTTAGACAACGAATCACCCCAAATTGAGGAGGTGGTCTCTGAGAGCAAGATTTATGATTTTTCCCCCTTTACCTCTTTTTGTGAGGGTGTATATGTATGCTTCTGTGTAAGATTTTGTCTGTATAGCTTTGCTTCCAACATTTGTCCTAAGGTTCTATCCGTCCCCCTTTTTTTTTTTTTTTTTTCTAAATAAGTATTTTTTAATTCAATAACTTTATTGTACTTTATTTTATTTTTACTGTATCTTTTCTTTCTGTCTTTTTTCCTTCTTTCCCTCCTTCCTTCCTTCCTCCCTCCCTCCCTCCTTTCTTTCTTCTTTCCTTCTTTCTTTCTTTCTTTCTTTCTTTCTTTCTTTCTTTCTTTCTTTCTTTCTTTCTTTCTTTCTTTCTTTCTTTCTTTCTTCCTTCCCTCCTTCCTTCTTTCTTTCCTCATACTTCTACTAATTATCTCTACTTTTCCTCCCTTTTATTCTGAGCCATGTGGATGAAAGGCTCTTGGTGTTCCAGCCAGGAGTCAGGGCTCTGCCTCTGAGGTAGGAGAGCCAACTTCAGGACACTGGTCAACAAGAGACATCCCAGCTCCACATAATATCAAACAGCGAAAATCTCCCAGAGACCTCCATCTTAACACCAGCACCCAGCTTCACTCAACGACCAGCAAGCCACAGTGCTGGACAACCTATGCCAAACAACTAGCAAAAGAGGAACACAACCCCACCCATTAGCAGAGAGGCTGCCTAAAATCATAATAAGGCTACAGACACCCCCAAAACACACCACCAGACGTGAACCTTCCCACTAGAGAGACAAGATCCAGCCTCATCCACCACAACACAGGTACTAGTCCCCTCCAGCAGGAAGCCTACACAACCCACTGAACCAACCTTAGCCACTGGAGACAGACATCAAAAACAGCGGGAACTACGAACCTGCAGCCTGCAAAAAGGAGATGCCAAACACAGTAAGATAAGCAAAATGAGAAGACAGAAAAACACACAGCAGATGAAGGAGCAAGATAAAAACCCACCAGACCTAACAAATGAAGAGGAAATAGGCAGTCTACCTGAAAAACAATTCAGAATAATGATAGTAAGGATGATCTGAAATCTTGGAAATAGAATGGACAAAATGCAAGAAACAGTTAACAAGGACCTAGAAGAAATAAAGATGAAACAAGCAATGATGAACAACACAATAAATGAAATTAAAAGTACTCTAGATGGGATCAATAGCAGAATAACTGAGGCAGAAGAACGGATAAGTGACCTGGAAGATAAAATAGTGGAAATAACTATTGCAGAGCAGAATAAAGAAAAAAGAATGAAAAGAACTGAGGACAGTCTCAGAGACCTCTGGGACAATATTAAATGTACCAACATTCGAATTATAGGGGTTCCAGAAGAAGAAGAGAAAAAGAAAGGGACTGAGAAAATATTTGAAGAGATTATAGTTGAAAACTTCCCTAATATGGGAAAGGAAATAGTTAATCAAGTCCAGGAAGCACAGAGAGTCCCATACAGGAGAAATCCAAGGAGAAATATGCCAAGACACATATGAATCAAACTGTCAAAAATTAAATACAAAGAAAGCATATTAAAAGCAGCAAGGGAAAAACAACAAATAACACACAAGGGAATCCCCATAAGGTTAACAACTGATCTTTCAGCAGAAACTCTGCATGCCAGAAGGGTGTGGCAAGACATATTTAAAGTGATGAAGGAGAAAAACCTGCAACCAAGATTACTCTACCCAGCAAGGATCTTATTCAGATTTGATGGAGAAATTAAAACCTTTACAGACGAGCAAAAGCTGAGAGAGTTCAACACTACCCAACCAGCTTTACAACAAATGCTAAAGGAACTTCTCTAGACAAGAAACACAAGAGAAGGAAAAGACCTATAATAACGAACCCAAAACAATTTAGAAAATGGGAATAGGAACATACATATCGATAATTACCTTAAATGTAAATGGACTAAATGCTCCCACCAAAAGACACAGATTGGCTGAATGGATACAAAAACAAGACCCTTATATATGCTGTCTACAAGAGACCCACTTCAGACCTAGAGACACATACAGACTGAAAGTAAGGGGATGGAAAAAGATATTCCATGCAAATGGAAACCAAAAGAAACCTGGAGTAGCAATTCTCATATCAGACAAAATAAACTTTAAAATAAGGACTATTAAAAGAAACAAAGAAAGACAGTACATAATGATCAAGGGATCGATCCAAGAAGATGATATAACAATTGTAAATATTTATGCACCCAACATAGGAGCACCTCAGTACATAAGGCAAATACTAATAGCCATAAAAGGCGAAATCGACAGTAACACATTCATAGTAGGGGACTTAAACACCCCACTTTCACCCATGGACAGATCATCCAAAATGAAAATAAATAAGGAAACACAAGCTTTAAATGATACATTAAACAAGATGGACTTAATTGATATTTATAGGACAGTCCATCCAAAAACAACAGAATACATATTTTTCTCAAGTGCTCATGGAACATTCTCCAGGATAGATCATATCTTGGGTCACAAATCAAGCCTTGGTAAATTTAAGAAAATTGAAATTGTCTCAAGTATCTTTTCTGACCACAACGCCATGAGACTAGATATCAATTACAGGAAAAGATCTGTAAAAAATACAAACACATGGAGGCTAAACAATACACTACTTAATAATGAAGTGATCACTGAAGAAATCAAAGAGGAAATAAAAAATACCTAGAAACAAATGACAATGGAGACACAACGACCCAAAACCTATGGGATGCAGCAAAAGCAGTTCTAAGGGGGAAGTTTATAGCAATACAAGCCCACCTTAAGAAGCAGGAAACATCTCAAATAAACAACCTAACCTTGCACCTCAAACAATTAGAGAAAGAAGAACAAAAAACCCCAAAGCTAGCAGAAGGAAAGAAATCATAAAAATCAGATCAGAAATAAATGAAAAAGAAATGAAGGAAACAATAGCAAAGATCAATAAAACTAAAAGCTGTTTTTTTGAGAAGATAAACAAAATAGATAAACCACTAGCCAGACTCATCAAGAAAAAAAAGGGAGAAGACTCAAATCAACAGAATTAGAAATGAAAAAGGAGAAGTAACAACTGACACTGCAGAAATAAAAAAGATCATGAGAGATTACTACAAGCAACTGTATGCCAATAAAATGGACAATCTGGAAGAAATGGACAAATTCTTAGAAATGCACAACATGCCAAGACTGAATCAGGAAGAAATAGAAAATATGAACAGACCAATCACAAGCACTGAAATTGAAACTGTGATTAAAAATCTTCCAACAAACAAAAGCCCAGGACCAGATGGCTTCACAGGCGAATTCTATCAAACATTTAGAGAAGAGCTAACACCTATCCTTCTCAAACTCTTCCAAAATATAGCAGAAGGAGGAACACTCCCGAATTCCTTCTACAAGGCACCATCACCTGGATACCAAAACCAGACAAGGATGTCACAAAGAAAGAAAACTACAGGCCAATATCACTGATGAACAGAGATGCAAAAATCCTCAACAAAAGACTAGCAAACAGAATCCAACAACACATTAAAAGGATCATACACCATGATCAAGTGGAGTGTATTCCAGAAATGCAAGGATTCTTCAAGATATGCAAATTGATCAATGTGATAAACCATATTAACAAATCGAAGGAGAAAAACCATATGATCATCTCAGTAGATGAAGAGAAAGCTTTTGACAAAATTCAACACCCATTTATGATAAAAACTCTGCAGAAAGTAGGCATAGAGGGAACTTTCCTCAACATAATAAAGGCCATATATGACAAGCCCACAGCAAACATCATTCTCAATGGTGAAAAACTGAAAGCATTTCCACTAAGATCAGGGACAAGACAAGATTGCCCACTCTCACCACTCTTATTCAACATAGTTTTGGAAGTTTTAGCCACAACAATCAGAGAAGAAAAGGAAATAAAAGGAATCCAGATCAGAAAAGAAGAAGTAAAGCTGTCACTGTTTGCAGATGACATGATACTATACATAGAGAATCCTAAAGATGCTACCAGAAAACTACTAGAGCTAATCAATGAATTTGGTAAAGTGGCAGGATACAAAATTAATGCACAGAAATCTCTGGCATTCCTATATATAGTAATGATGAAAAATCTGAAAGTGAAATCAAGAAAACACTCCCATTTACCATTGCAACAAAAAGAATAAAATATCTAGGAATAAACCTACCTAAGGAGACAAAAGACCTGTATGCAGAAAATTATAAGACACTGATGAAAGAAATTAAAGATGATACAAATAGATGGAGAGATATACCATGTTCTTGGATTGGAAGAATCAACATTGTGAAAATGACTCTACTCCCCAAATCAATCTATAGATTCAATGCAATCCCTATCAAACTACCACTGGCATTTTTCACAGAACTAGAACAAAAAATTTTGCAATTTGTATGGAAACACAGAAGACCCCGAATAGCCAAAGCAATCTTGAGAACGAAAAAAGGAGCTGGAGGAATGAGGCTCCCTGACTTCAGACTATACTACAAAGCTACAGTAATCAAGACAGTATGATACTGGCACAAAAACAGAAAGATAGATCAATGGAACAGGATAGAAAGCCCAGAGATAAACCCATGCACATATGGACACCTTATCTTTGATAATGGTGGCAGGAATCTACAGTGGAGAAAGGACAGCCTCTTCACTAAGTGGTGCTGGGAAAACTGGACAGGTACATGTAAAAGTATGAGATTAGATAACTCTCTAACACCATACACAAAAATAAGCTCAAAATGGATTAAAGGCCTAAATGTAAGGCCAGAAACTATCAAACTCTTAGAGGAAAACATAGGCAGAACACTCTATGACATAAATCACAGCAAGATCCTTTCTGACCCACCTCCTAGAGTAATGGAAATAAAAACAAAAATAAACAAATGAGACCTAATGAAACTTCAAAGCTTTTGCACAGCAAAGGAAACCATAAACAAGACCAAAAGACAACCCTCAGAATGGGAGAAAATATTTGCAAATGAAGCAACTGACAAATGATTAATCTCCAAAATTTATAATCAGCTCATGCAGCTCAATAACAAAAAAACAAACAACCCAATCCAAAAATGAGCAGAAGACCTAAGTGACATTTCTCCAAAGAAGATATACAGACTGCCAACAAACACATGTAAGAATGCTCAACATCATTAATCATTAGAGAAATGCAAATCAAAACTACAATGAGATATCATCTCACACCAGTCAGAATGGCCATCATCAAAAAATCTAGAAACAATAAATCCTGGAGAGGGTGTGGAGAAAAGGGAACACTCTTGCACTGCTGGTGGGAATGTGAATAGATCAGCCACTATGGAGAACAGTATGGAGGTTTCTTAAAAAACTACAAATAGAACTACCATATGACCCAGCAATCCCACTACTGGGCATATACCCTGAGAAAAACATAATTCAAAAAGAGTCATGTACCACAATGTTCATTGCAGCTCTATTTACAATAGCCCAGAGATGGAAACAACCTAAGTGCCCATCATCGGATGGGTGGATAAAGAAGATGTGGCACATATATACAATGGAATATTACTCAGCCATAAAACGAAATGAAATTGAGCTATTTGTAATGAGGTGGATAGACCTAGAGTGTGTCATACAGAGTGAAGTAAGTCAGAAAGAAAAAGACAAATACCATATGCTAACACATATATATGGAATTTAAGAAAAAAAAATGTCATGAAGAACCTAGGGGTAAGACTGGAATAAAGACGCAGACCTACTGGAGAACAGACTTGAGGATATAGGAGGGGGAAGGGTGAGCTGTGACAGGGCGATAGAGAGTCATGGACATATACACACTAACAAACGTAGTAAGGTAGATAGCTAGTGGGAAGCAGCCGCATGGCACAGGGATATTGGCTCGGTGCTTTGTGACAGCCTGGAGGGGTGGGATAGGGAGGGAGGGAGGGAGGAAGACGCAAGTGGGAAGACATATGGGAACATATGTATATGTATAGCTGATTCACTTTGTTATAAAGCAGAAACTAACACACCATTGTAAAGCAATTATACCCCAATAAAGATGTTAAAAAAAAATTGCATAGTTCATGTTGCTCAGATCAAGAGCACCTGGATAGACATGAATTCAGGGATTGCCTGTTTTTTCTTATAGTTCTACAGACCGTTCTGCTCTCAGATGTTGTTTATGATGATGAAACTGTGACTCCTAGATCTCTAAGAGCTTCTTCACTCCAGAAAAAGCAAAAAGAATTGAGTTTATCCCTCATGGGGTGGGGGCCAGGGGTGTGTGTGTGTGTGTGTAATCCTCCACCACAGCAGATAAGAGACATCAGTTAGTTTAACATGAGTAAGACTGACCATTGTAAGAGGATGGGGAATGAGGGGGTAAATGACTCTCTTTTCCTATTACATACCTAAATGAACTGCCACAAGTGGTCTTCCACAGCTGTTTCGAAACTGACTCATAAACTCGTAGTTGATAGATACATCACTTTGCCCCTGGCCTAGCATTTTGGGGATCTTACTGATGTTAGGCTCTCAGACAAACTGTAGAAACTTCTCTGTCCTGTGAAGGAAACAATTTTACAACCTGGTGATCAATTGCAACAGATAGAGATATTTATGTGTACAGAGACCTCAAAGGTTACAGGATGAACAGATGAGAGATATACTTGGATATCCATATCCTCTCCCTTTTGGTGCCTCAGCAGGTCTGAGTTTGTTCAACAAAAGGACAGGTTAGAACCAGTCACTAGGTTGCAAAGACCCTCTCTTTCTAAGAAAGTCACATTGCTAACCAAGGAGCTTTCAATGCTGCCTAGTCTGCTTATGCCTATATTCAGCCTCCCAGGCCATTAAATCTGTACAGCATCACTTTGATTGTGGTTCTTCATTAGAATATATGTCATGCTGTACACAGACTATCAGTGCCCATCCTAAGTTTTAGGATATTAAATGTTCAAGGCATAGTGTGTACTCCATTACTTATATTTAAAAATGTTTTCTAATAAGTCCTGCTTTGTATTTTTTCTGTGAGGTTCTAATGGTTTAAGTTCTAAACCCTTGCATGACATCCACTCAGCCATTGCTTCTTACGGGAGTGATAGCAATGCCTCAGACAAAATATATTTGTGTCCTGAGACCCTAAATTTACCTTTTTCTAGCCTCACTGACAGAATTGTTATGAGATTGTTTTAATTTGTAAGGAATGCCCCTTTTTACTAGGGAAGAAAGCACAGTGTCATTGTGAATGAATAAATCAATACTGGGGAATTATCGGGATTTTTTTCTGTTCCATATGAGCTACATTCAGGGGTTTGAGTGGAATTTTCCTTTATGGAAAGATTTTACCACTGCTATTCATCCTAAGTGAGAAAGAATGAAAGTTTTTTTGTGTTTGGGGTGAAGGTGACATCACATCATCTCTGAGGAATGGAGGCTCTACACTTTGAGGCTCAAAGATTGCTGTAGTGCTCCTATGGATAGAAGGTAAGTTCCTCCTCCCCCTGCTATACTGATGTTCATGCTGGAGTAGATGGCAATGCCATACATTTTCCCCCACTGGTAGGCAATTTGGTAGCATCACTGGAATTGGGTGCATTCGCTTTGAAAAGTAGTTGTTTTCTAAAACAGCTTATATGTGTAGCACAATTAGAGAGACCTTCCCTTTAAAGGGTAATGTCAATCCATGGTTTGGAGTAGGGGCTTCACCATTTGTTGCCAACTAAGACAGTTGATCCCAGCAGAGCAGAGATTTGGTGGGATCACCAAAAGATGAAATCATAAGAAGTGGTCAGCAGAGAAACATAAAGTGACAAAGATGAATGGCTGACTAAGTGATGATCAATAGCCATGGCAGACTTATGAAATATGGTAATATTCCTCCTGGTTAAGGGATGAAAATCAGTAGCTCTCCAGCAAGCTTCATAACATAAGATGGTGCTGATGACAACCATGTAGTGTATGTACTCTTACTGCTCTCTACTTAGTGGGTCCCGAGGTGTTCCACAGGGAGTCAAGGCTTCTGAGAGAGGGATGGTCTCCTCCAGCACTGTGGCATCTAGCATGGAACTAAGAACAGGACAGGTTGCCACCATGCCCCTAGCAGGGCGTATATGACAGAGGGCACAAGTTTGGCTGCATTTTAGAATAAGGAGGACTCAGTAGCTGTGTCAAACTTGCTGGATTATTTCTCTATTGCCCGAGGTATAATGGGAAACTGGCTATGGAGGATCAAGGTCTCAAGGGATCAAAGCCTTTGACAGTGTCTATTTCCAGGACAGCATGGCATGTGGCTAGAAATTATTGCTCTAAGGGCATATAGCATGATGCCAATGAGGACAGTAACTTGCATCAAAAGGCCAGGGACAGTTTCTAGAGACCATAAATGATCCAGAGAGTCTAGGAGGCTTGAGAGAAGGTTACTAAAGCCTCTAGTTTACTAAAGTAAAGTAATCTCTGAGCGATACTAATAGTAATGCTTATTGAATTTCAATTTGGACAGATTCTAGATCATTTTATTATAGGATACCCCATTCAAGGTGAGTCATTTTACAAGTAATAGCATAAATGGCCTAAGTAAAATTTTAAAGTAAGGAATAGACTGCTTCCAGAACACAAAAAGACCTGAAAGATGTCGGGCTTGTTGTTAATGTTGAGTGTGCTAAGAGGATCAATAGCTGTCTCTTGCTAGTGTCAAGAATGGAACAACCCTCATTCTACCAAATAGCTTTTAGGAATTTAACCAAGATGGCACAGACCTGCAGTGTGTGTGAATCAATGGCCAGTCCCCTTTTTGGAAGATTCTTTGTAAGTATTTCTGTGTCTTGAATAAATGTCAAATGCATCCCTTCTGAGTAAAATGTTATCAATGTGATGTCATACCTGTGCTTCTGGTAAAAAGTTGGATCAGATTAAGACCTTGCCTAAAAAGACAGTGTATGA
Source organism: Delphinus delphis (assembly GCF_949987515.2). Taxonomy (NCBI): domain Eukaryota; kingdom Metazoa; phylum Chordata; class Mammalia; order Artiodactyla; family Delphinidae; genus Delphinus; species Delphinus delphis. The sequence goes on from NC_082700.1 coordinate 37,381,834, forward strand.
TGACAAGGAAGTTGAAGTACCCCATGAGTAGCCAGGTAAAGTTTTACTGTGACCTTTAGAGGTATCGTTAAAACTTTACCTAAGAGGCTGTTTAAATAGTCACTGTACAAAAAATTTTAGACAACTCTATAATCTCGAAATATTTACCAGTGGTTTATTGAATGGAGTCATTTATTTTTTGGTAGTTTGGTGGTTACTAGATAGATTCTTCTCTACCATGCTTATAAGATTTTTTTTTCTTCTAGAGAGCCTCAAATTAGTATAATCAGGGTTTAGAGCTTTCCCATGGCATAAGTAGAATAACCCTTTTGGATGTGCCACAGAAGTGCCATAAGTGATTTTCCAGATAACCATGAAGATCAAGATAATTTCTGGTAATAGAAGAATAGGCAGAAGCAGCAGCAAAGGTAATGAGGAAGTCTTAGTGAACCATTTGTTTTTAGGAGTGTGACCTCTGTATGCCAGATAGTAGCTGCTCTTCCTGCACATGGAAGTGGTCACTCAATGAACATGCATTATTGCATAAGTATCTGTCTTTCCTTAGAGCACTCTACAGAACAGAGTCTAATGCCTGGTTGACATACACAACTAACAGTCACAGGGAAGAGTTGTTTCCCTGAACTTAGCTAGCCTCAGCCACTGTTCATTCTGGGAACAACACATACAGTTCAATCTGAAAAACAAAGATAGGTCTAGGGCAAAACATATGAACCCGAGCCACTTTAAAGAGGACCCTAAATTCATACTCCTCTTTCTAAATGTCAATTCTTAGAACTTCCAACACATAGGTTAGTTAAGACAGAGACTGGGTAAGACTCCAGGAAATATAGCACAAAGCAGCACAGCCCAAAGTGCAATGTAACCACTAAGCAGTAGCTCAAAGAATATACTGTCAGCAGGCAGCAGAATCAGTTAGCAACATGGAGAAAAACAAGAAAAAACACTTGTATATAGCAGTGGTCATTGTTAGACATCCTTCTCACAGCACCAGTTGTTGTGAACACTCTACAGATTCAAAATGGACCTCTACCCAACTTGGTTCTGATGAGAATGATGATGCCACACACACACACCAAAAGATTGTGAAAAGGTTAATTACTCACATAATGAGGCTTTGTAGGGAGAACAGAGTAGATCTCAAAGAGGTACAAAAATAATTTGAGAGAGCACAGTAAGAAAACTGGCTTGGGATTTTACAGTGACTGGGGGTAAAACAGGAGTGAAAATTTCCCAAAGGCAGAGACTCATGGTTTGAATTCTCAGTGCTGCTAAAAGAAGGAACACCTTAATTTTCTTATCAGCTTATCCAGCTGCGAGCAGAAAGGGAAAAAGGAAGAGTGAAGCCTAAAAGCTATCAGTATCAACATCAATAAATAGAGTCATACTCTTTATTAACTCACATATTCAACTATCCCCCAACCATCTCCTTCTACATGGCAATCACTGATATTTTTTTCTGTCTCTATAGTTTTGCCTCTTCCAGAATGTCGTATTGTTAGAATCTTACAGTTTGTAGCCTTTCCAAATGGGCTTCTTTCATTTAGTGATACACATTAAATTTCCTCCATGTTTTTATCCTAGCTTGGGAGCTCATTTCGTTTTATTTCTGAATAGCTAGATCTCTTGTGTTGATGTACCACAGTTTGTTTATCCATTAACCTATTGAAGGACATTTTGTTTCCAATATTTGGTAATTATTAGTGAAGCTTGTATAAACACTTGTGTGCATAGTTTTGTGTGGACATAAGCTTTTAATTCAGTTGGGTGAATATCTAAGAGTACAAATCCCAGACTACATGTTAAGATTATATCTACCTTTGTGAGAACCTGTCAAACTATCTTTCACAGTGGCTGTACCATTCTGTATTTGCATCAGTCATGTATGAGAATAAGATAATCAGTTTATATGCTCCCATTTTAATTAGCTTAAAATCATTCATAATTCTCTGTCATATAGACATTTTGAATCATTCTCCTCAATATCTACATTTGAATATATAACCTAGTAGTATGTAAATGTGCATTATTTCAAAGTCTAAACTTCTACTGGCATCTAAACAATCTGCATTGGGAAGTGATACACATTCATCAAGGACCATTATCAACATTGCATGGTGCAGAGGGTTCATATATTTATCATAACAATAAATCATATGAAATGGGTATGATTATGAAATAGAAACTTATAGAGATTTAATGAGCTGTTTGAAGCCATACAGCTAATAAGTGACGTTCAAACTCAAGGATATACATCTTCAGAGATGATGCTTTTTTCACCTCATCCTACAGCCTTTTCATATTAGTGATGAGTCACTCATGTGGATTTGAAGAATGTTAAAGTGGAGGAGAAATAAATTAGATGGGAAGTGTAACTACATACACAGGTAAAATTGATGTGTGTCTCCATCAAGTGTGTTAACTTTACAACCACACCTGGAGCAAGTTTCTTTTCCTGGGTTTTGTCTGGGCTTCCTGTAGAGATCCTTCTTCACTGTCTGTTCCACTCCAGACAATAATAAAGGATTATCTTTTTATGATACCCATATTTTATAAACAGCTATTTAGCCTTTACTTTGGAGAACAAATTTTACTCTAATATTGTAAAGATTTCTAATATTTTTCCACAAAAGGAATAATGGCATCATTACTGTTTATAGAGGCTTTATCTGGAAACACAAATTAATGTCCATAGACTAAATGCAGTCAACAGAATGTATTATTTGTCATCTCCCTCATTTTAAAGATTGGAGCTGACAAAAAACAATCAGTAGATTTCATATATAAATCTATGTATCTGTTGAAAAGAAAATCTGTCAAACTCTTCCTATGTCCCTGAGTGGTCACAAATACTAGACACATGTTCTGCTGTCCACTGTAGTCCTTGCCTCTTCAGGTTGCTTTTTGCAGTGTCTGTTGTTATTTTTCATCTTTTCTTTGGGTATTTGTATGTATTAGGGACAGAGTTTAAATGTCTTCATATCTCCATGTCACACAAAGAATTGGGTAAAGAATATTTTTTTTAGAAATAAAAAATTTCCCACATATTTAATATGCATCCAAATATAGACATTTAAATTTGTAATCCTTGTTTTACATTATCCCATTTTGCTCACTTATTAATTCTTTACTTTGTATCATCTATTATACTATAATATCCTATACTGTAGTATTTTATTAAATATATAGACATTTGCATATTTTCAAATATATTAATGTTATTGAGAGTTGGCATTTATTCATTGGTTCATAGTAAGGCATCTAGAAAGTAAGTAATGAGCTGTGTGCTCTAAACTGCCTTATAATGCATTATTTATATATGGATAATCTAATGGAAGTTTCTTAACTTCATTTTATTTAGAATTTACAGGCACATGGATTGCAATTCAAATTTCATTTTCTCATAGCAACATGTTTATTAGAACATCTTACATGTAAAACACAGGTTATACACTCACAGACATTCTGCACACAGCTGTGTCTATTTGTATTGTATTGGTGCTAATTAATTTATGATAGCTTTAAACTTAAGAATTTTAGCCAGAATCTCTTTGATGTCTGGAGGAAATAACCAAGAATCAGAATCACTTCATTTTTTGTATTTGTTTTTGTTTTTTGCAATATGCGGGCCTCTCACCGTTGTGACCTCTCCCCTTGGCATAGCACAGGCTCCAAAAGCACAGGCCCAGCGGCCATGGCTCACGGGCCCAGCCGCTCGGCCGTATGCAGGATCTTCCTGGACCAGGGCACGAACCCGTGTCCCCTGCATCGGCAGGCGGACTCCCAACCACTGCGCCACCAGGGAAGCCCCAGAATCACTTCATTTTAAAAGTATATTTCACACTTAATGTTGTAGTTTTTAATCATTGTCTACTAATATTCAAAATTCAAAATAGGTACCAATGCATGTAAACAGTTTCTCAATTGTGTTCTTAATGCTTGTATCGAGACATGCTAATTTAGTTCAGAAGGATGTGTTTTTCATTTATAAAATTTATTTTATACCATATGTAACTTCAGGGTTTATAATTGCAAAAGTAAACAAAATAATGTATACATATAAGGTTGTGTTTTCTCATGGCCTTTTCTGTTAGTTTGAAATTTAGAAAAAAATAACTTTTTGACTTCATTTTTTTAATTGAAGTATAGTTATTATTATTGTGTTTGTTTCAGGTGTACAGCATAGTTATTCAGTATTTTTGCAGATTTTATTCCATTATAGGCTATGGAATGAGTATAATTCCTTGTGCTATTCAGTATTTCCTTGTTCCTAATCTATTTTTTATATAGTAATTTGTATCTCTTAATCCCATACCCGTAGTTTGTTCCCCCACTTCCCTCTTCCCTTTGGTAACCACAAGTTTGTTTTCTATATCTGTGAGTTTGTTTCTGTTTTGCATATACATTTATTTGTTTTATGTTTTAGATTCTACATGTGATATCATATAGTATTTGATTACTGAATTATTGTCACAATCTAAGACAATAGATTGTGGTCACTGGTATTCAAAATTTTTAATGTTTAATTTAATTTAATTAAAATTTCTTAAGAATGACCTCAAAATATGTCTATTTATGTGCTTATTATAAAAAATATTTTATTGTATACTAGAATACTGTGCTAAAATATTTTGCATTATAAAAGATAATAAAACATATGAGTTAAAATGAATGAGATAAAAGTAACATACTTTAAAGTATTTTCTCTTATATAGATATAAGAAATCTGTTTTCCTATATAAAAATCTTATTGAATTTAAATCTTTGGTTTATTATGTGGCTTATTGCATTTTTTGTGTGACCATGCAAGATTCCAAATCCATATTGATTTTATTATTAAATAATGGCAGCATGATTAAATATGCTTCATTATTTTTTATAGTTTTGGCATAAAACTTTGTACACCAGAGGTTTATTTTGATAATGGCTACCATATCTGAAAGACAGATTTCACAGATAAGTAGATCCAAATGGAAGTACGTTATTAACTATGTTCTCTACATTATGATGGTCAGGTTCCAAATCAATCTAACCATTATGCAAATATCTTTGTTAAAGTTTTGTTTGTAAATTTTTATTTTCTCTAATGTTATTTGATTGTTATTACAATCAAATAACAATGGAAACAAATAAACTAATGGAAAATGTAATGCTTTTTTTGTTTTTATATTTAGAACATATATTTCTCTGAAAGATTTTTAAATATATTAGAAAATACTTTGCTTGTAGTTTTTAAGCATGTGAATATGAAAGGGCTTTTATAAATAATAGAAATATTGTAGATAACAAGGTAAAATAGCAAAGAAACTGTTCTAAGTAACTATTTCAAGGTTTCTTCATAAAATGTTTTCACTGAAATAAAAGCAAAGCTATTATTTCCTCATTCATATTTAGAAACATCATTGAATCTTAAAGAAAAAGACAAAACATTTTAAAACATGTATATTAAGTAGCATACACAAATCATTATCAGTTTTATACTGTAACTTTGCTGATGAGTCATCATAGACAAAATATATTCAACTTTGCTGTTTTCTTGTTTTCTTTTGCTTATCTTCAATCTTGGTTTCATTGTCAAAAGTTCTCTATATCTTGTACTGATTTTGTGCATATTAATTACACGTTAATATGTAAATCCTTATAAGCAGAAACATGCAAACTGTAATATGTGAAGAGTCAATGAATAAATGAAGATGCCATTGTTGATGCCCCCAACATGTGAGAAATACTACCCTTCTCTGCTTTCCATAAATGATTCATCACCTTCTTATGAGAGGCTATGAGACAGCACCCATATCAATTTATGACTGAAATGTTAGAAAACCTAAGTATCCTTGAATTATCGTGTGTGTGTGTGTGTCTGTGTGTGTCTGTGTGTGTCTGTGTGTGTCTCTGTGTGTGTGAGATACATCACAGTAGATAGTGTCATGCTCTGCACTGGAGGTGCATGCATCTAATCTAGTCTAGACTAGTCTAGACTACTGAATAAATGCTTTATTTCAAAATCCCAAACATAGAATATATTTCTGAGCTACTTTTAAAAATAACACAATTGTAAAATCCTCAAGAATAATGAGTTTGCCTCATTTTTATATTATCTCCAATTTTGCCTAATAATATGCCTAAATATGCATTCACAAAGTAAGCTTATTTAATATTGATTGATAATTCAATCTAACAAATTGCTAAGGTACACTCCCAAATTGTAGATTTTGAGTTATTTACATACAGAACTTATGCAATATAAATTGTTGAACAGATTCTTTGTTATGCATATATTGTCTTTAGGAATTCAAAACCTTGTGCAATAATCTACTTTTCCCAGTCCCCAGGAGTAATTCCTTCAGCAGTGGACTTAGAAGACTTTTAAATAATTCAAAATTGGTCTCCTTTCCTAAAAAAAAAAAAGAAAAAAAAATGTATTTCAAATAAGTACACTTCAAATTTTGATATTGTTGCCAACTGTATTAGACTTACCTTGATCTAACAAGTTAAAATGAGGTGATAGAAGCAGTGATCAGCATTTTTAACAATCTCTTCTAGGACATTTTAAATCAGACTGAAGTTTAACAAACACGGCTTCAAATGTTTTCAGTATCATTTTAAATCACAGCTAAGTATATTATCCACTTTGTATGTGACAGAGCCAAAAGGGAACTCAACTCAAGCACTGTAACTCCAGAATCTGTGCTCTTAAATCATGATTATTATGTCTTTTGATAGATTCAAGATAGCATTCTTGCATCCCAATGATTTTTAAATGTTTCCTCTTAAATTATACCAAAGATTTCTTCTATCACAAGTTCCTTATCTGGAGCCAGTCTTTTTAATTAACCACCCTAACAAATTGCTGCAAGAAATAACACATTGAATTAAGAATATATTTAAGCAATCAATGTGGACAAATTAAACATGATCTAAAGGCATGTCTTATTTTCCTTGGTTAAATAGTCTCATAGTAGTCTCATATTCAACACCAGAGTTTTGCTATGTTGATAATATACTTTTGTAGTTTGCTCTGTGTGTTGAACAAGTTACTCCTAATGGTTTAGCATTCTGTTCCAGGAGCCTTTTGCAACTTTATTTGGTTCCCAAGAAAATGCAGGATGAGTCTCTAGAGGAATTTTGAGCTTCCCCTTGCAAATAATCTTCCTCTGAATAGGGCAAAGGATGCTGGAGAGTCGAATCAGATGTAGATAATCAAAGAAACAACCAGAGGAATTCCCTGGTGGTCCAGCAATTAAGACTCCATGCTTCCACAGCAGGGGACTCATGTTTGATCCCTAGTTGTGGAACTAAAATCCCACAAGCCACGTGGCATGGCCAAGAGAAACCATAGTTGATCATAATTTCTACTCTTGGGTGCTCACTTTGTCAACCATCAGCAAAGCTGATCCTTCTTGGCTCCACATCACTCGATGTGTCCCACCCATCCAAGTTCTTTGTTCACCTAAAATTTAAGCTTTTCTTTAAATTATTCCATTGCATTGTGCCATGTTGTATTGTGTTGTATTCTATTGTTTATACTATTTGTGGTGCCTTCCAAATTGCCAAATGCCACAATAGATTTAGACAAATTAATATGTGCTAATGTTCATGGATGAAGGTCTAGAAAGATTCCTGACAAATTATAGATGATTAATGTATAATGGAATAAATAAGTAAATGAGAAAACTGTGCTCTAATATTCATTCACAGCTTCTCAGGAAAGAGAGATGCATCTTAACCATAAAGAGTTGAAGGAAGTGTTTCTAATTATCTGGCTTAAATTATTAGACAAGTAAATAAGATAAACTGATAAAAGTTTGGTGAAAGACTGGAGGATGTGAATAATGTCTGTTGAAAGAGGTTTTTGGGATTCATGTTAGTATCTTCCTGAGTAATTTAATTTGTGAAGAGATTACTTCCTCCTTATAATCATATTTTCATATATTGGAAACAGTGGACTGAGTGTTTTTAATAATGTACTTTAGTAGATATGCCATTTTATATTTAATTTCCTTTAAGAATATAAACTAAAGAACTTCCTGATTAAAATATACTGAATACAAAAAAGTGTATAACCATTATGGGTAACTAAGACCAGACAATCAACTTTAGGTCATACACAGAAACCTTAACTAGAGAAAGAACTCTTAATAGATGAGTAACAGTTGGTTTTGTCTTTACATGTAAACATTTTGACTTCATTGGTTTTGTCTTTACATGTAAACATTTTGATTTCATTTTCTATCTATCTATCTATCACATCTATGTAGAAGAAAACCCTTAACTAGATAGTGAATTTAGAATGTCTACTGTATGTGTCTAATTTAAACAAAAATAAAGTTTCTTCATTGATTACATGTACATTTATAAAATCTTTTTATTTAACAATGTGTAACTGAATCACTTTGCTGTACACCTGAAATTAACACAGCATTGTTAATTAACTATACTCCAATATAAAATACAAATTAAAAATAAAATTCATTCTAATGAAAAAATAAACAAGTATTAAATACTCCTGTATATTTTGCCTATATAGACTCAAAGAGATTTAAGGTTTTTTTTCTTTTATTTAAAAATTTTTTTTTAATAAGAAGGGTTTTCTTAAAGTCACATGTAGTTAAACTAGAAGGCTCACATTCACTTTCAAATACTTTGGAAGCTCTGTGAATACTTTCAAACTTCTATTGATTTTAATGTATACAAAATAGAAGAATTTTCAAATAATGCAGTGCTTTTTTTTTTTACTTAGTAGGTTGTATCAATTAAAATTTTGAACAGTGTGTCTGTTCTGTGTCTAATTGTACTCAACCTACCCCAGAGAGAAATTAGAACTGTCAGATAACTTGTATTTTTTCACGAATTGAGAAAGATAGAAGCAGTATATGAGGTTGAGGGGATCAGGTATAATCTATCAATCCTGAAACTCCACCTAATGAACATTTATGAGGCGCTTTAGCCAGTTTTATCTTAGGTAGTTATCCAAACCCAGAATTTTAAATGTCCATCTTGTCACCAACAATTCCTTTCACACTTGACTTTAAGCAGTTTATATATGTACCTAATACCACTTAATTCAATCATTTTTATCCTTAACCACATCACCTCACACTCTTATGCAGAATATAATATTTTCTTGAATGCCATTCTGTGTATCTTTATAGAAATAATTTATGTGATCTTACTAATGAATAAATGCTAGCAAGTTTTATAAGACAAGAGGGTACTTTTAGAATCCTAGTGCCACTGTTGAAATATTCAAATTTAGAACAAGCTCAAAACATAACTACTGATGTTTAAAAGGGAAGTTTGATATACCACTTTTTCCCCTTGTAAACATTTCTGTTAACTACTTGGAGTTTGAAAATGCTTTACTTTATCCTGGCAGTTCCCTAGAGTTAACAATCTGTGGCTTGGTTTAGTGATTGTGGCAGAATGCCAGTTACACTGCATGATGAGTGAAATATCTGCTACAACTGTCAAAAAGCAACAAAAGTCACAGAAAACATTTACAAGCCAGACACTTAGTATTAGTTTTCTCACTGAATATGTAAACAAGACTTTATGTCTCAAACTTATCTGTAACAATGAGAAATATGTTCCCATATTTAAAAATACCAAAAATTATCATATTTTGTTATTTGATTTTCACTATTATGTCATGATCAAAAAACAAAGGAATAGAGAACACGTTGAAAAGGGAAGTTGCTACTATTATTATTTATTTTTAAAATTAGTAACATGAGAATAGTTTTTCTATGTTCCTGAAAATGCATAAATTAATGTGCATATAACTAGGTATATATAATATACAAGGTACAAATAATTTACCTAAGGAGTATTTGGTAATAATCTTAAGTATTTTAAAGTGGGTTAGGGAAGGGGCAGGGAAATTCTAGTGATACTGGAGTAAGTTTAAAGCACATATTATTTATAACACAAAACATCGAAAACCACAGGATTTCCCATTATGTACTTGTTTGGAAAAATAACAGTATAATTTTCACTTCATTTTATTTTTGTATGTTAGCTGCTTTGATACAAAATCTATTCGTAGTCAAAGATCTACAGAACTAGGATTCTCTCTTATACATCCTATTTTTGTGATGGGAGGACATAAATAATCCTGACAGGCTTCTCATTCTTTCTCAGAAGAAATTGCACACAGGCCCTTCAATATTTTTTAGCCACTACTCTCCTCCAAATACACACACACCCACCCCCCACCCCCCCCACACACACACCATACGTGTGTGTATACAATTTCTAACTTAAATTGACGATATGAAATCCCACTGAAAGATGATTTATCTGTAATTATTCACAATAGTAGGTCTACACTGTAAATATTGTTTTCTTTTATGTGTGTGAGCCATGTATTTTGTGGTTCTTCCAAAGAGGTAAATAAATCATTCAGGAAATAAAATAAAAATTGTAGAAAATAAAATATAACTAACTGCTGGGGAAATGCTTATATCGTTAAACACACAGGAAAAAAATTATAGAAAAAGAGGGTAGGATTTGCTGAATAAAAGATGGGATAAAATATTAAAGATGTATGTATATAAATACAAAATAATAGAAATGATTATGCAAAATATGAAAGTATCGTGAGCTTGTAGAGGCAAGAAATGGAAAGCAAATCAAAGATTTGATGAAATAAGTTATACATAAGAATTTAGAATTGTTTCTAAATGCCACCTCAGGCAATGTGTCTTCCCTCAAGCTGGTCCTCCAGTGCAGCTCTTCATTTTCTGACAACCAAGCGTGCTGATGACCAGCAGCAACGGCCACCATGGGAACTATATTTATTGAAGTCTCATACAGTCCTAAAAGTTTTCATGCATTAATTCATTTTAAAAAACCTGTTCAATTTTTTCCACACCTTCATGAAGTAAATGCTGTCATCATTACCATTTTATGTTTGATGACATTCAAGCCCAGAGATTTAAGAACTGTTCAAGGTCATAAGCAGAATGACAGAGTCCTGATTTTCATTTTAGTGATATAAACATTGTATTGATTACTACTTTCTCAGATTAGCAGGTTTGTTAGTATATACTCTCATATCTGTATAACATGACCCTATGTAGGTCACAATCTCTGAAAGCACAATGATATACATGGCACAAGTGTAGTTCATCATTTGTTTTTTTTTTTTTAAATAACCATTCACAAACATTAAGCCCTGAGAACCCTTAGATATAACCTGGAGATAAAGAAAGATAAAATTCAAAAGTAAATTTAAAAGTCAATTGATTCAAGTTTTCCTAACTTGAGCTTTTATATTTTGTGTCATGCTCTATGTTACATTCATTCAGTAAACATTGACTTTGTACTTACTGTGAGCCAGGGAATGGCAATAGAATAAAGTTCATATTCCCTATGTTCAAAGTGAACTGTGTATTCCACAACCACTTTGTAAATTTTAGAGAATAAAGTATTTTTAAGTATTTAAATTGATAGGAGTTGAATATAATTCATTTGATTTCATAGACAAACTTCTTAAATGCAAAATTTTATTGCCTAAACCAGGACTGAGGCTGGAGTATACAATGCCAGCAGTAAAGCCCTGTACACTTGTTTGATTGAGGGAGACCTCTGTTTGGATTGGAAATTTTTAACACCCAATGAAAAGAGCAATTTTATGTTAATTTATACAAAATGTACAAAAATTATAAGTATATTAGTTGTTCTTAACAAGTAAAGTGATTTCTGGTATTTAGATCTGAAAAAGCTTTCTTCAATGAGTCCTTATGAAGAATATATTATAGAACATAGTGTAAAATACAGTCAGCAATTTCCATGGAGTAAGGACAAGGAGTTTCATGAAATAGATTTTTATAAATCCTTCACTGTATTTAAAAAAATTAAAGTACTTCGACTCTGTAGTCATTCTAATTTATAAACATTTTATACATTTTTCTTCTTTGCTTAATAATCACAACTATATCAACAATAAGAACATTAGTTCCTTTGATTTAGCACCTGTGGCACATGCTGTAATACAAACTTTGCATACATTCTCAATTAATTCTTGATACATTCAAAATAATATAGATATCAGTAATAAGAGAGAAGGAAATTGACATGTAGAAAAGTTTAAATAGATTGCATGTAGTCACATAAAAAGAAAGTGAAAAAGGAAGTGGCAAGCTGAGCTTCTCTCATTGGGTAGATGGGTGGATGGATGAATGGATAGGTAGATAGAGAGACAGAGAGATAGAGAGAGAGATAGTCAATCAGTCATAGACGTGAAGAGATATCAACTGGGAATGAATTCATCTAGGGGCTTGATTAGGATAGAAGCTTCAAGACAGTTCGTTCACACTGGACACTCTTCCTAAGGCAGCAAGATATCTTCAGGGCCCTAGAAGGTGTGAGTTCCTATCTTCCTTGCTTCTCCACGTGGACACCCAATACAGTTTTTCTACATGATCTCTTCAGTATAATAGTTGGATTTTTTACACAGCAGTTCAAAACTCTCAAAATCACTAAAAGGGAAGCTTTCTGGCTTTCTTAAAGTATAAACCCATAACTGTTAAAAAATGACCTTTTTCCATATTATACTGGATACAAAAATCACACAGCTAACCTAGATTCAATATGGGAGAGCCTACATAAAGATTTGAATACTGGGAGATATGGTGCATTTTGGACCATCTTTGAGAATAGCTACCAAAATAAGATCAGCCCAGATTAAAAAGAGGAAGGAAGAAATAGAATTTCTCTGAGAATAGCAGTGATGTATTCCCAGAGAGATAAGACATGATGAAAGGAGGAAGTAAATTTACTTGGGGTCATTATTTTAATATTAGTCACATTACCCTTTTCATAATAATTGACTTCAAAATATCATCTAAATTTCATTTTGATTTCTTGACACATGAGTAAGTTTGAAGTATATGACTAAATTTCCAAATGCGTGAGTTTGGATAGACGTATTTATTTTCATTGCATTAGTGATAATAATAATGATAATAATGATGTTGATGATAAACAGTAGTACTTGCAGTAATAGTAGTGATGGATGTAGTGATAGTAACAGAAGTTGTTTCTAGCTCAGTTGCATGATAACCAGAATACATAGTCTCTATGATTTGAGTCCTTTGAAATTTGTTGAAACGTATCATGGCCTAGCATATGTTCAATTTTGGCTGTTGTTCGATTTATCCTTGTAAAGAATATATCCTTTGTCATTATTGAGTGCCATGTTATGTAGTCAATTAGGCCAAATATCAAACTCAAGTTGTACAAACCTACTTATTTGCTGACAATTTTCTTTTTTTTATCAATTACTGAAAGATGTATTAAAGTTTCCCATTGTTATAGGTTTGTCTCCTTTTTAAGTTCTCTCAATTTTTGCTTTATATTTTGAGGCTATATTATTATATTTATACAAATTTATTAATTTTATATCTCCCCCATGAATTAAACCTTAATGATTATGAAATTACTAATTTTTCATAAAATGCCTCTCTCTTAAAATTGATTTTGTCTAATATTACTATACCTTGTTTTAGTTTTTGCATTGGTATCTTTTCCATCCTTTTACTTTCAAACATTTTATTCATTATAGTGTGTTTCTTACAAGCTCAAGGGTTTTTATTTTTCATTTGGATAATCTTTCCTTTTCCTCAATTTGTGTTTCTCAACTATACACATTTAATGGCATTTAATGTGTTCCTATCAAGATTCTGGACCAAACTACTCATTCCATTCCCCAAGATAAATCCCAAAGATAATGTGAAAGAAATCAGGAAGATACTCTATTCTAGAAAGTCATTAGGGTGACAAGGGAAACTGCTTTGATCTTGTGCATATTTGGACAGTGGTTTTGGCCTATGACAGGAGGCAATCAAGCATGAATGAATGAGACAGTGAAAACAAACAAACAGTTATTCTCTTGCATTTTGCTCATTGATAACTTGGAAGAAACAGTATCTGGCCCTGAAACAGTATCTGGCCCTGTGCCTGATTTGTCTTAGATCTGTTCATGATGCTTCAGTAACAAAATCAGTGCAGAATCCCTGTACTTTTGAGCAGTTGAGAAAATGATAGTGATTAACTAGGTCCTGAATGTTACTTTCCACCTTATTCAAACCTCCTGGCCTGGTAAAAAATAATCTAAAGACAGTCAGCTCTAATGATGCTTTTACCTCATTAACAAAAAATGGAACCTTGATCTGATAAAATGCTTTGTGGGGTGAGGAAATGATTGAATGTGATTTTATGGTACCTGGTTGTCTTCAGCTTAGATCTGTGTTCTCCCTACCACTGAATTAATTGGCTCTCCCAAGTGCTGGGTCCCGGCCTTCACCAAATATATACTGGTTGAAAGAATAGTTGATATCCCAATCTTCACCAAATATATACTGGTTGAAAGAACAGCTGATATCTCCAGGAGGTAATGAGCTCTGGACTAAAGTAACATGATATATTATTAACACCATTATTTTAAGAGAAATGCACACACACACACTACTAAAGAGTGTCTAAATCAGAATTACTAGAACTGAAAAATCAAGAATTCAAAACAGAAATATTAAAAGAGCTAAGGGAATGTTAGCTTATAAAATAATAACCTGAAAACATAAATATCACCAATTAGAAATATGAGAAATAAAAAGCACCTATTAAACCATTCCTCTTCAGAAGCATTAAACCATTCCTCTTCAGAAGCATTTTTCTGATTATTCTATTGCAATGTCATTTTCCTCTCTTACTAGCTGTTGTATCTTTGACAAATTACTATTTTATGCTTCATTTACTTCCTATAAAGTGTGGATGATAACAGTGCTTATAGCATAGATTTATTTTAAAAATTAATTAATTTGTGTAAAACTTATTCTAATATTTCTGACAAGTAGAAGGATCTATTAAAATTTTATATTTTATTGTCATCATTATTGTTTAATTAAATCTAGGACTGAAAAAATAACAAGATTAATATAATAAATAGATATGCATAAAATATTAGAAAATGAATATTAAAGAATATATAATAGGTAAGAAAAGCTGAGGTTTTATTATGTTATAAAGATTTATATTTTATTTTTCTGACCACAATATATCAATTTTTAATAGATAAATAAATCCCAAGTCATTTAAAGTTTAGGAAAATACTTCTTAACTACTCATAGATCAAAGAGTAACTAGAATAGAAATGTAAACACTAAGAACTAATTATAAGAAAATATATATCAGAACCTGAAAGATGCAGTTCAAGCAGCAAAAGGATTTGTATAGGCTTCATCATTATATTAGTAATTAATTCAGATGAAAACAAATGAGTTATGTTTCTAATTTAAGAGAGAGAGAGAAAGAAAGAGGCGGGGAGAGGGAGGAAATGTACCCACTTAACATAAAGATGAGATTAGTTTGAAAGTATAAGGAGGGACAAAAGTTAGCAAAGAAAACACTAAGCATATGAAAGCTGGTGCAGCTATATTTATAACAGATGAGGTGGACTTGACCACCCTGAGTGACAAAATGGTCATTTCATAGGAACCCAAAATAATCACAATATGTATAGACCTATTAAAAGTGCTTTAAAATATATGAAGCAAAAATAAAAAAAGGAAAATAAAGGAAAAGTACACCAATTCATAAACCTATAGGAAGGTTCAGCTAGCAATTTTTAACAATTAGTAATGGTTGTGTGTTGGTTAGTGTGCAGTCCCTGTGGGCCCTGGTATTGGGGGTTCCCACCAATTCACAGCTTATTCCCCAGGAACACGGGGTCACGGGACACATTGTGGAGTGTCCCGAGAAAGCTTCTTCTGAGGTGTTGGCTAGAGGAGGGTAAGAGCACCCACTGCTAAAACTCTCCAGGCCTATCTCCCCTCTCTTCCTACGAAAAATTACTTTAATCTATAGAGCAAAGGGCAAAAGAACATAGCCTGAAGATCACTGTGGAAACTGCCTGTATCCAGGAGAAAATAGCAGCCACAGCAGAAGCCCCCCTCAAACTCATGACACCATTCCTCCTCCCACCTTCTACCTCCTATGGGAAAAGATAGAAAAGAGAAAACTCAAAATGGATACTACTAGTCTATAAGACTTCTGGAAGAAAACATAGGAGAAAATTCATGTGGTATTGATTATGGCAATGAGATTTTAGATATGAATCACCTTTATAGAAGAAAATCTTAAATTAGAATTGATCAAAACTAAAAACGTGTGCACTGAAAAAGACATAGTTAAAAAATAAAAAGGCAAGCTGCAGACTCAAGAAAAGTATTTTCAAATCAAATATCTGATATAAAGATTGTATCCAGAATATATAAATATCTCTCAAATCTTAATAATATGTATAACTTTGAGTGAAGAAAAGTCCCAGATTAAATTGTTTGACATTCATTCTATAAAATTAAAATCCAAACAAGTCTAAATAATATATTGTTTATGCAGATACATATACACGGGACTATATACACACAAAAGCAGTGGAATAATTAATACAAAAAGTTAAAAGCTAGAGTGAAAACATAGATTTAACTAAATTACTGGTAATAGTCTAGCTATCGTTTTGAGTGGTGAATTCATGATTGATATTTTAAAATAAATATAAAAATAAATCAAATATAATAGGGATATATGTAAATCAAAATGCTAGGTATATCATTACTGTGGTCTCAATGCTTATGTCACCCCACATTTCATATGTTAGAATTCTCACATCCAAAGTTATGATGTTAGGGAGGTGGGGCTGATCTTGGTGGCAAGAGGACTTCTGTCTTTGTGGGAAGAATTCAGCAAAGCGACTAAGATTGTAAGGCAGGTACAGAGTTTATTGGAAGCACAGTATGCGCAAAGAAAACAAGGCAGCCATTTATTTAGGGCAGATTGAAAGTTACACACTCAGAGAAGAAGAGTGTGGGCGTCCTCGCTAGTGGGGCGTGCAATAGGGGAAGCTTAGGTTGTTAATATGGGGTTAATTTTCCAGGGTTTAGAAGAGGGTGACTCCCCTTTTCCCTCTCTTACAAGTGTGTCATCTGAAATTCCTTATCTGGGCTTCTGCCAGGGACCATTTTCAATCTTTCCCGTGAGCACCTAAGGCAAAACCTGTGTCGGGGGAGAGGGGAATCACAACTGCAATTCAAACGATATTATAATGATATTACAATGTGGCCAAGGTTAATAGAGGACAGGTTGAGATCCCCTCAGTGCATGTGTCAGGCTGGGAACTCCTCTAGACCACAAGAATGAGGAGGGTGCGGTGGGCTGCTTTGTCTTTCATCAAATTATCAACAGCCTATGCATTTTTTTTTTTTTTTTTTTTTTTTTTTTTTGCGATACGCGGGCCTCTCACTGCTGTGGCCTCTCCCGGTGCAGAGCATAGGCTCCGGATGCGCAGGCTCAGCGGCCGTGGCTCAAGGGCCTAGCCACTCCGCGGCATGTGGGATTTTCCCAGACCGGGACACGAACCTGTGTCCCCTGCATCGGCAGGCGGACTCTCAACCACTGCGCCACCAGGGAAGCCCAGCCTATGCATTTTTATTTGTTCCATGGTTTTCAAGGCCAGAGTTTCTTGTTCAGATGCTACAAAGTTTCTGTTTCAGATGCCATTCCTCCACGCATCATGGCCTTATTAAGTACAAAACAAGAAGATGTCTTTGCCTTCTGCCTAATGCTTATGCATGAGGAGGCTGGTCTTGGGCCTGGCCCTGACTTTCCTGCCTCAGGACCTTTAGGCCCTGAGGATGGAGACTTCATAAATGGAATCAGTGCTTTTATAAAAGAGATCCCACAGAGCTCCTTAGCCTCTTCCACAAAGTGAGGACAAAGCAAAAAGTTGCCATCTACAAAGTGAACCCTCACCAAACACTGAATCTACTGGAGTCATAATCTTGGGTGTCCCACCCTCCAGAACTGTGAGAAATAAATTTCTGTTTTTTATAAAGCCACCTAATCAGTGGTATTTTTCTATAGCAGCTTGAACAGACTAAGACACTTATAATAGGAATTAAGTTTAAAAAAAATAGAACTTAAACAAGAATGGATAAATAAATCATGGTATACATGATTTGGCTTGAACTTTATACTAACTAGAACACCTGTCTTATGGCCTGTCAAACATGCATTTGTACTTCTGCTTTAACCATTAAAGGAAAGAATGCATTTAAAAATCAAAATGGAGTAACTGTAGTTCAGGTATTCAAAGTGGAGCTGGGTGGTCATTGTAGATATGATTTCAGACACATTCCTGCATTACTGAGAACTTGAACTTTCTGAACTGCATCAAACTCAAGGACGCTACCAGCTGTTATCAAAACAATATCTGCTACCAGCTGCCAGCTGCAACCTTATGGTCTCAAGTTCTCCCCTTGTAACTCTACAACAATTTTGGACCCAAGTCAATCCTTGCTTAACAAGTACCCTTACTTCTTGCAGCTCCAATAATAATTCTTGATAAACAACTCATGTAACTAACTGAAACCTTGAGGTTTTTGCCTATATAAGCCTTCCCCATTTTGTAGTCTGGTGGAACACAATTCAAGTGCTTCTTGAATCTATTCCCCCTAGACTATTGTTCTCAGTTTGGCTCTAATGAAAAATTTTTTCTATTCCTATTATAGATTGTTTATTGATTATTTTCATCAACCAAAGAAAGCCCCAGAAGAAGTTCACTCTAGTATGCATGTCTACTGTAGTCATGATAGTCTCTAAGATTCAAAACCAGTAATACAATATTATGGGTACTTATTACGAATATGTGCCATAAATGTAAAAAAGGAAAGTAGTGTAAATAATCTTCTTGAAACTAATGAGATTGGTTTTCTCTTTGGGAGGGTGGGGAAGAGAGTAATGGAATTGAGGAGTTATGTATAGAAAACTCAATTTTATTGATAAAATATTTTATTTCTTAAACTGATTAGTGTGTACATAGGCATGTTGCATCTTCAATAGGTAATAATTTGTTGTAGTTGAAATAGTACTTTTCTGAAATATGTAAGCATATATATATATATATTTATGTATATATAAATGAGAGAGTCAGAGGGAGAGACAGACAGAAACAAATAGAAAATTTATTAAAAACTATATGTGCATAATTCCATTTACAGCTATTGGAATTAGTATAATAATTCAAAATTATTTAATATCAGGGAAAGGAAAAAGTTAAAGCAACAAATGGGATAAAAGATGACACAATTAAATTAACTATTAATCAGCTAAGGTTTTTCAGATATCTCAAATTTTTATTTAATATTCATAATGCACTTATGTGATAGGTATTTTAATTCTCATTCTATAGATGTAGAATTTGAATTCAATAAATTTTTGGTTCTGAATTTCCTGCATCTTCCTGTATGATTGCTTCTAATGGAGTCACTGTGGGAACACTGGTTTCATTTCATAGCTGTGGAAATATAGGATTTAATTTCAACCAAGAATAAATGAATGAGAAGAGCAATCAAGGAGGACTTTCGGTTTGCCAGTAAAATTTTTGTGAATTTTTAAGGAAGAAATTTTATAGAATAGTGGGACTAAATTGTTCTTAGGAAAATAAGGCAACAAGTAATATTATTAGCTTATTTTTTTCTCCTTAAATTTAGCTGTGTGTTTTGCATTTTTTTCTGTTTTCAAGATCTTGTGCAGAGATGAACACCATTAACCTAAATACTATTTTTTTTTCTATCTTTCCACGGGTTGTTCAACTTGCTTAACTTTGGAAAAACTGAAACTACTGATTACAATGTTTCTCCGATATCTAATGTGGAACCCAAAAATTACATGCCTTTTGATGTTTTTATATCTGTTAACAAAGAAGTGTTCCCTCTCAGAAAAATGAAGTGACTCCCTGATGGACACTGTTTAGATACCACTTTAAAGAAAGCATTTGTTGGTTGCTAATAGGAAATTTTGTTTTTTTCAGTGCCTTTAGTAGCAAAAAGTATCCAGGAGTTAAAATACAGCTACAGCTGGAGCTGACTTCCATTCATTTGTCATTGTCACTTTGTGAATTAAGAGCCAACAGACCATATCTCTCACTTACCTCAGCTTCTTTTCAGAATGAGGTGAGGTTCATAATGCTCAGATATGATAGTTGTTTCTTCTAAACCATTATTTAGACGCAATCAAATTTGATCGGTGTCACTCTATAAACTATTGAGCTTTTCAAAAGGAAAATAAATTCTGATTGTTGTTTATGTATAATTATGTGCATCCATGTTAATGGGACATACAGCAATGACATTTGCTTAATATGGCTGTGGTGTTTTTATTGGGTACATTTTAACTTCTCTAAAACTTGAAACAGCTCTCCTTTTCTCTCATTCAAATAATCATATTCAACGTAAGTCCCTTTTTAAGGACGTTAAATGAAGATTCACATTTTCCACATCTCCAAAGCTTTTATTATGACATTTTAATGGTAGCGGATGAAATGATTATATGTCTACTGAACTGCCAATAGGATAATTGGTCACATCATCACAGAAAGGAAGTATTTCCTTAAAATGGATTGCATAACGTCGATTTATTCTCTCTTGAGAGTTACAAGCATTAACCTTTGAAATGACCATCACCCTTTAATTGGCATTCTTATACGATCCAATGTATCATTAGCCTTTGTAGATTGTGTCATTAAAAGTAGCAATCATATTATTCAGTAAATTATAATACTGTAACAAGTTGGGATCATTTTTTAGCCCCCCAAAAGGCACTAATTAACTATGTGTTTGTGTCAGAATAGAAAATGAAGCTTTGTGGCAAACAAACATTTTTTACCTGTTTAGCCTATCACAATTAGAGAGTTATATATCCACATAATTTATAAGGTCACAAATATAATCATAACTTAATCTTCGACAAGATATCTAAAGTACTCTATGTAAGAGAAAACCATTACAAAAATAAAGGCTCCTATAAAATGTACTTCAATGACATGAAAACCTTTAGAATTTTTTAATATAAAATCTATGATAAAGATGTGAGATTATATAGGTAGATTCCCTAGATTATTAACTACATAAAAGTCAACTTTTCAAATGTGAACAGGTGGAATCAGCATGGCAAAATTGTTTGAAAATATTGTGGTATCAAAATATATAGATATATAGATACACACATTAGGATTTTAAATTTGAAAAATAGGTCGCTATAACCCTTGTAACCGGTGGAAAGAATATTTGTAAACATTTTTGACACCAAGAGGTACAGAACTTACTAATTAATTTTCACACACAATTTAACAGAGGGATTCATAAGCCCAGTGTTGAATTAGATGTTTTGCATAATGAACATCATTTGGCATAAACATTTAAAGTGTTTGATATAACAGTTTTTAAACAATATTCTTATGTGTTTTTTAAAAAAATATAAGTTTGGCTTTATATCATGGTTTGTTTTATGACCAAAGCTATAAACCCAGAACAAGCTAACATTCTCTAAAGGAATGAGTTTGCTATGGGTTTCATACTATTGACACTGAAGGTTACTTAGTAAACCAATTCACAATTGAAAAGCTTTCCTCCTCTAGTCACCCTTATAGAAATCATATTTTTATAAAAAGGGGAAACCTTGAGCCATCATCACTGACTTCGATCTGTGATTAATTTGTCAGTCTTTGCAGATTTTTCCAATGTTCAGTAAAAGAACAGAATATTCTCTGCTATCAGAGGTTTTCCAAAGTAAAATAACTCACTCTGACCTAGCTTTCTCAAAATAGTGAATTAACTAATGATAATGCCAACAAAGATTGTTGTTGTTTTATTTCAGAATATACTTACAAAGAAAAGTACTTTGAGAATAAATTCCAATAAATAATTCACAGAATTCTGTTTACTTAGCAGACAATGTATGTCATAATCATTATGTTGAAAAATTGTTTAGATAAGGGCCTGTGAAGCTTAAGCACTGGAAGTAAAGCATCAGAGTACTTTTTGCTCCAGATTACAAATGTGTTAACATATTTATAATAAAATAAAAAGATGTAAAATTACAGAATGTTTTAACATGCAGCTACCTTAGAGATAACTGTATCCCCCTGATAATTTAAACATGAGGAAACTGAGACCAAAAGATCTTCAAGACTCAACCAATTTTATGTAGTTATTGCAGAATAAAAAACAAAACCCAGGTAGTCTGATACCTGCTCTTTCCACCACATAGTGCTGTAATCACTTACAAAAGTAAACATTCTTTTCTCCTTTTAATCAATGTTTATCTGCTAAATGCAGGATTACCATTCAACATAGGCAAATATTGACTTTATTAACTAGTCCTATTCATTATGCAAAAAGGCACTCTTTTGATTCTATTATATAAAGATCTGACCTAGATGACATAAAAGTTAAATGAACATGAGTAAAATATGGAGGCAGTTGTAATTTGGTGAAAAAGTAAGGCATTTTAAAGATAATTATATACCAAAATATATGCATGATCATAATAAAAGACAAAGTATAAGAGAATTCAGAGGGACAAAGTAATGTTTCTACCTGGAGTATCATTAAATTTTTAATCAAGAATGAGACCACTTATGTTAGGTCTTAGATATTGGTAGAATTTAGCATGAACAATAAGATTTTTGCATTTTTTCTAAATAAGATAGTTGTTTCAATAAAGGAAAGCAAGATTTTTCAGCACTGAAGAAACTTTCAAGAACATGCTGAGTGCTTTATAACAATTTATTCGTCAAAATACGAAACAAATGTATACATTATTTACTTAGAAGGGTAGGACTATTCATGTTTGTTGTCTGAAACTTCTTAGAGTTATGGCAAAGTTGGAGAATTAAATTCTAATGTTTTTGTCATCTGATATTGGATACTATATAACCTCTGCTCTAAAGTTATTTCTTTGGCCTTTGTTATGCTGAGGTAGTGTCCTTCATTTATTGAGAGTTTTTATCATGAAAAAATATTGATTTTGTCAAATGCTTTTTCTGTATCTATTGAGATGATCATGTGATTTTTATTCTTCATTCTGTTAATGTGGTATATCACATTGATTGATTTTCATATGTTGAACCATCCTTACATACAAAGGTTAAGTCCCACTTGGTCATATTGTATGATCTTTTTAATGTGCCGTTGAATTTGGTTTACACGTATTTTATTGAGGATTTTTACATTTATGGTCATCAGGTATATTAGCCTGCAGTTTTCTTTCCTTGTGGTGTCTTTTTCTGGTTTTGTTATCAGGCCAATACTCGCCTTGTAAAATGAGTTTGGAAATGGTTCCTCTTCTCTGATATTTTGGAAAAGTTAAAAGAAATGTTGTATATACATACAATGGAATATTATTCAACCTCAGAAAAGAAGGAAATCTTACAATACGTGACAATCTGAACCTGAAGAACATTATACTAAGTGAAATAAGCCAGTCAAAGAACAGATATTGCATGATTCCAATTATATGAGTAATTAAAATAGTCAAACTCATAGAAACAAAGAATAAAATGGTAGTTGCTATGGGCTGGGGAGTGCGGAATGGGGAGTTGCTAATCAAGGAGTATAAAATTTCAGTTATGCAAGATGAATTAGTTCTACAGATCTCATGTCTAATATTGTTCCTGTAGATAGGAATTCTGTATTGTACCTTAAAAACTATTAAAAGGTTAAATCTAGTATTCTTAATACAATAAAAAAGTTATTTGTATTGCTTTGGAGAGCTTAAAATTCATATATATAGTTATGTAATATATGTGTGTATACATTTTATATACACAAATATTAAAATGCAATTTGGTCAACCCTTTTTTTTTTGAAAAAGAACATCTCTGCTCAGTATCGAGTTGCAGAACTATTATTAACTAAGAACCACATTGCTCTCGTCAACTATGATACAGAAAGCAGTTTCCATACTCTTAAAATTTTACTAAAGTATTTGTGCTGAGTTTGCATTTGCTGACAGGATTGTGCAGTGATAGCATAGAGGACATGCAGTAGAAAACAGGTTGGAAAGCATCTCAACTCCACGAAGAGAAAATACATTGCAAAGCTATTCAGCAGCATGCAACAAATGTTTGAAAACAGCATACCATTTTCAGTTAGTGATTCTGTCTTGGAAATTTTATCAAAAAGTAATTCTTAGTTAGAAAAATAGCATTTATGCTTATGAGTCATTAAAGTATTTTTTTTTTTTACATTACCAAACTTGGGAAACAATGTAAATGAATAAAAATAGAGAAATTTGAATACATATAGTAGACATTAACTCAAAAGCATATTATGCAAGTGACCATATAAATTTTCATTCAGTTGGAGACACTTTTAATAAGGATGATTTGGAAGAAAGCCAGTGTTACAGGTATAAACTCGGACTGGTCCAGGTAAACCAAAACATACGGTTACTCTAAATATTATTCACCTTTTACTATAATGTTAAAAAATCATAATTGGCTTGAGGAAGCATTTATAACATTAACTGTATGAATAGTAAATTCAGAATCATCCAAAATATATACATTAAATTGGTGATCTGCTTTGTTATTGTAGATATGTCTTTTGGTAAAGATATAAATGACTACATTTATTTTCCAATTTTACTAGTTTTTTTATATTGAATACGCATTGATTTCATAAAAGAATATATAGTAAACATAGCTTTATTTAAAATATAAACAAGAATTGCCTAAGTAATGAAGTAGTATGACTTATTCAGAAGTCTTACAAAGTTAATAGTTAAGCTATAGAGGAGAGAGAAAATAGCATAAGAATATATATATTCTGTCTTTTTCCAAGTTATGCAATTCAAAATTATCCCAAATATTTTACAACTTTAAGGCACATTTCAGAACCATTAAAAAAAACTGGCAATTATTCTACAAGTGACCTGCAAATAGGTAAAACAGATTACAATTTTATTCTGACAGATTAACAGTTTCTAGACAATGCCTTGACGGTATATTACTTTTTAGTTTATTTGGTAATGTAGTTTAATTCTTTTAATACATTGCTCAGTTTAGTGTCATTCTCTTAATGTTAACTCACTAATAATTACATACAATTAATGATACACTGATTTTGGAATAAAATTACATTTTCTTACCACAGTCTGTATAGGTGAACAGGGAGTGTCCAGCTAATTCAATTACACAAGATATCCCCTGCCTTAAAGAAGCCTACTGGCAAAAGAGGGAATAAAGCAAGTATCTCAAAATGTTCCTTTCTAGGAAATATGCTACTTAATTTTCAATGAATGTAACTGCAGTTCTATATAGGTTTAGAATTGTTTACTTCAATCACATTAGAACAAACATAAAAATTATTAAAAAATATATTTGAAAGGACAGGGCTTTTCAATATCATTATAAGATGTTCCAATATTTATGTAATAATTCCCAGATCTGAGGTTCAGATATTAATATTTATAAGGCTAATTAAATTTGTGATCAGATTAGCTAATTCACAATAAAAAAATACTTGACCAGGGTATTTTTGACTTTTCAAAGTCATAATTCTAGAAAATTAAGAGTTTACGGTTACATGCATGATTGTTTGAAATAATAACCAAATGAGTCAAAGTCCAATCTTCCTCCAAAGCCAAATTTAGGAATTTCTCCCTACTGAAGTAAGGAAGCATGAGAGGAGAAATTATTGCAAAATCTCCAGAAAGACAAAAGAAAACAACTAACAGCCATTGAGTATGAATGGTTTTCATTCACCATAATCCTTTCTGTAATCTTGTGTGGTAGGTATTATCATCCTCTTTTGAAGATGAGTATACTGGGTCAAGGAGATATTAAATATATTTTCTAAGATGCACTCTTAATAAGAATCTTGAGGCAAGTCCACACTGTCCAAATACAAACGTTTTAATATTTTACCCCATTACATTCATAAAATTTTTGTTGTTGTTAACAGTTCCCAACATAGATTAGATTTTCTATTCTCATCTAATTAACTCCTCTGTATATATTTTAGAAAATATTTAGTCAAGAAATAACACATATCTCTGTTTTTCATGTAATTTAAACATCCCAGTAGCTATTAGATACTATTTCTTTTAAAATAATTTTACTAAATAAAACTAAACAAATTGAAAGAAGAAAGAATCCTCTGAACATGATACTGATCCTAGCACTTGTGACCTCCTTTGTTCTATTAGAAAACATATTGTATATACATCATATCATTTACAGTTAATCTTGTCATTTGAATTGAGCTACCTTACAACTTCATTCCAAATGTGTCATCATGTTGCTTGATTAAAAGAAAATAATCAAGAAGCTCAATATATCCTTTGTCTACTAATCTCTTTCATATAATTCAATAACACAGAACATGCCTATCAAAAAGAAAATGCAGCAGATTTTTCATACATTTTCATTGCTTTTTTTCCCCCTTAGCCTGAAAAGTATGGCATTTGTTTCCTTGTAATGAATTCACATGCTTCTCTTAGATTTCTTTTCCTCTGCAACAGTCCAATGAGTCTTTATCTATTGCTCCAGACAGCCATCTTCTCAAATCACCTACAGATGTGAATGATAACCCTATCACCTACTAGACAGAAACATCAAAATTCTGGCCACCATTCACCAAGATAGCTTTTTCTTATCTGAAGCTATCCATCTATAATGTGTAAGGACAGAGCCTGCTTTCAGTAATGCAGCTGGTGACAGCAACTAAGAATAGCACAAGCTTCTTTCCAGATGATGTAGAGTAACACACCTTCATCAAAATGAGATAGAACCAGATGCTTGACTTCTGAAGGACAATTGGAAAATTGTATATTGCATATAAATTGCATAGAAAGACTGAATCGAATAATTAATTGAAATATATTTTGTAACCAATTCTCTAAATAGGTATGATTTGACATCTATAGAGAGTTTAACCAGCTTATCATTGTTTTGTTTAATAAGGCAAGTACCAGTAGTTTGCATTTTTCATTACGTGATCAAAAACAATAGCAATAATTGTATAAATTAGTGAATAAATTAAATATGTTTGAGTGAACCTGAAATTTTAATGTCATGAAATAATTAAATACATATAGACCTGTCAGAAAACACACCTCTTAAACCTGGATTTTTCTTTTTGACATTACCTAATATTATATAAGCTGTTACAAGATCCTCCATGATACAAATTAATCCTGAATAAGCCATCATGATGCAAAAGTTACTTTGACAATTAAGACAAAAAAGATTATTGTCTTAACACTAACATATTATTGAATATAAAATTATTTTCCCCTCAATAAAATAGAAAAAAATTATAAAAATTATTTTAATAAATAGTCACTTTAGCAACAAAATGATTTATTATTTTTAACTTAAATGGAAAGCATCAGGCTCCTTTTTACATAAAGATGTTTGCATCTCTGTGTGTGTATATTTACACACACACACATATATATCTATATATGTACATATATAGGTATATAATTTTTTACCTGTGGCTCATGCCCTTCCTTGAGGGGATTTCCTTTTGTCTCATATAAAGCAGGTCTCATCAGATTTTGTGAAAGCCTGAGGTTAGCAAAAGCATTTTGTTTTAAGTAAATTTAAAACTTGAGTTGCTAAGAGTAAAAGGCAAATGCACCACTCCACTCCAACCTGTTCCCTGTTCCAAGGGTCTTTAAATCTTTCTGATTTGTGCTCCAGAAATGGAGGTAGACCCACCTGTCTACCTCTCATTTTAGAGCTCCTGTTAACACAGTTTGGGCATTTGCAGTAGGGAAGATGGAACAACTCTACACATGTTGTTGCCTCTCTACCATTTAATCATGGGTGTGGGGTTTTGTGCAACTTAAAGTATCAGAGGTATTAAAAAGGCTTTATTAAATGAGTGTGTAGGCAATTGAAGGTGCACCAAAGTGATATTACATAATTGTCTGTGGTGCATTTTAATAAACTACAGGCTCACATATCGATCACAGAATAAATGCCGGCATATAGAAATGTTTGGATTAATTGTAATGTTAATTGGAAATTAGAGCGCTTTGCTTTCTTGTGGCAAAGCGCATCAGTGAAAGCGTGAGTTAGGAGGTGAGGTACTCAGCACTGACTGCAGCTGACCCTCCTTTTCCACTAGCATTTTCCTGAAGTGTTGCTTGATATCAACAGCGTGACTATTATTTAAGCACCGTGCATGTCAAAAGATAAACTAATTGTGTTACTGTTGCTGTTCTTTCCAGAGGAGGAACCTGGCAACACTACCCTTTTTCTTTTCTCAAACATTTGCCTCCTTCACATATTCAGATCTTTAAAATACACAGAAAACGGGCTTCCCTGGTGGCGCAGTGCTTGAGAGTCCGCCTGCCGATGCAGGGGACACGGGTTCGTGCCCCGGTCGGAGAAGATCCCACATGCCGTGGAGCGGCTGGTCCCGTGAGCCATGGCCGCTGAGCCTGTGCGTCCGAAGCCTGTGTTCCGCCATGGGAGAGGCCACAACAGTGAGAGGCCCGCGTAAAAAAAATACACAAAAAACATTTTTCTATCAAAAAACAAAACAGTAGCAACTATAAAAAATAAACCTATGTTTCTGTAGTCCTTGCATGATTATTTCACCCATGAATCTTACAAATCAAGCAAAAGGGAGTGATGTAGGAACAAATGCGCAGCATCGATGAGGTGATAATGTACACACAGCCGTGTGCAGAGTGTGTGTTGGGCTCCATCTTCAACACCTACTATTTTATGTCTTTTGTGTGTTTAGGGTCTCAATTTCCTCTTCTCAGCTTCCTATGTGCGAAATGACGACAGCCACCCACTTCAACTGAAACCAATAAATAAATCATAAGACTTATAGGTATGTAATCATTTAACATGTTGAAGGAAGAATAAATAGTTTTCAGAAAGTCTTATTGGACATCAAGAAATTATTTCATGAAGTATTAAAAAGCCATTAAAGATAAAACCATGCTTAGGCAAGAAGTATCAAGAAATCATTAGCATTGAATATTTTAATTTTATTTAGATGAATTAGTGAGTTTCACTAGCAACTCAAGAGTGTAATGTTTAACTGAAAAAAGAAATCCAGTGGTTGGCTTGTTCAGGGGTGTGTTTAATTTGCTTATACTACTTATGTTAGTTTATACTTATCTCAGAGGTGGGACATGAGGATAGCTCTCTTTTTGTTCATCATTTAGTGCTCTCCTCTTTGGGGGCACATTTTATATTAAATATATCTAGTAAAGATCATTTAGCAATTAAACCATTTTTTAACAAATTTTTAGTTTCTAAGAAAGTTGAGAAATGTTTAAAAATACATATGCCCCATGGGAAAATTCTTGCCTATATTCTGGACCCTCTCATTTCCTTTAAACAGTGCAGAAGGACATTATCTCCTTGCCAAAGATCTGGAAGCTGGCTTTGATTTTCAGCTCTAATGGTCTCATCAGAATCCTCATCTCAGGAGCATTAGCTGACAGAGACCCCATGCTGTGATTCACACTGCTTAATGCCAAGTTGATGGGTAATAAAGTTATCATAATCCATAATTTAATTATAGATGATAGTCTCTGCTCTGATTGTAACACTGAGACTGGTTTCATTTACACTTCTGGGATGCTTGACAAATGATTTGGGCTGGTCTTTGATACAGGGTCAAAGGTGGAGAAATTTTTCATATAATTGCATTCTATCTTACTTGAAAGAAATCTTCTACGTCCAAATTGGATTTATTTTTGAGTTGACATATGTGTGTAGTTTCTATGGTAAGTATAAATTTTAATAAGGATTTGTGTAGGTGTTTCCTCTTTGCAAGAGATATTTAGATTGAGTTTATCATCCTATTTGCATGTAAAAATTGCTTCTTGTTACTGCTACAAACCTCAAAAACAGAAGCAAAATATACTGTCTCCTAGGGAAAATAGAAAAAAAGTGCATATTTGGAAATTGATTTTATTGTGCCCAAACTACGGTTCTCATGAAAATTTTATGTCAATTTATGAATTTGCTGAGGCTGTTCACTTACCTGAGCATAATGCCCTCCTTTCTTATTTTAAAATCATATCCAATTCTATCCTCTCTATTTTGTGAAGCCCTTTCCTGCAAAGAAGTGTAGTAGATGCTAAGTTCACAAGCAGCCTGTATTAGCACGTACTAGCTATGTGATTGAGGCATTCTCCAAAACTTTCTAAATCTCTCTAACTTCTTGTGATGATGGCAATTTAGCTTCTCTCAAAGGGTTGTAATGAGTAAGCAAGATAATACTGAGGCAGATCTAGCATTCTCTCAGAAGGACTTAATCAAAATGCTATGGCATATATGGATAAAAAAATGAAGCAGCTTTGCGTCAGTTTTAATTATATTTATGCATAAGTATGTATACGGGGGATGGTTTTAATGTATGTGTTTATAATAGAAATCATTACTTTAGAAAAATGCTTTATACTAAACATTCTTTGTATTCTTACTTTCATAGCTAAGAAGATTACCTTTATTAGATATTCCTTGGAAACTGCAATTATATTTAGAAAGGAAAACCAGTTGATTATAAGCAGCAAGAGACTACAGAGAATATGACTTACTTTCCAATATCTTAAAGAGTATACTAAGTCTCATAATTAAATAAAAGATTCAAGGTCTTTTGAGATCTCATATGTCAATGTTGAATACATAACTACAAAATTTTTGAAAGTGGGATGTAAACATCTCTTGATTAGACTGCACTAGACAATGATATATAAATCTATAGGCAGTACTATTGAGATAGAGAAATATTTACAGAAAAAATGTTACAGATAGAGAAATATTTACATTAAAAAAAAAGTTACAGAGTACTTTCTATGGGATAAACATAGGCTACTCTACATGAATAAATGTAAAGAAATAAATAAAAGTGATTGTGTACACATTTGTAGAATGAAGTTGAAACTTAATTTACTATGTTTAAATTTTAGATTTGTTTTATGTTGAGCATCCATAGATACTCTAAAGCCAAAGCTTTGTTTCATAAATGCTCTTTCACATTAAAATAGAAGTTTCCAGAACTTACCTATCACAGTAAATATGAATTTAACTATTTAATTTAGTTAAGTACATGGTTATTTATATTCCATTGAATTCTATGTTATATGTAACTCAAAAAATTTAAAAAATAAAATTTACCTCCTAAAGGAAAGTGATTTATATATGCAAATATTCTATTTGTATTTAAGATCTCATGTTCAAAATATGTTATGTTTAAAATATCTTAAAATACAAAGTATGTTAAAATAACCTTAGGTAAATATTAAATAAGTTGATATTTAGCTCACATTTTTAGGTGCATAATAAAGATGTTTACTTATTCACGCAAAATCAGGAGAAAAATTATATAAACTATGGTGATATTTGTGAGAATATTAATTGAAGGATTAATTAATATCAGAATATTAATTGATTGATGGATACCTGCATATATGATAGATATCTAGGCAGATAGATTAGATAGATTATGTTAGCACTTCTATAAAAATTCCTAGAAAAAAATTATCATTTTAAATTTAAACTTCCAAGTGCTGACTGATCTTAGCACATAACCAACCATTTTGTTTTAGAATCATCTTATTTTTAAAAATGTAAGTTATAGACATGTATGAAGCATATAATTTTTTTTTTGCAAATAGAAAAGGCTTTATTTGTGGTCTTAGAATTGCAGTTTGGGGGAGGCACAGATTTCAATAGCAACTCACATTCGTTCCTGAAGCATACAGTATTTTAACAATTTAAAAATTCTTATTTAATGTTTCTCTTCCTCTAAGTACTTGAAAAATATATAGATAATTTCATTTAATGTGTTGCACACTGATTTATAAAATAAATTTAAATGTGAAAGAGAAGTATTTTATAGCAATATACCAAAGAGACAAGAGTACAAATATCCAACTCAAAACTAGAAATAATTTTTCTAAGTGCTAAATCATAAATATCAAGAATGTCTACCTTAAAAAAAAAAAAGAATGTCTACCTTAAAATTTTTAAATGTTCAACAGTTGATTTTTTTTCCACATCTGAAATATTTTCATATTTTTCAATTTCTGATATAATATATATATCTTAGGGAGGTAGGTTGCCTTCTCTGGTTTTAATGCAATAGTAGATAATTTTCTTCCTGAGAAAAATAATGTTGTCCGTCAATTGTTATTATTGAAAACTCAAATATATATACAACATACTTCCTTATTGGGACACATTTGTAACAATGTATCTCAATTTAACACATATGAAAATCTACTCATTTTCTCCATAAATAAGGAGCCCAAACTCAGTCACTTTCTCCACTTATGACTGTTCTTTTCTCCTTTAATACAACCACATTCTGAATTTCATGTGCTATAAGCTTGAGCTAAATTAC
The DNA here is from genome assembly GCF_949987515.2 of Delphinus delphis. Classification (NCBI taxonomy): domain Eukaryota; kingdom Metazoa; phylum Chordata; class Mammalia; order Artiodactyla; family Delphinidae; genus Delphinus; species Delphinus delphis. The sequence continues at coordinate 37,414,059 of NC_082700.1, forward strand.
AGTGATAACCACTAAAATAATTTAAATATTAGTGTAAGCAGAAGAAAAAATAAATTAACATATACAAACATATGTAGTTTGGAAATAAACAAATAAAATATGAGAAGCTATTTCAATCTTCATTTTGTTAATTGGTCCCAAGGCTGTTTGGTATTCATAGCTTCTTTCCTCAGCTATTCATTTCAGGCCTTTTGCCCTTGGGAGTACATAAGTAACTGGAGTTCTTTCTCTTCTGTTTCCAAAGGATCTGAAATCTGGGTGGGCTTGCCTGTGTGGGAGTTCTTTAATCTTCCTTTAACACTGTCACATAAACATGGCAGTACTAGAAAAGATTCTAACAAATTCCCTAGATTCCACCCATATCTTGTCAGATACATTATAAAATAAAAATTATAATTTCTCTTCATATTAAGACTCAATCACTATAGCCAAAAAGTTATTACTTGTCCAGTGGAATGAGGTATTCTATCCAAATGGTTGGTGGTTGTTGAAACTTTGAATTTCACACAATTTTATTTTTTAACTAGGTTCCCAGGAGGAGGCATTCCTTCTTCAGTTTCTAAGTCCTGAAAACAAGCAGATCTCCAGGTTGAGTGGACCAAGTCAAGATTTTGTGATGAACCATTAAATGTAACATTTATAGATGCATTCCCAACTCTTCTTTGATTCCCTCTATGATACATTTTAGTTACAGGAAGAAACAACAGTATATAAGGGTTGCTGGTTTAAAGCATAATACCATATCCTATAAGAAAACACCTCAGACTTTTAAGGTTTTGTATTTCCAGCTGGCTTTTAACTGAGTTTTCAAAAAACCATTACACAATCAATAGTTTCTGGGCAATGGTTTCTTGGGAATTTAGAACATAATAAAATCCATAAATTCAGTATGTGTTGGCCTATATTGCCTTACTTTGTTTGCTGCAGAACTAGAAACAATGGTATTGTTGGTATTGTGTGGAATACCAAGAAGGTGAAAGAGGTATTTGGTAAGTCAAGTATGATTTTGCTGAGAGAGCATGACATATCGAGAAAATAAATCCATTTCCAGAAGTTGTAATTTCTAATCCTGAGGGAAAATCATTGCCTTCAATCTATGATCTGGGAGCAAATTTATACCCTGTAAAATGTTGACTACCAGAAACAAAAGATAGTTCATTGCTACTAACCAGCTGGGTACTCAGTTTTGGTCATAGCCTTGATATAAGAAACATGTTGTTGCAACCATGTGTAACTGCCATTCTGTCCCCGTGTCCACTGGGTTCATCGGCCTATTGGGTAAGCACAAGGGTGGCTGAGGAAGAAGTTGACTGTAATCAACCGTGTGGGTCACAATGTTCACCTGCTTATTGAAAATCTTCTATTTAATGAGTACCCTGTGGTGGCCTTCGCAAGGATAGGTATTACCAAACTCTATTCTGAGAAGCCCATTCACATACATTTGTTTAACTCTCCATGTTGCAATCTTCCAGTCTTGCTTTTCCCCAATCTCTGACCACCCAGTGAGTCATAACTGCTTGTCTAAAGTAAATATGTTATCAAGTCCAAGCTCAAACTGCTCACCCCACAACAGGCCAATAAATAGAGAGATGAGGTGTTTTAGGCAAGGAATAAGGACTTTATTGGGAAAGCCACCAGGTCTAGAAGATGGTGGACTAGTGTCCCAAGGAACCATCTTACCAGAGTTAGAATTCAGGCTTCTTTTATACTAACAGCGGGGAGAGCTTGGCTGGTGTTGCAAACTTCTTGGTACTGACCAGACCCTGGAGAAGATGTAATAATCCTTTGTTCTTGCAGCTGTACAGGTCAGTCTGCTCACAGTGTTCCTCTAAACCTCCAACAAGGCAATTGTTATTTTCTGTTCCGCAACTTTTTATCTCTATATGAATAGAGAAGTGTTATACCTTTAAAGGTCAAACCTGGGAGGCAGAGCCTTGAGAAAGTGTTATTATGTATATTTCAACATTCTATTACAAAGGTGCAGAGTCAGCACAACTAAGCACAGGCAATAAAGTACAAAGTTTAGAGCTAAAGGAATAAGTTTGCTCTTCCCTGTTACAAATAGACTGTCTTTGGACAGTGTTATTGTCTTAAGTCTGTATATATCTGACTTCAAATAACAATTATTATCAAGTAAACTGTGGCATATTGCTTACAATTTTACCCTTTGTAGGGAAATTTCTTCCCCACGTTCCTATAGGATCACATCTGAGTGTGAATGTAAAATCTGTATACTTTTGGATGTGTACAGACTATTTTTAAAGGATACTCAATAGTTTTCCTGAAGTCAACTTGTCACAAGAGCTTCTTGTTGGTTCACAGGTGTGGTGGTTTCAGAAGGAATAATAGTGTAGCAGGAGAAGGCATGCTGGGGAAAAAAGTCAATGGTTCACACAACTTTCTTACGACTCCAACATTGTTTTGAATATGTACTACTTCTACTTGATGTTGGAATGCTGTTTTGTGTATCTGCTCTAATTGCCACACTTGCCCTGTTGGCTATTGATGCCAAACCCCTTGCACATGCAATTTTCAGAGCTTTGATGAGGAGACTGTAACCTAGGACCTGCTGGATGAAAGTATTTTGGTATGTCACCCATGATGATTGATTGCAACATCTCCATCTCTTTTTTGTTTATTATACTGAGGAGTTTCCAGTTCTTCAATTCCTTTTAGCCTCCACTGAGTCTTTTTTTATTTTAAGCAGAAATAAAATTTATTGAATAACTTTAGGTTACTTCCAGAACTAACTTGAGAACCAGAAGGTCAGGATTCAAGGCTCTGCAGCCAGAAAAAAACTCCCAAACCACAGAGTGGGACTATTCCAGGGAAGAACCCTCTGCCTCTTTTACTGGATACAAACCCTGTAGTTTGCACTGCTGATATTGGGTGTCATGGTCCCTGAACCTGTACATCAAAATTATCATCTTTTTCTTGTTATTCCTCACCAACATGCAAAGCTCACATCCTACTCTCTAACCTCTTACTCTATCTAGCATAATAATCACTAAGGACATGATCTGCTCCCTAGGTGAGAGTTTTACCAAGTCCTTCTTTCCTGAATATGACGAATCACCATGCTGTTAGTTTCTGTTTCCTTATTGCCAATCAACTAACCATTCAATCAACACTACATAACTTAGGGTCTTGTTATAGTGGCATGCCAATTCTGACAACAAATGTCCATACCAGTCAGGATAGACTAGGTCTGGCTGCAATAATAAAAAAAGCTAAAACAGCCATCACATAACACAACAAGAATTCATTTCTCATTTCAGTATGGAGACTCTCCTCACTGCAATCATTCAAAGATCCAGGCTGACAGGAGTCCCTTTGTGACATAATTTTTCAAAGATTTTGAGTCAGATAAAGATGGATATGCCAATGGACATATATGCAATGAAAGCTCCCACCTACATTTTGTTGATCAAAGCAAGTCACCTGATTATTATACCTACAAGTCACAAGATAACACCCAACTAGAAAAGGGGCAGGGAAATGCAATCCCGCCATTGACTAGAAAAAAATTCAGACATATTTGGTGCATAGTATTTATGACAGAACACCTTTAGTAGGCAGGATTGATCATGTAAAATATTTCTGAAACATAAGGAAACATGTTCTAAAGATTCTGAGTGAATATCAAAAAATGATAACATTTTCTTCAGTGTCTAAAATTGTTTCTCTCAAATATATAACATCAATAGTTCTTAGAAAATAATTTTACCATTTCTTAATTTAGTTTAAATTGAAGATAGAAAACTATATAGAAATGGATGAATCACATTTATTTGACTTAGTAATTTCATGCTGTGGTAGACCAACTCTAGAGTGCCACCAGTAATTCCCACTTTCTGGTGCCCTCTCCTTTATGTAACCCTATTCCCTAGAACATGGAAGGGTCCTGTAACTTGTTTCTAACTAATAGAATATGACAAGGAATGGACGGTCACTCCTTTGATTATGTTATGTTACATAAGAGTCTGTCTAAGCACACTGGAGTAAGACACTCTTCTGCTAGGCTTCAAGAAGTGAACAGCCACATTGTGAACTGCCTACAGAGAGGACCACGTAGCAGGGAATTGTGGGCACCCCCTGGGATCTGACAATAATCTTCATTTGACAGCTAATAAGATGTTGAGACTGTCGGTCATACACCAAAAAAAAATGAACTCTGTCAACAACTTTAATGAGTTTGGAAGCAGACCCTTGCCCAGTCAAGCCTCTGAATGAAAATGCAGCCCAACCAATATCTTCATAGCAACCCTGTGGGACACTGAGCTAAGCTGAACTTAAAATCCTGCCCCAAAGAAACTGTGAGATAATAAATATTTGTGTTTTATTAAGCAGTAATATTTGGGTTAATTTTTTACACCGCCATAGAAACTAATAAACCTGCTTATTGCAATTCAACTTTACTACACTTATTTATCTTTTGCAATTTTTTCCTTTTTTTATTTGAAACTTTTTATTTTGTTAGTTTAAACTTACAGACAATTACAAGAATCCAGCAAGAAAGTCCAGTATGTTCTATATCCAGATTCATCAATTGTTTATATTTTGTTCATTTGCCTTATCATCTTCTCTCTCTCTCACACACACACACATATGTGTGAATGTGTGTGAATTCCACTGAGTCTTAAAAAGATAGAAAACTGGAAGGTCCCTATTATGCAATTTTCTACTATTCTGACTCACGGATCATAATGCTCTGACATAAGGATGAGAAAGTTGCCACCATGACTGTTCACTTCAGTGCTACAATAGCTTTGACACAATCCATTGCTATTAAATCGTTGCTGTATGCCCTGTCCCTCAAGCTAGGAACTGACCATTGAGTCCTGTGCATTGCTTCTCCAGAAAAATTGAATTCTTCTATACTCTGCGTGCCAGCAAAACCAATTGAAACAGAAAAAAATACATTTTTCCCTTATTTATGCTTTTCAGATACCATGTGGATCTGAATATTTGGTGAAAACCAAAACACTTGTAAAACCTGAACTGTTAGGAAGTCTAGAAAGGGTAGACTTTAAACATTCTAGCTTTTATCATGAACAAAGCCATATAAAAGAGAGTTGAGTGAGAAAATCTATACAAAATGTCAGATTTTCTGCAATTTTACTAATATGTGCCTCACAGTATATTTAAATAACCTATATCTACAACCACATTTCTTCAGGCTGCAGTGGCATTACCTCATCAGTTTATAACTTGGCCTTTAATTCACATTTTTGTGTGTAAAAACGACACTTGTGAATTTCCCTTTCTTTTGTCCAAGTTCAGCTATATATTAGATTTTCACTGTCATAATACATATTATAATATTTGCATAGGCTTGTAGAAGGAAGACAAGCATCCAAATTAACCCACTCTATATGGGAAATAGAAGTATCTTTTTATTTGCATGTTTCAATGGTCTTTTTTCTTTCAATTATTTTTGGCCAGCATTCTATCAATTGTTTCACTTTACTGTTCACATCTTGCTTCAGTTCAGGAACATTCTTTTCTTCTATTAATATTAGTATTATTTTAGTTTTTATTTTGTTCCATTTTCAGGTATTCATTCATAAAACATCTTTGAATATAATTTCTCTTCCATTGGCTCTAACTCCTTTTCAAATAATTTAATTATTATATTTATATATCTTCTCTCTATTCATCTTTCTGTCAATTTATTATGTTTTCTTAGGATTATTTTTAAACCTAAGTTCCAAAACATAACTTTTCCTATAATCTTTATTCATCACTTTTTTCCATTAGCACTTGAATATTTAAAGTTTCCTTACCCACATTTTCATTTAATTTAGGTCAGTTTTATATTCTTTTAACTTAATTTTTCACATTTTATTTAATAAAACTCAGAATACTTTCTATAAATTTATTTGGGTTACAACAAAGTCATTGTATAAACACTTCATGATTATTGATGTAGAAAATTTTATCCAACTTGAAGTTATTCTATACTCTTATTTTTTTGATATTGTTGATCCATGTACAGTTTTTCTACTACTTTTGTCTGATGATGATCAAATAGTAGTCTAGTTGCACTTGCACATTGCATCTCTCATTGCTTATTTAGGCAACATTCAAATTCTCTTCACTTCCTAAGTTCAGGACTTTAATCTGCAAGGGCACAAGAAAGCTTGAACCACATGCTTCATCTCTGGGTACTTTCTGCATCAGTAAACAGTTTCCAGTTAGTCAGTCATGGGAAATATGCTGTCTCTTTGGGGATATAGCTCAAGTTTCATCTTCCTCCATAGTTTAGGGATAAGCAAGTCACTTAGATAAATTAACTGACTACAGGTACTCCTAGAAGACTCCTAGCAGACTCAGTTAGCACACTGTTTTGTTCATGTATCTTTAACTTGATTTTTTACTGTTTTACCACACTTGAGAAGGGCAACTGAGAGATTACAGTTCATGTTTCCTGCCATCTATATTCAAATCTAAACCTCTGTTTTAACTGTGGAGCACTTTTTTCCTTATCATTCAATTGACTCTATGAAACTATAATACAGTCTGATAGAAAAAACAAAATAGATTTTGAAAAATAATTTCTCCTCCAGATTCATTATACCTGTTTATATATTATAGCTGCCATTTCCCATTTTTTTCCATGAAAATGGTTCTCATCTGTGGAAATTGGAAGACATTAGTTTTATGCTTCAATTTTTTAAAAATTATTTTATTTTTGTCTCACTTTCCATTAAAATGTATTATTCCTTTGAGAAATAGATAGTGTTTGAAGCTAAATGTGTACTTTCAATTTAATTGAAATTTATTTCTGGGAGATTACCCTCAAAATATTTTGTGATAAAACTAAAACTCTTAGAAAGTTTAAATCTAAGGAGCTCTTGGTGGCATTAAAAAATTAGATGTCTAACGACTTAAAAAAATTATTTGGAGACAGTTTTGATGAATCACCACAATTAAATATTTCAAATACCTACTATTGGTTGTCTTGCTTTATTAATAAAATTTAAATTGTTACATGGAGGATTCCTGTACCCTCAAAGGGAATAAATATAATTAATTGAAAAGAAATTATTCAGCAAGAAAATAAAACAACAATTTTATTAAAATTGCTAAAATTTTACTTAGTATATACTTTGAGTATTTCTAGAATGATACTAAAAATTTTTTATTCTTTAAAAATAAGAATTAAATCCGTTTATTGATTTAGAGCCTTTTGACTGATCTCATTAAGTTCCATCACCATGGTATTCCGTAATTTTAGTCATTAAAAACCCTGCATTTTATTTTTTAATAGTGGTTTCTGGTTGATAATTCAAGGGTTAATAGAAAAAATATTTCTAATAGTGTTTTTGTAGAAAATAATGAATAGGTGCAAATAATTTATTAGAATGAAATAGTACTTTTTGTAAATATATTCTACATAAAAGTCACTTGGAGAGTCTTAGAATTAAAGACTAAAATTAATAGCCACTTCTATTAAGTATAAGCTGGGGAAATATTCTGTATTTAAATTTATTATTCTATAATGAAATTATAATTCATTTAAGGCATGTAGATATATTTTGAATCATTAGAGTGTGCAATTTCTAACCTATTTCAAACTTCTAATTTTCACCTACACTATATTAAGTTGTCAGAAAATTAAAGCAAGACACTATCGGTGTTATATGGGGCAGTTTATCAAATTCACTAAGTTACTGGAAACTGGGAAGAAGAAAAACTCCAGTATTCTAAAATACAGTATACTAAAAATTTCCTGTGGAAGATTTAATTTCATTAATTTACACTTTATGCAAGAAATTTGCTAGTTTGATCAGGTATAACCTAAAAAAATGAATTTCAAAACATTTTTGGTCAGGTACTAATAATTATAGTGATATAATAAAAAATGTTTAAGGAAAACTATTTTATGAATAATAAATTAAAACTAAATTCATAGTATTTCCAAATAATTCAAAACTATTGCAAAATATATTTTTCTCTATCTATATGTTCATAAGGGTTAAATTCAGCTTGAATTGACCTTTACCTGCTATAAATTTTTTAAATGTCTTTCAATATCTCAAACCAAAATAAATCTCAACACATTGCCTGTATTTAGATATTTTCATGTACTTTTTCATATATTATGCCCTACTGATGACAAAAAGATAAGTAAGACATCATTTAATCAAATCAAAAGTACAGTAAGTAAGTAGGTATATGAGAGGAATAAACAAAAAATTCTTTGGTACCATCCAAGGCCATCACAGAAATACAGAACATACTTTTGCAAGGATCAAAAAATTAGAAGATCAGAGATGTTTAGAGGTAACTAGTCAGAATATCTTGAGAATGTAGCATGTGAAATAAAACCTGAAGTATAGATAGGATATTAACAGAGAAAGGAGGAGGCGTTAACTCAGAGAGAATATTAGGAGGAAAGGTGTAGGGGCAATTGGAAGTTGGGATAAGTCTAAGTATATAAAGGAAATACCACACAACACTTGCACAATAAACGTTTGAGACATTTGTTACATATCCATGCAGAGGATTTCTAATTTACTTGTATAGGCAAATAGGGAAGTCCTGTGCAAACACTGCTTCAAGAAGATTATATTGTCAGCTATGTTTAAGTGCTGACATTCCCATTCATGAGCACGATGAGAATTACTTTTCAGTAGTTTTCAATAAGCTGGACATAATTAGGACCCAAACACATTCGTTGATGGTGGCTTTGGAAATAATAGAACAGATGAGACTTAATGGAGGCAAACTATATATAACTGGGCAATTATTTGCAGAATGAAAGAGAAAGGAGTAAAAGTGGTTAATTCCAGCATAAGTGACTCTAAATTGTATTATTATTACCAAGGTTAAAAGGATTTCCACTGACATTTGCTTTTTTGTGTATTAGATAATATTAGATTTCTCTGGAAAAAAAGAATCAATAGGAGATATATGTGTATATATATTAGAATAATACATAATATACTATGTTTAGATATTACATATTATAAAATATTTCTATATAGCATAATGTATATTCATATATGTGTATGTAAAGATATTTATTATAAGGAATTGGCTCATATGATTATGGACACTAAGTTCCATGATCTGTTGTCACCAGCTGAAGACTCAGGAACATTGGTGATGCAGTTCTGAGAACCATAGTGCCAATGGTGTCTCAGTCTGTGAGGGCAGGAGAAGACTGATGTCTAGCTCAAGCAATCTGGCAGAGAGAACAAACTCTCCTTCTCCATATTTTTGCTCTAGTCAGGCCCTCAATGGATTAGATGAGGCCCACACATACTGAGGAGATCAATCTGCTTTACTCAGTCTACCAACTCAAATGCTAATATCATCCAGGAACACCTTCAGAGACATACCCCAAAATAATGTTTAGCCAAATATCTGGGCATCCCATGATCCAAACAAGTTGACACATAAATTTACCCATCAAACCATGGTTAGATTAGAAGTATATTGCCTATTTTTAAAATAGTTCTAGTTATATTTTTGTAATTGGTTTCTTAGTTTTACTATGTTCAGGGATATAACTTAAATCCTTACAAACTTGTAGACTATGACTCAGTATGTGGTCAATTTTGGTAATTGTTCTATGTGCATTTAAAAATAGTAAGTATTCTTCAGTTGTTGGATGCATTACTCTAAGTGTGTCAATTAGGGTTAAGTTTGTTAATCATATGTTCACATCTTCTATATCCTTAATACTTTAAATCTACTTAGGCTATCAGTTCCTCAGAGAAGTACTAAAAATATCTCACAATGATTGTAAATTTGTCTATTCATACATTCAGATAGGGTTCTTTTTTATATGAAATATTTTGACAGCATGAGATAGTTAAACACAAGTTTAGATTTCTTTATTTTCCTATGGATTTACATTTTTATCATTATAAAGCATTTCTCTTTATCTCTAGTAATGCTTATTCTTTTAAGTATACTTTTCCTAGTATTAATATAACAGTCACAGCTTTCTTTTGGTTCACATTTTCAGAGTATATCTTTTCCCATCTATTTAATTTTGATATTTCTGTGTACTTATATTTAGGGTATATATCTTATAAGCAACCTAAGAATTATTTAATCCAGTCCAACAATCTTAGCCTTGAATCTTTATAAGATCAGAGATATTATCTGTCTTCTTCATGATATACTCTAGGTATAGCAACATATTTTACATACAAGAAGTGCTAATAGAAAAGCAGAAACATTCCTGCACAGAGGCTCAGTGCCCACCATCACTCACCAGCCCGAGAGGCTTGTCTGCTCACCCACCGAGGTGGGCAGGGGCTTGGAGCTGAGGCTCGGGCTTCGGTCGGATTGCAGGGAGAGGACTGGTGGCACGAACACAGCCTGAAGGGGTTGCACCACGGCTAGCCGGGAGGGAGTCCGGGAAAAAGTCTGGACCTGCCAAAGAGGCAAGAGACTTTTTCTTCCCTCTTTGTTTCCTGGTGCGCGAGGAGAGGGGATTAAGAGTGCTGCTTAAAGGAGCTCCAGAGACGGACGCGAGCCGCGGCTAACAGCGCAGACCCCAGAAACGGACATGAGAAGCTAAGGCTGCTGCTGTCGCCACCAAGAAGCCAGTGTGCGAGCACAGGTCACTATCCACACCGCCCCTCGTGGGAGCCCGTGCAGCCCGCCACTGCCAGGGTCCCGGGATCCAGGGACAACTTCCCTGGGAGAACGCACGGCGAGCCTTAGGCTGGTGCAACGTCACGCCGACCTCGGCCGCCAAAGGCTCACCTCCACCTCGGTGCCCCTCCTGCCCCCCGGTCTGAGTGAGCCAGAGCCCCCGAATCAGCGGCTCCTTTAACCCCGTCCTGTCTGAACGAAGAACAGACGCCCTCTGGCGAGCTACACGCAGAGGCTGGGCCAAATCCAAAGCTAAACCCCGGGAGCTATGCAAACAAAGAAGAGAAAGGGAAATCACTCCCAGCAGCCTCAGGAGACACGGATTAAATCTCCACAATCAACTTGATGTACCCTGCATCTGTGGAATACCTGAATAGACAATGAATCATCTCAAATTAAGGAAGTGGACTTTGAGAGCAAGATATATTATTTTTTTCCCCTTTTCCTCTTTTTGTGAGTGTGTATGCTTCTGTGTGAGACTTTGTCTGTATAGCTTTTCTTTCATCATTTATCCTAGGGTACTGTGTGTCCACCTTTTGTTTTGTTTTTTTTTTAATTAAATTTTTTTTTCCTTAATAATTATTTTTTTATTTTAATAACTATTTTATTTTATCTTACTTTATTTTATCCTCTTTCTTTCTTTCTTTCTACTTTTTCTCCCTTTTATTCTGAGCTGTGTAGATGAAAGTCTCCTGGTGTTGCAGCCAGGAGTCAGTGCTGTGCCTCTGACGTGGGAGAGCCAACTTCAGGACACTGGTCCACAAGAGATCTCCCAGCTCCATGAAATATCAAATGGAGAAAATCTCCCAGAGATCTCCATCTAAACACCAACACCCAGCTTCACTCAACGACCAGCAAGCTACAGTACTGGACACCCTATGCCAAACAACTAGCAAGACAAGAACACAACCACACACATTAGCACAGAGGCTGCCTAAAATCATAATAAGGCCACAGACAACCCAAAACACACCACCAGATGTGGACCTGCCCACCAGAAATACAAGATCCAGTCTCATCCACCAGAACACAGGCACTAGTCCCCTCCACCAGGAAACCTACATAATCCACTGAACCAACTTTAGCCACTGGGGACAGACACCAAAAACAACAGGAACTATGCACCTGCAGCCTGCAAAAAGGAGAACCCAAACACAGTAAGATAAGCAAAATGAGAAGACAGAAACACACACAGATGAAGAAGCAAGATAAAAACCCACCAGACCTAACAAATGAAGAGAAAATAGGCAGTCTATATGAAAATAATGATAGTAAAGATGATCCAAAATCTTGGAAATAGAATAGAGAAAATGCAAGAAACATTTAACAAGGACCTAGAAGAATTAAAGAGGAAACAAGCAACAATGAACAACACAATAAATGAAATTAAAAATACTCTAGAAGTGATCAATAGCAGAATAGCTGAGGCAAAAGAACGGATAAGTGACCTGGAAGACAAAATAGTGGAAATAACTACTGCAGAGCAGAATAAAGTAAAAAGAATGAAAAGAACTGAGGACAGTCTCAGAGACCTCTGGGACAACATTAAACACAACAACATTCAAATTATAGGGGTTCCAGAAGAAGAAGAGAAAAAGAAAGGGACTGAGAAAATATTTGAAGAGATTATAGTTGAAAACTTCCCTAATATGGGAAAGGAAATAGTTAATCAAGTCCAGGAAGCACAGAGAGTCCCATACAGGATACATCCAAGGAGAAAAATGCCAAGACACATATTAATCAAACTATCAAAAATTAAATACAAAGAAAACATATTAAAACCAGCAAGGGAAAAACAACAAATAACACACAAGGGAATCCCCATAAGGTTAACAGCTAATCTTTCTTCAGAGACTCTACAAGCCAGAAGGGAGTGGCACGACATATTTAAAGTGATTAAAGGGAAAAAAACACAATCAGGATTATTCTACCCAGCAAGGATCTCATTTAGATTTGACGGAGAAATTAAATCTTTACAGACAAGCAAAAGCTGAGAGAGTTCAGCACCACCAAACCAGCTTTACAACAAATGCTAAAGGAACTTCTCTAGACAAGAAACACAAGAGAAGGAAAAGACCTACAATAACAAACACAAAACAATTAAGAAAATGGGAATAGGAACATATATATTGATAATTACCTTAAATGTAAATGGATTAAATTCTCCCACCAAAAGACAAAGACTGGCTGAATGGATACAAAAACGAGACCCATACATAAGCTGTCTACAAGAGACCCACTTCAGACCTAGGGACACATACAGACTGCAAGTGAGGGGATGGAAAGATATTCCATGAAAATAGAAATCAAAAGAAAGCTGGGTAGCAATTCTCATATCAAACAAAATAGACGTTAAAAAGAAAGACTATTACAAGAGCCAAAGAAGGACACTACATAATGATCAAGAAATCGATCCAAGAAAAAGATGTAACAATTGTATATACTTATTCACCCAAAATAGGAGCACTTCAGTACATAAGGCAAATACGAAATTGACAGTAACACATGCATAGTAGGGGACTTTACCACCCCACTTTCACCAATGGACAGATCATCCAAAATGAAAGTAAATAAGGAAACACAAGCTTTAAATGTTACATTTAAAAGGATGGACTTAATTGATATTTATAGAACATTCCATCCAAAACAACAGAATACACATTTTTCCCAAGTGCTCATGGAACATTCTCCAGGATAGATCATATCTTGGTCACAAATCAAACGTTGGTAAATTTTAGAAAATTGAAATTTTATCAAGTATCTTTTCCGACTACAACGCTATGAGACTTGATATCAATTACAGGAAAAGATCTGTAAAAAATACAAACACATTGAGACGAAACAATACACTACTTAGTAACAAAGTGATCATGGAAGAATTCAAAGAGGAAATCAAAAAATACCTAGAAACAAATGACAATGGAGACATAATGACCCAAAACCTATGGGATGCAGCAAAAGAAGTTCTAAGAGGGAAGTTGATAGCAATACAATCCTACTTAAGAAACAGGAAACATCTCGAATAAACAACCTAACCTCGCACCTAATGCAATTAGAGAAAGAAGAACCAAAAAAACCCAAAGTTAGCAGAAGGAAAAAAATCGTAAAGATCAGATCAGAAATACATGAAAAAGAAATGAAGGAAATGATAGCAAAGATCAATAAACTAAAAGCTGGTTCTTTGAGAAGATAAACAAAATTTATAAACCATTAGCCAGACTCACCAAGAAAAAACGGGAGAAGACTCAAATCAATAGAGTTAGAAATGAAAAAGGAGAAGTAACAACTGACACTGCAGAAATACAAAAGATCATGAGAGATTACTACAAGCAACTTTATGCCAATAAAATGGACAATCTGGAAGAAATGGACAAATTCTTAGAAATGCACAACCTGCCAAGACTGAACCAGGAAGAAATAGAAAATATGAACAGACCAATCACAAACACTGAAATTGAGACTGTGATTAAAAATCTTCCAACAAACAAAAGCCCAGGACCAGATGGCTCACAGGAGAATTCTATCAAACATTTAGAGAAGAGCTAACACCTATCCTTCCCAAACTCTTCCAAAATATAACAGAGGGAGGAACACTCCTAAACTCATTCTACGAGGCCACCATCACCCTGATACCAAAATGAGACAAAGATGTCACAAAGAAAGAAAACTACAGGCCAATATCACTGATGAACATAGATGCAAAAATCCTCAAAAAAATACTAGCAAACAGAATCCAACAGCACATTAAAAGAATCATACACCATGATCAAGTGGGGTTTATTCCAGGAATGCAAGGATTCTTCAGTATACGCAAATCAATAAACGTGATACACCATATTAACAAATTGAAGGAGAAAAACCATATGAGCATCTCAATAGACGCAGAGAAAGCTTTCAACAAAATTCAACACCAATTTATGATAAAAACCCTGCAGAAAGCAGGCATAGAGGGAACTTTCCTCAACATAATAAAGGCCATATGTGACAAACCCACAGCCAACATCATCCTCAATGGTGAAAAACTGAAACCATTTCCACTAAGATCATGAACAAGACAAGGTATCCCAATATCACTACTCCTTTTTTTTTTTTTTTTTCTGTATGCGGGCCTCCCACTCTTGTGGCCTCTCCTGTTGTGGAACATGGGCTCCAGACACGCAGGCTCAGTGACCATGGGTCACAGGTCCAGATGCTCTGTGGCATGTGGGATCCTCCCAGACCGGGGCCTGAACCCCTGTCCCTTTCATGGCAGGCAGACTCTCAACAACTGTGCCAACAGGGAAACCCCCTCAGCACTCTTTTCAACATAGTTTTGGAAGTTTTAGCCAGAGCAATCAGAGAAGAAATGGAAATAAAAGGAATCCAAATTGGAAAAGAAGAAGTAAAGCTGTCACTGTTTGCAGATGACATGATACTATATAGAGAGGAACCTAAAAATGCTACCAGAAAACTACTAGAGCTAATAAATCAATTTGGTAAAGTAGCAGGATACAAAATTAATGCACAGAAATCTCTGGCATCCCTATTCACTAATGATGAAAAATCTGAAAGTTAAATTAAGAAAATACTCCCATTTACCACTGCAACAAAAAGAATAAAATATCTAGGAATAAACCTACCTAGGGAGACAAAAGACCTGTATGAAGAAAATTATAAGACACTGATGAAAGAAATTAAACATGATACAAAAATATAGAGAGATAGACCATGTTCTTGGATCGGAAGAATCAATATGGTGAAAATGACTCTACTACCCAAAGCAATCTACAGATTCAATGCAATCCCTATTAAACTACCACTGGCATTTTTCACAGAACTAGAACAAAAAAAATCACAATTTGTATGGAAACACAAAAAGCCCCGAATAGCCAAAGCAATCTTGAGCACGAAAAATGGAGCTGGAGGAATCAGGCTCCCTGACTTCAGACTATACTACAAAGCTACAGTAATCAAGACAGTATGGTACTGGCACAAAAACAGAAAGATAGATCAGTGGAACAGCATAGAAAGCCCAGAGATAAACCCACGAACATAGGGTCACCTTATCTTTGACAAAGGAGGCAGGAATATACAATGGAGAAAGGACAGCCTCTTCAATAAGTGGTGTGGGGAAAACTGGACAGGTACATGTAAAATACGAGATTAGAACACTCCCTAACACCATACACAAAAATAAGCTCAATATGGATTAAAGACCTAAATGTAAGGCCAGAAACTATCAAACTTTTAGAGGAAAACATAGGAAGAACACTCTATGACATAAATGACAGCAAGATCCTTTTTGACCCACCTCCCAGAGAAATGGAAGTACAAATCAAAATAAACAAATGGGACCTAATGAAACTTAAAAGCTTTTGCACTGCAAAGGAAACCATAAACAAGACCAAAAGACAACCCTCAGAATGGGAGAAAATATCTGCAAATGAAGCAACTGACAAATGATTAATCTCCAAAATTTACAAGCAGCTCATTCAGCTCAATAATAAAAAAAACAAACAACCCAATCCAAAACTGGGCAGAAGACGTAAATAGACATTTCTCCAAAGAAGATATACAGATTGCCAACAAACACATGAAATAATGCTCAACATCATTAATCATTAGAGAAATGAAAATCAAAACTACAATGAGATATCATCTCACACTAGTCAGAATGGCCATCATCAAAAAATCTAGAAACAATAAATGCTGGAGAGGGTGTGGAGAAAATCGAACACTGTTGCACTGCTGGTGGGAATGTGAATTGGTACAGCCACTATGGTGAACAGTATGGAGGTTCCTTAAAAAACTACAAATAGAACTCCCATATGACCCAGCAATCCCACTACTGGGCATATACCCTGAGAAAACCATAATTCAAAAAGAGTCATGTACCAAAATGTTCATTTCAGCTCTATTTACAATAGCCAGGAGATGGAAGCCACCTACGTGTCCATCATTGTATGAATGGATAAAGAAGGTATGCCACATATATACAATGGAACATTACTCAACCATAAAAAGAAACAAAATTGAGTTATTTGTAGTGAGGTGGATGGACCTAGAGTCTGTCATACAGAGTGAAGTAAGTCAGAAAGAGAAAGACAAATACCGTATGCTAACACATATATATGGAATCTAAGAAAAAAAAAAAAACAAAAAGGTCATGATGAACCTAGGGGTAAGATGGGAATAAAGACACAGATCTCCTAAAGCATGGACTTGAGGATATGGGGAGGGGGAAGGGTAAGCTGTGACAAAGTGAGAGAGTGGCATGGACATATATACCCTACTAAACGTAAAATAGATAGCTAGTGGGAAGCAGCCGCATAGCACAGGGAGATCAGCTCAGTGCTTTGTGACCACCTAGTGGGGTGGGATAGGGAGGGTGGGAGGGAGGGAGATGCAAGAGGGAAGAGATATGGGAACATATGTATATGTATAACTGATTCACTTTATTATGAAGCAGAAACTAACACACCATTGTAAAGCAATTATACTCCAATAAAGATGTTAAAAGAAAAAAGAAAGAGAAAATCTTAAAAACAGCTAGAAAAAAGAGATATTATATATAAAGGAAAAAAAAAAGAATTATGTCAGATTTCTCATCAGAAACAATACAAGGCAGAAGACAGTGAATCAAAATCTTTAAGTTGCTGAAAAAAACGACTAAGTCGGAATTCTAAAGCCAACAAAAATACTTTTGAAAAATGAAGGCAAAATAGACTTTTAAAGAAAATCTGGAAGAATTTATCATCAGCTGACCTGTACTCCAAGAAGTATTAAATAAGAAGTTCTTCAGGTAGAAGGCAAAGGATACCAGGTGGAAATTTGGGTCTATATAAAGTAATGGTGAACACTGAACAATAAAATGAAAGAGACCACTAATACATTCAACATGAATGACTATCAATAGTCAACTAAGTAAAAGAATCCAGACACAAAAGGCTACATATTTATGACTCCTTTTATACAAAATCCTAGAAAAGTCAAAACTATAGAGACAGAAAGCAGTTCAGTGGTTGCCAAATTCTGGGGTTGGGGAAGAAAAATGACACCCTAATAAAGTTGGTCATTTAGAAAAAGTCAAAAAAAGAAAAAAAAGAAGTGCTAATAAATGTTATTTAAGTTATAGCTAAATAAAAGCATTATGAACTCTCATTCTAGTTATCTTTAGCATCAGTTATCACATTTTTATCCTGCTTTTTCTGTTTTATTTTTCTCAATGGTAGTCAGTTCTCCCCATCTATCCCCTAAACTGCTTAAAGGCAGCTATTTTGTCAAATAATTTATCTTTATCCTATGTAATATTGAGACAATATCTATCTATCCATCTATTTATTCATACATATGAATATATGTATATATCCATATATTGGAATATGTGCACATCCTATTTCTTATCTCAGATCCTAATGTAGTTCCAAAATTAATAGCAGATTTAGGTAATGAAATTTAGGTTCATGTATTCATAAAACCTACTCACTAATTGTACTACATAACACACTTTTATAACATACACTACTTGCAGTTACAGAATAAATTAATGTAAAACTATGCTCTCATCTATGCAATCCAAGCACTGAATTTCCCTGTTTAAATTTTCTGGATTATTAAAATAGAATATGATATACTTTTGGATAGTCAATTAATCTAAATTTCAGGAAATTTGGTAGGCTTATGAGAGCCTACCAAAAAATACAAAAATAAATTTTTCTTGTAAAGGATGTGAAGTAGTTCATTATATACTAGATAACATGTTTGTGTTTTAATGGAGACATTGGGAGTTGCTCATATTTAAGACTATAATAGATAAATTTAAATCTGAAAATATTTTAATTAATTAGATCTGTCAGAACAATCTTACACAGTTGCAAGTTTACTTTGCTATTTAAATATATAGTAATACTTGTGTATAGGTTAGAAACATCTGGTGTGGAATTTGGACACGGCATACACATGCATCATTTATATTTTGATTGCATTATAAGTGCCAACAAGGTGTTGTATTCATGAATAATTCAAACAATCTAAAAGAATGGGCTTTTTACAATTCCATTCCAGAGTTTTGTTTTTCAGACAGGATGTCTTAACAATGTAAAACATGTGTCACCGATGGAATATGATTAGAAGTACACTGTGATCTGACAGTTAACAATTATCCCCATATGTACTATTCTTACAAACTATATAAATGATATAAAAGATGTACAGTAAGGCTTCCCTGGTGGTGCAGTGGTTGAGAGTGCACCTGCCGATGCAGGGGACATGGGTTCATGCCCCGGTCTGGGAAGATCCCACTTGCCGTGGAGCGGCTGGGCCCGTGAGCCATGGCCGCTGAGCCTGCGCGTCCGGAGCCTGTGCTCCGCAACGGGAGAGGCCACAACAGTGAGAGGCCCGCGTACGGCAAAAAAAAAAAAAAAAAAAAAAAGTACAGTAGCTCAAAGTATAAGTCACAGAAACGTAAAAAGTAAGTAATATGTGTAATATATTTTGTATGCAAGATAGAAAAAAATTGAAGTATAGGAGTACAGTGTTTTAGCCAACTAAATGCAATGGATTTCATAAGCAGAATGCAAAACTTACTACCAAAAAGTGCACTAAAACATGATAAACTAAGCTCCAGCTTGAAATGCTGTGTTTTCATTTTCTTAAGCGAAGTTTATAAATATTAAAGAATACATTTTTATACTTAACTGAAGTTCATGATTTTCTTCATTAATAATAAATTTATCTCTTTTGCTTTTAAGTTTCTCTACTAAAGAACAAAAAGTATAAGACTTACAAAAATTAAAATTTGAAAATAAAATCAAACAGGAAAAAAGTTATAGTTTTCCAACCATGATACACAGTCTCAGTGTAGGTAAAAATCAGACACTAGTAAATGTATATATACATTTCTAATAAAACCGTAGTTAATTTCAGCTCAGATATTTAGATATTTAAAACTATTTAATTATAGGGTGGAAACAGGCAGCAATTTGGGAACATTCATTTGATGTGTTCTCAATCACTGATCACTTTTCTAAGCCAGTTTCTTTCCAGTAATGTATAACTCAAGATCGACAATTTTGACCAATTGACAGACTAGACTAAATTTTAGAAACATTTTTACTACATATTCCACTCTTTTATTTGTAATAACATATTCACTTTGTTACACAGAATAGTATACATTCTGCATAAACAATTATTTACAAATACATATTAATTACATTGTGTTATTTGTACAATGTGTAATTTTTAAAAATATATTAATGAATAATTTATTACTTTGATAATAACTCTTTCACATAATTCATAACTTAAAGAAGTAAAAATAATTGAAAAGCACATATAACTGAAAGCATAAATAGTTCAAATAAATCTTCCTCCCACTTCTGTTCCCTTACCAAATGAATCACCTCCAAAGAGACATTTTCTATTGCTCTTGCATTATATATGTTTACAGATATTCTCTCTATATGCAAATAACATGCATACTAATTTTATTATAAGTTATAATATACTATGTGTAATTTTGCATCTTGCTTTTCTTCATTTTTTAACATACATTAGAGATTGAACTGCCTCATTCTTTTCAATTTTATACTACTCTATTTAGGACTCTACTGTAATTTATTTGACTGTACCATATTGAACATTATTTAGATTGTTCCTGAAATCTAATGCTGAAATGCCCTTATCCTTCCTTGAGTATATTCCTGAGTATAGTTTACATCCCAAAAATTGCATGGTTGAAGGGTATGTATTATTTATTTGACAGATTGTGCCGGGAATTGGTAACAAAGACTAGATATATTCTTTATTATACTACAGTAACCTGACAGTGTTGTCAATCTGATACTTTAAAATGGCATTTCTTTGTTCTTTTAATTTTTATTTACCTTATCATCAGTGAGGGTGAGCATGTGTTTGTGTGTTGAAGAGCCATTTTTATTTCCTATTTCTTTATTTTTAAACACTTTATTCTTTTCCATAGCCCATTTCTCCCAGATATTTTTTACTCAAGTCTTTTTGATTTATAATATGTATATTGTGCTGCAGTTATTTTTCCAGTTGTCTTTTGTGTTTTACATTTGTGCATGTTATTCTTTTTCATATAGAATTTTTTTAATGTAATTGAATTTATCAACTTTTACATTGTTTTTGCATCTTGAATATGATCATGCTTAGAATAATGACATATTATGCCCAATTTTTCATGTTTTTTTCTCAATAAAAATGTTTGATTTAATATTTTTACCTGGAATACATTTCATAAACAATTACATTGAGTATTACTAAATGTCTTTTTAGCATGATAATCAAATGATTTTTATTTTTCTTAGATTCAATACAATAATATTTTAAAAGATATCCTAATATTAAACCATAATTTCATTCTTGGTATGAAACTGGTTTTGTTATGTTCAGTTGTAATTTCTCCTGGTTTGTGTTTACTAATTTGAGGTGGATGTAGAAACTCCTTTTACCTGGCTTTATGTTTTTGTCATTCAGTTAAAAATTTGTGGCCTAATTATATCATCTTACTCCATATTTGTCAAAGGAGAAATGGTGAATTATCTTGCTAATGAGGTTCTCAGCCTGGGTCCCCCCAAAAGGAGAACCCCAGAAAAAGTCCCCCAGACAAGAAATTAATCTGGCTTATAATCCTAGCTGTAATGAGCATTTGGGGGATTGAAAGAGGAAATGACAGACAGCCAGTTAAAAAAAATATCCTATCGTTGATCACTGCTATGGATTACTGGGCCTTAACCTTCCTGAGATTTCTTAAAACATATCTTAGAACTATCCCACTTGGGCACACAGAGGAAATAGTTACCTGCTGCCTTAATTTGCCTAGTGGTTAATGACAATACTACACATTTTAAGCCCCTAATGTTCAAGATTGCTTATGTGATGACGTTAAGTGGATTCCCACAGGCATCCTACATGAATAGATTAGAGAAGTGAGAGTTTCTGGGGCTGGAAGTAATAGGCAGGAAAAGGCTCAGCCTTTTTATCTATTTTATCCAGTTACTTCCGACATACAAGATCCATTGTAAGACCAGTGGAAACCATGTTCATATGCTTATAATTGCATCTTCTTTGCTGTAGCTATCCATTTTATCTGCAAAGCTTCTCAAAGGGCTACTTAGAAATAGTTGCTTTAGCAGTGCTGGGAGCAAGAAAGACCCTCAGAATTTACAATAGTGCCAAAAAATGTCCAATGTCATCACCTATTTGTATCACTTAGCTATATTATGGCCAGTCAGTCACAGGCATCTTCAAAGTGGTAACCCTATCTCTTAAATGGCATAATACAAGTCAATTAATAGAAAGAGAAAACAGCTTTCTTCTCCAGCAACAGCACGCATCCCTGAAGTAATGGTTAACATTCATCATTCTTTCCCCACCACATACTAAATTTCACTCACTCTTGGCCTTTATTTAGGCTGGTCAAGATTGCTTACAAGGTGGATTAATCCAGATCTTCTTTCCCAAGAGTTACGAGCCCTTGTTTGTCTTACCATTGTCCTTCTGTGATTGTTGCAATTGCCCAGATGCAGTTACCACAAGGTAGGAAAGAAGCAAGAGAAATCTCAGTGAGTTTTCCAGTTTCCAGATGTACTCTCACCTTCCCCCACCACGTAGCTTATGGCTCCTTATGGAAACTGGCTGTTATCCCCCTCAGTACAGCAACTATTTTTTTTTTTGTCTGATTGTTAGTCGGAAGGAGGGGTCCAAAGTTGCCAAGTAGTAGTCATAATTTTCATTTCTGTGGAATGTTTAGTGTGTTACCTAGAGGAAGTATTTTGTCAGTGGGAGTAAGGATCTTTAATTTAGCCGAGCCTAAAATAGTGGTGGCAAACAGCACACATTTTCCAAGTTAATTTCTTAAAGTTATTATAAAAGGAACCAACATGACTTCCATATCCCAGTTCCTAATTTCTTGTTTTCTACCTGTTAGGGACACATCACCATTTATCAGGAATTGGCAAGGTACCATATTTCCATGGATTGATGTTCTCAGGCTAGGGTGTCAATTGAGCCTTTAATAGGCTATTTCACTCTTCTAGTAGGCCAGTTACTTCCGACATACAAGATGCATTGTAAGACCAGTGGAAACCAGGTTCATATGCCTATAGTTGCATCTTCTTTGCTGTAAAATCAATTCCTTAGTCTGAGTCAATGTTGTATGAATGATCATGCTAATAATTGATCACTCATTTTTAAGTATTTGGTTGTGAGACACACCATGGTCAGGAAAAGCAAACATATATGGAGATGATATCAGTCCTATTAAGGACAAATCACTGCTCCCTTAATGGTGAAAAATATCCCTCCAAGGTAATCTACATGCCAGCAACTGACTGACTTAGCTCATCAAGGGATAGTTTTATATATGCTAAGAACTTGGCATCAGTCTCAGTTGCTGGTATTCTGTAATACATTCTGCAGTGTCAGTATCTAGAACATCCCTGATAAGAGGGAACCCCTGCCATTGAGCCCATGCATAGCTATCACCACTGCCACCATGGTCAATTTGTTTATGTACCCATTATGCCAGCATTGAGGTGGCTGAAAGTTAGGCTGTCTGAATTCTACAGAGTGAGTCATCCTGACCACTTAGTTTCTGAGTTCCTCTTGTAGAGATCATTGACAAGACAAAAAAAAATAACAAAACTTTGTCCACATTCTCATACCATACACATGTTTCTTCTTTAGTGTTCTTGTTCTATTTTCTAATTTTGCTCCTTCTATGTCACTAAGTAATGTACCAGGCCGATTACTACTACTCAGGAGTCCATGTATATCTGAACTTCAGGTTACTTTTCTACCTCTCTTTCCAAACAAAGTGAACAAATAAGGTTTAGCCATCCCCTCTGGGAGGATGTTTTTGTTTGTTTGTTTTTGCACTGTCATTTAGGGCCACTCTTGAGTAAGATTTTATTGTGGCAGGAGTACATCTATTGCTTTTGACTCTCATTACTGTTGAAGCTTGAGAAGAATGAATTTTCCAGGTCAATATTTATATAACAAGTGTTAGAGGCTATGTTGTTCTGCTCCAGTAAATATACTACTTCTAACATAATGGCTGTGATTGAGACAGCCATTTGGTAAAAGTTTTGGTAGTTCATCATCATCTGTCACAATCTAATTGGTTTTTCTAAAGCCAAACCAAAAATAATTAGATGGGGAGATGACAGAGACAATGCCCTTGAGTACTTTCAACCTTTGATTGAGGCACTAATTTCTTCCAATCTCTCCAAGATTCAATATTATTTAGATAATTATCTTGGCCAAGAGTGGAAGAGTGTCAGGGCTTGCATCTCCCCTTCCTACTGTTATAACCCTTATTCCACAGGTCAGATAACCAATGTGATAGAAGAATAAAATATGAGATGGTTACACTTGTCTAATAGTAAAGACCTAAAAATAAGAAATAGAAGAGACAACATCGTCTTTACAAAATGCTGGATTTGGTGTCAACTTAGATCCCTTCTGGGTGAGGTCAAGTGGCCATTAGGAAATGATAATGTCTATGTCTCAGTCAACATTCAAACTTATTTGAAATGTGTCCTAAATCAATAAATTGACTCAATGATTTCAGTATACAGGGATCTTTTTATGTTAAGTCTGAATCTCACGAAATGATAACATTTATTATAAATTGATGTTAGAAAAACCATGTATATCGTGGATCTAGATCAGTTTGGAACATTATGGCATATACTGAAGGACTAAAATTGAGTCCAGGAATTGTAATGTGAATGGTACATTTACATGATACTCTGAAGTAATGGGTTTTGATTTGAAAAGGAGTAAAACGGTTACTTTGTAAAAGAAAATTCTAAAATACACGATTAAATATACCCTTAAGAATGTCTTCAATGGTATATATGTAATAATCATATAAAAGTAATTTAATAGGATACTAATTGTGATTCAACTTTATAACTGAAAATGAAATGATAGGAATATAGTTAACACTTTTTTCATTATCACAATAAGTCTAATTAAAATTCTCTCAATGATGTTTTTAAAATTGTACTCATATACACCAAGAGAGAATATGATTTTAATATATTCATTTACACTAGATGTTATAATAAACTTTAAGAAAACTCTTTAAATTGACCTAAATCCACTATGTAAAACATTTTATTTACTTAATATGTAAAGCCGTGTCCAAATTAAAAAAAGTAAAAATTTAAACTGCTGACTTTAATTTTACTTATGTATAGAAAAGGGCAAAGCAAAAGCATTTTAATTTTACAAAAAATATATTTGATTTGAGTTTGATGCTTTCGTACCCAGGCAGAAGTTAACTGTCAAGAAGTCAGAAGCTATGGTTTTTAGGATTTTAAAGTGTTTCTTAAAAAAATAATTTGTAAATAGAAATATGAACTGCTTTTCTCTTTCCATTATTAATGCTAGGATATATGCTTAATATTTAAATGCACATCTCATTCATATCTTTTGTTTCTATACAATTTTCCAATAGAGTCTCAAAGCTGCTGAACACAGTTTAATTCCAAATTTCATTTCTTTCTGAATTGCACCATCCTTAAGCAATGCATCATCATCACAGGTCATTGCACCAATGAAATTAATCTGATAAAACACCTGTGTGACACAGAAAATGATAGATTAGTATGATTCATCATTAATGAACATCGTCAGCCCATGATCTATTAGTGTATTGCTCAAAGGATGGTGTCATTAGGAGTGAGTTCCTAGTGTTAAATTATGGTGTTGAAGGCAGTAGCTAGAGCTTGGCATAACCCAGAAGGCAGAAAGTAGATGTACCAATACAAAATCAAGTTCCCCAGAACTTTTTTTTTTTTTTTTCTGGCTTAAAAGTGTCAGATTTGCATCTTTTCTAATAAGGTTTACTACCCTGGGGAAAAATTAAGTTTGCCCTTATTATTCATCTACTATTAAGTGCATATCTATCCTCCATAAATTATACCATTTATGGGGCTGACTCACATATGCTGTATCACCAGTGAGAAATGCAAAGAAAATTTTATTTGAAAGGGAAATAAAGATGAATTTGAAATATCTGTGAAAAAATAATAATCTTGCAGGGTTGTTTCTTCAAGCACTTATTTAGGCATAAGTGTGACACAAACTATATTTCACTTGACCAGCTCATATCGAGATTGGAAATTGCCCTGAAATACCTTTGTTAAAGTAATCCAACCAGGAAATTTAGGTTTATTCAAGATAAAAATATGTTTGTATATGCAACAGAATTTTAAATTAGTGATTGATAAATAGGTAACAAATTTTCAGAATTCAGAATCTGAATAGATTATTTTCTAACATAAACTTGATAACTTTGCTCTTTTCGATTAAAGTAACCCTAAAATGTGACTGGATATTTAATAATTGCATTACTTTGAAAAGATATTAAAAACTGTTCTTTTCCAAGAATGTTTGCTGAATGAGGCAAAAGGTTTTATCTGTTTAATTCATTGTTTTATTCCTGGATATAGACTAGAGACATGCTGCGGAGCAACTAAACGTGTGTGCCAAAACTACTGAGTCTGTCCTCTACAGCCTGCACTCTACAGCCTGCAAGCCACGACTACTGAAGCCCTCATGCCTAGAGTCCGTGCTCCACAAAAAGAGAAGCCACCACAATGAGAAGCCCATGCACCACAAGGAAGAGTAGCCCCCCGTTTGCCATATCTAGAGAAAGCCTGTGTGCAGCAACAAAAGCCTAACATAGCCAAAAATAAATAATTAATTAATTTTTAAAAAAGATGCTGTCACATAAAAATTTGCAGTAGTCTAAACATGCATAAAGTGAGAGTAAAAATTTTATTAAAATCATTCACAATATAAGCAAGAACTATTAACTAAACTCATTGGGATTTTCGGTTCAGACAAGATGGCATAGCCTCATTTTTGTCTTTTCCATTAAGTATAATTATAAACCTTTGAAATAACACCCGGGGCAAGTATGGAAATTTCTGAAAGTTGCCAAGAAGGAAGTTAAGTAATTTAGAATCCCAGGATTGGAGAAACAACACAGTGGCTCCCATCGACCAGAAGGTCTTCTAGACCAGGCATTTCCCCAGCCCCAATCTAGCAATAGAAGGCAGCTCAGGTAGGTCTCTTGATGAGTCCACTTGTTTGTTTTGTTTGTATGTTTGTTTTCTACCTCCAGATACAGTTTGTTTCCTCAGTAACAGTGTTCTCATTGGTAGTTATGTGTGCATTTGGTTAGCTACTTTTTTAATATTAGTCACCTAATTAGAATTTTCCTAACTATAAGCTCCATTAGGCAGAGTGATTTCTGCTTTGTTCATTGCTCTGTGCCCAAGGCCCACTTGAAGGCTTGCCATGGAGTGATTCTGTCTTTAACTATCTTAATTCACTCTCCTCCTGTTCCTCCTCTTATGTAAATTCCTTCTTCCATCTCTGCTTCGCTTCCTTGTCCTCCTAATCCTGTGGAACAAGCTGTTCTTTTAAAAATCAATCTCTGTCTCTACTGACTCTTTCTTATTAGCTTTTTTATTACTTTAATTCTTCTTCAGTACAAACAAACCAACTCAACAAAATCTGAACTCCAGACTCTTCAGTTTCCTTTAGCTGTGTGAGTAACTTTATCCTTTACCTTCACAGCCAAATATCTTTGAATAATCGAGCATGTTTACAAAATCTCTTAGTCAGCCATCCTCTTAATCTAGTTTCCAGCCCCCATTCAGCTACAAAAAACACACTGCAAAAGGTTAACAATACATATTCATATATCTACTCTTTTTCAGATTTCTTTCCCATATAGCTTATTATAGAGTATTGAGTAGAGCTCCCTGTGCTAGACAGTAGGTCCTTGTTGATCTATTTTACATATTGTAGTGTGCATATGTATAACTAAATCACTTTGCTGTACACATGAAACTAACACAACATTGTGACCTAACTATACTCCAATATAAAATTAAATATTTTTTTAATTAAAAAAATTATAAATGGGAGAAAAAATGGTCAGCATTGCATCCAAGTCAGTAAATAAAAAGAAAAAATTCTTAGGTCTCCTCTTGTAACACATCTCAGCAAGAGTTGTATGTCTGATCTCTTCCAACTTTCAGAGACCCACCCTAGATCCATCTTACCTCTTTAATCACGCCTTTTTCCATTCCTTATTGGCTCATCTTCCTCAACCTAAGCATCAAATGTTGGAGATTCTGAACTTCAGTGAAATTTTAAAATCATACCCAAATTCAACACACAAATACTTAGATAAACTTATCCATACCCACACCTGCAATAACCACCTAGATGTAGATTCTTCACAAAGTTATGTTACTAGCGTGTAATAAAATGGCTGATCTTTATCCCTGGTTCCTGGGTGATAACCTGTAAATCCTTGAAATTTCTTGAGTGATAGAGGTGCCCATAGTGGGTCCCTCATACCACAAGGAATGGCATGTGCTAACAGGGTGTCTCAGGGTGGGACCTTCGATAGTTTGTGCTAATGAGATAGCTTAACATTGGAGTTAGCCATGCCAGAAAGACTAACTGTGTGATTAGATGGTTGGGATTCTTAGCCAAGTGATGTCAGTTTGACCTCTGAGGAGGGGAGGGGGGTGAATTTTGAGTTTAAATCACGTGTCCAATGATTCAGTCAATCATGCCTAGGTAATGAAATGTCAACAAAACTCCAGGTACTAAAGCTTAGGTAAACTTCCCTGGTTGGCAGTACTCTGTGTACTGTCACACATCAGTGTGCTGGGAGGTTAATGTGTCCTGACTTCATGAGAAGAGGACAAATAGAAGCTGAACATTTGAAACTTCTCTGTATCTTACATATGCATCTCTCCCTTTGGCTGGTTCTGATTTGAATCTGTTTGAGATAATAAAACTGTAGGCATAAGCATAGCATTTTCCTAAGTTATGTGAGATGTTTTAGTGAATTATTGATTATTTAGTAAATTATTTTGTCAGAGTAGTTTTGTGAAGGACTGTGCCCTTAACCTATAAGGTTTGACCTAAATCTGGGTACTTGGTATCAGAAGTCATTGTAGCTAGACTAGACTTTTTCTTCTATTTCAGATTGTATGTCCAGCTCCCTATTATTATCTCCTCTTACATAGCTTGAAACCACAAGTTGGTGAATCTGTTCTAACAAAATGAATGACCTTCCCACATATGCCCTTCTTCAAAGATACCTGAATTACTGAATGACTCTATCATCTACTGAGTAATGCACGGAAGAAATACGATGCCATTCTTAACTATCCCCATTCTTTTGCCCACCCAGTCAAATATCCAATTTACTTTTTTTTTTAAACATCTTTATTGGAGTATAATTGCTTTACAATAGTGTGTTAGTTTCTGCTTTATAACAAAATGAATGAGCTATACATATACATAGCTCCTCCCTCTTGTGTCTCCCTCCCACCCTCCCTATTCCACCCCTCTAGGTGGTCACAAAGCACCAAGCTGATCTCCCTGCGCTATGTGGCTTCTTCCCACTAGCTATCTATTTTATATTTGGTAGAGTATGTGTGTCCATGCCACTCTCTCACTTCGTCCCAGTTTACCCTTCCCCCTCCCTGTGTCCTCAAGTCCATTCTCTACTTCTGCATATTTATTCCTGTCCTGCCCCTAGGTTCTTTTTTTTTTTATATTCCATATATATGTGTTAGAATATGGTATTTGTTTTTCCTCTTTCTGACTTACTTCACTCTGTATGACAGTCTCTAGGTCCATCCACCTCACTACCTCACTACAAATAACTCAATTTCATTTCTTTATATGGCTGAGTAATATTCCATTGTATATATGTGCCACGTCTTCTTTATCCAGTCATCTTTCTATGGACACTTAGGTTGCTTCCATGTCCTGGTGATTGTAAATAGATCTGCAGTGAACATTGTGGTACATGACTCTTTTTGAATTATGGTTTTCTCAGGGTATATACCCAATAGTAAGATTGCTAGGTAATATGGTAATTCTATTTTTAGTTTTTTAAGGAACCTCCATACTGTTCTCCATAATGGCTGTATCAATTTACATTCCCACCAACAGTGACACTCTATGACATAAATCACAGAAAGATCCTTCTTGATCCACATCCTAGAGAAATGGAAATAAAAACAAAAATAAACAAATGGGACCTAATGAAACTTAAAAGCTTTTGCACAGCAAAGGAAAACATAAACAAGACAAAAAGACAACCCTCAGAATGGGAGAAAATATTTGCTAATGAAGCAACTGACAAAGGATTAATCTCCAAAATTTATAAGCAGCTCATGCAGTTCAATATCAAAAAAAAAAAAACAAAAACAAAAAACAAAAAACAACCTAATCCAAAAATGGGCAGAAGACCTTAATAGATATTTCTCTAAAGAAGATACACAGATTGCCAACAAACACATGAAAGGATGCTCAACATCACTAATCATTAGAGAAATGCAAATCAGAACTGCAATGAGGTATCACTTCACACCAGTCAGAATGTCAACATCAGAAAATCTACAGTAAGTGTTTTTAGCTGACTTTTATTTAAATAGGGAGGAGAGGGGAGTATTAGAGGTACCTTTATACTGAACACTGCCCACTTATCAACTTTGCATTGAAAATATCTGAATTTCGTGTTTCTCATTTTGCTCCAACGTTCTGTCACTTGTTTGGTTCTATATAACTAATTCTTCCAAATTAACTAAGGTCTCATATTGAGGGGGAAAAAAAGCTCTGCACAATTTCACAGCATTCTCAAGTAGTTTGATTTGGGCTGTATTTGATAAACCCTCTCCTCCATGAACCTGCCCATTGTCCTAACTTTTCATACCCACATATCCCATCAAGTTATTCTATTTTTAGAAGACAGTTATCTTCTGCAGAATAATTATGTATCTGACTTTAGGAATGATGGGTTTTCTTAGGCAATACTTTATCTCTCAAAAAGTAAGTTAATAATGAAGTCAAAATCTTATAAGAAAGGTTTCTGACATGACAGAAATGTTTCTGACATGACAGAATTTCATTGAAAACAAAATGAAAGAAGCCCCCAAATTATTTAACACTGAGTGTTTATGACTAAAACAGAAATGTTAACTCAAAATCATTACTACAAACTAGAAATGCCCCAGTATATTCTAGGAGCTCATCTTACTATCCAATTCTCATTAGAATTAGTATCCAATTCTAATTTCCTAAACATGCTAAATTACATAAAGGTTAATCTTGCCCCCAACATGTGAAATTATCATTTGTTTTACTCCATTCAGTCTGCTATAATAAAATACCATAGACTGGGTGGCTTATAAACAAAATAAATTTATTTTTCACAATTCAGGAGGCTGTGAATTTCAAGGTCAAGACACCAGTAGATTTGAGGTCTGGTGAAAGCCTGCTTCCTTGTTCATAGATGGCCATGTTCTCACTGCATCCTCATGTGACAGAAGGATTGAGGGAGCACTCTGGGGTCTGTTACATAAGGATACTAATACCATTCATGAGGACTCATGACCTAATCACCTCCCAAGAACCTTGCCTCCAATACCATCACATTGGGGATGAGGTTTCATCTAGTGAATTTATGGGGTACATAAATCTTCAGTCTACAGCATCATTACATGCATTCATGCTACCCTTGATTATTTTAGCACATACAAGTCATAAGCAACTAGTTACTAAAATGATAAATACAAATCCATTCTTTTGGAAAATATTAATACATATTGATGATGCCACTTCCTATAATTTTATTTTCAATAAACTGATAGATGTGTTATTCTTATTATTTTTCCTAGCTCCTAATGCAAAGTTAATTTTGGAGAGCTATAGATAAAAGTAGCTGGTTTTAGAAAAGTGACACAGCACACAAAATAATTGTATCCCAAAAGACTAAATTTAAGTGATTGCTGCAAGAGATTTAAAGGTTTCAGGAGTTCCAGCTTCCAAAACACTCTTTCTATAGTAACTTTAGTTTTTTGACACTAATATTGATAAGCATGTTAGTGAAGAAATATTTTCAATCTAAGCTCAATAAAAGTGGATATAAATCAATGTGTATACTTTGCTAAATTTGGCATATTAAATCACTTTTGGATTTAGAAAGTTGGATTTAAATCTCTCAACTTCAGAGAAACTTTCCTCATACCTTTAAATGTATGATATCATGAAAATAAATAATAAGATATAAGTAAATAAAAATAAAACCATTTTTTCCTGCTCTAATAAATGACAATGCTTTTATAATACACAGAAAATTGTTTGAATGATCTTCAGAGCTTTGACATTCAGTAGAAAAATTTTATATTAGATTCCAGAGTAGTTGCCAGTAAGGAAAAGAACAAAAGGAAGAAAACTGAAGGGCTATTCCAAATAGCACAGAAAAGAGGAATAATGCAGACCAATGAGACAGGACAGTATTCCTGAAAGGCAGTTAAAAAGATGTATGAAAAGTCTTGAAAAACATACATATCTACTAATCTAGCAGTTTCACTTTTGGAAATGGAAACTTTTTCCTAAAAAGTAAACAATTGGGGAAAAAAATCTAAGATTTATATATGAACTCATTATATGTAATAGAAAAAATTAAAAATAATTCAAATGCTCAAGAATAGATGATCACTTAATTAAATTATGGTAATATGTATAAAAATTTAATGTCAAGAGAAATAAGTATTATCAAATGTTAGGTATAAAATTCAATAAAATCAGTAGACAAAAATATGAAAAAGCTGTATATGTGTGTTTCTGCACATATGTGTATACATGTGTGTCAGCTATACTACAACATGTCTGTGTGGTAGATTTATGAGGTTTCTTTTTTTTCTGTATACTCCATGAGAAACCATGAATTTATTTTATATACATATTATATTTAAAATTGATTATCCAAACATAAAATATTTTCTTATTTCTAGCATTAATATAGAGCTGCATGGCCTGTGAGTTAATATTTATCAAGTAGTTACTATGCACCAGGCAGTGTGTGGAGGCTTTCTACATAAAAGTATTCTGCATATATATTATGTATGCTTTTTTTGTAGTAGTGATACTTTTTTCTCAGTATCCAAATGCTTATGTTACAAAATACTCTCATCATTTACCTTATCTATTTTAATCCTGAAAATATTTCTAAAAATAAATATTATCCCTGCTTGACAGAAAGTTCATTAAGTTTTACAGTATACTAATATTTCTAACCTTCAGAAAATAATAAAATACAGATAGAACTATCTTAACTACACAAATATAGAAACTGAAGTTTAGAAAGTTTTAAAAATTGTCCAGGGCCACTCATCTCTAATTGTTATCAGGAATTAAGTCAAGATCTCTCCGACTTTAAATACGATTATCAATTTTTTTGCAGAGAAAAAATAAGGCAAGTAGAGGTAGCAAGAAACCCATGATCACACTATGATTCATAGGATGCAAACCAAGGTAATCTGACTTTATGTTATCTGGAGGCTGAGTCACTGCTACTCTGGCCCTTTATGAACGAAGATAAGAGTAAAGAGACCCAGAACAACTTTCTCCTGTTAAACCGAACTGTTCTTTGATTCTCAATGCCTTACCACCCAATCCCCAATCTCTCTGAATCTAAGAGACAGGTTTGGATGGTCAAACAGACCCCTGGCAAATGCAGTTTTATTATTACTAGTCAAGTGTCCTAAACATTCTGAATCCCATTTTCCTCCTTTGTAAAATGACACTGACTTCATAGAAGTGGGAGAATGTAGAAATGTGCAATAAAGCATAGTGTCTGGCACAGAGGAAAAAACTTATAAAATTATTTTCTTATTGCACATTCTCTTTGTCTGCACAAACATTTCTTCCTGTCTCCATTTCTGAGTCCTGCTTTTCCTTCAATGTTCTGCTTAATTTTTTTTCCTGCAGAAAATGTTATTTCTATATTCTGGAAGAGATCTCCTCCACTGCTGAATTCTTGAAGTAATTTCCTCCATCCCTTTATGGCAACCATAACAGTTTTACATTTTATCAGAGCCATATTGGTGCATGCCTTACTCTCCTACTTGGCTATATGCTCCTCAGGAAAATTCAGTTTTGTTCAAAATTCATGCAACACCTCTTAAGGGTCAGAATTCATATAAGTCATTGGAGATTCAAAGTAAAAAGGATCCCTGCCATGAAATTTCTCACAGCATTAGTAGGAACAAACCATTGATCTACTACTATGCAGATGAAGAAAGAAATGAATTAATTCATTATTTAACTTATTTATTGTCATGAGCTTTACATATTTTATCAACCAACTGTTAAGTACTCATACAAAACTTTTGAAGTATATATATATACGTAAATTTATTTTGAGTAATAAATATACATATATATGAGCATATGCATATTTATGTATAATAAATAACACAAATTTCTACAGGAACTTCATCCAATAACTGGTTTATGTAGTTTCATCTACTTTGAAGGGAGGCAAGAAGAAACAGAAATTACCTGTTATTTCTAACAAGATTTTCATTGTTGACACCTTAAAACCTAGTTATAGACCCTTTGAATAGTGACTGGATTTGGGCTTTGGACAAATCTGCATCAAAATTATGGCTCTACCTTCTATATATGTTCCCTGGGATAATAAATCAGTAACATTAACCACAACCCCAATCACAATCAAAACCAGTAAGCTACCAATTACCAGGTGTCTAACATACCAGGCATTATGTTAAGCATTACTGAAACCAAACAGGACACTGTGCGGCTCCTGGGCATGGAAGCCTTTCTGTGTCCCCTGTTTCTTCTTGCTAAGGAATATACCCCAGTGTCCATGACATTTCCTGAGTTCCAAAGGACAGATCTGAACAGTTGTTAATCAGGGAAGGAAGGGGATGAAGAGACGAGGGAGGAGCAGTCAAGAAACAATAGTACAACTTTGGGGTAGGGTCCTGGTTCTGCCTCAAGGGATACACAAAACAATATCTTTAAGCTCTCTGCAGAACTACAACCTCACCAAAAGGAAGATGTTCCAGAGAGAAGGTCACAGTTTGATAACCTCAAGAAGTCACAAGCCTGCTGTGTCCCCCTTTGCCTGGCAAAGCAATAAATCTATTATTTTCTTCTTCACCCAAAACTCTGTCTCCAAGATTCGATTAGGCCCCAGTGTACAGAAGTCAAGTTTTTGGCATCATTACTACATATTATTTCATTTAGTCTTCATTAAAACTTTGAAATAAGTATTATAAAGCTATATAGACAAAAGAAAACCCAGGGAACCAAAGTAATTGGATTCAGTACCACATCTTTCTTACTTTAATGATCAGGAACTTAACTAGAAGCAACATGGTGCTTCCTGTTTGCATTCAGTTGCCTTATTAATAAAAAATATATATATATTATGGGACTTCCCTGGTGGTGCAGTGGTTAAGAATCTGCCTGCCAATGCAGGGGACACAGGTTTGAGCCCTGGTCTGGGAAGATCCCACATTCCGTGAAGCAACTAAGCCCGTGCACCACAACTACTGAGCCTGCAAGTCACAACTACTGAAGCCCTCATGCCTAGAGCCCGTGTTCCACAATAAGAGAAACGACTGCAATGAGAAGCCTGTGCACCACAAGGAAGAGTAGTCCCCGCTCGCCACAACTAGAGAAAGCCCACACGTAGCAACAAAGACACAACACAGACAAAAATAAATAAATAAAATAAATTAATTTTAAAAAAGTAATTATATTTAACAGGGTTGTTGAAATGATTAAAGTATGTCAAATCATATGAAAGGTCTGGCATACCTGACTGATGTTCAATAAACTAGTGGTAAAATAACCAAGAATATATAGCAATATATAATGTGAGTGCTGGAATCAAGTCTTGTGATTTAGACTTACCTTTCCAGGCTGCCAAAAAATAAACTAGCCAGCTGGAAGATTCAGTGAGTTACAAAGATCTCAAACAACCAGTTGATGGCAAAACTTGTAGAAGTTTAATTTCATCATAGCTTGGACCTTGCAGTAGTAAAGTACTGTGAAAAACAGAATGAGATTAAGAGTTGAAAGAGATAACAATATTGTAAGAGATGAACCTCTGAAGAATTATGGAAAATTATATATATTAAGCATTGAGACAAAAATACAACTTAATAATTCTCCTTTGGCATATAAAAGTTTGACCATTCTCTTTTCCACTGAGAATGAAAAAAAAAAACACACAAAATTGCAGTTAAATTGAGCAAGAACTCTAGATAAATGTGAAAGGCTGTTTTGCTGAAAATTAGAGTAGGTTAGTAGGGGAGGTCTGAGAAACTCTCTTAAGGCTATAAAAATCAAATGGATAATGATCTCTTTGAGACGAATTAGGCTCAGTACTATCTATGCAGTGGAATAAATATGAAGCCATCTGGATCTCAATATTTAGTGATTTGTATTCTGCCAATGTACAAAATTGTCTTAATCTTTGTATCTTATTATATTGAAAATTTGATATTTTGTATAATTAAGAGAAATCTTTCAAAAATTCAAGCATTTTAAATAAGCCATTCAGCTTTAAGATTCTCTCTAATACTGTTTCAGTTGAAATAACTCCTACAGTTGAAGACAAAATAATGGTTCCATTTTACTCTTTTAAATTCAGCAGTAAAAATGGTTTGTAATTATGGAGCACCTCTGTTCTGTGGAGCTTAATGTGTTTTGTGGACATTTCCTCATTAATCCTTCCACCTTTGTTTTAAGGTAGATATAATGGTAGTCATTATACAGATGGAGAACCTGAGGCTCAGAGAGGTTAATTGATTTGCCCAAGGTCACACAGCAAGTAAGTGATGAGGCTATGACTTCTGACTCAGCATCTAATGTCTTGCACACCAGGCCATTCAGATTTTCCCAATGGGGAGAAATAATCCATTCATTTTTATCAAAGTTCAACTCCAGGCTGCTAAATTCCTTGGGGCAAAGTTGCATAATGCAATTTCACACCACAGCATTGGCACACTGTCAGTTAACACAGAGGAGATCTCAAACTGAGCTGCAAGGTTACTAATAAAAATAGAGATGAGAAGAGGTCTAAAAATGGCTCTTTGAGATGCCTGAGTTTGTGCTGCTAAAAACTCACACCATCCTTCTCAACCAGGCTGCAGTATAGAAACCTGCAGACTCAGATGTAAAATTCTAATGATCATAAATGGTTTGAAAATATTTTTAAAGCAATAAAACAAACGTCTTAACTAGGTTATAGTAAAAGTGTTTTACAGGTGTGCCTCACTTATTTATGCATGTGTATTTTTATTGATTTGTCTCAAACATAAAACCTTCTCTATCTAGTCTTTGGTAAGCATTCATAAATAAGCACCCTCATCCAAACAAGACAAATAACCAGCACATTAAAAAGTTATCACTTCAAAACAACAGCAAAACATTATGTGAACCCACTATCTAATCTGCACAATAAATCTCTCCTTGTGTAAAACCTGAAGGAAGATATTCCGGAAACAAAGGTTGTCTGATTATTTGATATCCCAGTATCCTCTCTAAGTGAGCAGCACAGAATACCATTTTCTCAGTGGCTGAAGATGCAATAACACCATTCAGCATACTACTTGTACTGCTTACCCAAAATGGTAGGAATTCAGAGAAGTGCCAAAATGTAGCTTTCGTTATTCCAAATAAGTCTCAGAATGTTGTGAATTATTTTTCTCTCTGAAGCACAACCAACCAAAAACTGCAGAAATTCTTAGCTGATTTAATGTCCTATAGACACCGCAAAATGTTAGTGGAAGTAAAACAATAACAAAAATCCTTTCCCATAAAACAGTATTGACATTTAATTAGGGAATAGCCTCCTACTTGCAGTGGGTTGAAACTTTAATTCACCCCTGCAGACTCTAAGGAACCGTCATTGCTGGCTTGTAAGGGGGTGGTACGCCAGAGCCTATGACATGGACTATTAGTGTCCCAAGACATATTTAGTTAAATCTTTCTTTGCAGGTCTGGATCCACCTGGCACTCAGTGTAAGGTCAATGATATTTATTCCCTATCTCTTCAGCGAAAGATGGAAATAAGCAAATCTTGCCCCTCAACAATTCCCTATCTGAAGAAGTAAACTCAATGAGGGTGAGAATCTTCCTGTTCACTAATGAATCCCAAAGCCTACAACAAAGATTTTCAATAGAAATTCATTAATTGAATAAATAAAATGAAAAGAATCAATTGTTAAAAACAAAGTCATGCTAATGACTCTGTGCACATACCTTAGAAAGTTATTTCCATTCTTTCTACAAGTGGAATATATCATGCATATATGGTTTCTGGAAGAAAGTAGTCTCCAAACTTGTGCCAAATTGTGGTTTAATGTTTCTAAATTTCCTAATGGTGAAGAGTCAGACAGGCTGGATTTTAATCACAATTCTAACACTTAATAACTTTATAACCAACTGTACACAGGTTATTTAACCTCTCTGTGTCTCAGTTTCTTCTCTAAAATGAGAGTAATCATAAAGCCTAACTCATATGGTTATTGTGAGGATTAAATGAGTTAGTATATGTAGAACTCATGTCAAGTTCCGTGAAAAAATATTAAATGTTACATAAGTATGAATTATTATTAATTAGTAATAGAGATGGGCCTGCCTGTGGATCCTACTTCAAATGATGTTATCAAGTTATAATTACATCATAATTGCTAAGAATTTTTTTCTCCATAGAGAGTATGAATAGAACATTAGCCCCTCCATCGTTTAAAGCAGGTGTTTCTCCTTCTGGCCTCCCATATTCCCACAAAATAACAGCAAACAACAATTCTTACATGCATAAGAATTAAACTAATCTTTTAAATTCTGAATAATGTGTAAAATCTGAATCTTATGCAAAGCATCTCTTTGCCAAGTCACTGGGTTTCCTTGTTTCCTAAAAAATTGAGACATTACTTATTTGAAACAAAGAAAAATTAGGCTTGATCTCAAGAATGTGTCAACTGGGATTCTTGGCAAGTACACATATCAAAGTAACCTTAAGAATGTGTGCTCCTCAGCACTAGGATATATCTTGTTACTTTTGGCTGTTGCTGTTGGGTCAAAAAGAGGACTTTGGTCTGGAATTCATATCCTTAACATAGTATCCCCCAGAGAGAGGCATTTACCTCCAGATTGGATTTTTTTTCTCTTACAACATCAGACAAAATTAGTTTCCCAGGGAAACCTCTGGCTTTTGGACCTGCTAGCCAGCCCACAAGATGAGAGGTGTGTATCAATAAAACCTCTCAGGGCAGGGCCAATATTCCAGATTTTAAAAATCACAAATATCTTTTTTTCTCTTTTTTGTAACAGGTACCACAAAACAAAACAAAACAAAGAAAGGGAAGAAAATGAAACACCAAATAATTAAAATGACTATGGCAAGAAATGTCATATTTAACTGTCCAATAATGATGAAAATGTAATGGTCATTCCAACTTATTCTAGTATCTCCCCTTTGCTAGTTAGCAATTAAACAATGTCAGTATGAAACAATGTCAGTGACTTTCAAATGCACTCACAGCCTCCCTCACAACTGCTTCTTTCCTAATCTCAGAACTAAAATCACAATCCAGAAAGTCACACTCATAGTTGTTCTTAAATCCTCTCTTTCCATTACACTTCACATGTAATCCAATAGGTAATTCCATAGACTCTATGTATAGAATATATTATAAATTGGATCACTCCCCCTTCTTCGCTGTTACTTCCCTAGTCCAAATTCTACTTTAACAGCCTCCTAACTCACCTCTCTGCTTCTAGTCTCACCTCACTCCTTGGATATCAAAAGTGATCCTCCATCCATTAAAGCATGTCCAATGGTTTCCCTTCACATTTAAAATAAATATCAAACTCTTATTTTTGGGTACAAAGCCCAACATGCCCTAGCCCTGTCTACCTTTCCTACTACCACTACTATACTCTTGTTGACTTAAAACAAATAGACTGTCAGTTATTTCTCTAGCAAAAATGAATTTATTTAGGATCAGCCGAGAACTACAATTTAGTGTCTGCAACCATGATGAGCCATGTTCAAGTCCCCATACAGCAAAGGAAGGAGAACTCTTTTATAGAGGGGAAAAGGAAGTTGGGTGGGGGGGGCGGTGGTTGGCTGAGTTGTTGCCAGAAAGAAGAGGAGTCTTTCTCTCTGTTGGGCTCTGCTATCTTTGCAGAGCATGAAAGCTCCCTCTTCTGGTCTACTGACCCTATTTAATTGAGGTTTCTGGGTTTTTTGTTTTTTTTTTTTTAAACTCTGAATCAGCCATGTAGATTTCCTTTGTGTTCTTTGAATAATCCTAAACTTATTCCTGTCCCAGGGATTTAGAATTTGTTGTTTTTCAACCAGAAATGTTCTTTTCTGAAATCTTCATGTGACTGGCTACCTCATTATTCTGGTTTCAGATCAAAGGTTACCTCCTTAGATTAGTTTTCTGATATGATCCACGCTAAAATAATCTCCACACACCCTATCTCTTGTTCTGCTTTATTTTCTCATATATTTATTTATAATATAAATTATTCTTCCACTTGAATATAGATCAGAATTTTGTCTGTGTTATTCACTACTCTACTCCTAGGTCCTTGACAAACAGCATACATTTACTAAATATTTGTTGAAGGAGAAAATGGATGAAAAAATGAAATGAAGTAATAAATAATCAAAGAAAGGTAAGGATATAGTAAAGATCACCAGGTCTAAATCCCTTATTCTAGAGATGGGAAAATAAAATAACTTGCTCAAAATAACAAAAATAATTACTATTATCTGTGTGTCTAAAATCCTGAACTGTTGGTATTCAGGTTATCACCATTTCCATTAGCCATACTGCCTTCCAAAGCCATAAATGTTGTGAGGGAACTGTAAAAGTCTACCAAGTAAATCATACACTTGCCATAAAAAAAGAAATAAAAAACTTACTGTAAATCAATTCATTGTTTTCAAAACCTAACCTGCCTTGGAAGCACAGTTTACATCCCGATATATCTATATCCTCCTCCTTACTATTCCAAATTTCACTGTCATCTTTCTCTGAATTCAGAACCTGTATATTTTTTGAGTACCTGAATATACAGCCAATAAGTGACAAAAATTAAGTAAAATATAGCATGACACATTAGCATAATTGTGATTAAAAAAAAGTGAAACAGGAGAGAAGGAAAGAGATTGGGAATGAGTTGTAGGGCCAATTTTAAATGAGATAAGCAAAAACCTGAAAGAGTTATTTGTGAAAAAACTTTTTGACATTTTCAATATTTTTAATAAAGAAAGAAATTTAATATTAGCTGTTATTCCTTCTATGGAATGCAATCTTTACTTATTTCTAAATAGAGAAATTCTCCTTTTCTCATATTTTACTGTAGAAAGTACACAAATTCAGAAAAATCTATTAGCCAAGTTAATGATTGAGTATTGGTAGATTTCCCCTGTTTTCTTCTAATTCACATGAGGTTTGAATTGCTAAAAATCAATTTTTTAATTTAACTTATTTTAGATTTGGTTTGACAACATCCTTTTCCTTCTTCTGAACACAGTCCCTGTCCCTCCCTGTTCAGTAAATTTCAAGTATTTTCTATATACTCTATGAAGCCTCATGAAATAGCTTAATGGCATGGAATGGTGAAAATGTAAGGATGAAGTGTGTTACAGGCTATTATGTTTATAAAATATAGTTAAAGATTAATCTAGCAGCCACAAATGTCTTTTAAAAATTGGCAGTCTAATGGTGAAGTAAACACAGACACATAATTTGAGGAAAAACTATTTTTTTTAATTTTAACTTTTCTTTTTTTTAAACTACAGCTATTTACAAAAAGCTATCTCATTCTGTCTTGCATTATATTCAGTATGCATCGGGATGATACTCCCAGGAGAATTTTCAGGATTATTCATCCTTTGAATAATGGCTTGTATGTGGGCTTCAAAGAAAGGCAGTAGGAGTGGGAAGAAAAACATTTTCATTTCCATAGGAATGTTCTGAACTTCCCAGGGGAAGCTGGGAAATGATTTTGTTGAACTGGCTGTCAAGTGTTGAGGACACTTGACAGCCAGTTAAGTGGCTCAGTGCATTCATAGTAAAAACTATTTTTCCTCCTCCCCATATCCTAGTTTTATGCATGAGAACAACTTGGTATTCAACTAATGCATAATCTTACTTATAGTACAGGGGATTCATTAATGGGTAATGCAGAGAATAAGTGATACAATGTCATCCGCAGAAAAAGCAAAGTGCTCCCTTGTGGCAGGACAAGGTTTCATTCTGTCTGATCTGAATCGAAAGAGTTGTGAGCCCCTTCTCTGCTTAGAGAGTTTGGCTTTTCAACAGGAGCTGCTGAAGAAATGTAGAGTTTTGAAAAAAGCAAGTATATTTTGATCAGCATTAAATTCAGGGCACTAATCTTCTACTACTCCTTATCATGTGTCTGGCAATACCTCACTTGGCCAAAGAAAAGTGGGTTTAATTCAATGGGAAACAGATGGCTTGAGTGTGTAACCACAATGCACTTAAGTCAGTTTTATATGCTGACTCTTCCTTTGTTTTTACCTAAGGGTTTGCAAAAATTTAAAATATGAATCTAATGGCATGAGCATATATAGCACTATCATACTACACATAAATATTGAAACTGGATGGAGTCAACATAATAGAGCTGTTAGAATTCTTTCCCATATAATTAATATTAAATCTGAGCAACGAGAATACATCGTCTTTTGTGTTTTGTTTCTAGTTAAGAATTTTTTAATTTTTTAAAAAATTTATTTATTTATGGCTGTGTTGGGTCTTCGTTTCTGTGTGAGGGCTTTCTCTAGTTGTGGCAAGCGGGGGCCACTCTTCATCGCGGTGCGCGGGCCTCTCACTATCGCTGCCTCTCTTGTTCTCTGAGGAGCGCAGGCTCCAGCCGCGCAGGCTCATGGGCCCAGTTGCTCCGCGGCATGTGGGATCTTCCCAGACCAGGGCTCGAACCCGTGTCCCCTGCATTTGGCAGGCAGATTCTCAACCACTGC
The DNA here is from genome assembly GCF_949987515.2 of Delphinus delphis. NCBI lineage: Eukaryota > Metazoa > Chordata > Mammalia > Artiodactyla > Delphinidae > Delphinus > Delphinus delphis. The sequence goes on from NC_082700.1 coordinate 37,456,588, forward strand.
GCCACCAGGGAAGCCCAGAATGTTTTTTTTTTTTTTTTTTTTTTGGATGGGATCTAAAGTCTTTAACAAGTCTTATCACAATTCTCAGTGTTTTGTTTTTAATACTCTATTCATGCAGGTAATGGATGACATCTATAACAAAAGTTCTTTTTGTCATATATGTAGTTTTCTACTCTCAGGGATTTTCTTTTTTAAATGAATGCAAAACTGTTTCTTGTAAAGAGTATAGATTCTGATCACTGAGAACTTTACCCACTGGTTCATTGATTGCATCACCCCCATCAGCATCCAGATATCAAAATTTATTCATTGAGTTTAAGAATGATTTTAGGGCTTCCCTGGTGGCGCTGTGGTTGAGAGTCTGCCTGCCGATGCAGGGGACGCGGATTCGTGCCGCGGTCCGGGAAAATTCCACATGCCGCGGAGCGGCTGGGCCCGTGAGCCGCGGCCGCTGAGCCTGCGCATCCGGAGCCTGTGCTCCGCAACGGGAGAGGCCACAACAGTGAGAGGCCCGCGTACCGCAAGAAAAAAAAAAAAAAAAAAGATTTTAATAATTTATTGAGTGTCTGCTATGTACCAAAACCTATGTTTAGTGTGGGAAATTCAGCATAAATAAGGCAGACAAGGAAACATTGTGGGGATTTTAAGAGAAGGAGATCTATGAAGATTGGTGTGAGAGGAATAAGAGAGACTACAAGGAGACCAGCAAAAAGCATCTTGTTTTGCACTTGGGTAGATGTGATTGATGGTGGATAGGTCCAGAGTAGTTGCAGTTGAGGTAAAGAATAGTGAAAGGACAGAAATGAAGCTCACAGATTGGACAGAAAGAGAGGCAGAGGTCATACTTGTTGCTAACAAAATTTCTGGAAGCCAGATTATTTATTAAGATAGGTTAATTGGAGGGGAAACTAGTTGCAGGGGAATATGAGTTCAATAAGAGTTCAATTTTGGACTTTCTGTGATATGTTTGGCAAATAGAAAGGATCAGTGAAAAAAATAGCTATATGATTCTGATGCTCAATGTCAATGACTGTGTTCAGAATATACTATTTTTTCTGATTCATTGAGATGTATTTTTGTACTTGAAGTTATGAAAATGGATGAGGGTATTTTAAGAAGAATGACTAAAACCACAATATAGAAATTTTAAAGCCAAACCCAGAGGAACTTAAAATATAAGGATTAGGTAAAAGTGATAAAACTAGAAGTAGGGATCAAAAATGTAGCCAAAGAGGTAAGGAAATTAAAAAAGTGTGATATTTTTTCTTCCATAAGGAAATGCTTCAAAAGAAGTGTATCTATTTGTGTCCAATGATGTGAAGAAACCAAACAAATAAAATAAATAAATAATTGAGCCTGTGTTGAAATAAACAAGGAGATCTGAAAGGATAGAATTTTCTCTTTATAAACTGATGCACAGCAGGGATGACAGCCTCCGAAGAAACTACTTCAAAGAGATTAAACGGGGAAGGGGATTTGTAGGGCTTTTGCAGATGGAGCCATGCTAAGGACAAGTAGGGGTGATTCTGGGAAAATAAACTGCAAGGCTTTAAACATTCTGACATGCAAGCTTTCAGCAAAATAGTACACGTGTTGGTGTGAGTAAAAACAAAATGACCCCTGCAGGTTTCTTGAGAAAGGTACAGGTTGTTATTTCTAGTAACCTTGCTTTAACTTGGGCTAGAGTGTTTTTTATTTTCACCTGGGGTAAATGGGGCTTGGGCAAAGCTTATAAGAATAGAAAGATCCAAGTGATTTCAGGACAATACAGTCTTTCAACTGAAATCTATTATTTGAATACATCAACATGGATGCCATTGTTAACAAAGCTAGATTGGAATATGTTGAGAAGTAAATTAAAGAAGAAAGGTCTTCCCTGGTGGCGCAGTGGTTGAGAGTCCGCCTGCCCATGCAGGGGACGCGGGTTCGTGACCTGGTCTGGGAATATCCCACATACTGTGGAGCGGCTGGACCCGTGAGCCATGGTCGCTGAGCCTGTGCGTCCAGAGCAAAAGAAGAGAAAGTTTTATTAGGAGTTTGGAAAACTCATTCGAGAAAGTCAACTCTAAATTAAAGATGAGAGAAAGGAATAGTTAGAGCTGTGTGCAGTGGATGGAAGAATGTGCAGAATTGAGTGATTATTTATGTATCAATTATTAGAATTTTTATTTATTATCAAGATATTGTTAATATATTATTTACCACTTTTATTATTTATGTATTGACGTGATAAACTAGAACATAGGAAATGAAGTGAAAAGATCCAGTGGAAAGGAAAATGTTGATGATAAAATATAGAAAATAATCAACAGTACAAGGTTCGGGAGATTAAGGAATAAAATCAAAACAACAGGTAAAGCATATAGACTTTGAGGGAACTTCTTTTGTCTAATTGCATCAGGATAGTGGAAAGTGACTTTAAATTTGGTGTTGAAAAGTTTAGAAAATCCCCACTTGTGACTTCTATTTTGTCTATGATGAAAACAAAAGTCCTCTGACAAGAGTGGGAATAAGGGAAGATGAAATATACAAGAAAGCTGAAAAAAAATGATATTGTTATTCAGGAGAGTGGAAAGAAAAGCTGGCAAAAGAAATAGTAAAACTGATTAGAAATAATAATGCTCCAATAATTAATCACCATTCACTGTTATGAACTCAAATGTTCAGGAAATAGTATTATTCTTCCCAACTTTATTCAGCTGCTTGGTTCAGCTATTGAAAATAGAGACGGCTGAATTCATCCATAGTTAGAAATTTGGCAAGAAAGTAAACATTTCCTTTTCACATAAGAATGTAAGTATCCAACAAAAGTAAGAAATCTCCTTTCAGAAAAGCAGGTAGTATGTACCTTGAGAGGGTGAGAATATAAATAAGAACATCAGGATGGACAAAAGCGAAAATACACACAAAAATAGAAGACAAGATGAGGTAAAAAAATGGAGGAGTAGCTGTACAGGATAGATAAAATAAGAAGAATGAAAAAAAATTTTTTTTGAAAAATACAAGATAAAAAGGCAGAATTTTATATCCTTTCCCACAAAATTAGTACATCTTATGTAATTTTGCATAAAATTTAGTTGCAGATCTTAAGTTTTAATCAGAGATTGGCAAACTACAGCTCATGAGCAAAATCTAGCCTGTGGGCTGTATTCATAAATAAAGTTTTATTGGAACACATCGATGCCCAGCCATTTGCGTATTATCTAGGGCTACTCTTGTGCTGCCAAGCTGAAGTTGAAAAGTTGCAACAAAAATCATATGCTCTGGGCTTCCCTGGTGGTGCAGTGGTTGAGAGTCCGCCTGCCGATGCAGGGGATACGGGTTCGTGCCCTAGTCTGGGAGGATCCCACATGCCGCGGAGCGGCTGGGCCCATGGGCCCGCTGAGCCTGCGCGTCCGGAGCCTGCGCGTCCGGAGCCTGTGCTCCACAACGGGAGAGGCCACAACAGTGAGAGGCCCGCGTACCGCAAAAAAAAAAAAAAAAAAAAAAAAATCATATGGTCCTCAATGCCTAAAATATTCACTAGCTGGAAATAGACACAAAAAGCTTACCAATATCTAAATAAAAGCGATGAGAATGCTACATTTAAATTTTATATTCTGAATAATAATTTTAAATGCAAAATTAATTCTTCAATCTCTTAAAACTCATTCAGTTAACAGACGTTTTTGAGCCCAGTGAAAGTACTGGGCTGTTTTTGAAACTCTGACTATCCAACAGTCACAAAGATGAGGGATGTGTTTGACCTTAACAAGTATAAATTTCAGTACAAAGGAAAATTAAACAAGTGCAATAGATAATTAGTCAGCATTAAATACTAAACAGAGAGTCAGAAATTTGTAGGAAGACAAGTTACTTTAGGTTGGTTTCAGAGACGCTTCCCCAGCACAAAGAAAAAGGAGATCACAATATGTTAGAACACATTTCAGGCAGAGGGACTAGCTAAAGAAAAGGCTCTGGAGCTAAAAATTAGTTTGACATATTCAAGAAACAGGAAGCAGGTCTGTTCCCTGGAATTATCAGGCAGGTGGGAGAGTAGCTTTAGAACATGTTAGTCAGATAGATGAAAGTCAGTTCATGTTAACACCTTGTAAATTGGATAGCAGACTGAGTTTTATTTCAATTAAAATGGAAGAGCCCTGAATTATTAAAGTAAGTAAGTGAAATGGTATGACTTAGTTTGAAGTGAATTACTCTGGCTGCTCTGCAGAGTTGTAAGGGGTTAGGTGGAGAAAAGATTGTAGGTACAAAGAGGAGAAGCTGGGAGACTAGTTAGAAAGCTACTGTAATTTTCAAAGCTGGTGTTGAAGGTGGTGTGGGTGTATATGGATGGTAGTGAAGATGGACAAAACTGAACTGATTCTAGGATTTTTTTTTAAAGAAATAGATGCAATAGATTTTGTTGATGGAATGAAATAGGGATGAGAAATATAAGTGAACAAAAGATAACTTCTCTGGTTTTGACATGAGCAATTTAGTGGATATAGGAATAGAACCCCTTTTAGTACATTTAGTACATTTAGTACGAAGAAGGTAAAAATGTGGGGAGAAACCAAGGGTTCTCTTTTAACAATGTCAAGGGAGGTGACTTTATGTCCTAGTGGAAAAGTTACATAATTAATTCGTTATTTATCTGTAGCTCTAAAAAGATCAGCATTAGATATAGTTTGTGATAGTTATATTGGGTTATGGGGGACTAGACGGACTAATCTCAATATTATACTAAGATAGAAAATAGAAGGGAGCAGAATGGAAACTACAACATTTAAGAGTCAAGAAAGAGGGACTTCCCTGGTGGCTCAGGGAAGAATCCACCTGCCAATGCAGGGGACACAGGTTCGATCCCTGGCCTGGGAAGATCCCACATGCCGTGGAGCAACTTAGCCCATGTACCACAACTACTGAGCCTGTGCTCTAGAGACCATGAGCCACAACTACTGAGTCTACATGCCACAGCTACTAACCCCCACACTCCTAGAGCCTGTGCTCCACAACAAGAGAAGCCACCGCAGTGAAAAACCTGCACACCGCAATGAAGAGTAGTCCCCGCTCACCGCATCTAGAGAAAGCCTGTGCACCACGACTAGAGAAAGCCTGCGTGCAGCAATGAAGACCCAACACAGCCAGAAATAAATAAATATAAAATAGATAAATTTATTTAAAAAAGAATATATGGTACATAGATATAAAGAAATACCCCTCAGCCATAAAAAGATGAAATCTTGCCATTTGCAACTACATGGCAAGATTATAAGAGAGTATAATGCTAAGTGAAATAAGTCAAAGTAGAAGACATATAGAGTTTGATTTTATGATTATAAAAGCAAAATAAATAAATAAATAAATGAACAAACAAAAGCAAACAAACAAACAAAAAGTCAAGAAAGAGGTATAACACAAAATATGGGGTAGGAGTACAAGGGAGATGGCAGACAAAATGGTGAATATGGTGTGAAGGAAACCAGGAGAGTAAAGACTTAAATATAAGAGTCACTGTTTCTAATGTGTATATATAGTAGATAAATAATAAAAACATTTAATTTTGAATCTGGAAATATAGAGTTCTTTGATTTTGATGGAGTTGAGGGAATGGAAGACTGATGAGATTGAGGAGAGGGTGTGAAATGAGGACATGGATATAGTTTCTAGAATCAAACTTTTCAAGAACTTTTTAAAAATACATAGGTACAAAGGGGTATTGTTGTAGGCAGAGAGAGGATACAGTGTCAAGGAGTATTGCTAATAGAGGAAATTCTAGGGTATATTGTACTCCTATGTGAATAATCCAGTAGACAGGTCTTGAAATATTGATACTGGGGATAATTAAGGGAGGAACATTCTGGAAAAGAAGGGGGAGGAGGCTGATCTCTAAAGAAGCAGAGGAAGGGTTAACCTAAAATGTATAGTTATGACTATGCATTGTAAAAAGAAGGGAAGTACAGATATGAATAAGGATGTGCAGATGTTGATACATTTTTGGTAGGCACATGAAGTGGTTCCTGCCAGATTACTTCTATTTTCTCCATAATAGGTGAGATTATGTCATCAGTTGAGATTTTCTGGCACTTTAGCATATTCCTGTCCTCTGTAATGCTCATGCCATAACCCCAGAAATTGCATTTCCCAGGCTTCCTTGCCATTGAAGTTTGGGGATGTGTTGCCAGTATGAAGCCCCAAGTGCTGTCAAGAAAAACAGGAAGCAGTGGGGCTTTTGAAAGGGTAGAACATAAACCTGGGTTCCTGTGGCAACTGTATCAGGGAAGTGCCTGCTTCTTCAGGGCGGTGACAGTTTCCTAAAGTTACTGACTTCCAGATAACACTACCTTCCCTCCTCATGTATTTCAGTCCTTCCAACAATTTTGCAACCTAAGTCCCATTCTTTTCTGCTTCTAGTATCTAGAGTGATAGCTTCTGTTTTATTGCCTGGATCCTGATATCAGTGAGTGAAATCTGAGGAAGAGAAGATAGGAAAGAGTCATAGTCAGAAGGCTGGCACGTGATGCATATAAAAGCAACCCTTTAATGATTGCAATAAGACAAAATTGCAGACCTCCAGCTACTTAGCCCCTTTCATCTTGCCTCTGCTATAGTGTGTGGTTCATTAAGCAACTCCAGAGAAACACCCAAGGATCATGGAACCTAATTTTAAAATCCCCAATAGATGCTTTACTATTCTTTAAGATGTTAGCAACAGTGTTTACTCAGCCAAAATCTGACCCCTGTTAATGGCAGAACTTCTTAACTTATTAGGCCATTTTATTCTTTAAGCAAATTTATTTTTTTAATAAACTCTTAAATACACCATTCTATTCTATGACTGTAACTTCTTTCCCTTGGTCTAAGTGTTTGCTTTGTGACCATTCTGAAAAGAAAAAAAAAAAGTCTCAATAACAACCCTGTAAATATTTTAAGATCTCTATTACGAGAACTCTCCAGTTTTTTTTCATCTTCAGTAAAAAATCCCCCACCCTGACCCCAGTCTCTCCTTGTAGATAATGATACTGAATCTATTCAATATCCATGCTCCTGTCTTCTGGACCTAATCAGGTTGCTTAATACCTCTCTTAAGTTCTGGCAGCTAGAATTATATAAATACAGTATGAGTGGCCTAGAAAAAAAATTGGACAATTGCTTCCCTTGCATTTAACTTCACATCAGCATTAATAGCAAAGTTAACAGCACTGATAAATATTTCAGTAACAGTCAATTAAAATAGTTAAGACTTTGTTTTTGGCATTTCATGTGGTGTATTTGGCTATGTCATCTCTACTTTATAAATTTAGTTTTTAGACTTAAATTCAAGGCTTTATATCCATGCTTATTTAACTGTGCTTCATTAAATTTGGCTTGATGCCAGATCTTTTCTTGGCTGCCCCTTCAGTCATGCATTGCATTCACTATATCGTGGCATCTATTATATCAGTTGGCAGATTTTATCATGACAGTATTATTACTTTCATCTAAGTCAATGTCTACACTATTTATGGATGATTACTACAGGATGACATCGGAAACTTGAAATTTACATTGTTCAGACATCAGTGCACTATTTAGGACATCAGAATTGAGACCATGCAGAATAGAAAATCCAAAAGATGGAGACATGTGGGGAAAAAATATAGGCTGAGACCAAAGATGATAGTCTAAAGAATCAAGAGGCTGGAAATCCAAGATCAAGGTTTCAGCAGGGTTAATTCCCTCTGAGGCCCTCTCTCCTGGGCTTGCAGGTGACCACCCTCTTGCTGACTCTTCACAGTCTTTCCACAGACTATGTGATTTTTTAAGGAGATCGCCAGTTAATGGCTCAATGGCACTTCAAACTCAATATATTCAAAGTTCAACTCATTTTCTGCTCATGTTCATACCTGTTATTCTTCCTGTGTTACTTCTTCTGATTGATGGGTCAGTCATGTACCTAAGGGCTCAGGTTAGGGGAGCCATTGGGAAACCATTATCCCAATGGTTTTCCACACTCACTGCTATTAGGATAAATTCAAACTACTTACTATGGTGTCACAAGGCCATATACATGACCTGGCCTTTCATCTTAGACATTATCTCCTATTACGTTCCCTTCTTTTACTATATTTCATGTACACTGGGCATCTGCTCATCCTTAGAAAAGTACACCAAACTATTCTCAATCTCAGGATATTTGATTTCCCCTTGACCTCTTCTTAGAACGTTATTCAACAAGATTTTCAGATGACTTATTCATTCTCAACATTCCGGTCTTATCTTAAATGTCTCTCATTGGTAAGGTCTCAGCTCAAATGTCACCTCCATAAAGGATTTTTTCTTGACTACAATATCCAAATTAGGTCCCCTAGTGTCATCACCATTTGTCACTCTCTGTCCTATCACCTGCTTTGTTTTCTTCACCTATTGTAACATGCATTATTCTTAAAATTTATTATATAGTTAAACACGACCATTCTACTTATATTACAAAAAATATTTAAACTATTTAAAACAATTTTAAACATCTGGTCTGATAACATGAACATTTTTTTAATAAACTATAATTATTAAACTTAATAGTAGGGCATTAAATTATAATTATTAACTTCTCAAACTGTATAGACTCAAAAGAGCATTAAATCCATTTCACATAATACTTTGCATGATTTAAAACATTGAAAGGGGAAAACAAATAATATGGTAATTGTACTTGATGTACAAGTGGGTCTTTCTACTTTATTGATCCAGTGCATGAACAAGACTCATATTTGTTTTGTTTACGTCTGTTAAATGAAAGCAGAAAGTGTAAGAGCCATATATATCATAGTTCCTAATATAATGGACTGTGGCTGTCTAGCATAACTGGACCATTGTGTTTGCCTCATAACAAAGTACTGGAGGGTTCATTCAAAAACTACATAAGCCAGGTGGCATACTAATTTCCATGTCAGTATATCATTGGCTACACAGTAATAGAATCTTAAGGCAGATAGTGTTTTGAAAAATAATTACACATGGGAAGTCTCTTATCTGGGAGAAAGAATGTTTAGAACATATCTATTTCTATAATGTAAAAGAGTCTTAAATATGAACCCTAATGTTAGAGTTAACAGATATCATCCAGGTCAATTATTTTACCAAATTACAGAATTCTATCACAAAATTCTGAAAAGTTCTGGCTCATCCTTTCTTTAAAATCTTCCAAGGATGAGTAACTTGATATTTCACATGTAATTTCATTTTTAAAACAAAACAAAATTTCTAATTATAAAACTTCTTTTTTAAAGCTGAATGTTAAAATCCCCTTTAGTTCTTCTTTCTCTAGTGATGTATTAAGTCTATTCCCTATCCAAAAGCAGTCCCATTTTTGCTTTGATAATGGATATGATACCCACCTCCCAATCCTAGGCCCAATGTTATTCTGATTGCAATACTATGGAATTGTTCAAAGTTGATTTGGTTGATATGTTCCTGGAGAGAATACAATACAATTAAAGTATCTTGGATAACAAAGTAACACATTATAGATTCACAGAATCAACAAACATAAATCTAAAAGTGCATTGTATATCACTCTCCATTATATTCTCTATTCTATCTTATAATCCTGCAGTCTCTCATGAATACCTCCAATAATGGAGAAGTTTCTGACTTCAAAGACAATTATTTCTATTTTAGCCAATATAGCAATTTCAAGTCTAGTAGAAATCATATATTTAATAGAAATCAGATGTTCTTCAGTTTACATATTTAATATTGCTTCCAATATTTTAGACCTATAACATAAACGTCACTGCTTTCACAAGACAAATTGTTCAAATATTTAAAGAGAGCTAGTTAAGGAGTTCCCTGGTAGCACAGTGGTGAAGAATCCACCTGCCAATGCAGGGAACACAGGTTCGAGCCCTGGTCCGGGAAGATCCCACATGCCGCGGAGCAACTAAGCCCGTGAGCCACAACTACTGAGCCCACGTACCACAACTACTGAAGCCCGTGCACCTAGAGCCCATGCCCCGCAACAAGAGAAGCCACCACAATGAGAAGCCTGAGCACCGCAATGAAGAGTAACCCCTGCTCGCCACAACTAGAGAAAGCCCGCGCGCAGCAGTGAAGACCCAATGCAGCCATAAATAAATAAATAAATAAATAGGTAGATAGATAGATAGATTAAAAATAAATAAATAAAGAGAGAAAGTTATTCACTGCCTCCCACTCCCATCTCCCAAATCTGCATTTATTTTGTTTTATTCTAAACACTACTGTTTGATTGCACAACCTAAGTTTGCAGAAAGATTTTTGATATGCAATCACACTCATATTTTGCTTATAGTCTAATAAAATTCTTACTTTTATTTCCTACACTGTACTTTTTTCATTCCTGTGTTTTTGTGTATTTTCAGATATTCTCAGTGTAGTATTATTGAGATCTAGATATTTAAGATTAAGTTGTGAGTTTGGAAAACTTGATAAAAGGGGTTGATAGATCCAATTTTATTTCTACAGACATATCCTAGACCACTGTTTGTCCAAGTATTGTGTACTTCTCACTGGTGGGTCATTCACTGATTCATTTCTCCATTCAGTATACATTTATCATAGGCTTATTTGTGTGCAAATAATATTAGTAAAAATGTTCAACTTAAATTTTTTTGACAATGGCGGGAAAGTCATACACTTTCAAATAGGCTATAGAATAGTATAAACTGTATTTTGAAGTTTGATCTTTTCTGCAAGCTAGTTATATCTGGTAGACACTTTCTTGTGATGCTGGGCAATAGCAGCGAGCTGCAGCTCCCAGTCAGTCACAGGATCACATGGGTAAACAACCAATACACTTACAACCATTCTGGATCCAGTTTTTTATTTTCACTATTAGTACTCAATAAGTTATATGAGATATTCAACACTTTATTATAAAATAGGCTTTGTGTTAGAAGATTTACCCAATTGTAGACTAATGTAATTGTTCTGAGCATGTTTAACTTAGGCCAGGCTAAGCTATGTTTGGCAAGTTAGGTGCATTAAACACATTTTTGACTTAATGATATTTTCAACTTAGGGTGGATTTGTCAGGACATAACCTCATTGTAAATCTAGGAAGATTTACAGTACAAACAATATAGTTACTACCTCAAGTGGTTTATTTTAAAGAACTAATTAAAGTATCCATATAAAAGAACTTAACATAGTGCTTGATACATAAAAGTAAATCAATAGAGCAGCTTTTCTGTCATCATCATCATCATCGTTATTTTTTTGTTGTTGGTATTTCTTTAGACCTTCTCCTTAGGTTGCTATGACCTGTGACTGAGACCATCTTAATGTTTCCCTCAGCATGACTAAATTTTAGACAGGTTTCATCCTGACTGTAAGTCTCGGGTCACCCTTTTCTTAGAGCATTTGCTTTATAAACTTGCAATTATAAATTATTTTTCTTCCCCTTTGAGATGTAAGTTTTATCCCAGCATCTTGTTAGGTTTTACAACTCAGGAATGTCTTTCTCAAGGACCTAGGAACCATCTCTTTACAGTGTAATTATCAAGAAAGCTAGCACCCCTATCTTCCAGTCTCTGTTCTGCTTTTATAATCTAGGCCCAGAAAATCAAACCACTTTTTGAACAACCCCCATCCAGTTGCCTTTTGATTTTCTCAGTGTAACCTTGCCTTTTAAACAAAAAACTTCAATTAAGAAGAGAAAAAAAAATTATATTTTGCTGTGTACATCTTCAACTGTCCTGTTATGTTAACAAGAAATTTAAAAGAAGGAAATTATATTACAGATTTAATGAGGTAGAATCCTTCATTCCATCATGGATCAGAAATAAATGGTAGCCATTGGGATGTATATATCTTCAGACTCTTAATCATGACTTGCACTTGGTACATCCCCCAGGAAGATAGCATGCCTAGCAGTTATTCCTGCCTTCCCACAGATGACATTATCTTGTTTGTAGCAGAGACAATAAGGAAGCCCTCTGTACCTGGCCAAATAAGTATTATTTTTCACCATTTATATTCTGTGACTGTTCTGTGTTGTTCTTTTGACTTGAAGTATTATCTCCTCAAAACATCTGAATTTATATTTCTAAATGTGTTATTTAGTCTCAGTAGTATATGTTTCTTCTGCTTTTTTCTCTGTTTCAGTTTATTGAGTTGCCAAAAGTGTCTTGAATTCATGATTGCATTTGCAAAATAGTTTTCAATTATTCTATTTTATTGAGGATATCTTCATCTTTTATAAATAAGATAACAGTTCTAAATCTTGTCACTCCTTTTTAAATCTAGGACCAACTCATCTCTAAAGCACATCTAATTGGTGAGTCCCTCAGCAGGAGGATAATCTTATACATACATTTATGATCATGGAACAGTTCCCTTTATACCTATACCTCTTAGGTATCAAGGTAAACTAGTGTCTATCATGGCTTCCCCTGGACAGTCTCCACTTTTCCTGGCCTGTCTTATCCTGGGCTTCTTGTTCTGTATTACTTCTAATAAAGTTATTACTCCTCCCTTCATGCTAGTTTCTGCTAACATAGTGAAATACTAACAATTGCCATGTATTTGTTCAGTTAGTGTCAGCAGAAGTTTCTTCAGAAACTGAGTGAAGTTTCATCTGAATAATCCAAAAGTTTTTATAGCTTATTTTACTTGTTTTACAAATATTCACAAGCACATACTCACATGTATGCTTTTATGAATAAAAAGAGATCTGAAGTGAGTATTTTGGTTTTTAGAGACTATATTGAGAACTACTATTAAAATCCTAAAAAAATTTCCAGTACATCTTGAAGGACTTGATTCAAAGAGTCACTTAAATATGGCTGAACCATTCCTAGTTAATTGAGCTTTCCTCTATGGGATGAATTATCTCAGCCTTTGATTTCACTTCCCCCCTATAAATACTTAATGACAATAACAGAATACTATATGCACAAATAAACTTGGGAGTGAGTCAACAGCAAACTTACTGTGAGCCAAAAATGTGACATAGTACTTAAATAAAAGAGATGCAATCTTTGGCTACATGAGTGAATAATAACAAGTGTTATGTAGTTTATGTTGAGAATTTACCATGCAGATATCTCTGATCACAGCTGGAGAATCCCACATGGATTGTCATATTTTACAAGACACATCTTAGAGCACCTTCACAATAGACAATCAGAATGATCAGAGCCCTTAAACAATATCATGTGAGAAATCACCCACAAGGAATGATTTTTTCATTATTTTATTCATATATTCAACAAATATAGGTTGAGTAAGAATTATGTGCTATGACTGTTTCATTCTCATGGGAGAAGAAAAAGAAAATAATGTAATGTAACAAAATGCAATGTAACATAACAAAAAATATGTTGTGTATTTTGGTGTGTAAAATGCAAAATATCTGCACATTTTAAAGATGATAAAGGCTCTGGACAAAAAAAAAAAAAAAAGCAATGAAGGGAATACCTCATGTTGGGAAGAAAGTTTGATAATTTAAAAGATGGTCAGAGAATGCCTTACAAAGACAGGGGCATTTAAGTAGAAGACTGATGGCAATGAGAGGAAAAGAAGAACTTGTGAGTGGGTAGTTGAACTACTTTTCAGGCAGGGAGGAGCATCACTAAGTGAAAATTCCATAAGGCTATAACTTATCTGCTGAGGTTGAGGAAACAGAAAGAGGACCATGTGGCAAACGTGATTAATGCAGAGAGTAGAGATGAGGCCAGTGAGATAAGGGCCCAGGAAGATAGGCCTTATAGAGTCTTGTAGGCCATTTCCAGGACTTGGACTGTTATTCTGAATGAGATGGGAGCCATAGAAGAGTTATGGGCAGAAGAATGACAGTAAGGATTCAGTTTTAACAAACCCACTCTGGCTGTTCTGATATAGATAGTCTCCAAGGATGAAAACAGAGAAATTAGTTAGAAAGTTTTTGTATTTAATAATCAAGACATAATGGTTAAGTAACACCACTGTTGATAAGAGGGAAAGCAGTCAGAAGTGGTGAGATTCTGGATTTGTTTTAAAGATTGGTTAACAAGGTGTGCTGATGCACTCACTGTATGTGGGCCTCAAGAAGAATATTCATTGTGGATATTTACAGCAAGTCCCTGATTTGCACTGTAGCGTGGGATGGTGAAATTACCCTGCAAGCTGAAACTACACAAAGCAATCTTTGTAATCAATGGGAAAATTTGATTGTTGCATGACTTTTAAGAATTTTTGTAAAATCATTAAAAACTCTGATACTATCTGTTATAAATGTATATAGAAGTAAAAAAGTCATGTATAGAATCCAATATTTATTTAATATACTATCATATAAAATATTGGAAACATACAGAATTAAAGTGTCTTATTTCCTTGTAAAAAAGATAAAGAGTAGTTTATGTAGTTTGAACAGTGTTTGCCTTCTTCTCATTAAATATGTTTGGCTGAGCTTCCAACATTTTATCCTTTGCACTTTCAATGTTGTGAAATATCTCCAGGAGTCTCTTCAATGTGAAGTTTTTGCCAGTGTCAGTGTCTCTGATGTTTCTTCATTCTTTTCATCACAAGGCCAATTCCCTCTATTGATCATTCATTTTTGTAAAATGCCACCTTGGTTTATCACCAGGATATTAGGAGGTAACACAAGTGCATGCTTTGCTGTCTCTGCTTGTACCAAATAACAGATTCACCAAAAGGCTGAAAGAAGTAATGTGACTGATGACACATCATCTGTTTTTTACATAATGATCTGGGGACTAAAGAGCTAACAGCAATGTTGGTACGTTATGCAATTTGTCACAGTTTATCCACTATTGTAACTGAAATTTGAACCTTGGTGTTGGGAGACTGATGTTATTTAGCTAGACCTTGGTAATTGAAACTCATGCATAGTACAAATCATATAAAGTGAGGATTTCCTATTCTCTGGATAACAGACATTTTAGAAGGATTCCAGTTGCTACTTTCAAATATATAAACTGAAAAATATAAATGTCTTGTATATAGTCAAGAAACATAGGTGAAAGTTATAGATGGTAAGATGGTAATTTTTTGCAGGTAGGTAAATTCATTCAAAACAAGATAAGGCTTATAAAATTTAGAAATGTCTAATATTGGAAGACATTGCCTCTGAAATAAGTAAAAGCCTGACCAGTAGATATTTTCTAACACACTAGGTAACCATTTTTTGCCCAGGAGTGTTACATGGCCAACTCCAAAATTAAGTAGACCTTTCTACTAACTAACTCTTTTCATCTAACTAGAACATGCTTTCTTATTTCTGGAGTATATTGGATGGAACCTCCACTACTCAGGGACATCTACTCCCTCATTTCCTGTAGTGAGAAGAAAAGAAGTGTTTTTTGAAAAGAATAGGTCATTCAACAATGTTATATGTACTAACACATTTTGACTATCTATGTATGACACTTTTAACCAGTTACTGGAAATGTGCAAAATTTAGTCAACAAATCAACAGTGTGCTCAAAATAGATAATGTTGCAATAAGTAGTTATTATTTTCTCAGAATTGGAAACAATTTATAATAGTTGATTTGTGCATGTACCATGAAATATCTATAGGATATCCATATGTGTTCTTATAAACTATAAAGCAAAATATACCCTAGTAAGTATGCATAAGAGTAATTTTATGCCATATGATATGCACTTGTTTATTATACAACATAATATAATGATGTTTCACTATCCTTCATGTTTGTGTCACCAGCATTATGGCTGGGAAATTTCAGTAACTGTGGGAAATTGCTGTAATGTGAGAGATGCTACAGTAGCTTTAACCTTGTTTCCGTGTAAAAGATCAAATTAATTAGTCTTACATTAGAAAACACTATTGTAAAATTATTCCAGAAAAAAATATAGTATGTTTTTTTACCAATGAATTCAATCTGTTCTGTTTGAAAGTGATGTGAAATCTTTGATGTGGCACAGCTTCTTAACAGATAATCTATCAGGGAGCAGGATATGAATACATAGAATTTTAATCATATTTTCTAACTGCTACTTTAGTTTTTTTGTTTCTTTTTGTTGTTGTTATTTTAACTTTTTATTTTATATTGGAGTATAGTTGATTAACAATGTTGTGTTAGTTTCAGGTGTACAGCAAAGTGATTCAGTTATACATATGCATGTGTGTATTCTTTTTCAAATTTGTTTCCTGTTTAGGTTGTTACATAATATTGAGCAGAGCTCCCTGCACTATACAGTAGGTCCTTGTTGGTTATCCATTTAAAATATAGCGGTGTGTACATGTCAGTCCCAAACTCCCTAACTATCCCTTCCACCTACCCTTCCCCCCAGTAACCATAAGTTCGTTCTCTAAGTCTGTGTGTCTGTTTGCGTTTTATAAATAGGTTCATTTGTATCAGTTTTTTTTTAGATTTTGCATATAAGATCTATCATATGATATTTTACTTTCTCTGTCTGACTGACTTCACTCAGTATGACAATCTCTAGGTCCATCCATGTTGCTGCATATAGCATTATTTCATTCTTTTTAATGGCTAATACTCCACTGTATATATGTAACACATCTTCTTTATCCATTCCTCTGTTGATGTACCTTTAGTTTTCTTCCATGCCTTGGCTATTGTAAGCAGTGCTTCAGTGAACATTGGGGTCCATATATTCTTTTGGACCATGTTTTTCTCCAGATATATGCCCAGGAGTGGGATTGCAGGATCATATGGTAGCTCTATTTTTAGTTTTTTAAGGAAACTCCATAAAGATCCCCATGCCAATTTACATTTCCACTGACAGTATAGGAAGGTTACCTTTTCTCCACACCATCTCCAGCATTAGTTGTTTGTGGATCTTTTGATGATAGCCATTCTGACTGATATGAGGTGATATCTCAATGTAGTTTTGATTTGTATTTCTATAATAATTAGTGATGTTGAACATCTTTTCATGTGCCTCTTGCCCATCTCGATGTCTCCTTTGGAGAAATGTCTATTTAGGTCTTTGCCCATTTTTTGATTGGGGTGTTTGTTTTGATGATATTAAGCCATATGAGCTGTTTGTAAATTTTGGAGACTAATTCCTTGTTGGTCACATCATTTGTAAATATTGTCTCCCACTCTGTGTGTTGAATTTTCATTTTGTTTATGGTTTCCTTGGCTGTGCAAAAGCTTTTGAGTTTAATTAGGACCCATTTGTTTATTTTTGCTTTTATTTCCATTACTCTGGGAGACAGAAAAAGATATTGCTACAATTTATGTCAGAGAGAGTTCTGTCAATGATTTCCTCTAAGAGTTTTATGGTGTCTGGCCTTACATTTAGGTCTTTAATCCATTATGTGCTTATTTTTGTGTATGGAGTTAAAAACTGTTCTAATTTCATTTTTTTACATGCAGCTGTCCAGTTTTCCCAGCACCATTTATTGAAGAGACTGTCTTTCCACCATTGTATGTTCTTGCCTCCTTTGTCATAGATTAATTGACCATAGGTGCGTGGGTTTATTTCTGGGCTTTCTATCCTGTTCCATTGATCTATAGTTTTATTTCTGTGCCAGTACTATAATGTTTTGATGACTATAGCTTTGTAGTATAGTCTGAAGTCAGGGAACCTGATTCCTCCAGCTCCATTTTACTTTCTCAAGATTTCTTTGGCTATTCAGTGTCTTTTGTGTCTCTGTATAAATTTTAAGATTTTTTTCCTCTAGTTCTGTGAAAAATGCCATTGGTAATTTGATAGAGATTGTATTGAATCTACAGATTGCCTTGGGTAGTAGAGTCATTTTGACAATATTTATTCTTCCAATCCAAGAACATGGTATATCTTTCCATCTGTTTGGATCGTCCTTGATTTCTTTCATCAGCTTCTTATAGTTTTCAGAGTACAGATTTTTTTTCTCCTCAGGTAGGTTTATTCCTAGGTATCTTGTTCTTTTTGATGACATGGTAAATGGGATGGTTTCTTGAATTCTTTTTCTGAACTTCCATTGCTAGTGTGTAGAAATGCAAGATTCCTGTGTATTAATTTTGTAGCCTCTAACTTTACCAAATTCATTGATGAGCTCTAGTAGTTTTCTGGTAATACTTTGGATTTTCTATGTATAGTACCATGTCATCTGTAAACTGGCAGTTTAATTTGGTGATATAGTGTATCACACTGATTGATTTGCAGATATTGAAAAATCCTTGCATCCCTGGGATAAATCCCACTTGATCATGGTGTATGATCCTTTCAGTATATTGTTGCATTCAGATTACTAGTGTTTTTTGAGGGTTTTTGTGTCTATGTTCATCAGTGATATTGGCCTGTAGTTTTCTTTTCTTTTTTGTTTTTTTTTACATCTTTATTGGAGTATAATTGCTTTACAATGGTGTGTTAGTTTCCACTTTACAACAAAGTGAATCAGTTATACATATACATATGTTCCCATATCTCTTCCCTCTTGCATCTCCCTCCCTCCCACCCTCCCTATCCCACCCCTCTTTGCCTGGTTTGGTATCAGGGTGATGGTGGTCTTAAGGAATGAGTTTGGGAGTGTTCTTTCCTCTGCAGTTTTTTGGAAGAGTTTGAGAAGGATGTATGTTAGGTCTTCTCTAAATGTTTGATGGAATTCATTTGTGAAGCCATCAGGTCCTGGACTTTTGTTTATTGGAAGTTTTTAAATCACTCTTTCAATTTCAGTGTTTGTGATTGGTCTGTTCATATTTTCTATTTCTTCCTGGTTCAGTCTTCGGAAATTGTACCTTTCTAAGAACTGGTCCATTTATTCCAGGTGGTCCATTTTATTGTCATACAGTTGCTTGTAGTACTCTCTTATGATCCTTTGTATTTCTGTGGCTTCAGTTGTAACTTCTCATTTTTCATTTCTATTTTTATTGATTTGAGTCCTCTCCCTTTTTTTCTTGATGAGTCTGGCTAAAGATTTATCAATTTTCTTTATCTTTTCAAAGAACCAACTTTTAGTTTCATTAATCTTTGCTATTGTTCTCTTCAACTCTGATTTATTTCTGCTCTGATCTTTATGATTTTTTTCCTTCTACTAACTTTGTGGGATTTTTTGTTCTCCTTTCTCTAGTTGCTTTAGATGTAAGGTTAGGTTTTTTATTTGAGATTTTTCTTGTTTCTTGAGGTAAGATTGTATTGCTACATATTTCCCTCTCAGAAATGCTGTTACTACATCCCATGGGTTTTGGATTGTTGTGCTTTCATTTTCATTTGTCTCTAGGTATTTTTTGATTTCCTCTTTGATTTCTTCAGTTATCCACTGGTTGTTTAATAACATATTAATTAGCTTCCACGTGTTCATGTCTTTTACAGTTTTTTTTCTTGTAGTTTATTTCTAATCTCATAGTGTTGCAGTCAGAAAAGATGCTTGATATGATTTCAGAATCCTTAAATTTACTGAGCCTCACTTTGTGGTCCAGCATGTGGTCAATCCTGGATAATGTTCCTTGTGCATGTGAGAAGAATATGTATTCCACTACTTTTGGATGGAATGCTCTCTATATATCAATTAAGGCCATCTGGTCTAATGTGTCATTTAAGGTCTGTGTTTCCTTATTGATTTTCTGTCAGGATGATCTGTCCACTGGTGAAAGTGGGTGTTAAAGTCCCCCACTATTATTTTGTTACTGTCAATTTCTCCCTTTATGGCTGTTAGTATTTGCCTTATATATTGAAGTGCTCCTATGATGGGTGCATATATATTTACAATTGTTATATCTTCTTCTTGGATTGATCTCTTGATTATTATGTAGTGTCCTTCCTTGTCTCTTGTAACATTCTTTATTTTAAAGATTATTTTGTCTAAAATAAGTATTGCTACTCCAGCTTTCTTTTGGTTTCCATTTACATAGAATACCTTCTTCCATTCCTGCTACTTTACTTTTCTTCATTTTTTCAGGGTGAGTAAAAATGCTTTTGTGAAATAATCATACTTATAGATTTGTTTGTCTCAGCAAGTAGAAATTCACAGAAGGATCTTGTTCATAATTTGCATTTAAAAATTGTACTATTTATTTTGATATTTGTATATATATTTTCCAGCTTTTGTGAGCCAATTTTAAGCAACTGATCATTGAGAATGTAAAGCAACATTATAGAAAACCACCCAAAAGAAACTTATCAAATATATTCAATAATGTGAAATGACATGAAAATGCTTTAGCTGAAATGAAACACTTCTTGTTACTAGTAACCCACAGAGTCTTTTTATCTCATGCACAACCTTTAAGAATGCATCAGTTACTAAGATCATATTAAGGTCTCTGGGAGCCATACATTACCTTTAGTTGCAAGTTTAAAAATATCTCTGAATAAAGTCATTTAAATATTTTCTCTACTTTTTTCTAAAATATCTTGATTAACATTTGATAGACCAATGGCTAACCAATGATCCTTAGATGAAGATGAGATGGGATTCAAGTTGGGTCAAGACTTGAGTTTCTAATGCACCTGCAAGGTGTCATAAGCACAATAATTTCTTAAGTACTTTATCAATGTTACTTATAAATCATACTTGATACTGCGTAATCTAACTTGCCTAATCTTACACTGCAACCTGATGATCCATATTAAAAGGACACATGGTAAAACATAATTTATTAGATTGGATTTATGTAGAAGATAAATTGTGGAAGGTGTTAAATAATTGTTCAAATTTTCTCATCAAAATTCCAGCTATCAGGATAATAATTTAAAAATTACATTGATGTTGAATTTCCATATCCTTAAACTATAAATAAATTGTCAGTGGCTTATATGGTATGCCACATATACCAGATGTTCCAAAATTTTATAAAAGTGAGGTGGAGTCATTTTTTTAGATTCAGCAAGCATTTACTAAATACTTTCTAATAGGAAGGTTCTAAGGGACAAACATGAAATTTCCTCGACCTTGAGGAAATAAAATTAAAATAGTACTATTTATATTAAAAATATAATGAAAAAAATTAACCATTGATTTTAGACAGCTTGATGATGAAATTCTGATCCTATGGATTAGGAACAAAGTGTAAATTGCCACTACTAATCATGGTTTTCTATACAGTAGAAAGAACAAGTGCTAGTAAAATTGGGGAAATTTTAGTTTTAGACTTAAAATTATTTCATTTATATAGTTATTTCTGAAAATCATCCTACAAGATACAAAACAGAGCAATGTTTCATTTTTATTTCATTTTTTAGAAGATTGAGGCTCATGAAGATTAAATGGCTTATTACAAATCAGAGTTAGGGACAGAGTCCTGACAAATGTCCCCATTCTTTTTTCATAATGATTCTATAACAGAGAAGACAAGGAGAGAGAATTGAAACCTTCATGGGGATCTGGATCATTTGGATAAAAAGGCATAGTCAGTAGTATAATGCAATTTATATTTGAGAAAATGAAAAAATAATTTTTTCAGTAGCTCAAGCCCAACACATTCTAGTAGTGATTAAGCACATGCAGAGAATGAATTGTGTGCCAGCAATTCCCTTGAGTCAGGTGTGTCCTAGGAGAACATAATGGAACCTTGAAGTGACAAAATATTCCTATTTACTATAAGGTAGAAATATTTAAGGAAGAATGGAAAAAAAAACTGTCTTATATAATATTAAATTATTTAGAATAAAATGAACAAACCAAAAAAACAAATAAATACCTTTGATTTAATATGTATGATGAAAGAAAAATGTATTATGTAATTTCTATTTCATATGAATTGCTCTAAAAATGAGAAACACTTATTACATTCATTAAAAATCATTATTAGAATTATTCTTATTACTCATATTTTCAAGCATCAGAACACTTTTTTGAAACAATATTTAGTAGATCAAAACTTCAAACCAAAGACTTATGCACAGACCTACAAACACTGCATTGAACACAAGTTATTGAATGGATTTCAAGTTAAGTCATAAAATAAATAGATTTCAATATGTGTAACAAAGCATAATATTTTTGCAAAATTCTTGTCTGACATGTGCTACTGCAAAGTTTCCCAGACCTTTTTTCTAAATTATTTCTCACCTAAAATAACTTTTAATATATTTTTCCTAACTGTTCCCTCCAATGAAATTTTAATATCACAGAGAGACTGTATATCTGTTTATGTACTGTGGCCTTCAGGAAGACCATAAATCCCAATAAAGCCAAGCCCCCTCAAAAAACAATTTTCTTTCCCTTGTTGTAATACTTTCCAGATTGATTATGCATGTGATACAGTAATCAGTTTTAAAAGTACAGAAATTCTAAAAAAATAATCTGGTTGATTATATAAATGCATCATCACTCTTTTGAAATTCATAAATGCCTGGCTAGCTCTTATCAAACACTTGGTAGTCAATTCATCACAGTCTGAAGAGTCATCATGTCATACTTTTAATATACAATTGTAATTTTTCCCAATTCTAAAATATGAGATATATGTATTCCATCCATAAATACTACTGTTCTTTACTGAAATTTATCACTGTTACTCTAGAAACATAAGAATGCATAGAAAGTGTACATATCAAAGTCAAATTTTCATATAGAAAACAGAAAAAAAATTATTGTTTTACCATCAATTCAAGAGAAAACATGTGCAACTAATGGAATTATTTTCTCCTGAGCTTATTTTCTGTATGTAAATATGTCCTTATTTCTGCGTTTGAAAGGTAAGTTAAAGAAAATTATGTATAAATTCATAATTTATGTGACCATTAATGTTATTTTACATGTATTTATATGCTAATAGAGAAAATACAAACTACACAAAAAAAACCTAAGATGAAGAGTAACACATAATTAATTCTTAAAAATAAAAACCACACACACAGCTGTACTTAGAGATGCCAGTGTCTTTCTGCTCTCCTCTGCCATCAACTTCTTGCAATCAGAACCTCATATTTTTTAATTCCAAAAAACAATGATATATTCACATGAGATTTCTCTCATGTTGAGCCCTCCGCATGTCCCTTTATAGCACATTTCCTTCTTGTCTCACAGTGGTTCAAGATGTAAAACTTAGGTAAGAAGGGAAGACATGGTGTAGCTGCAAGTGACATGATAGATGCGTTGTTCTTGAAAGATTACTATTTCATTAACTAAAGTTTATATAATCATACAATTGCCTATGATTTAAATGTCTTCACACCTTGTGTTGAAATCATATATAATGTTTGCTTCTGGTGCTTAATAAGAGAAGAAACATGCACCCGGACATCCCTTTATGTGTACACCACCAAACACATACAAGGAAAATGCTAAATAGTAAAGAATTTGCCTATTCCTAGAACTTTATAATTAACTTTATTTAAGTTTATTCCTAGAACTCCATGAGTAACTTTATTCCTAGAACTTCATGAGTAACTTCATGAGTAACTTTATTTACTAGTTCTTAGTCCTTACAACATTATGAAGTAGAATTATTAGAATTATTATATTCTTTATGAATACAATAAAGTCCTAGATAGGTTAACTTAGATACATGCTGTTAAATGAAGGGACTGATATTCTAGGCAAGATATGACTCATTCAAGAGCCCACGCAAATATCCTTCTATTCAACAGAAAAATATGTCATTCTAAATATACCATTAATGTCAGACTTGGTCTAAAAATGTATTTGGGTAATGAATGTAACTCCTTCCCCTCATCGAGTCCTAGTGAGATAGCAAATATATGCATGTGTATGTATTTAAGGATGAATACATAATTGGCATAAAAAATCATGGCAATTGTACCATCAATTTTCCAGAAATTTTAGTGAATTATTTTAGAATTTGGAGGAAGGTAAAATCAGATTGACTGAGAAATAAGAAGAGAGAAAGAATAAAATAAAGGCCACACAAAAAAGCCCACATTCATGAATAAGAACTCTATTTAGTTAATTTTTGTAATATAAAGTATTTGAAAGATCCTAAAATAAAATAAGTAAAACAATTTAATGGAAACATGGGCAAGTCAGACAAAAATGCAGTCCATGAACAACAAAAATGCATCACATAAAAACATTAAAATGCATTAAAAATAGCTTCATTAGTATCAGAGACAATTTAAAACAATAATTATTGTTGTTGAAACAATGATTTTGCTCCCATTCTATTGGCAAAAATTAAAAGTTGATTAGTCGATTCTACCTGAATTTGTTTTAGATGTGGGAACTGGCTCTATCAATGTCACTGATGGACATGATAATCAGTACAGCCAAAGATATATAGTCATATTGGATGTATTTATCAAAATTTAAGTGCGTGTGTCTTGTGATTCTGAAATTATCCTTCTAGAGATCTATCCTGTAGACAAGGTGCATATATATTTAAGGGTGCTAGTTGCAGCATTGTCTGTAATACAAAAAATGGAAGAAAATATATCATAATTATGGTATAGAATATTATACCAGGGTTGCAATGAATGAGGTGTGTATCTATATACTGACATGAAACACAATCATAAGAAATTTTGTTTAAAAAAAAGACCAGTTACCTAACTGCATGTATAATTCCAGTTATGTTTTCTAAATTTGTGAATACAAAGACACAGACAAAAACCTAAACATGTAGAAAAATGTGCAGAAGAATATATATCGAATTATTGAAATCCTTGTTTAAGGGGAGAGGAGATGTTTGATATTGAGAAAATAAAGTTACTTAACTTTTTCTTTCCTATGTCTGCACTGATAGTTTTAACATTTATTAGGAATTAATATATTATAATTATAATAATAAATGTATACTTTGAAAAATGAAATTAAAATACACTATGATTTAATGATAGTGAGATGAGGGATGTGTTTACTAACCATATTGTGGTAATTATTTCACAATATGTACATATTTCAAATCATCACATTGTATACCTTAAATCTTCACAATGTTACACATCAATTATATCTCAATAAATCTGGAAAAAAATACTATATTTTCATTTTATTAATACATTTTTACAGATTTTCTTTGTGACCATTAAACTTCATTTTTTTCACTAAAACCTATATATTTGCACCACAGGTGAAGATATCTGTAATGATAATATATTCATTTAAGTTTTGATGAAAATAAGGGAATTTCCTTTATGGCAGCTTCAAAAATAATTCCTTCTTTATTTACTATGGATTTAATTTATCTTAGGTAAGATTGCACTTGCTAATTCAACAGTTCTGTTTAATTAGACTCTTGACTACTCCTGTTATTAAAACCCACCTATTGTCTAATATGTAATTCTAAAGTTAACCCTGAAAATTCAGTGATTATTGATGTTAATGCCAGGATGTTAATATTTTAATCGATGACAAATACACATATGATTACTACATTGTTTTGATATCAATTAAGTTTGTTATGAGGGTTCTTAATTCTATAGGTTAAAATGACAAAATAAATATATTCAGATTTGGGGGTGTGGACATATGAAGGTGCACTGTGTATGTATGTGTGTGAAGGAGGGATAGAAAGAATACTAAATATTTTCTAATTTTGATTATTATTGTGATAATCGATAGCTTTATACAATATAAACTGTAATTCATAATTTATCAACAGATAATGTCCTTTTTATTTCTTTTAAATTTTGTTTCTAGAAATTATCAGACATATACCCAGAAACATTTAGGGAACTTATCCAAATTAAATATGAAACAGTTTAATGTGAAATAATTTATCTTTTATATGTTTTAGTCTCAAAAAGTTAAGCAGACAAACATATTTTAAAAATTAAATATCTTCATTCAACATTTGTGCTACATTTTTGTGGCATTTGATATATAATGCTCTAGTGAAACCAAATATTTGTAAGGACAAATTTAATTTATCTTAGGTGAAATTGCAAACTGTAGTAAAAAAATATTGTGTGTAAATAAACCTGGATTAGACATGCCTTATCTCATCAAGCATTATCCTTATTCCTCCATTTCAACATTCTTTTACTTTCTATATAAATGTTTATAATGTCTTCTTTTTCTTTAATACACTTTAAAGAGAAATTTCATCCTTACTGACTTCAGAACAGGAAATTTGAATGCTGAGGCTCTGCCAAGATTTTATTCGTAATAACATCATATTGTCTCTGATGTGCTTACAGTATTAACAACTTGCCATAAAACAAATTATAGCTCAAAGGCTTAAAATCCATTCCCTGTGAAGCACACCTGCTGATGACTCACTCTCAAATGATGTAAATTTCAGGGTTATTTGATTTCCCATATTGAACATTTTATATTAGATCCATCTTTTAATCAGAGAGCATACCATGTCATATCTATGAATTATAGGAAATCAGTGTTTGCATATTGATTGTTCAGAATTCAAAACACATTTTCTCATGAAGCAGTAGTTTAGTCTCAGGATACTGGGCACACAAAATCCTATAAAGTGGCTAAAAATAATGCAGTTGTATTCACTCAAATTTTCATTCCTGAGACCAGAAACATTTGATATAGGATGTAAGAAGTGAAGGAAAAGAAAATGGACAAAGAGAAATAAACAATTTTCTAATATTTGTCCTGGTCTTAAATTCTGTCTCTTTCACATATTAGGCTGCTTGAGTTTAGGAAAATTACTTAAATTTTCTGGTCTTAGTTTTAAAACAGACATATAATACTATCTTGATTATTTCTAGGATAATTAATGCATGATTCATCTTGATGTACTTCCCTAAAATTTTTATGATTTTTGCTATAAATCTCCTTTTTATAAATGCAAATTTTAATTAAACCAACTATGCATCAATAGAATTATAAGAAATTTTCTGACTTTGTGGATTCAGTATTTTTAGTACATTTTTTACCAGGAAGCATGATGCATTATTTTCTAGAGATATGGTATGTATCAAAAAGAAAATTAAAAAATACCATTTGTTTTCATAGAAGTTTGTATTTCAGGTATAACCAACCCTGCCTTGATTTACTATTTACTATTGACATAACTTGTCACTACCAAAAGGTTAGAGGTGGGGAAGATAGTGACAGAGAATAGACTTCAAATTTAAAAATTCAAATACAATTTGTTAGTTGTCCAAGCATCTTTAGAGTTCAAATATGAGACCTATCACTAATGCTGGTATCTATTCCCCCTCCAACTATGATACTAAATGCAAAAATAATAATAATAATAATCTACAAAGCTGAAATTTGAGAGTCATAGGGTAGCATTTGAAAAAGAGAATCAACATAAAGGGGAATATGTTTCATAAAAAAAAAAATGTCTCGTAAGAAGTGTGATGCTTGGGCTTCCCTGGTGGCGCAGTGGTTGAGAGTCCGCCTGCCGATGCAGGGGACACGGGTTTGTGCCCCGGTCCGGGAGGATACCACATGCCGCGGAGTTGCTGGGCCTGTGAGCCATGGCCGCTGGGCCTGCGCGTCCGGAGCCTGCGCGCTCCGCGACGGGAGAGGCCACATCAGTGAGAGGCCCGCGTACCACAAAAAAAAAAAAAAAAAAAAAAAAGAAGTGTGATGCTTGCTTATTTTGGCTAAAAACATGTTAGGCAGTAGATTAATTTTACTTGTTGCTTCAAATTTGTTAATTCACCAAAAACCAAGTTTTATTGTTGTTGCTCATGATTGCCTTTTTTAGCCACATCACACCTCTGACTTATAGCTAGGCACAAAGAGATTAATAGAAAAAAACTTGTTAGTAAGAGTGATATTTGAAACTCTTGAAGGAGATCAAATCCTTTAACAGGGTAAATGGCCTATGACAATATCTGTAGATAGTTGTTATTTTGACTACAGCACGCATCAGGCACTTCAGAGTGGTTAAGGAGTACATCCCAAGATTGTTTTATGGTACGCAATGCTTCATTAAAATCAGCACTTTTGAAACTGAAACAGTGTAACTTTGTAAGATTTTATTCTCATTCTAAGGTGAATACATTTCAAGCACAATGTTTTCTCCAATTATCAGTGCAATATATCTTTCTATTTAGTTGCCTTTTTGTATTCAATCATCTTTTATGCTTATTGTAGAAATTGGAGCTTGCAATATTCAAAGTTTATTATGCTAACAAATTATCATTAACAACAAAGATTTTTTGACAGGGTAGTAGTCATTTTAAGTTTTCTTTACAATCAATAAGGTGAAAGGAGAAACTCTGAATCATCGGTAAGCTTTTTCAGTTCTACCACAGTAAATACTCACAATGAATGTATAAACAGAATCACGTTTGGGACGTCAAAAAAGAAATATTTCCTAGTTGTTTTTGTTGTTTTTCTAAAGGTGACTGTCCTTTTAAAATTATTATCATTACTAAAATTTTACACATCCTAGACATTCAATAAATGTTTGTTTTTGATGAAGACAGTGTTGCTGTAAAGAATGTCAAAAAGATTAAAACTCAAACTCCCTTATAACCAAGAAAACTTGAAGCAGAAATCTTTATGCGGATATGTCTATCTCAAAAAGAAAATGATCCCCTAGATCTTAGAGAAATGTTTGGGTCTCAGATTGTCGTATCTTATCAATCTTTATGCACTATAGATTTATAAACTGTAATAATGACATTGATCATGTTAGAATTTATACTTGCTCAAGTTCTTTCATAAAAATAAATTAAATTTTAAGATTTCAAGGTTTGAGGTATGGTTTTGCAACGTTACAACTTCTCACAAAGATGAATAAAATGCAGAAATTTTTGCCTTTCTAAGTTGTATATATATATATATATATATATGTCTTGGCTATACACATATATATACATATTCAAGACAAATACATATGTATATGTACATATATACATGTATATGCTATTTTATTACTTATCCTCTTGTGGTATGAATATTTCTGAAGGGTCAACATTATTGAAACACACACAAAAGTGTTTCCTTAAATTCATAGTATAAACTATACTTGTGGGTATATATTAGAATTCATATACTACCATGAATTTTTGGCTTGTTAGGAAACAATATATATGGCTCCTATAATGTTAAAATTACTAAAATTATTTTTGACTTCTGAAAGTTAAAAATCACTTAAGGTAACACACATCACAATATTATCAACACATTTTAATTTGAACTTCAAATTATAACATCATTAATCATGATATTCAAATATACCCATCAAATTTGACTGCTGATAATTTGGCCATTTCCAAAAGTCAAATTCATTCTCAAGGGACTACGTTTTGCCCCTATTTAACAAGAGTAAATATTAGAGCTCTCTTATTAATCACTGACTTCTCCCTACTCCCTTAGCTTTTCCAAATGTAACTCTAAACAACACCCTCATTTTTGTTAAATAGTACCTTCAGTTAGTCCATCTTGACTGGTTCCATTTTTTTTTCTATTTATAATCATCTTCAATCATCTCTCACCCAGAAATGACTAACCATATTCATGCCTCTCCTCAAGATACCGTTTTTTCCCCTTGCTAACCAGATTTCTTGAGAAATTAGTATCCACTGCCTCCACTTTATTTTTGCCTTAGGTCCTTCACAGCAGTCTGACCTTGGTCAACATTACACTTGTGAAATTGCTCTCACCAAAATTACCAGTTATCTAGAGCTGAATTGAAGGTGATCCTCTCATATTTCATTCTATGTTTACTTTCTGACACATTTAGTCTTTTTTTTTAATTTCTCTCTTTCTAATCATTATCCTTTAAGTTTTTTCTTTACTTTTAGAAATTTATTTAATTTATTTTGACTGCGTTGGGTCTTCGTTGCTGCGTGTGGGCTTTCTCTAGTTGCGGTGGCTTCTCTTGTTGTACAGCACGGGCTCTAGAGTACAGACTCAGTAGTTGTGGTGTATGGGCCCAGCTGCTCTGCAGCATGTGAGATCTTCCTGGACTAGGGCTCGAACCCATGTCCCCTGCATTGGCAGGTGGATTCTTAACCACTGTGCCACCAGGGAAGCCCACATTTAGTCTTTTGACTAAATTCTTTGCAGTCAGAGAGTCTCTGTGCAAAAACCACTTGTATTATTACTTGTGCATACATTTTTGTCCTTCCTTTCTAAAGTGTTGTCTATATTTGACTCCTTTCACTTTATTTTTCTTTTCACCCAATATTTGTATTTTATTTCTTATGTGTAATTCAAATATAGATGAACATCAGCCAGAGACCATCAGGAGCACAGTTGTTTTCATCAAAGTTAGATTCTCTACTTCCTGTAGCAAGGGAGATTATTTAATATAAATGTGGGCTGTCTTTAATAGCAGGTAACAGAAAGAATACTTCGGTTTTGTGCTAGAGTTAGGTATAGGAGAGTTTTGAAAGGGATGTTTCAGATTTTGCAAACAGCAAAGTCCGTGGACTTACCTTTAAAGTTGTAGTTCTAAACAAAGGAAACCAAAATGAGAACAAACAGAAGCTATTTATTCAAAGGTGGTTATAACAAAGGAGTTGGCCACAATCACTTGAGTTTTAGAGGCTCATGGGTAGGCACAGAAATGGGAAAGCATTCTTTTCTTTTTATACTGCATAGAAAAAGGAAGTCTTCAAATATTATCTAATCGGAGGCTGTTTGCATGGGGAAGCTGGAGGCAGGTGACTAGAAGTGGGACATTTATGTGATTAGTTTAGGGACCATTTTTGTTTTTATCTAGTTGGGCCTCAGAAGTGGGGACAAAAATTGGGGAAGTTGACAGTTATTGATGATTTTGGACTGATTGCTGCAGCGGTTGTGTCTTGGCTTCCTGGTCAGGCTGCTGTGGAAGTTGTGGGGTAGAGCTCTGTTGTCATTTATGGCTGACCAGTGTCCATGTTTATATTCAGTCTCTCAGAACCCATGAATTTGTGCTGAGCAAGTTTTAGGTCAATTTCTCTATAATCATCTTGGACCATATGGCTCTGGATGAACTGCTGTTTAGAAAAAAATTGATTCAGATATTTTGTAGAGAACATGATGGCTTTGGTTTGATTTGGTTTCCTGTTTTGAGAGTCATGGTTTATTGGACAAGCTGTGTTTTATTTTTCAATTTGCAGTTCTTCCCTAACAGTTTAGCAGCCAGCAGGTCAGGTTTTCACTTATCAAAAACTACAAATAAGATATATTCACCCAGATATTTCAAAAGCATCTCAAAACAAGTGGCTAAGCTGTCCACCTATACCTATAAAATATTTTTACTTATATTTAATTACCAAGTGACTGTTGCTTTTGTTTCCTCATTTTTGTTTGTACTGATGTAGTCTAGGTTTTAGCTATCTCCTGAATGGACAATTGTAATATACCCCTAACTGGTGTATCTAATTCCAATCTTTCCTATGTCCAATCTATCTACGCCCAAGCTACTAAAGTTTTATTTCTAAAGCATAGAATTTGCTTTAAAATATAAAGTTAATTCTGTATTTAGTACACAATAAATCCCAAACATAATAGCCTTCATATCCTGGTTCAGCCCACTTTTCCACAGCCTTTCCCTTTCTCTGCCATATCTATATCCCCAAGGCCCCAAATATTTCCTGAGTTTGACAAATGCTTTTACAACATTGTTCACTTATTGCTTTTCCTCCTTTGTCTTGCCTGTGATTTCATTTTTATCTAAACCTTCAAGGTAGGTCCATCCAGACTAATATAATTTCACCAGCCTTCTCAGACAAACTTAACTGCTTCTTCCTCTGTGTCCCTATAGCCCTCTGTCTTAGAATCTCCATAGCATTCCAATCACATTGTCATAATCTGGGGTCATGATTTATTAGGTGCCCCTTCATCAGCTTATCATCCCCATTTATACAGATGAGGAAACTTAGTGAGTTAAGAACTTGTGCGCCATCTTGAATATTTAGTTTTCCATATATAAACTTGCTTACTTTACTGCCTTCAAAGCCTATTATATTTACTAGTAATCCACCTTATTCCTCCTGCATCATAATTAGAAGTGTAAGCATATTTCTCTTTTTCACCATGTATCAGCTCCTCCAAGGCAGAAGTCAGGTATAATTCTTTTTTAAATTCCCTGTGTAATACATTGTCTCTCCTATACATAACACGGGCAAAAATTGAATGAATGTGACAAAACTTCTAAATTTCTAATGGCATTTCAGAAATACCTTTAGAAATTAAAAATTTATCTCAAATATTTCCCCTTGTAGGTTAAAATTTTCTCATTATAATATATAACCATGATTGAAAAAGTAAATTTCATAAAATATTAAACTGAACTTTAATTTTTGGTAAAAATTAAGTAGTTAATCTATTTGTTGAATTAATTTCTTCGCTTTTTTTCCTCTAGTTAAAAACATTGTAGATGTATCAGAACTACATACTATTTACATACCATATCACTTATATGATATTTACATATACATTGTTTAATGCTTAGTATTTACATACATACCAAATGCATAATCTCTTATTGGTTATGCATTGGTTATGCATTATGGAGACATAACACAATATTTATTTGTCAGTTATTGTTTTAACCATCTTCAAAAAGTTTTAGATCGGGCATAGCTAAGGGAAAAAATATTTGGGGGCAAATAGATGTTGAAATTACATAGCTTAAAAGAAGAAATATAAGATTTTGTAGTTATCTTCTTGAGTCACAATTCCTTTGCTAACATGTTGTCAAGCAAAAAAACGAACCTGGCCTTATCAGAAGAGACTTTCTTTGAAAGGGTTATCAGAAGAGTGGGAAAGAGACAATTGTTATGGGGGAGACCAAGTATTGACATAGGTAGAATGCTCTTAACCTTCTCTCTCTTTCAGAATCACAGGGCTCATGTAAAATTCAACACAGCCAGGATTCTCTTATATCACAATTTATGCTATATCATCTATTTATCCCAAACTGCCCTGACTGTGGAAAATGTTTTGAGGAGGCCAGAGTCTGATACAAACCCAGCTCTCCTACACACCCGTAGCCCAAGCTGGATGTTATCAATCACCTGGGAAGAAGACTTCAGAGAGGTGGTGTGAAATAACTTTTCATGATGAAAAGCCATCAATAAACCTAAGGCTATTCCATTGGTCTCCTCCCTGTCTGCTTTTCAATATCTTGCCTTACTTATTGCAAAAAGCAAAAAACTCAATGGCCACAGTGCTCTTGGATATTCTTTTCTATGTTTAACTTAAAAATAATTGTTTCTTTAGAAATAGCATATATCCATCCCATGTAGAAAATCAGGGAAGTACATAAAAATAAAAGAATTGAAAATTACTCATAATCATATTACCAACAAATAACTACTGTTAATGTGTGTGTATCACATACATATTTATATACTTGAGATAATGCCATTAGAAAATTTGTATTCTACTTTTTTATATTTCACATTTTATCATATATATATAATTATTATAAAAATAATTTTAACTTTTGTATAATAGTCTATGTAATAATCCCATATAATTTTATACCATATTTAATGAAATATTATCATGTATTTAGGATATTTGATTCTTTATTTCCTAATTTCCTAGTAAGGTAAATAAGACTTAATAAAAATAATAGTGCATAAATATTTGGCTGAACCTGATTACCTCTTAAAGTTATATTCATGTTACTATAATTACTGGCATAAAGAATATGAACAAGTTAAAATATTTATTTCTGAGTTGCCTTCCAAAAAGAATCATTGAAGTATACTATTTCACCACATTTTGTAATAGATGTATATATTCAAATTTTCACAAATTTAAAAAAAAATGGTTAAATAATATTTCATTATTTAATGTACATTTACTGATAATGTTGGACAGAATATTATCACCTTATTTAATTTGCATTTACTAATAATGTTAAACATCTTTTGTTTCTTTAATTTTGAATTGGTGTGGTTCCTTTTCTATAGGAAATCTTATTATATTTCTTTCAAACATACATGAGCTCTCCACAATTTTTGTCTCCTCCTTAGTCAATAATATTTAGTCCTTCATGAACCCATTTATAGTTTTAAAATAGGCCCTGTCTTTCCTGTCTCTAGGTAGATTTGACTTTCTCTAGTCCCCCAACCTCCATTTTGTAATTCATGTATTAAAAGGTGAGAAAGAAGGGTTCAAAATACCCAGGCTTCCTAGTGCTCCTTTTAAAGCATTGTTCTTGAAATGATGACAATGAGGACAACTCTTACTTATCATTCCTGTAGTCCATGAATATCAAGGTTACTATTCCATTTCTATCTTTTTGTCTTTGCTTATATCTTACCATCTACCTGGAAGAACCTTGCCATTACCATTTTGTCTTCTGGAAAAATTCGACTTTATCCTTCAGCATAAATTAAAATGCAATTTATCATATGACGTCTCTATAAATTTCTTCAATCCAGAGTAAATACCTCTTCTGTGTTTTCATAATTGTTTCTATTGCTTAGAACAGTGACTATCAGAGAATAGATGTTAATGATTTTTTTGAATGGATTGATTTATATAAAACATGTTATAACCTTCTTCTGTAGTTGTGTTCTTTTTGTAATTGTATGTATTCATAGCACATAACATATATATGAACCTTTTTTGTTCTAGATTGTGAGTTTATTAAACATAAGGACCAGCTTTTGTTTGGTTTTGTTTGGTTTTCTTCATATAATGCATGTGTTAAATGTTTCTGGAGAAAAGAACCTAGCAAATACAAAGACAAACGTGATAAACCTGTGATACAGGGTGAGCTAATGTGGGAATTAGTTACTCAAGATCATCAGAGGATCATGAAAGAATTGACAAATCCAGCCAGAATATTTGAAACCAGAGGTAAGGAGGGACAAAAATAAAGTCATTCTTGATTGGTTTAAAACTGGATTTGTAGTTGGCTCTCAGCAATCAACAGAAAAATTAGAACAAAAGGTTAGCAAGTAACATGGTAACATTATTCTAATATGTATCTTATTCAAAGATTTTTTTTCAGGTTCTCCACTACATTTTGAAGTAGCTAGCATCAGTCCACTGACAATCTACCAACTGTTTTTAAAAGGCCTTTTATCTGAAAATGTATGGGCACAGAATGTATAGATGTTTGGACTGTTTTAAGATCTGATTTAGATAGTTTTATGTAAGGTTAGATTAGGTGTAGAAATCCTGACAGAAAATAAATCTAATTAAATGACAGATACGTGATCAGAGATAATTCTTTACAAAACAGTAAATGTTCAAAAGTGCTCCAGATAATTGATCAATGCAGAGTGATGTTCTGAATATTCAGAATAATACATTGTACTTTGGCTCCTCATTGTCTAAAAATGATCAAAATATTCAGGTAAGGTTTGGTGTGCACACAAGTGGACACCATGCATTTCCATTTTGAGCTACATTTTGCAATGAAATGCTAGATAGCAGTTGGATATAATTTTTCCATAATGAAAATAACAAAAAGCCTTCCATGTTAGCACATAACAAACAATATTCATATCAAAATGAACCTATTTAATAAAAAGTGTAGCTGGTTTTATACACTTTTATAGCAGTTTGATCATATTTCAGCATAATCAGCACTGAAATAAATCTAGTATACGTCTCAACAGAAAGTGTTAAAGCTCAATAAAAAATTGCACAAATCTAGTTTTCTTATGCGTAGTTTTTAAAATGATGTTCAAAATTATACAGAACTATGCTGCTTAGGCATTTATTTAATGAATCAGAGTGAATGATAGTGCATTCTTATAAACAAACAGGCATATAGAAACAGTAAAGTAGAAAGGAGGATTCAGAGAATTGCATTATGCTAATCCTAAGAAACTAATTCTTGTGATGTAGTACAAGAACAGTCTACATCCCATTCACTTCAAATAAGAAAATATACTGCAGAGACCATTCAGAAATTACTGTTACTTCAGAGTACATTCAGCAAATCAATATAATGTGTGTTCACTATTTTGGCAATGTGGGCTGTATGGGTGCTGTCAGAGTTCTAAAACTCTACCAATTCATCTAGAAGAGAAGGCAATTGATTTAAAAAAAATAAATAAATGTAAAACTGAGGACTCATAGTCTCACGCATAGGAGAGTAAACAAAGGAGCATGCATAAGTACAGTATTTTGAATTTTATACAGCTCCGTTATTCAACTTAATTTTAAATGTCAGTCTTATGTACTACGTTTAATGGACAGTACAACACAAAAATAGTTAATAAGTATTAATTTTGTTAAATGGAACGTGTTATTAATTAATGAAGTTTTCCTTTGAAGAAATTTATAATGTCTGATTTTAAATATGTTGTGATTATATTTTTATGGGACCACCATGATGATTTGGTGGCATAATTTAAGTAGATGAATATTTTATTTATTTGATAATTAACTTATCATTTCTCATTCAAAGTAATACCAAATAGGAAATTTTATGTTTGGTATAAATGATATTGATTGTCTAAGATGCATGCTAATCTAAGATAATAAAAAATGTGCAAATCTTGTTGTTTGTAACAGAAAGACCAATTGACAATTTTTATTAAATTGCTTAAAAAAAAATATGTTTTACTTGAAGAGGACTTTATGTCAAAAATATATAAAAAGTATTGAGTGAAGTCAAGTACAAGACTCAGTCATCAAATGAGGTTTACATTTTTATAATTCCTTTTCCAGATAGCTTTCAGAATTGCATTAGAAGCCAGGCTCAAACTCAATTTTGAGTCTGGAATATTCTAATCATTTGGATGGGGGAAATTTTGCAAACATGTTGTTTTTGATCCAAATTTTTTCATTAAGGTGGTATTATGAAATGGGATCTCTTGTTCTAAGGTGACTTTATTCATATAGAGTGCTGAATAAGATATCCTATAGCACCAGATGCCTGTATTTAAACCATACTTCATCTAATCCTGTATAAGTGACCTTGACATAATTAAAAAGCCTAACAATACATCAGTATATTCATCTTTAAATGCAGGGTAATAATAGAAACTTTTTAATAGAGTTCATCAATGTGTAATTTTCAAAAGCTTTGTAAAGCATTCCTCTCATACAAATATAAAATGAACATCTGTCAGAGTTGATATTTAACTTACTATTTAATAAAGGAGACAGTAACATGTTATGAACAGTTTAGAGAGCATTTAAATATATACATAGAAATAGAAATAAAGATAGATATGAAATTTGATAGACTGCTGAGTAAACTACAAAACCGGCCAATATCCAACAAATCAACAAACCATAATATTTGGGATTATCTCTTCTACTGGGTAGGAATTATTTACATCTCTACCAGGAAAAATTCTATGTTTACCACTGCCCCTAGAGGGTTGGTAATCACCAGTAAAAGAACCCAACACTGTGTTAGAAGAATACCTGGTAATCTCTTTACTTATATCCAAGTTGTGGATATTTTTGATCTGACAGTTTTTTCCTGTTGTGATCAGAATCTCCAAAGATTATTCTTGATCACAAAAAAAAGCTGTTCTTATTAGATTTAGACTGATTATTTGAATAGATAAAGCAAGAATGTTACTTACTTCAATAAGCCTTCTTCAGATCTGAAAATCAGACTTGAATAGTTTGGGCAACTAATAATGTCAACTAATTAACCTCTTTGTATAAAGTTTCAAAAGAAATCCTAGATTGACTCCTCAAATTATATGATTTTTTCTTTATTGGTGAGGCTGAAGTTCCAAGCCCAAGACACACTATCCATTGGATTTCAACTGTTATATTTATATATTTGGGTAGATTTCTTTTGAGTTGAAATTATCTAAGATTTGTTAAGGTCCTTAGATTACTAGGTAGTGAATTTCTTACTGAGAAAATTCACCTGTGAATTTTTAAACTGTGGTACTTACTTGATAATCCAGGTAACAAGTCAGATTTCTTGGAAGAATATTACAGAATTTGGCTCCAAATATTGTAAATCCCTATTCCTTAATATGTGCTTGTCATACCTGATTAGATGAGATTTCTCTCAAATGTAACCCTCCAAGTATAGCCTTGTTTGCACTATTGATTTGTCCAATTATATCCTGGTAAGACAGAGGACAGATCTGTATGGCATTTACTTTTATAAGAAGACTCAGCAAAAATATTTGGTTTTGATTTTTGAAGGGGCAGTGAGAATCAGATGTTATCTTAGAATTGTTCGTTTCAGCTTAGAAAAGCATAACCTACTAAATAGTGGGTTAGAGACAGCTTAAAAAGAAAGAGAAAGAGCTTCCTCATATACCCATATAAAATAGAACATCAAAAATAATGCTAACAGTATTCCAGGACTCCCACGTGAAACAATTAAGAGTTCAGACAACATTTTTCCAAACATAGATTTTAGAATTTGAATGATTGGCAGCTCAGGATATTGATCCCTGAGCAAGAACTACAAAAATGATGAGCCCTATGAATGTTCTAGCTTATTCCTGGGACAAGTGAGTTCCCAGGATGTGGAAAGATGTGACTACAAAAGCAGAGACCAGAGTGATGTGATTGCTGCCTGCGAGAAGCTCCTGAGCCAAGGAATGGGTGTAACCTTTAGAAGCTGAGAAATTCAAGTTAACAACATTTTCCTTAGAGCCCTTGATAGGCATGCTGCCCTGCTGACATCTTTACTTTAGCCAAGTGAGACCCAATTTGGACTTCTGACTTCCAATATCATGAGGCAATAAATTTGGGGTGTTTTTAAACCACTAAGTTTGTGGTAATTTGTTACAGCAGTAATAAAAAACTAATATAAGACTTATAGATCAAGGTAAATAATATTCCCTCACCTCTCATATCTTTTATAACTTGGTATACTTCCTCAAGTTTTGTCTTTCATTATATACTCTCATATATTCTGAGACAACTATATCTACACTTTAGAACAAAACTATTTACTTTACCCTTGAAAAAATTAAAATTCTTCCTATTATCTTGCATGCCTGGTTCTTTTTCTTTGTCACTATTGCTGAGTATACTCTAAACTACACATGTGAATCACTTTTAATCAAAGAAGCTCACTCCTAATTGACAGATAAAACTGGGAAGTAAAAAGCTCCAAACTGTTCCACAATCAAACATTATAGCAGGTTAGCTAAACTTTAAAATGCACATCACACAAATTTCTATAGTCAACACACATCTCCTTTACACCTTTTTAAGTGGTAATTAACTCAATAATGAATTATTATTATATCATGAATTAGCTCAATTTAATAATCCAAGTCTTTAAGTTACCGAAATATCTTGGAAATAGTTTGAGTTGAAAAAGGAAAAAAACATAGTGATGTAAAAACTTCTACTGTCATTATTATGCTGTTATAATTTATGTTAGCTTACTTGATCATATAACCAGTATAAGAAGTAAGAAGTTCAGATTAAACTAGCCTCTTCATTTAAAACAAACAGAACATAAATTTATTAAAGATAATCAAGCAAATAAATAAAATGTACGTGTTCATTATCCTCAAGAAAAAGATATATATCTGTTTAATATTTTTAAAAACAGAAAATTATTACAACAGTCTAAAGACTTAACTATGAATGTACACTCTGAAAATGTTTCTAAGCTAGCAGTTTCTCTAAGGATTGTTTTTTCTTAAAATTCCGTAAATTAAAAGTATTAAGATTTAGTATTTTTTTTATTCTCAGAGAATCTTGGAATATTCTATTTATTTAAGCATTTATTAATACCTATACATCAATAAAGTATGTTTTATGTAAGAGATGTTAGAGTAGGAAAT
Organism: Delphinus delphis; assembly: GCF_949987515.2. Taxonomy (NCBI): domain Eukaryota; kingdom Metazoa; phylum Chordata; class Mammalia; order Artiodactyla; family Delphinidae; genus Delphinus; species Delphinus delphis. Next base: position 37,495,983 of record NC_082700.1, read on the forward strand.
AATCTCATGCTTACATAAAAAGGAAAATCTTTTCTCAAGTACAAACACACAGACTCACAGACACAGGGAGTTTATATTTTTGGTTCTACAATATCATCCACAGTTGAAAAGCAAACAGAAACACAATTACTGTCTATTCCAGATCTCAATGGCTGCTTTCTTTTCTGTCGTACAGGAAACTACTAATTGATTTGAGCTCATAAATAAACAGACAAACAAAAAAGACTAACAAACTTGATTCTCTATCATCTCTCACTCAACAGAGAATTGTTCTCAATCATTTGTTTACAGAGATCACCAATGTTCATATCATTAAACTAAACCCTGCTAAACTAAATTTCTGCCATTGATGAGAAATAAATTATTAACCATGTGAATCAAAAAACAAAATCAGTAAATATCCTATAATAAACCATAATAGAAAAGAAATACACAAGTAAGAAACCCAAAAGCAGGGGAGGGGGAGGGGCAAAATTCAAGTTCTGTTACTTCTTAACATTCTCTCTAGCTGTGAGCCAAGAAAGAAAGAAAGGAAGGTAGAGAGAGAAGGAAGGAAGGAAGGAAGGAAGGAAGGAAGGAAGGAAGAAAATAAAACCAAAATGGGCTAAACAGCCCATGAAGCACCTGTTAGGAAACAATTCTCCACGCCTGTCTCAAAGTTCTCCAAAGGCAACAGCTTCTTGTCTAGACTAATACTTCATGATGTTTATAGAGCCAATGACATTGCAAGTTAGAGTGTGTTACTCACTCCAGGTCCAAGAACAGATTTGTTTACAGTACAGAATAAGGAAGATAATACCACCCTCCAGGTCAAAGTTTGGACAGGCTTGCTAGGAGCCACTTTAAAAGATTAGAGTTATCCAAAACTGTGGCTCCTCAGCCGTGTTTCAAATGTACAGTGTGTGCAGAATTCACCTGGGACCATCTCTTCACCATCCTACAGACATGGGGGTGCAAAGGGAGCCTATGAGAACAGGAATTTGTGTTGCCTTCTGTGCTGTAATAAAGTCCTTTGCTCTGTCCCGGGAGTCTCATATCTTCTGCTAGTATCAATGAAACTGTGGCCAGCTAAATTGTTAACTTGTAGGTTAAAAGCTTATTCCCTAAGCAGTTCTTGACAAGGACATTTCTTTAACCATGGAGTTTCTTTGAATCTTTTAGGGAAGACTACTTGGTCATCTTCCCAGATGATTTCCAAAACTCTTAAAGCATAAGTTTCAAAAGTATGACTCTCCTACCAATATAAAATGAACATGTGTCAAAGATTTTCTTTAAATCATTAACTACTGTAATAAGGTAACAGGTAAATTATTGTGACTCCTTTAAAGAGCATTTGAGAAGCTAGATTACTTATAGAAATATAAGAGTGCTGGGTTGGATACAAAAGTTGTTAATGTTCAGTTGGAATAGAAACTATAACTTTTGGCCCTCTACCAGAACAAAATAGTCAAGACAAACCCAGCCACAAAAAAGTTGTAAAATAGTCCAATGAAAATTTGTAAATTGTTCAGTTTCAGTGCTACACCAAAAGAGCACCCAGTAATATTTTACTTATTTCCAGGTCTCAGATGATGTTTCCTACTTATGGTTGGAAAGATTATATAGGTTAATAGATTTAAATCTCTTAGAACATATTTAAATGTCATATAATATATATACATATTAGCCATTCTTTCTTTCTTTGGTTATTTTGTTTGTTTGTTTGTTTGTTTTTTGCGGTACACGGGCCTCTCACTGTTGTGGCCTCTCCCATTGCAGAGCATAGGCTCCGGACGTGCAGGCTCAGCGGCCATGGCTCACGGGCCCAGCCGCTCCGCGGCATGTGGGATCTTCCCAGACCGGGGCACGAACCCGTGTCCCCTGCATCGGCAGGTGGACTCTCAACCACTGCACCACCAGGGAAGCCCTTGGTTCTTTATATGATTTGCAAAACCAAGTATGAATTAGTTTTCTGTTTTTCTAGACAGGAAAAAGAGCTAAATCTTAGCTTATCAATGACCTATTCCTAGATAATTTTTTTATTAGTTATCTATTTCATACATATTAGTGTATATATGTCAATCACAATCTCTCAATTCATCCCGCCACCACGTCCCCAACTTTCCCCATTTTGTGTCCATACGTTTGTCCTCTACATTTGTGTCTCCATTTCTGCCTTGCAAACCAGTTTGTCTGTAACTTTTTTCGAGATTCCACATATATGCATTAATGTATATTTGTTTTTCTCTTTCTGACTTTCTTCACTCTGTATGACAGTCTCTAGGTCCATCCATATCTCTACAAATGACCCAGTTTCATTCATTTTTTTATGGCTGAGTAATATTCCATTGTATATATGTACATCTTCTTTATCTATTCCTCTGTTGAAGGACATTTAGGTTGCTTCCATGACCTGGCTATTGTAAATACTGCTGCAGTGAACATTGGGGTGTCTTTTTGAATCATGGTTTTCTCTGGGTATATGCCCAGTACTGGGATTGCTGGGTAATATAGTAACTCTATTTTTAGTTTTTTAAGGAACATCCATACTGTTCTCCATAGTGGCTGTATCAATTTACATTACCACCAGCAGTGCAAGAGGGTTCCCTTTTCTCCACACCCTCTCCAGCATTTGTTGTTTGTAGATTTTCTGATGGTGCCCTTTCTAAGCAGTGTGAGGTGATACCTCATTGTAGATTTGATTTGCATTTCTCTAATAATTAGTGATGTTGAGCAGCTTTTCATGTACCTCATGGCTACCCATATGCCTTCTTTTGAGAAATGTATATTTAGGTGCTCTGCCCATTTTTGGGTTAGGTTGTTTTTGTTTTTTTTTTAATATTGAGCTGCATGAGCTGTTTATATATTTTGGAGATTAATCCTTTGTCTATTGATTCATTAGCAAATATTTACTCCCATTCTGAGGGTTGGCTTTTTGTCTTATTTATAGTTTCCTTTGCTGCACAAAAGATTTTAAGTTTCATTAGGTCCCATTTGTTTATTTTTGTTTTTATTACCATTACTCTAGGAGGTGGGTAAAAATGATCTTGCTGTGATTTATGTCAAAGAGTGTTCTTCCTATGCTTTCCTCTAAGAGTTTTATAGTGTCAGGTCTTACATTTAGGTCTTTAATTAATTTGAGTTTATTTCTGTGTATGGTGTTAGGGAGTGTTCTAATTTCATTCTTTTACATGTAGCTGTCCAGTTATCCCAGCACCACTACTGAAGGGACTATCTTTTCTCCATTGTACGTCCTTGCTTCCTTTGTCATAGATTAGTTGACCATAAGTGGGTGGGTTTATCTCTGGGCTTTCTATCCTGTTCCATTGATCTATACTGTTTTTGTGCCAGTAGCATATTGTCTTCATTACTGTAGCTTTGTAGCATAGTCTGAAGTCAGGGAGCCTGATTCCTCCAGCTCTGTTTTTTTCTCTCAAGATTGCTTTGGCTATTCGGGATCTTTTGTGTCTCCATACAAATTTTAAGATTTTTTTGTTATAGTTCATTAAAACATGCCATCAGTAATTTGATAGGGATTCCATTGAATCTGTAGATTGCTTTGGGGAGTAGAGTCATTTTCACAATATTGATTCTTCCAATCCAAGAACATGGTAAATCTCTCCATCTGTTTGTGTCGTCTTTGATTTCTTTCATCAGTGTCTTATAGTTTTCTGAGTACAGGTCCTTTACTTCCTTAGGTAGGTTTAATACTAGGTATTTTATTCTTTTTGTTTCAGTGGTGAATGTGATTATTTCCTTATTTTCTCTTTCTGATCTTTCATTGTTAGTGTATAGGAATGCAAGAGATTTCTGTGCATTAATTTTGTCTCCTGCAATTTTACCAAATTCATTGATTAGCTTTAGTAGTTTTCTGGTGGCATCTTTAGGATTTTCTATGTATAGTATCATGTCATCTGCAAACAGTGACAGTTTTGCTCCTTCTTTTCCAATTTGGATTCCTTTTATTTCTTTATCTTCTCTGATTGCTGCAGCTAGGACTTCCAAAACTATGTTGAATAAGAGTGGCGAGAGTGGACATCCTTGTCTTGTTCCTGATCTAAGAGGAAATGCTTTCAGTTTTTCACCAGTGAAAATGATGTTTGCTGTGGGTTTGTTGTATATGGCCTTTATTATTTTGAGGTAGTTTCCATCTATACCCACTTTCTGGAGAGTTTATATCATAAATGGGTGTTGAATTTTGTTAAAAGTTTTTTCTGCATCTATTGAGATGATCATATATATATATATATTAACATCTTTATTGGAGTATAATTGCTTTGCAGTGGTGTGTTAGTTTCTGCTATATAACAAAGTGACTCACTATACATAAACATGTATCACCATATCTCCTCCCTTTTGTGTCTCCCTCTCACCCTCCCTATCCCACTCCTCTAGGTAGACACAAAGCACCGAGCTGATCACCCTGTCCTATGTGGGTGCTTCCCACTGGCTATCCATTTTACATTTGGTAGTGTACATATGTCCATGCCACTCTCTCACTTTGTCCCAGCTTACTGTTCCCCTTCCCCATGTACTCAAGTCCATTCTCTACATCTGTGTCTTATTCTTGTCCTGCCCCAATGTTCTTCAGAACATTTTTTCTATTTTTTAGATTCCATATATATATGTGTTAGCCTACAGCATTTGTTTTTCTCTTTCTGACTTACTTCACTCTGTATGACAGTCTCTAGGTTCATCCACCTCACTACAAATAACTAAAGTTCATTTCCTTTTAAGGCTGGGTAATATTCCATTGTATATATGTGCCACATCTTTATCCATTCAGCTGTTGATGGACACTTAGGTGGTTTCCATGTCCTGGCTATTGTAAATGGAGCTGCAATGAACATTGTGGAAGGCCAGACACTAAAAAAAAACTCTTAGATGAAAATACAGGCTGAACACTCTATGACATACGTCACAGCAAGATCCTTTTTGACCCTCCTCCTAGAGAAATGGAAACAAAAACAAAACAAAAACAAATGGGACCTAATAAAACTTAAAGCTTTTGCACAGTAAAAGAAACCATAAACAAGATGAAAAGACAACCCTCAGAATGGGAGAAAATATTTGCAAACGAAGCAACTGACAAAGAGTTAATCTCTAAAATATACAGGCACCTCATGCATCTCAATATCAAAAAAGTAAACAACCCTATCCAAAATGGGCAGAAGACCTACATAGACATTTCTTCAAAGAAGATACACAGATTTCCAACAAACACATGAAAGAATGCTCAACATCACTAATCATTAGAGAAATGCAAATCAAAACTACAATGAGGTATCACCTCACACGAGTCAGAATGGCCATCATCAAAATATCTACAAACAATAAATGTTGGAGAGAGTGTGGAGAAAAGGGAACCCTCTTGCACTGCTGGTGGTAATGTAAATTGATACAGTCACTATGGAGAACAGTATGGAGGTTCCTTAAAAAACTAAAAATAGAACTACCATATGACCCAGCAGTCCCACTACTGGGCATATACCCTGAGAAAACCATAATTCAAAAAGATCATATGGTTTTTATTCTTCAGTTTTTTAATATGTTGTATCACATTGGTTGATTTGTGTATATTGAAGAATCCTTGCATCTCTGGGATAAATCCCACTTGATCATGGTGTACGATCCTTTTAATGTGTTTTTGGATTCTGTTTGCTACTATTTTGTTGAGGATTTTTGCGTCTATATTCATCAGTGATATTGGTCTGTATTTTTTCTTTTTCTTGTAGTATCTTTGTCAGGTTTTGGTATCAGGGTGATGGTGGCCTCGTAGAATGAGTTTGGAAGTGTTCCTTCCTCTACAATTTTTTTGAAGAGTTTGAGAAGGATGGGTATTAGCTCTTCTCTAAATGTTTGATAGAATTCACCTGTGAAGCCGTCTGGTCCTGGACTTTGGTTTATTGGAAGAATTTAATCACAGTATCAATAACATTACTTGTTATTGTCTGTTGATATTTTCTATTTCTTCCTGGTTCAGTCTTATAAGGTTATACCTTTGTAAGAATTTGTCCATTTCTTCCAGGTTGTCCATTTTATTGGCACAGAATTGCTTGTGGTAGTCTCTTACGATGCTTTATATTTCTGCAGTGTCTTTTGTAACTTCTTTTTCATTACTAATTTTATTGATTTGAGTCCTCTGCCTCTTTTTCTTGATGAGTCTGGCTAATGTTTTATCATCTTGTTTATCTTCTCAGAGAACCAGCTTTTAGTTTTATTGATCTTTGGTATTGGTTTCTTTGTTTCTATTTCATTTATTTCTGGGGAGATCTTTATGATTTCTTTCCTTCTACTAACTTTGGGTTTTGCTTGTTCTTCTTTCTCTAGATCCTTTCGGTGTAAAGTTAGATTGTTTATTTGAGATTTTTTTTTGTTTCTTGAGGTAGGATTGTATTGCTATCAACTTCCCTTTAGAGCTGCTTTTGCTGCATCCCATAGGTTTTGGATCATCATGTTTTCATTGTCATTTGTCTCTAGGTATTTTTTGATTTCTTTAATGATCTCTTGGTTATTTAGTAATGTATTGTTTAACCTCCATGTGTTTGTGTTTTTTCCTTGTAATGCATTTCTAATCTCATAGTGCTGTGGTTGCAAAAGATGCTTGATATGATTTCAATTTTCTTAAATTTATCGAGGCTTGAATTGTGGTCCAAGATGTGATTTATCCTAGAGAATGTTCCATGTGCACTTGAGAAGAAAGTGTAATCTGTTGTTTTCAGATGGAATGGCCTATAAATATCAATTAAATCTATCTGCTCTATTGTGTCATTTAAAGCTTGTGTTTCCTTATTAATTTTCTGTCTGGATGATCAGTCCATTGGTGTAAGTGAGGTGTTGACATCCTCCACTAATCTTAGTGTTACTGTTAATACTTAGTGTTACTGTTAATTTCCCCTTTTACAGATGTTAGCATTTGTTTTATGTTGTGGTGCTGCTATGTTGGGTGCAGATATATTTATAATTGTTATATCTTGTTCTTGGATCAATCCCTTGATCATTATGTAGTGTCCTGCCTTGTCTCTTGTAACATTCTTTATTTTAAAGTCTAGTGTACCTGATATAAGTATTGCTGTTCCAGCTTTCTTTTGATTTCCATTTACTTGGAATATCTTTTTCTATCCCCTCACTTTCAGTCTGTATGTGTCCCTACATCTGATGTGGGTCTCTTGTTGACAGCATATATATGGGTCTTGCTTTTGTATCCATTCAGCAAACCTGTGTCTTTTGGTTGGAGCATTTAATTCATTCTCACTTAAGGTAATTATCAATATGTATGTTCCCATTACCATTTTCTTAATTGCTTTGGGTTTGCTTTTGTAGGTCCTTTTCTTCTCTTGTGTTTCCCACTTAGAGAAGTTCCTTCACCATTTGTTGTAGAGCTAGTTTGGTGATGCTGAATTCTCTTAGCTTTTGTTTGTCTTAAAACTTTTGATTTCCTTGATGAACCTGAATGAGATCCTTAGCGTTAGAGTAATCTTGGTTGCAGGTTCTTCCCTTTCATCACTTTAAATATATCATGCCACTCCCTTCTAGCTTGTAGAGTTTCTACTGAGAAATAGCTGTTAACCTTATGGGAGTTCCCTTGTATTTTGTCATTTTTCCCTTGTTTCTTTTAATAGCTTTTCTTTGTCTTATTTTTTGTCAGTTCAATTACTGTATGTCCCAGTATGTTTCTCCTTGGGTTTATCCTGCCTGGGACTCTCTGCACTTCCTGGACTTGTGTGGCTATTTCCTTTCCCATGTTAGGGAGGTTTTCGACTATAATCTCTGCAAATATTTTCTTGGGTCCTTTCTCTCTCTTTTTTCCTTCTGGGACCCCTAAATGAGAATGTTGGTGCAAGTAATGTTGTCCCAGATGTCTCAAAGGCTGTCTTCATTTCTTTCATTCTTTTATCTTTATTCTATTTCACAGCAGTGAATTCACCATTCTGTCTTCCTGGTCACTTATCTGTTCTTCTGCCTCAGTTATTCTGCTATTGATTCCTTCTAGTGTTTTTTTTTTTTTTTTCTTCGGTACGTGGGCCTCTCACTGTTGTGGCCTCTCCTGCCATGGAGCACAGGCTCCAGACACACAGGCCCAGCAGCCATGGCTCACGGGTCCAGCTGCTCCACGGCATGTGGGATCCTCCCAGACCAGGGCATGAACCCGTGTCCCCTGCATTGGCAGGCAGGCTCTCAACCACTGAGCCACCAGGGAAGCCCCCTTCTAGTGTATTTTTCATTTCAGTTATTTTTTTTTGTTCATCTCTGTTTGTTTCTTCTTTAATTCTTCTAGGTCTTTGTTAATCATTTCTTGCATCTTCTTGATCTTTGTATCCATTCATTTTCCGTGGTCTTGGATCATCTTCAGTATCATTTTTCTGAATTCCTTTTCTGGAAGGTTGCATATCTCCAGTTCATTTCATTGTTTTTCTGGGGTTTTGGCTTGTTCCTTCATCTGGTACATAGTTCTCTGCCTTTTCATTTTGTCTATCTTCCTCTGAATGTGGTTTTTGTTCCACAGGCTGCAGGATTGTAATTCTTTTTACTTCTGCTACCTGCCTTCTCGTGGATGAGGTTATCTAAGAGGCTTGTGCAAGCTTCCTGATGGGAGGGACCGGAGGTGGGTAGAGCTGGTTGTGGCTCTGGTGAGCAGAGCTCAGTAAAACTTCAAGCCACTTGTCTGCTGATGGTTGGGGCTGAGTTCCCTCTCTGTTCATTGTCTGGCCTGAGGCAACCAGCAGTGGAGCTTACAGGCTCTTTGGTGGGGCTAATGGTGGACTCCAGGAGGTCTCACACCAAGGAGTACTTCTCAGAACTTTTGCTGCCAGTGTCCTTTTCCCTGCAGTGAGTCACAGCTGACCCCACCTCTGCAGGATACTCTTCACTAGCAGAAAGGTCTGGTTCAGTTTCTTATGTGGTCACTGCTCCTTCCCCCTAGGTTCTGGTGTGCACACTACTTTGCATGTGCCCTCCAAGTGTGGAGTCTCTGTTTTCCTGAGTCCTGTCAAAGTCCTGCAATCAAATCCCAGTAGCCTTCAAAGTCTGATTCTCTGGGAATTCCTCCTCCCCTTGACAGACTGCCAGGTTCTGATACAGGACTCAGAACCTTCAATCCAGTGGGTGGACTTCTGTGATATAATTTTCTCCAGTTTGTGAGTCACCCACCCAGTGGTTATGAGATTTGATTTTACTGTGACTGCACCCCTACTGCCATCTCATTCTGACTTCTCCTTTGTCTTTGGACATAGGGTATCTGTTTTGGTGAGTTCCAGTGTCTTCCTGTTGATGATTTCCAGCAGTTAATTGTGATTCCAGTGCTCTTGCAAGAGGTAGTGAACACACATCCTTCTACTCTGCCATCTTGAACCAATCTCAAGTCAGTCCTATTCATAGATAATTAATGATGATACTTCCCCTCCACTCAAACTGCCATAACACAATGGTATCAAAATCTTAGGCCACCTATCTTAATCTGTTTTCCCTTTTTATTTTACCATTCTATATCTATATGGTAGGAGCACTGTCAGAATTATGTTACAGGAGAATTAGTTATGAATTCTCTGTCAATCATGGCTCCCTGAAGTTTCCATTGTGTATAATGAATTAACTTATCTTCTATACATCTAGAAGATACTAGCTATATATCCTCCTTGGGACAATGAAAAACAGCCACTAAAATTATTTGTAGTTCTTCATTCTCTTAAGGAACCTTGATTGAGAAAGGCTGGAGCTGGACAAGCAACATCAGTAACACTTGGAGGATTGTTAGAAACTTGACATCTCAGTATCTACCTCACCTACTAAAATTCAGAATGAGAATTTTAGGAAAATTCAAGAGTAATTCCTATGTTTATTAAGTTTTTGTGAGGCACTGCTCTAGAGTATCCATCTGTGCAGATCTTCCTCGGTTTATGATGGGGTTACATCCTGATAAATCCACTGTAACTTGTAAATATTGTAAGTCAAAAATGCATTTAATACATCAACCCTACTGAGCATCAGAGTTTAGCCTAGCCTACCTTAAATGTGCTCAGAGTACTTACATTAGCCTACAGTTTAACAAAATCACCTAATGTAAAACTTATTTTGTAATAAAGTGTTAACTGTCTCATGTAATTCACTGAATACTGCACTGAAAGTGAAAAGCAGAATGGTTGTTAGTATACTGGCTGTTCCTCTCATGATCACGTGACTGATTGGGAGCAGCTGTCCTGCACAGCTTCATGAGAGAGTATTGCATAGAGCTAGCCCAGGAACAGGTCAAAATTCAAAATTCGAAGTACAGTTTCTACTGAATGTGTATTGCTTTCACACCATTGTAAAATTGAAAATCATAAGTGAAACCATTGTAAATCAAGCAGTTGACTAGACTGCTCCAGAGGGTAAACCTTCATCTGAGAGGCAGTTCATGTAGTAGTTAATTGTGGGGCCTCTGAAGCCTGACTACCTGGTATAAAGCTTGGTTCCACCATTTAAGAGTTTTGTAACTTCTGCAAGATAAATAACCCTTAACTAAGTACTTTAGTTTCTTTATCTGTAAATTGGTTATAAGGATACTATCTAATTCATAGCATTGTAGAATAGAATTCTACATATGTAAATGCTCTATATCAGCACCTGACTCATGATAAGCTCTTAATAAGTGAGGACTATTGTTATTTATATTCATGTCTTGGAGACACTTTTTATGTTTTTATCCAGATACAGCAATTGGATATATTTTAATTCCCACCATTTGTGAACTGAATATTTTACATCAATACTGTATTGTTTTACATTAATACTGCATGCTTTTCTATATGAATTTAATAAAGGATGTCATAAGCACTGTAGGAAAGCAAAAGTTGAATATTGCCTCGTATTGCAACATTTAAGGATTTCAAGATTACATTTATGGTCAGATAAATTATATTTATTTTCATTTTATAACATGGTCTTATGTGATTTTCAGTTGCTGTAATATTAGATCTGTTTGAATTAATAAGTATACACACACCTTGCCACATCGCTCAAAATCCTGAAATAAGGGAATTAAAGAGATTCTTAATTGTTTGATCTATGAAAGAAGAGGAATTCAGGCTCAAAATAACAGTCCAAGGGAAAATTTAATTGCAGCCTAGGAAATAAGTAACTTTAGAAAAGAGTCATTCTCAGGTGGAGAAAGCTTTGGAATAATCTGACAACATTTTAGTGTTATTACCACAAGAACACCACAGAGCTATAAACACAGAATAGTTTTCCTAAGAAAGCTATTAATCTTGAAGAATTAGACAGAAAGTCACTTTCTACTCTAGAAAGAATTCCTCTACCTTTGTTTCCATGATAATATGCTCATGTGAGTTCTCAGTGTCTTTCTCAATGTTCCTTTTGCCGTCTTTTGCTGAATAATTCACTTTTCTATTTTCCTTAGAAACTTAAAATATTTGTTCATAGTAAAAATAATCTAATACTACAGATGTATCTAAAAATAAAAAAAATAATAATAATATCCTGCTCCAATTCTCCACACTCCCTCTCCCATTCCTTGTAAACTATTTTAAATAATTTGTTTTTTAAAAAAAAATATTTGCCAGTTTCACTGACAAGATTAACAGGTTTATATGGTATTACTTGATTTGTCCATTTTAGAAACTTTAGTTCTATTTTTATCTTGCTATAATTCCCTTTTTTAAACTTTTTATCATCTGTGTCCACACACTAAAGTCCTGAAAAAGCAGAAACGTACATCCGCTTGGCTCACTGCTCTAATCTCAGTGATAGAACAGTGTCTGACATTTAGTACTGGTTGAATAAATAAGTCATAAATAAATAGATCAAAACTGCTCACACATCAATCCCCAGACTTTTAGCCCTCTAGTTTTTGGTAACCTAATTCTTTTTCTTTTTCTTCCTTTATTTAAATTTTCAATTTCAATTACCTTCCTAAACTAAGGGCCTTACTTCTTGAACTAGAAACTCTTGACCTTCTCACAATGAAGGCCCTCAATTTTTTTCCCAGTTACCTCTTCTCTACTCATAGATGATGCTTCCTAAACAAGGCCATTCATATTCACATTCTTCATTTTGATGGCTTCTGAATTTATATCATTATTTTTTATATGACCAATGAGTTACACAGTGGTATATTCAACTGCCTATTTTATAATTCCATTTGGTTATCTAAAAGTAAATGTAAGAGTTTTAGTTAAAAAAAAAAAATTGCAGTTGAAATTGCTGAAACACCACCATGCACCAAGCTTAATGACAGTATTAATTTCAGGCATTTTGTTAGACTCCCATGACAACCAAGCTTTAGGAAATTCCTTCATGACATGTTGCTATAAAATCCATATATTCTAGAGTATTCGAGATTTGTTTTTACAACTAAGTCATAATCCATCTTGAAATGATTTTGTATACAAAATGAGCTAGACCGCTAATGATTTTTTTTCAATCAAATAATAACTGTTAAGTTCAAACCTGTGAAGGGTCTGATATACTATCCTACTTACAAGTTAACAAGTTAGCCTGCTACAGTTACACACACACACACAAATCACACAATTTAGTCACAGATCATCTTAGCAGCACTTGTTTCCCACATGAATTCCTCCACAGGATGATGTGTTGAGGTTCCGATGTACTTACATGTGCAGTGAAGTTTACACCACAGGTGAGGGACCCTAAAAGTATGAGGGTCAGATCTTATGTAGAGCAGCTGTCAGATCTCTCCCTTTGAATCTCTGGAGAGAAAAACAGAGAACTTTTCTCTGGAATATAAAGAAATTATACTTGGAGGGAAAGAAAGATTTCTAGGTGTATTACCTTTGGAATTTTTGCCAATAGATCCAAGGGAGAGGAGTCTTTAACTCTCTCCTGAGCAATTCACTACCTCTAACTTCCAGGACATGCTTGTCATACAATAATAAACCCTAAATTGAGTTGAAATGTGAAAACACTCATGGAAAATTGTTTCCCAAAAATAATTTTCCTTAATATCGTTTAGTGAGTAGTCATCTTTTCCCCAAGGATCTGCAAAGCAAATTGGTTGTACAGTATGTTTCATACAAACCTGAACCCATTTTGGGCTCCCTATTCTGCTTAACTGCTTTATTTCTATTTTCACATTAATACTGTTATTTCACATTATTCATGTCAATTCTTATGACAAATCTTGTTACTTGATGGGGAACGTTACTCTGCTTTATTGTTCTTTTAAGATTCTCCTGGTTATTTTTGAGAGGTTTAGAATTAGTTGATTGAGTACCATGGATAAATGTTTTCAGAATTTTACTGTATTGAATTGAATCTATGAATCAATATTGGGAGAACTAATGTCTAATAATATTTAATAACCTTATTTATAAGCATCACGTTTTATATGTTTTATTTAATATTAAAATATTCAAAATATAAAAAAATAATTGGCTGTTTAAAATAACATCTCAACTATCATGAATACAGCATATAAAAAAGTTGAGGTTTATTTTTTCAATGGAACCTATATTACAGTGAAAAAGAATAAACTGCAATTACCTTCTTGAACATAGATTTACCTCAACAAATAATACTAAACAGGAAAAACAAATTTCTGAGAAAATAATTTTTTTCTAAAACAGTTTTATATAATTTGAGTATGAATATGTCCCATCCCATATTTGGGGCAAATTTCATAAATCTGGCCATCCTGGTTCCAGGTTAGTTGTTGGTATCTCCCTTAACTAGCCCTCAGGTAACAGAACTTGGCAATATATAGTTCATCCTAGACCCGCCTGGCAATTCAGGTGACAATCTGTGTTAACTTGTCAGCTTTATATAGAAGGAAAACAAACAAACAAACAGAAAAACAGAGACAAAAACAAACAATTTTCCTCTTTTTATGACAGGAGGCAGTTTTGAGACTTGGAGCAAGATGTTCACTGAAGTTAGGCTCCTACCCTCCCACAGAAACTGGGAGATAAGGGACAGGATCTCCCTTGATGTCTACATTTCAAAGGGATGGCTCCCAGGTTCTTAAGAAAGTTTTTCCTGGGTCACCAAAGTGGTGAAAGGTCAGCTAGAAAGATCTTTCTAGTTTTCAAAAGAAATTACATACATTTTAAAGAGATGAGAAAGTGCTTATAATTACAGGTTTTCTAAGGAAAATACTGAAAGAGAAAGGAAGGAAGGGAAGTCTCTTCCTTATTTTCAACAAGGAGCACTAAGCCTCTTATTTTTAATTTGCATTTTTCATTATAGTTGTCAGATAAAATACAAGAGGCCCAGATAGATTTGAATTTTAGATAAATATGTTATATATATATATGTGATATATATATGATATATATATTATATATATATATATATATATAATTATCATATATATATATCCCAAAGTATGTGTGAAACAAACTTGGTAAATCTGCCCATCTTCGTTCCAGGTTAGTTGTTGACGTGGTATAGAGGAGAAAATTCATACCAATGCAGTACTCCAAGCTCACTCAACTATATCAGGTGGAAGATCCCTTCCAGAAAATCCCAGTGTTTCAAACAGAAAGCACTGAGGCTCTGCTTTCCCATTCAAACATCATCTGATAGATAATAATTCTTAAGAGGAGAAGGCAAGTAAAGGCAGCTAGGTCCTGGGTAAGTCTGCAAGACACTTCACCCAAAGAACTTTATGCAAATAGTAAATAAATGTAACAATCGTTTTAGACAGAGATCTCAGTAGGTTAAGAGAGGAACTTGAACCCAACTTTAAAAAAGAACAGTTAAATTAAGTAATAATTAATAATTATTAATAATTATTTATTAATAATTAATTAATAATTATTACAAAATAATTTTAAATGTGCATACCTATTTTGTATATTGCAGCTTTTCGAATCCAACTAGAATACCTAAAATGTAGATCATTATCTGCATGAGTACAAAAGATTAATGAATTACTAACAGCCCCTCTCAGGCTGAGCACAGCTTAAGCTTCTTCTTTGGTATGCAACTAGAGCTGCTGTTTGCAGACCCTAATCACTTATACTCACAATTAATCTCCAGACTTTGCTCAAAAACACTTATTCCATCTGTAATTATAATGCTTTGCCTAACTGATTTTAGCAATTGCTATTTCTCTAAAGTTAAAATTCCCTGTTGCTTGCACTCCTCTTCGGGAGGAGGAAAGCTTGTGTATAGTTGTCTTGTATGGTCTTCTCTAACCTTGCTTCTTAGGTTCATATTATTCAGTCACTGAGAAAACTGAATGGTGACACTTTAGAGGTTTGCATACATTTTATTTAAACAACAAATATTGTCATTTTACAACATTTTCTGGATTAACACAAAAATGTTGGGCTTTCTTATTCCCTTCACTAGATCATGTAAAGAGTAGATTATGGGGCCAACACTACATCTCCTGAGGGAAAATCTTCAGAAATCTCAGTAGGTTGGTAGCTGAGTTAATCAGCCATGAAAAGAAAAAATAGTATGTAAATCATCAAATTATATTTCCCAGTTAAACTTATACACATGCAATACGTATACCCAAAATCTGGTCAGGAATGCTTCAGTTGGTTGGATTGTTTCCATGCCTTACGATCTACATATTAGATCGATCACTTAAACCATCTCCTGTTTTCATTTCACTGCCCATCATTTGCTAGAGTGCCTACTGACTGCCATCACCAGCAGAGGTACGTCACTAGACAGAGCACTAGCCTACAGAATTAAGGAAAAGAAACAAAAACCTCTCTGTCTAATATACATGATCAAAAAAATGATATTTTACAAGCATATTATCACTGTCAGGTAAATGAATAAGTAAGTGAAATAAATGTGATTTGAAATTAGAAATGAAAAGAGATCCTACAACTTAAATTTTCAAAGACAGAACAACACATTACTTATGACTGCCACATTGTTTTACAGTCCAAAGCATAGAAACATTTTCAGATAATTCATATCCTTACTCTTCTGTCATGTTTATGCAGTTTGTGAGCTGAGTGGATTGTTGTTAGTGATTTAACACTCTTGTGTTTTTTTTTTCTCTGACTGTAAAACAACAAACAAAAGCCACCATAATATCAGAACATTTTGGATCAGCTTATCTAAATATGCCTATCAATCCATGATTTTTTTAACAGTTACACAATTGTTTTTCACGGTATATGAAAGAAAATAACTTACACCATCTGGATTTATCTGAACAGAATAAACTTAAAGAGTAGTTTAAAATGCAGTTTATAGCTTAACGCTCTCTGTAGCAATGATCTAAGATAGCATCTTACTGCTATTCATAATTGCAACTTTAGCGGAGACGGATTAAGCATTGTTATCAAAGTTATAGAGTAAATAAGTCAGTCTCTTCTCCATGAGTCCTTACACCATGAGGCCACTTACCATTCCTGCTGTATCGTCTTAAAGCCCACAAGCTCTTATGGAAGAACGCTGTGCCCCTAAATCTCAATTTAAAAAAATCCAAAGGAAACATCACACTCCCTAAATCTTCTTATAGTTCCGCATTTTCCATTTCGATGTTAATTTATGAAATCTACACGTGAGAGCCATTGTTTCTATTTTGCACTGGAGTGACCAGTACTATGATCTAACAGGTCTTTGCCCCTCCAATTTCAAAGATTAAACTGAATTGTAAGGACAAGTTATTTGTGCAGAAACACTTACACTAATGAAAGAAGCTTGTATTAAACCTTGAATTTTCAGAGTGCAATTCCTAAGGGAGTTGTTGGCAATCTTTTATCCCCAGCACCTTCCTTCTGACTAACTCTTCTGGCTACTCAGCTTTCCTGATGTCAAGTGCATGAGTTTCCCCCACCTCTGCCCTTCAGGAGTTTTCATCACCTTAACTGTGGTGAGATACTTGAAATACCCTATCCAGAAAACTCTCCCGCTCTCTTCTTTTGCTATTTTCATGCAAAATTCTAACCTGGGTTCATAACATCGTAAAGTAATATAATTAAAACCTAGTTAAACTAAACACAAGGGAGAGAACAGAATATAAAAGAAGTTGGATAACCTAAAGGAGATCAATTTAAATCTGCTTTTAAGCTTATTAATAACATAGGGCCTGCCTTCTCCCACATTAGTGGACCTTCTGGGATTTACAGAAATAACCTAACAGGAATGTTTCTCTTTGATATGTTTTGTCTTTGGGCATCTTAGTTCCCCATCTGGAACACCTCAAGTCTTAAGCAGTTGTCAAATTACTTCCTTCAAGTCCCTTTAGTTTTCTTGGACCTCCTCTAATATTTGTTCCTTATTTCTCTTGGAAAGCCAATGTTATTCTGGAAATAAAAAATTCTCCACCATATTTAGAACATAATTCTCAACTTACCTACTGAAAGTTCTCAAATCTTCTTTGTTTAAATCATTTGCATTTTTTACCCTATGCTTGTTCTGATTTCTCCCATGAAAAATAAATAACAGAATAAATTTACATACAAACATAAAACAAGCAAAACAAATTCTTGCTCATTTTTTCTCCTACTTCCTTAGCATCAATCACATTATTTACCTGTCTTTAAAAAAAAATTATCTTCCTTTTCACATATTCATTGTAAAAACAAAAATCTTGACACATTGTAAATACAAAGAATGTGCCAATAAAGAGGTAATTATTAGCAGAAAAAAAAAGAATAAAGGTCTTACAAACAAGAATATGTTAAGTCTCACAATTGGGTAATCTATAAGTATAGCTGATTAAAGCATATTGCTTTGAATCAAATTAAACAGGGTTGAATTATGAAAGATGCCCAATAATCTCATCTAACATGTTTTTCTTTTTTTTCTTTTTTAACATTTTTATTGGAGTATAATTGCTTTACAGTGTTGTGTTAGTTTCTGTTGTATAACAAAGTGATAACATGTTTTTCTTTATTTTAAATTTTGTTAATTTATTTTTGTGTTGTTTATAGAGGATGGTTCCTGGAATTGGGCTCAGCACAATATCATAACAGTAACCTCACACATTACACATAGTCCAAAACAACTAATCCAAGCTCCAACAGAATAAGTCTTGAAGAGCAGAATTTAGGATATAACTTGAAGAACTCTGTTCTTGTTTATATATTTGAAAGTAGTTTGTATATACTTCTAGAAAAAAGTGATTAGGGGTAATATGTTTTCTCCACATATATATATTTTTTAAACAAGTAAATTTTCATATGGAATTCTCATATATAGCAGAAAAAAGTGTTATGGCAGTTTTTAATTAAAATGATTTACTGTTTGAATAAAATTTGACTCTAAGATAGTGTTGTTTAGATTAGAATTGTTACTGTGCATCTTACTACATTATCTGCTTAGTTAAACAATTACTTGCATTTTGTTAGATGATTAGCCATTACAGAGTCAGTCCCACACAGAGTACCAAATGTAAGCATGAATGTCAATGAGGTAACCAAGGAAATTTTTTAGAAAGTTGATCAAGTGCTTTTAATATTTTCTGCAGAGCTTCATTCTAGATGTACTTTGTGTCATTGTTTAATAGTTAAATATTAGTTCTTTGATTTCTAGGAATGTCTGTTAGATAGCCTTTCTTCTACTTTAATTTACAATCATTGTCTGCCAATTTAATTTATAAAAAAACAAATTCTGCTACATGTCATTTACAATAATTTTTGAGGTCAGAGCCTATAAAAATTGAGAACAATAATTTTGTAGAGAAAAACACTACCCCTTGGGCCTACTAGAAATGCTTCTCAGTTTTGCTATTACAATTGCACCCCACACTCAATAAAAGTTGTCCTTGAAGTAGCCCTTCATTGTAACAAATGGCACCCAATTTAGTCATTTCTAAGCAAGATATCAATTTGTTTCCCAAAATGAAGAGAAGGCTGACAAGATAGGAAGCATACAAGGCCCAGTATTTATGGATTGAACACACAGCATGAAGTGGAATGAAGGTGCTAAAAGGTGGTTATTTGGAACTGTTGTCACCTGACCCAGAAAATGCAATGTTTGAGATTTTTCTGTGCTTCTTCATCACTATGCAACTGATACTTGGCTGTACATAAGCAGAGTAGGCCATACTTATAGACTTGGAAACAAAGGGCAAGAACGTGGGGATGATGTGGTCAACTGTGCAATCATCTAATAATCAGACAAAGTCTGGGTTAGGCATCCATGTTAACTCTTACCTACTATGACTGACCACCCAAAGACAGAGAAGCAAAGAATAAATATTTAAAAAATTCCTTAATCTTTCCTAGCCTTTATTATTTGACTTGACTAATGGGAAAAATACTCTGTGTACACAAAGTCAATTCTTCATCTCCATTTCCCATACACAGTGTTACACAGCTTAATTCTACCCATGATAAAATTAGGCAGAAACCATAACCTGCCCTCCACGTTCGACTTGTTTACATTTCAAGAGACTACCAGTGGCTTAGCACTTTTAAATCTTTGCTCTTATTTGATTTGGTCTCATCTCTCCTCTCAACCTAAAATTCTTCCTTTATTAAATATAAATATGTATGCAACAAAATATGTTAAAAATAACTTGAGCTACTGTGAATTGTCAGTTTAGAATATCTCTAACCCTATCTATCTACCTATGTCTATGGTGAGATGACTTTGTTTCCTTTGAATATCCTAATAGCCAATCAGGAAACATCTCTAAACTAAGCTACTTTACTTATATTACTATTTTAACAAGTCCACAACATATCATTGTATTATCTTGCTGAACTAAGAGGAGACTAGATGACATAAAAAAGCAAAGATAATAGAAACAGGCAATGCTGATGTTCACTTCTCCTTTTTCTTAAATGCCTATTAGTTTAAAACTAGAAATTTAAGTAATAAAATCATATATCAATGGAAAATGAATTTTTAAATAAAGGATGCCAAGAAGATCAATTTATTGCACACAACTCTAGTTTTTCATAGTTTTTCAAAGATCAATAATTTGAAGGCAAATGTAGTATAAATGTAATGAATCATCCCACACATCTGGCCCTGTTATTGAAAACAAGTTTTGTTTTCCACTAGTTCAATAATACATTGAAAAATATAAATACAAAAATTACCCTGAAAGCAATTTAACTTTCATAAGAATACTGCTTTAAGTTTCTCCTCTTCCTTTCATGGGTGGGGTAAAATTTTATGTTGTGTGATTAGGTTTTGTTTGGATGGTGACATTCTAGTTTATGAATTGACTCCTCTAATCTGTCAAAATCATTCTCTGAAGTTGAAAAGATTAATACTGATACAATAGCCTTAGGCCTTTGTGCAACAACACGTATTTTTTCTAAATAGTTGGTGATTTATTAAGTTGGATAAATATTACATTTATCAAACTAGAAAAGGCATACGTTCTTAATAATATAATATTCCCAAAGGGTACCTAGTTAGTTCACAAACATAATATATTATTACTATTGATTTTCATTAATATGGTTATGATGAATATTTTGCAATAACATCTTGATGTTACTTCCATTTTTATTTCCTTCCTATTATTATAAATCAATATTATATTAATTAGTGAACTATAGTATGACTAAGTTGATGAGCTTTTTTTTTTTTTTTTTGCGGTACTCAGGCCTCTCACTGTTGTGGCCTCTCCCGTTGCAGAGCACAGGCTCCAGACGCGCAGGCTCAGTGGCCATGGCTCACGGGCCCAGCCGCTCCGCGGCATGTGGGATCTTCCCGGACTGGGGCACGAATCCGTGTCCCCTGTATTGTCAGGTGGACTCTCAACCATTGGGCCACCAGGGAAGCCCTGAGCTGGTTATTTTTAAGAATTAGATTTATTCTGATTAACTAAGAAACAACTAGATTCCTTATTTACTTTTTATGCCATTTTATTCCTTCAGTTTATTGAGCTATAACTGACATACAGCACTGTTTAAGTTTAAGGTGTACAGCATAATGATTTTGACTTACATCATGAAATGACTAACAAAATAAATTTAGTAAACACCCACCATCTTATACAGATAAAAAATGAAAGAAAAAAATATTTTTTTCCTTGAGATGAGAACTCTTAGAATTTACTCTCTTAACTTTCTTATATAGCATAGAGCAGTGTTAATCATGTGTATTACACTCTTTGTACTTATTTATCTTATAATTGGAAGTTTGTACCTTCTGACCACCTTCATCCAATCCCCCCCTACACCCCACTTTTGGTAACCACAAATATGATCTATTTTTCTATGAGTTAGTTAATTTGCTTTTTGAGGTAAAATTGACTTGCAACACTATATTAGTTCCTGTATACAACATAGTGATTCAATACTTATATACATGACAAAATAATCACCACAATAAGTCTAGTTACCATCTGTCACCATACAAAAATACACAATATTATTGACTATATTTCCCATGGAGTACATTTCATCCCTGTGATTCATTTATTTTGTAACTGGAGGTTTTTACCTCTTAAATTCCCTTAATTATTTCAGTCATGCCACCACCCCGCTTTCCTCTGGCAACCACCTGTTTGTCTTCTATATCTATGACTCGGTTTCTATTTTATGTTTGTTTGTTTTATATTCCACATACAAGTGAAATCATATGGTATTTGTCTTTCTCTGTCTGACTTATTTCACTTAGCATGATACCCTGTATCAGTTCATCCTCGATGGGCACTTAGGTTTTTTCTTGGCTATTGTGAATAACACTGCAATGAACATAGAGGAGCATGTATCTTTTCAAATTAGTGTTTTTGTATTCTATGGAAAAATACCCAGACGAGGAATTGGTAAATCATATGATAGTTTTATTTTTAGTTTTTTGAGGAAGCTCCATACTGTTTTGGATAGTGACTGCACCAATTTATATTCCCACCAAGAGTGCACAGGGTTCCCTTTCTTCACCTGCCTTCCAATACTTGTTTTATATAGTCTTTTTGATAATCCCATTCTGACAGGTGTAAGGTGATATCTTCTTGTGGTTTTGATGTGCATATGTCTGATGATTAGTGATATTGAGCATCTTTTCACATGTCTGTTGGCCATCTGTATGTTTTTACTTTTTTGGAAAAAATGTCTATTCAGGTCCTCTGTTGATTTTTCAGTCAGGTTGTTGTGTGTTTTGTTTTGTTTTGTTTTTTGATGTTGAGTTGTATGAGTTCTTTGTGTTGGGTTAGCCAAAAAGATCATTTGGGTTTTTCCATAACATCTTAACAGAAAAACCTGAATGAACCTTTTGACCAACCCAATATATTTTGGATATTAACCTCTTATCAGATATATTGTTTGCAGATAAATTGTTTACTTATTTATTTTTTAAGATTATTTTTCTTGTTATTGTTAGTTAAAATTACTTACCAATATACAGTATGATTGGGTTCATTAATCATTTTTAAAATTAAAGGCTTTCTGATTATCCATGATACAATTTGGTTTTATTTATACCTGTTAAAAACTAGTCATATAAACCTGAAAATGTTCATAAAATCCTATTTTTAGTAATGACATAGTTCAATAATATAAAGCATATTGAAGATATAATTTCCAAATAACACTCCTATGCTGCAAAGTTCAGTATGAATCTGGAATTCACTTAAAGAAACACTCTACTCATTTCTTCGTTAAATAACCAATGATCGTATACAATGCAATAGTGAAAGTGCTAAGAGCAGGATTAATCAATTTAAGGTTTAGGAATGTTGACTGTCAATTTTTTTTAACAGTTTTATTATAGAGAAGGTCTTCAATTTGGTAACTCCACTTTATATGAAAGCAAACTGATATTTTGCTATGTGTTTAAATTAAGCATGCTATTTTGGCCTTGACACTTTCAAAATAAGAACATTATTTAACAGCAGCACAACTTGTCTATGTATCAACCAGAACTATTGGAGCTTAGTGTCCTTTGTAGACATTGAGCACAATTACTCAATGAGTGGAAAGCTGATTGTTTTTCACTGACTCAAAAGGATATATGCAATAATTAAAATTTGTTTAAAAAACTGACTTTGCCCTTTTGAACCTGACTTGAGAAAATGATGGCTGAGCAGTCTTTAATGGAATTGCTTTCGGACACCCTCAGCCAGACCTTAGGAAAAGTTCCTCTGATCCTTTGTATTTGACAAGCATTTGACAATTTAACTGAAGATCTTTTTGCATTTTCCATAGGTTTTTTTATTCACCTGTTTGCAAAAGATTATGAATGCACAGCAGAAGTAAAAAAATATCACTTGCTAAATTTCAAATCTCTTTTTAAAATTTACTTAATTCTCCTGTTTTTAAAGAAATATAAAAGACAAGGCAGGCTGCTTCAGATTGCCCCCAACAAAGATCATCACCATTTTTTTTTTTACTAGTGAACCAAATGCAGCATTTTGCTTGTAGGTTTTTAAGCCTGACAGAGAGAATGGGAAAATTTTAATTATTTGATGGAGAAGTCTTTCGTTAAATCAATTGAGAAGTCTTTCATTAAATTATTTCTAAATAATCTGTATGAAGCTCTCTCCTTTCATGGGGACTATAATTGTAAGTAAAAGTAATTCTCTGTATCCTCAATAACTATTTAGGGAGAGTATAAAACAAGCACTGCAGGGTGTATTCCATTCTGTGGAGAAAATCAGAATGCATGACCATGCAATTACAAAGTCAGAGAGGTCTCTACATCTTTAGATAACTTTAAAAAATTGAATATTTCTCAACCTGTCATGTAGCAAGAGTCTCCTGAATGCTTAATTACCTGACAATATTGAAGGCTCCTCAGGCCTTAATGGTGCTATTGAGTGCCTGCCCTGTAAGAGCAGAGAGTTGTTCCTTAATGTCAGGTTAAAGTGTAACAGAAAACTGCTTTGATTTTCTGATGCATAGAAGTGATGGTCTCTAAAAGCTGAAATCAGAAAGGAAACAAAGACTATTAGAAAATGATGGTATTTCATAGCAGTCTTCTTAGTTTCTGTTTCACCAATAGATGATTTCAGGAGTATCCAGTCTATGTCGGTACTTTAAAAGTAAAATTTATGAACTATATGTTCATCAATAAATGAACAGAGAGGCAGGAAAAATTTTAGACTCCATTCTTTGGCATGAGTGCTCACTGACAGAAAGATACACTGGTCAGGCAGTAGTGCAAAGCCTGAGTACGTGAATACAGACGTTATGCCTGATCATTCAGATTGTCTCTATCTTGCTCTTCCTTTATTCTGTAGTGAATCTTTCTCTGTCCCCCTTTCTCTTGTCTACTGGGTAAACCTTCTATAATTCTTTAGGGTTCAAGTTAAGTATTTATCCATTATTAAAACATTTCCAGATGCCCCCAAGAAGTGTTAGATGCTGTTTTGAATATTATTGTATTAAAGCTATGATGATTTATTTTCAATTTTGAATTCTCCAAAGTTTGGCACAAACATGCACACATACACCCACACCCTCAACATTGTATCAATTAACAATACAGAAAAAATACAGATGGATGTATGTGTATGTGAGACAATAGGGACTGTCTGTTAGACATCCTCTCTTATGGCTACTCCATCTATACGTGTTTAAACTTCCATATAACAACAATATCAACAACATCATGCTTATACCCCAGAGGATGCAACTATCCATATGCAAGGAAAGAAGTGCTCATCTTCTCCAAAAAAGATACATCGGATCCTATCAGTTATTATATTCTTTTCTGAATGAAGTTAATTCCTTTTCTAGATTAACTGCAAAGTTACTTCATTATTACATAAAGATCAAATATTATATTTTAACATCATTACAAGACCTTCCCATTATATCATCATCATAAAAAGGCTGTGACCTGACTCAGTTCTGGCTCATGTTTCTTTATGGTAACTCAACAGCCATCTGTGTTCACCAGACATACAGTTTTTCTGACTACATATGCAAGTAATACAATAATAGGCTCCCCGTCCAGGATATTGTGGTTAATTAAGCCACTAATATTAATCTCTGCGGGTCAAAACATTGCAATTGTCACTCTGGACTTACACTCATCACGGTCACTGTATCTGCCACTCTAGGATTCAAATCAAACCCACTGAAATGAGAGAGACCAGGCTAATGGAAACATTGGCCATTATCGTCACAGGCCTGCGAAGGATAAAATCCATAGAGCTTATAAGGATGCTGAGCTCTTTTTGCCAACACATTTTCAAGATGTTTCAAATATTTTCAAGTTAGTATCCTTCAGATCCTCTCATGGGACATATTATTCATGAGAAACCCACACCAAGATGACTATCTCCCTACATACTTGGATTCCTTCCTCCTGGTGTACCAAGGAAATTCTGGCAATCAATCTCACAATGTAGGCCACTGTTGAGACCAGATTTCAGTCAAGAAACCATGAAAAGTGTTAAAGGCACTCTAAGCTGCTTGAGTTAACAGTTGAATCAGAATCTCTGTTACATAATCTAATGTTATGTTCTGTCCTTCTTGATCTCACACCCTTATGATATGTCCCCACAAACAATGTCTGGGTTTTTGCTCATATAAGTTAGTAAAAATTGGTAAATCTTTTAGGGTATAAGCTATATTCTTCCAAGTCATCCTTTCTACTTGTTCCCTAGAAACACTAGTAGATCTGCTCTAGTAATAGATATGAAGGGGAAGGGGAGTAGGGTGTGGAGACTGGAGAATAAATAAATCTTATAAAGCAACTGCCTAGGGTAAGATTATCACAGAAATTTGAAGCAAAGGATAGCTAGTATGTTGCCAAGGTAGGAGGGGCAGTTCTGTTAGTAAAAGAGGCTTGAAGGTTTTAAAAGGTTCTTATATTCCTTGGGATCTATCTAAATGTCCTCAATTGCTACCCTCCTGTTCCCAATTCGTATCAAATAATATATCACAGGTTAAGCTCTGAATTCTACTTCTGGTGCATGATTATATTTTGATGTTATTTTAGTGTCATTACAGGAATTTTTCTCTTATTGGATCTTGATCTCCAAGTTTAACAGCCTGACCTCTGGTATTATTTTCCAGTAAAGTCTCCAGGACAGTCATAAGCAGTCAACAGCCCATAATTCTTGTAAGCATTATCCACTCTGTCAAGTGCAGCCTTGCCTTCACTAATCACTTCATCCCAGGAAACAGGTATAGAAATGACCATTTGCCTGTGCATGCCATGATTACCTGTGGCTCATATTCTAAAGGTGATGAATCAGTATTTACAATCAGGTCAGATAAGTACTCTCACATTTACAGATTTAGTGTCTTATTTCTTGGGGACACTCCTTAGCACATCTACTAGTTGATATTCTGTCATTACAAGAGACACCACTCTTGATATTTCAAGTAGAAAGGAAATTGATTAAGATGGTGTTATCTGCAGGCATGGGCCAGAGGAGCAAAAGGGAAAAGGGACAGTTACATCAAGCTCAGAAAGCTGCTGCCTACCCTGAACTCATGAGCCCACACACCTGCTGAATTACTGGAGATTCTGAGGGAATTTTTCTCATGGCTACTGAGCGGGATTCCAGGATCTGACCTTCTGCTGATGTGCTTGCAATTATGTTAATACAGCTGTTGTCTGCAGCTATCTGCAATCACCATCACTTACCCCACATGGCTGCAACTATTGTCAAAGGAGGCAGAGAAATGTGATTTTTTTTTCCTCCACCTTTCAATCTGTCACTTGTGCCTTCTAATTGTAGCATATTTCTTGAGCATATTTTGTATACAATTTATTTCAGTGTTTTGAATTGGCAGAATGGTTTAAATATATCAACTTTTCCAATAAGTAAAGCTCAAAGTAAATTTAATTAAAAAAAGAACTTACAAAGATCAAACTGAGAGCTTATAAGGAAGGGGAAAATAATTGTCATAAACTTTATCTTAAATTGGTTGGGGGAGTAATATTTTCATACAGATGAACAAAAGTGTATTTTGACCTGGTATCACCAATTACTTCCTTTTCTCCAGATTACTACTTCTCTAAAGGACATCAGAATACTCACCCCTATATCATCATCTAAGATGATGCAGTCTGAAAATTTTCTCTCTATTGAAAATGATTTACTTTCTATAAATTTTATATATATATATATATAGCCATACATATACGTATGTATTTGAAGATGTTTTGCAAACTGTAAATTAGAACAGAAATGCTATGTTGCATGATTATTTATAGCATAGTATTAGAAACATCTGAAATTCTTTGAAAAATTACAATTAATTCCTGTTTTTAAATATAATGTGGATAGAATCATTGAGGCTTTTGCATTATTTGGGGGGAGACGAGAGACATTGCTCCTGGAGAAAACTTTTGTAAGTGTATACACTGACATTGCATTAGAAAGGGAAGATTCCATAAAATCACTACACAAAAGTAATTGTTTTTAAAGTCAAATAGTAGAAGAAACTAATAAAATATCATATTTTCCTGTCATGCAAGACAATTTAGTCTCTAAATGTCATCACTGACAGTATTTAGGGGTCAAAACATTTAAGGTCAGCAGACAGCTCTGCTTTCACAAAAATGTGTAAATTTTGCAAAAATGAAATCTGCAGATTTCCTTGCAAAATTAAGTGGAGTATTGGTATATCGGTACCCAGACATCTATGAAATGTTTGTCAGGAAGCACTACAAATAGATAAATATAGATTTCTCAGTAATTTTCAATAAACTATTATCCAATATAATGTTGACATGTTCAGTAAATGTAGCCACTATGCTTTGAGGAGTAATATCTGTCCAATAATTATCTCACAACTGTTTATTAGATGCTTGCCTTATTTTGTTTCTTTATTATATATATGTGTTTATGTTTATCCTTATTATTCTCTACTCAATTTTACCTTACTCTTATCTTCTGTTTTGTACTCCCATCAGATTTTTTTTTTAAATTCTCTTTATAGTGCTTTTAATTCATGTTATTTTTATATACATAAACCATTTAACAAATATTTGTTGAATGATCAATATCAGTAAGGTACCTTTAAACTCCATGAGTGATGCAAAGATATGTGGATTCCCTCCTCATCCCTCCATAAAGACATGCAACCTAGAAAGAAAATGAGATGATTACAAAATGTACTAGAATAACTTAATTGCCTTAAAGCTAAAGGGGAAAGATATTTCAATATGTTTTGGCCTAACCTTTCCTAACCAACAGGGGAATACCCAGTAAAATGTCCTTAATAGATACTTAGTCTATCTCAGTTTTGCATGGAACATTCCAAGCTCATTGATTGTATTCATTAAAAATCTCCCACTATATGAAGCTGGAATCTACCTCCCTGTTTTATCACATGATGAATAGATATTGTGGGCAAAGGTCTTTAAAGAGGAAACAACAATATTAAACCACAAAGGCTGAAAAGCATAAGGATTCTTTGACAACAGTAAAATATTCAGTTTAAATAATGCAAGTAATAGAGGCATAGAGACAAAGAAATGTATTGATAGTGATATTTATCAGAAACTTCAGAATTTTAACAATGTTTTAGTAAACAGTACCTCTGATGAGTAGGGAAACAAAAAACGTGAGAAGCAAGAGGTAATTGGTAAATTACCTAAGTTCATAATTTACCAATTTTCTGGATACCTGCCTTTTATTAGCTGTGCTTCGTTGAAAAAATATCACTTATTCTCTGTACCTCAGTTTCCTTATTTGTAATATAAGATTTTTAATACCTATCTTAAAAGGATCTTTTAAGCATAATAGTATATTTGAAAGTACCTCATAAACTATTTTATTGTACAAGTTTAAACTGTTATTTTATGTACATGATTCAAGTATATTACCACTTTCAGCAAGTTTAAAACTTGACATTGTACATTTTGCCGAGAAAGCAATCAAAAATGCTGTTACTTTGACTTCAATGAATGCTTTCTCATTCATAGAAAATAAGAAACCATTAACATTTATTTCAATTATCTGGCATATTATACACATCACATATCTATTTATAATTATCTGAATAATAAACATATACACACACATTCGGTGGCTTAGAGAGGTTCAGGAACTTCTTTAAAGTTCAGACTTAGTCAAAGGTTTGAACAGCTGCCAAAACTTGTGGGTCCATCCACCAAGCAGTCTTGTGCATGATTCTACTGTCTGGAACTCATACCAGAAATATGATAATAGAAATATGAATTTTCCCCGTCAAATAATTCATCCATTATATGGGTTAAAGTTGTAGAAGCAAAATGTATAAATGTATTGATAGGGAAATCCACAGACATAAAGCAATCTAAAAGTTATTTAAAAGGACAAAAGGAGAAGGCTAGGATCTGGGGAACATCATCGTGTGACCACATACTGCCTGCTTGGCTAGGCAGAATATATGCTTTTCCATGAAAGCTACAAATATGTAGGTAAAATGTGCTTTTTGTAAAAATAAAATTTCAAAGCTCTACATGCTCTGTAGTAGTTGCAACAAGCTAAAAACAAAATTTGCAACATTGCTAAATTGAATAAATAGTAATCTGTAACTCAAATATTAGAACTAAGAGTGGACAATCATACATTGGACTTAATTCTGACCAAAAATATGGAACAGACTAACGATAAAAAAGTGAAATAAATGCAACAATAGTCATATCATCACAGAGATTATAATAGTAAATTTCTTTTACTTTTTTCTAAAGAACAATGTTCAACAGACAAAATAGTCCTTGTAATTGAGCAAAAGAGCTTTCTAAAGGTTTCTTCTAAAGGTGAAATAAGTCTGGTTTCAACCCAAAGAGTTTTATTTTTAAGTGTCAAAAGGAACAATGTGTGTTAAAACACTAATATCTGATAAAAAAATTACAAATGTCTACAAATAGATATAAAATATAGTGTGGATGTCATCCTTCAAGTAATGCATCCATGTTACTATAGAGATACTACTTTTTAAGACCAAAGACTATATGTAGGTCATATGATCAACAATAAAACAAAAACAAAGCAAACACATAAATTCACCTAAAATAAAACAGAAGAAAGATCTACTGAGGCTCTAATTACATGTTACATAAAGGAAATAGTATCTACTTTAGAAATACATGGTTTTAGAGAGGAATGATAAGAATTTGTGACCTCTGGGGGGATGATAAGGATAGTAAAAAGTCTTCCATAATCTTTATGCTGGAAAAAGATTTTTGGATTGTTATGTGTGCAAAGCCAAACTATACCATTTAGAGAATAAAGTTAATTACTATTAATGAAAATGACACTGATTTAATTTTGAATTAATTTGAGGGGTTGTTTAAATATTATAGAGAAATATAATGATTTTTACGTTTTCATACACTGATGGATTTGTTTCAGGATAGACTCCATCAGAGAAATGACTCTTGAGACCAAAAAAAAAAAAAAATTAAAAATCGCAATCTTCTTTTTATCACTGTAGTGCAACAGAAAATCCAGCACTTAATAAAAGGATACAGTCACGAGAAGACATAAAACACTAAGTCAGACAGTTCATTAGTCAGGGTGCCTAGCCTCTGGTAACAACATCTCAGATATATAATGGCTCAACACAAGAGCAGTCTGCCTCTTGCTCATGTCAATAGTGAGCAGATGAACAGGTCCATGAGACAGGTCTTCTCTACAGTTATTCAGAGACCCTAGCTAATGATTCCTCTGTCATCCTCAACATGTGACATTCAAGGCTTCCATAGTCTTCTCCATCCCACAGAACTGATTGTATGGGTCAGAGGGGAAACTCACATTAGTGAGTGGGAGCTTAAGACAGATACCTGGATACCATGAGAAGATAATGGGACCCAGAACCTCAAATCTGGCAAGGATACAGGATGAAACAGACCCCACAAATAGTGAGGGTTGGAGGTAAACAGATTCTGGGTGAAGCCTGGCACTGGTACTGTGTTTGTGTACAAGAGAAGGAAATGGAAGAAGATCCAACTATCCCCTTAGTTTGGGGTCCATAATTCACTATTTGCCTTTAGAAAAGAGAAAAAAATAATCAGAACTAATTTCATGTGCAGAAGTCTCATACCTGTTGGCACTGTTGAAGATTATTATGCCATCCTCTTGAAGGTATCCACAAACAATATTCCCTCTGAGCTGTGTTCCCTAGGAAGTAACTGAGGTGTAAGACAGCTGCCAAAATGCTGGAACAAAAGAATGGATGTAGAGAAAGAAAACCTCATATGAAATGTGGACCCTCAGAACAAAATTATAGTGTACAGAGAAACCCAAAGCCATAGAGAAAAGCTACTAAATCCACAACAAACAGTTGAATTCACAATGTTGAACTGAAAACAGCAGAGTGTTCTGAAGATATTAAAATGAGTGTATTGTCAATGCTCAGAGTGACTATGAAGAAAATATCATCCATAAAACAAGATTAGAAGATAGAAAAAGAAAACACTGAATTGCAGAAATATAAAAACGTTATTAAGATGAAAATAAAAATGATAGGATAAATAGTAGTTGGCGAACAGGGAAAGAGAGAATTAATGAGTCAATAATTACAATTGAGATAGGCATCTAAGACATTATGAGATAAAAATATAAAAGATAGATTGAGTGGTTCTAAATGAAATTTAATGGAAATTCCAGTAGAAGAAAATGGGATAATTGAGAGAGCATCTAAATTTAAATAGGCAAGATTCAAACTTTTCTGTAATTGACAAAAAACATACTTTAGAATGAAAATATATTCCACTGCTGAGTAAGACAAACATAGAAACAAACATAAGGGCAACTAATACCTAGCAAAAATAAATTATAAAATAAAATTTCAAGGAAAATGGGAAAATATTAAAAACTACCAGAATTAAAAATCTGTAATCTGATGTAGGACATTCTATCAGGTATAGTAGATAAGTCACTACAGTGAAAGAAAATAAATCCCAATATTTGTCTCTATATCTAGCTAAACATATATTACTGAGTTAAAAAAAAAAAACAAATCATTTTCACCAATAGAGTTTATTGCTCCAGATGTTTGCCAAAAATTTACTGAATGATGTACTTGGGCAAGAAAAATTGTGAACCCATTAAAAAGTGAGGAGCAAAAAGTAAGTGAGCAAACATACAAATAAAGCATGTCAGTAAATTAGACTAAGTATAGAAAGCTTATGAAATAAATACACCAATTTTGTTTGCTTTAAAAAAAGGTACAAATATAATTTTACAAGACAAAATCTTATCAGGTGTGTAAGTAGTATGTAAAGAAATTTTATAACAAGCTAACCTGTTTAACACGGATGGGTTAGAGAACTATAAAAAAATTAAGCATGCTAAAACTTTAAGGAAAATTACTATAATAAGATATAGTATATAGCTTTCCAGCATAGTAAAAATGAAAGAAGAAAAAAGATTAATTTTCAGTCCCACAGAAGGCAGAACAAAAGAATAATAAGAGGTCCTTAGTAGTGTTTTGCTGTCTTGGTAACAGGACAAAAATTGCATAACATTTTTATCAAGTACTTGAGGATATCACCATGTCAATTATGGGAAAATTATTGGAGAAATTTCTAATACATAACAATTAGAAATCAAAGACATATTTATAAGCTAAAATGGATGTGTTAAAACCAATAATTCATCAGAGCAAAATAGTGTCCTTACTTTAAAATTTAAAAAACATTTGAAAAACAGTCTATCTGGAATTAACTGTAACATGTGGGAAAATTCTGTGAATTCTCAGTAATCATTTATAAAAATTTTTAAAGATATAACTATGTGATGAGCAATGTATAATGTAAGTAATGTATGAAAATGATTTATAACATTTATTCAGTTCTTATAATACTCAGTTGCTAGACCATTAGCTCATTTAATCCTCACAGCAACCTTATGACACTTACGTTATTATAATTATTATTCTTATTGTGCAAAGGAAAAATAAAGTCACAGATAGCTTAAATAGCCTGATTAAGGTACACAAATATTAGATGAAGAAGCCAAGAATAAAACCTAAACAAATTGGTTCCAAAATGTGAGATTTTGACCACAATGTTCTATTGCCTTATATATTGTTACCTCTCATTAGTTGCCAGTCTCTGACAACTATTGGGTTGCCCAAAAATTTTGTTTGGGTTTTTCCGGAAGATGTTACAATAAAATTCTATCCTTAACCACAATACTATCCTTCATTGTAATGTAATGTCATCCTTAACTACAAATACAGTGAGCTGATTGAGAGGGTTGTGATGATTAAAATATCACTTTTTTTTTTTCTTTTGCTCTCACAAGAGGTGAAATCTATTCCCTCTTCTTTTGAATCTTGTATGGCCCTATGATTTGCTTCCACCAATAGAATGTGACATCTTAGAATCCTGAGACCCTCATTTTATGTGTAAGCAGAGTTTAACCTCTTTGAAGATGAGAAATCATGTGAAGAGAGACATCACATGGACAAAGAATGTCCAGCCAAGCAGCAAAAGCTCCAGACATGTAATGAGTTCATTTAGGACCATCCGGCCCCGGATAAAGAAAGTTGCATGAGTCACCACAGGCAAAACCAGCAAAAGAGCTGCCCAGCTGAGCCTAGCTTACCAAGCTGTCAACAGAAAGAAATGTGAATAAATAGATGATGATTGTTTAGAGCTACTAAGCTTGTTATGCAGAAATTTTTTTCCCAAAACAGGGGTTAATAAGCCTTCTGTGATTTTTGCCAGTCAGACACATCTTGAATATTGAGTCTGTTTCTCCACTCCACGACTGCAAAATACATTTGACAAAATATGTCTAAAGGCTGATGACCATAGTGCTGACATATTCAAATACCATATTAGATAAAGAGATAGCAGCTGCTCAAAACTACTAACCTATATTCAGAAATTCCTGGAAGTGTGGTACAAGAATACTGCCTCCAGAAATAAATGTGCAGTGATACCTTATCTATGTTCTACCAAGCTGAGCAATTGCATCTCACTCATAATTTTTTATTGTAGTACTTTGACCAGTGGATTGCAGCTGTAATGGGAGGTATGTACCTTGACATATATTCCTTAATGGGTTATATGACATGCAGAGTATAAATGATAGGAAAGAAATGGCAGGGATATGTTTAACAAATTAAAGTGGACAGAATTGACTTCAACTTCAGTTTTCTTGTTTTTGTTTTTATGAGAAAGTGCACCTTGTACAGTGCAGAGACCTGCAAGCTGTGCTTGAGGTGGAGCCTCACCTCCCCAAACAACTGCAAGTTAGTGTACCTATCATAGGCAGGGATGCTGGTATGTTAGGGACCTGTATCTAACAAGCCAAAGAAAAATCGTTCACAATTGCACAAAGAATTGCTCACCAGTGTGCCTATTGTGCATCATTTAATGGAAGCAAAATGAGTTGGGGACTTATTTCTTGTGAATCTTTTCATGGATTCTGAACTTAGTATCATGTGACATTGAATCAATGGTTGTATAGCAGGTAGATTAGGGGCAGAAGTAGAACTGATACAAACACACCTATTCGACACGTATAGAAAAAGATTTATACGGTGAAAGACAATATGGAAGAAAGGAACTGATAAGACTTTGATCTCTGGATGGTGGCCAATCCATCCATAGTCTGAAATAGTGAAAATCTTGCCACATGTGACTAGGAATTTCTCCTTTTAATGGAATTTATATGATGTAAATTTGACTACAGTTGAATAGAAAAAAAAACTGTGAAAATGTCTAGAAAATAAAATGTACAGTGACTATTATTGACTGTGTTGGCAAAAGTGAAACTGTCAGCTAGAGAATAACCAGGTAAATAATTTGAGGTCAGTATATGACAAAAAGAAATGGTTCATAATGATGTTCCAGTACTCTTTTGAAGATTGGAAGAAAATTAAGGTTAATCTAACAGTTTGATAGTTAGGTATTACAGAATAAAGGGATCTATTTGGAATAAGTAGCTACCTAAAATTAGTTGTGGTTTTGGCATTCAATTCATTAGTGACAAAAAAGTAACAGATCTCTCCTCTTCAAGGTGGTAAAACCCAGAGTCAGGTGAGTGTTCAAAAAAACTGAGAATTGCCTTATTTCCTCTTCCATGTTAAAATGGAACATACGTATTGAACACTGAAAATGCTAAGAGGGGCAATGCCATTTCATTGGTTATATGGTAATCAAAATAAAGTTGCCCCTAATGGCATGCTGCTCCCCCAAACAATTTTGGGAACAATAAAATTCAGTGAAACTCCAATCTTCTTGTTTAAGGAGCAAAAGGGCATTAAGATATAGTAGTAGATTAACTTCCTGAATTATCTTCCTTGGAGTTTGAGAGTATGTAAAAGGTTAGAGCAATTCAAAAAGGCCAAAGAAAGAGAAAGGAGACAAAGTGTAATGGTTTAAAAGAAGAAAAAGATTAAGCCAGGTAGAGTTGTTCTGCTCTTTATTTAAAAAAAAGAAGAGGGAAGTAAAATAGAAAAAAATAAGTACCCACAAAACATCTACTTTACATCCTTTAAACACCTCTTAAAGGATGTTGTCACATTCAATCTATCCTCTACTGGGTGAGTTTAAAATAGGTAAAATGAAAGGATAATTAATAGAAAGGCTGAAACATGGTGAACAATTCATCTCATCTATTTAGTCCAGGACCTTGAAACTGTATCTCCCAGCATGATCTCTATGGCTGTGTGAAATGTTTAGGTTAAATATCAGGGTGTGTGAAGCAAAATTTCTTTGACTTGTTGGATACAGGTCCCAAATACAACAGCATTCCTGCCTATGACAGTGAAGAGGCACTGCAAGGACTTCAGTGGAATTGGGTGGTTATGGAGATACTTTCTTGTAAGGCATTCAATGAATGAAATTATTCGTTAATGAAAAAAAAATTGCAGATCAAAGTACTGGAAGCAAAATACCCCTAAATACATAATTGCAATGAATGCGACATAAGTGGCAAACATTGCTGTTATGTCCTTTAGGTCAAATTTCATTCAGAATAAATTGGACATGAAATTTGGTAATGAGTACTAGGTAATATAAAATTCACAAAGGGCAACAGAAATTTTCAATTTTTTTTAATAAAAGAATTTATCTAAATTCTAACATCACAACGAATATTACAATGGTGTTTTATAAACCTTTTCTGCGATTATATTTTTTTAATTGAGGTATAGTCGATTTACAATGTTTCAGGTGTAGAGCAAAGTGAATCAGTTTTATATATGTACATACGTATGTGTATATATTATATATGTATATATATATATACACACACCTATATATGTATATACATATGTATATTCTTTTTCAGATTCTTTTCCTTTATAAGTTATTATAAGATATTGAATTTAGTTCCCTGTGCTATACAGTAGGTCCTTGTTTATCTATTTTATATATAGCAGTGTGTATATGTTAATCCCATATTCCCAATTTATCCCTCTCCCATTTCCCTTTTGATAACCATAAGTTTGCTTTTCTATGTCTGTGAAAACATTTAGAAATGTTTTCTAAATAAGTTCATTTGTATCATTTTTCTAGATTCCTCATGTAATTGATATCATATGATATTTGTCTTTGTCCGACTTACTTCATTTAGTATGATAATCTCTAGGTCCATCCATGTTGCTGCAAATGACATTATTTCATTCTTTTTTAATGGTTAAGTAATATTCCATTGCATATATGTACCACATCTTCTTTGTCCATTTATCTGTCAATGGACATTTAGGTTGCTTCCATGTCATGGCTACTGTAAACAGTACTGCAATGAACATTGGGGTGCATGTATCTTTTTGAATTAGAGTTTTTGTCTTTTCTGGATATATGTAGAGGAGTGGGATTACTGGATCATATGGTAACACTATTTTTAGGTTTTTTTTTCTGAATTCTATTTTATTTATTTTTTTATACAGCAGTGATGAATTGGGAGATTGGGATTGACACATATATACTAATATGTATAAAATGGATAACTAATAAGAACCTGCTGTAGAAATTTTCAACTTTGTTTTAAAAATGTTAGAAGTGGGGGTAATAATATCAATGCATGCTACAACAATTTGAGTTAGGTTAATGAGAAAGGTAAGAGGGTCATGGAGACTGATGCTGTACTAACAAGGAATGAATAATATAGTACGGTTAATAACAGTATCTGATAGGAACTATCTAAAATATGCAACAGACTAACAGAGATTGGTATAATGTGACATTGTGTTAACACTTTGTTTTCATATTTAGAGTGAAAAATTTTAAAAACCTTACAACTGGGCTTCCCTGGTGGCGCAGTGGTTGAGAGTCCGCCTGCCGATGCAGGGGACACGGGTTCGTGCCCCGGTCCGGGAAGATCCCACATGCCGTGGAGCGGCTGGGCCCGTGGGCCATGGCCGCTGAGCCTGCGCGTCCGGAGCCTGTGCTCCGCAATGGGAGAGGCGACAATAGTGAGATGCCCGCGTACAGGAAAAAAAAAAAAATACACCTTACAATTGCCTTTATATGAGTGGAAACAATACAATTTTACCATATTGTCAAAGATATTAAAATTCTACCTTGTACTATCATACTTTTTGTGAGGAGAAATTTGGTCATGATATTGGTGAAGAGCAGGCTGAATCACTGTGCTGTTGGCATTGTATTAGTAACAGAATTGGAAAAGGAAGTAAAAAATAAAAAAAAAAGCTTGACAACAAAAGTTACACATAAATCTTAAAGAGAATGATTGATGAGTTTCAAAAATTTAGAAATTGGTTAAGACTATGAAATTTGGGAAATTAGTTGCCTGGTGCCTCAAGAGGCTTCCCCTAAAATAGAGGTAATTAGTGTTTCTGAAGAATTTAACTACTAAAAAGACAGTCCATATTTAGTGGATATATCTCATTCCAAATTATGCACCTTCCTAATTTGGTGAATTTAATTACTTCTTTAAAAGAGGCAAAGTGAAACAACTAAGTGACTAGAAGAAGACTATTCAAATGGACATCTAAATATGGTGGGATATAAAAAGTGTTATAGAACAGGACTTGTCTAGTCCACTGGGACCATAAGGTCTAAGTGAATATATGATATTAGATTTTACCAACTCACCACCATGCTCATTGGACTTAGCGACAGAAGTCAGATAATGCTTCTCCAACCCCTTATTACAGGCTCCTAGAGTCACAGACCTAAAAGCTACCACATGCTGCTATTATATATTTTTCTTTTCAATAGAAACTGTTCCCTTGTAATTAGGCTCTAGTAGAGACAGCACCCAATAATAAACACATATGGAAACAATAATGGATTTGCTTTCTTAACTATCCTGCATGGGAGTTGTGGATGGGAAAAAGACTAGAATAATCCAGAGAAAGTGTATCAGAAGACAAAAGGGAAACTCTGAGCCTATGATTGAGACAATTGAGACTATTATGAGGATGTTTCCCAAGAGAGTTTATTTATCAAGTGAAAATTGTGTGTGTGCTGAATACTGAATACTGTAGGTGTTGCCTCAGGAGGATTGTCACATAATATGGCTACCATTTGCATGACAATCGATGAAACCTAGGACCTTCTTTCTCCCAGAACTCGTTGATGGAGTACCTGACCATATGACCCTCTTATTAATAAAACAATGCAAGTATTATGGTGTACCTATGATAACTCTCAGAAGAATGGAAATTTCAGCTATTCAGCTGATGGAGAAAAAGTTCTTGTAAGAGTAGGAAAAGGAAAACCCATACAGTAGGCTAAATTACTTGCAGTAGTACATTTAGCTTTTGTACAAATGCTAGAAGCCTATTCTCAAGGGACATCTGTGGATTTTTTACAAATTCTTGGACAGTGGAGATAACCTACCTATGTGTTTGGTTAATGGGTCACAGACAATTGGAAAATTAAAAATACACACATGTGGAAATCCCTAATCTTGAAGGACTTCAGGAACCCCAAAGAATGAAGAAAAGGTAGTATGTGTTGGATGGTCCCTAAAAAACCTAGCAGAAAGTTCTGAAGAGGCTGGAATGGGATGTTTAAAACAATATTTGAAGTAGCAGGCTGAGCATAAGAGATGAATCTCCATGGGTACTACCAGTTGGACTGAATGAAGGTAAATTTCTTTGTTCTCCATTGAAG
This sequence comes from Delphinus delphis, assembly GCF_949987515.2. NCBI lineage: Eukaryota > Metazoa > Chordata > Mammalia > Artiodactyla > Delphinidae > Delphinus > Delphinus delphis. The sequence continues at coordinate 37,534,800 of NC_082700.1, forward strand.
TACTAATAGTTGCCTATGGCTCTTCAGAATGACAGGAAAAGGTCTTTTTTTCTTTTTTTTTACTTGCTGTGGAATGAATTCCACAGAGACAAAATCCAGCTGATAATTATCAGTTAGATCATACTAGGCCATCACTTATAGCTTCCAGAGAATTTCCAAGTGTTTGTACATTCTCTGTTTTTGTTTGTTTGTTTTGTTTTGTTTTCTTGTGAATATCATTACTGAAGCAATGATCCAAAATGTTATAAAAAGATAGAAACAATGTGAATTATTTCAATTTGGAGCATCCAAATCTATTTTCTCAACTTAAAGGACCTATTTCACAATAACTATGATGTACTGTTCAGCTAAAAGCACCATATTATTTGGACATATTCCATACATTCTCACCTTCAGAGTAAAATTTTGATAAGAAATTGAAAGGGGCACTTAAAACATTTGATAAAAAGTGGATAAAGGAACAAAGAGCTTGTCTGCATGATCAGATGACTGGATTTAACATTTTAATAGGGAGGATATAAAATGGGGTTATTTGGGGTGCAGAAGTGAGAATGCATGTGTAGGAGATGATACCATAATACAACTTTGTCTTTTCCACTTGACAAATTGTTTCTGTTGTAATGTAGTATCACATGATGCTAAGATCTTGATTTTGTTTGTTGGCTCCAATTGAGAGAGACATTTTGACACATAACTTTATTGCTAAGACTTCAAACCTCGCAGCATTAATTCCAAAAGAATTCCTGGTTGGATGGGCCTTATGTTTGCAGCTTTGAATGTGTTTTGTGTGAGAGATATCTCTATTCCTTTCAAATCCAGTGACATGAATGGATGAAAGAGAAGACATTGGTGCAGTTACACCCTTTGCCAATGTTATGGTTGAGGATTGTGCCTGAATTCCTCAACCCAATTCAGGTAGGAAGAATCCAGGTAAATCTAGGGATAACTAAAAACAGGAGAAGTGGTAGGTAGTAAAGTAAGGAACTTGGAAGTGAGTGATAACACCAGGAAAACAATGTTGTTTTTTTTTTTCCATCAACAGTATCTCAAGGCAAGAGAATGACCGACATTAGTTTTTGTTCCCTCTGGAAGACCGCCAGCACTGCTTCCTTCTGAGAAATGTCCATTGCACTGAAGGTGAGGTAGGAACTTTGCCAAAAAAGTTTTCTGTGTAATCCAGAGGAAAAAAATTGTGATTCAGCACTCTTTAATGACTCTACCAAATCTTGGTCCTTTTGGAAACTTCTTTTAGTTAAAGGTTTATAAACTCTGTTCACTAATTAAGCTCTTATGCTATAATCTAAAGGAGATACTACCTTTGAATTGCACAGATCTGTGATTGTACAATGGTTGATCACTTGTGCATTAGATAATTATGAACCAGGCTGATGCACTGTTGAAGTAGTTGCCAGGATATGAGGGATGTTGTATTTCTATAGTTTGCTTGGTGTGCTAAAGCCTGCTCTGCTGTTCTGAATATGTTAATTGGAAGTGTGATTAACTCAAGAATGGGAATTGAAAAGTGGTTGATGATAATAAGAAAGGTTAATATAGGGATGATGCAGGATCCACACTAATTGTTTTTGTCTTCTAAATCTCCAAAGAAACCCTCTCTGGGAAGTTCTTATGGTACATGTAGAATGAATAGATTTTAGAAGTAGAAAATGAACAAAAAATGAGTTCTCAATAACCACAATATGTGTGTGTAAATATGAATTTTCTATACTACAATCATGCTCAACAATAACAAGGGCAAGTGTAGAGCGAAGTCAACACTGTTCCTAGTGGTCTTGAAGAGATTCAGGAACCATTGATTTGTAGCTAAGTGTTTTGAGCCAAGCAGAAATAGCACTTTTGGAAGCATGCCACAGTGTTAAAATGTACATTGTATTCCATACAGAAATTTTAATGGGATTTCTTTGGCAGGAAACTAGCCAAATTTGGCAAGACTCAGAAAAATGATGAACAGGTGTGTAGAGCACATATATTCATGAAATGATGAGGCAATTTTCCTAAGTGGCTCTTTGGGAGAAGGTATAACCCCTTACATAGGATAAGCTCTTTTATATGTTGATGACCAAAAAATCAAATAGGTTGTGAAGAGTATAACTGAGTATCATGGAAGTACAGGCGAGAGGAGCTCACTCATGGAAAGAGTCTTAATGGCCCAAGTTGTGAAGAGTGTCACAGAGAAGCATTGAGTAGGAAAAGTTTCCTGATAACACAATTGGTGGAAACAGGGAAAAATACAATCTGCAATATATCATCTTAGTGGGAAATAGACAAATCATAGTACACAATGATATTTAAAAAACAGTATTATTTGTAACTAGGTTATGACTGGGAGCTAAGCTTTGATAGGCCTTAAATTTAATAAACAGTGACTTTTAATAACTGCTTGTGTTATGGGGAATATGTAATATAAGTGAAGTACCACTGGTATATTTTGAATATATATTTGGTGTGGAAAACTTTAATAACACATCTAATGGTATTCAGTATAATAAAAGATTTATTGTTTGAAAGTAACTGAGTAAAAAAGGATATTCCAATGAAAATAATCACAGAATGGAACATTATTTGGAAAAACTGATTTTCAAGTCTTAACTGATGTAGCTTCCATGGAAACTAACTGGACTGAAGAAGAAATAAATTTATTTTCAGAATAATTAAATATACATTAAATTCATCTCTCACATTTATTTTTTTAGAAGTACAAATAGTAGTAAATGAAGAGTTAAAAGTAAAATCAAATTGATTATAAAATATTCAAAAACTGAAAAGATGTGATCAAGACTAACATATCTAGTCAATCATACTAACATTCACAAAATTTTGCCTATCCTGTTGGTTACAGACAGGAAAAATCTTTCTGTTTGCAATGTCAAAAATATATCTTACAACAGGGAACTCTACTCAGTACTCTGTAATGGCCTAGATAGAAAAAAGTCTTTAAAAGAGTAAATATATGTATATGTATAACATATTCACTTTGCTGTACACCTGAAACTAACACATTGTAAATCAACTATATCCCAATTAAAAAAAAATGTGTATATATATATATATATATATATATATATATATATATATATATATCTTTCAAAAGAGCTATTAAAAGGTGTTAAAATTATATGACATGACCGTATCCAGAGTTCAGGGGTAGACTATTGTTAAAGGGTTAACAGTGGGTCTAAATTCACACTCCATATCCAGGAACAACTGAGAATATGACCCTGGATTTACCTGCCCCTTGGAATGTGTTGACAATCTGAACAATGATATATCAAGCATATTATACTTGGTTATCAGAATTGTTTATTGTTAAACTCTTTGTTGAGTTGTGGTTGCCCTGGGAATGATGCAACTTGCACACACTGCTAGAAGGACTCCATGGGAAAAATAAAAGTTATGTGAGAGATGGGAAGGGCTGCTTTCATGAGTGGCTGTATCTGTGCCCTCTTCAGCCTCTTTTGCCTTCAAACATGCCCCATGCATTGGAGACTCTGGAGAGCCTTGACTACTATGAAACCCTGGATGTAGCTTCTATTTGGTTGTGTGATATATTCCTTGCTTCCAAGTGAATGAGAAAGTGAGGAAGGACAAGCCAGACAGAAGTCATAGTCTATTTGCAATCTAATTTAGATGTGACATCCCATAACTTTTGCCATATTCTGTTTGTTAGATGTGAGACATTAGATCCAGCTCACAATCAAGGAAAGAAAATTGTATAAGGTAAGACATAAATACTAGGAGAAGTAATCACTGGGAGCTGTCTTAGAGGCAGCCTACCACACTTGTGAAGAAAATATTTAAGCATTGAATTTACATTTGTCTAGAAGTGAGTTCATATGACTTCTAAATTCTTTTCAATTCTATATTTCTATAATTGTATGTCAATAGTGGAGTTAGAGAGATTGTAGAAACATTTTTGAATACATTGTAAAAATTGAATGGTTTTTATATTTTATTTACTCTTTGGCTTAATACAAAAAGAATTAAAAATACTTTGATAAGGATTCATTTTGAAGATAAGAACTCAAAATACTTTGTCAAAATTCTATTTTTATAATGTTAAAGTATTTTAAACTCTTAAAACTTCTATAATTTACTTTAAGTGAAATTTAAAATACTTTCTATTTAAATAAATTGTTAATATTATCATGAATTGTCAAAAATTTTCCCAAATCTATCTGTTTGGTGGGTTTATTTTTTTAAATGTGCTTTTCTCAAGCAATGCAAATATTTTTCCTTAATTTCATAATGGTAAGATTAATATAATTTTGTAATTACAAAATGTTTCACGTTCACCTTTGTCTATCTCTCAGGAACTAAATGTCTTCCTGACATTTACAAAGTTTGAATTAAAATCCTGAGAGTCCAACCTACTTCTTAAATGAATGAGTCACACCAATTCATACTTGTTCAAAATAAATATTTTTTTTATGATACCTGCCCTTCCTCTATACAGTTGTAGTATTGCTTAACCTAGGGTACTTTTTAAAGGAATGAAGCAAGCATTTATTAACTCTAAGTGCCTAACTTGTTATTTTTAAATACTAGATTTCTCTAAACTGAAATTTTAACTTATTTCTACTCTAATATACAAAATTAACTTGTATCAAGAGGACCTTAATTTTTCTATTAGATAATAAGGAAACCTGATTGAAATATATACGAGGCTTCAATACCTGTGACTTTTTGGAACTCTCAGGAAAGATTCAAAGGATACATAATTTTTAATACTGTTAATTGACTTTTCAAAATCCATCAGAACTGATATCTAAGTTACAGATATTTGTATAACTGGGTCAGAGCAAATATTCTGAATGATCCTACAATGTTAAATTAAATAAGATACATAATTTTGCTTCTACTGCTGTAACCAGGATATGAGCAGGTGAAAGTCACATTTACAATGTCCATAATATTATCCTTTCCATAATAATATGTCCTGAACTTAAAAAAAATTATCTTTACTTTCTAAGCCTCTTCAGTGCAAAGTATGCCTCTGTATGATTGCTTGTTGGGTTAAGAGGTTGCATAGATTACTAGATCAAGCTACATTTTACATCCAAATTAATGTCACAAGTGTAACAAATTGGGATGCTCAGATATTGTCAAACAATGTAAGGCCAAGGTCGGCAAATTAATTAGTATTACCATATAGACCTTTTGGCAGGAAAGAAAAGCTTTTTACTTGGAGCTGGGCATTCTGCAGGATTTGTCAACTCGAATCTGCCACTGGTCTTATTATCTCATTTGTCTTATTTAGGCTAAATTGGCAGTTATGTCTTCATGGCAAATGTTTGTTTTTACAAATGAGCAATGAAGCAGAATCTGGGAAACACACACTAAAATAGGTTTGGTGTAAGTTTTTAAGATATTTCTAGAGCTGGATCATCCATAGAAAATTTTCTTTACCAGTTGACTTTGTTTATGTTTTAAATTTGTGGCTATTAGGGCAAATAACATAGAAATTTGAGTTCCTCTAATCAAATGGACAAAATATATTGAGTATTGAAAATGTGAATGACTTAGTTATGACATTGGACAAGTTAAAGAGTAAGAGTTTATTTTTGATTTTGATTTTTTAGTGTTGTAAATTAAAATTTCCTTGTGTGATCCTGATTGGCACAATCATATACCTGATGCACCTATGTGTGTATCTATATGTGTGCACAAAACCACACACACACATACAAACACATATATATATATATATGTGTGTGTATACACACACATACACACAGGACTTCACTGTAGCATATTTTATTCTGATCAATAATATGTAAGACACACTTATTTTGTTTAGCTTGTGAACAAGAAGTTTAGAAAATTCAGTGATAGACAAACTCTATTATGAAGACATATAAACACAGATTTACATATACACACATACACATAGCCTCAGAATAGTATGGTGTGTAAGTAATATGTTATGTGTAAGTAATAGTATGTGTGAAAGTAATATGTTAACAATAATATATATGGAAATATATAAACTGTTTAATATATCCGTTAAGACTAGATCAGCTAGGTTATACTATATGTTACAAAAATAACATCATTCTTAGCAAAATATTAATTAAAAAAAAAGATATCGGGGCTTCCTTGGTGGCATAGTGGTTGAGAGTCTGCCTGCTGATGCAGGGGACATGGGTTCATGCCCCGTTCCGGGAAGATCCCACATGCCGCAGAGCAGCTGGGCTTGTGAGCCATGGCCGCTGAGCCTGTGCATTCGGAGCCTGTGCTCCACAACGGGAGAGGCCACAGCGGTGAGAGGCCTGGGTACCGCAAAAAAAAAAAAAAAAAAAAAAAAAAAAAAAAAAAAATATATATATATATATATATATATATATATATATATATATCTTGATTATTGTATGTAGAAAACCAAATAGAGAAAAAATAATAAATGCTACATTAGAAGAATTTTTCATAGGATTATCTTGTTCTTTAATCTTACTTTAAGTTATATCCTTGAAATTACAGTTTAAGATCTACCAGACATGTGCTGTCATTCTCTTCACCCCAAATCTTTACAGACTTCATAGATTATGAATCCTGAAAAAATCTTTGCTTAAATTTACAGACAAATTGTTTATGGACAAATGAAGAGTTCCTTGTAAAAACAAGAGTGAATATTCCTTTACTAAAATGAGTAACACAGAAAAATACATTTTCCTGATACATAATCAAAAATAGTCTCTCTGGCTTTTATTTAAAATGTGATTACTGAATTTTTATAGAGGAATTCACAATACAGAGTTCATTTGATATTCAATAAGTGCCTTGTCCTTTTGTCACAGATATAATTCATATTGGTTCTTCCTTAGATTATGGATGTATAAAGAAGAAAAATTCCTTTAGCTTCAATGTCAGTGACAAGAATAGAACAAGACCTATGGATTACAGTAGAGACTCCATGTTGAAAACACTAGTAAATAAATACTGGCCATAGTAGGCATGAATGAAAATATATTAAATACATTTTTATCTAAATTTCTCAGAATATGTATTTCCAAATACACAGGAAATAGATCTTTTGTAATTATTACTACATGTAAATTTTAAGTTACACTTTTGCCAATTACTATGGGAATTTGTTCATATTTTTAAAATATAATTCTTTTATAGTTCACTTAAAGATAAAATGAGTAATTTTTTTTTTTTTTTTTTTTAGCTTTGCACAGTTTGGTTTCAGTGAGGTCTGATCAAACCATGTGGGTAAATATTGGCTTATGTGGAGTATTCTGCTTTATAAAATCTCTGATAGAGATTAGCATTTAGGTTTGAGAAAGAAATATATAACTTATTTTCTGTATTGACACCATTTCATGACACAGTATTGCTGTCTTAAATGTGTAAAAGAAGCTGCTATGAACTCTCTTTAACCTCAAAATTCCAAAGAAAAAACTCTATTCTGGAAACTTGTGGTATACTATTTCAAAAAGGATAATTATCAGTAATTATCAGATAATTATCGGCAAACTCTCAATAAGCAATAATTACTGCCATAAACTTGGAAAACTGAAATAAGTTTCTACAACCTATTATGTAAATTCTATTTACTTGAAATAGCTCTGAAGTAGGACTATATTACCATTTTCAAAATGGAATCCACTTTTTAATGAACTAAATAAATCAATATTTACAAAAACTGAGACATCCTTATGTTTACTTCAATACAAACCAATGGCTACAAAATATCTAAAATAGCTACATAAAATAAAAATTATATTTTTAAAAAGGTGGTTGTATATGTCATAGAGAAATAGAATTTCTTTGAGGACAGACTAAATTGGGAAGACAAAGCCAAGAATATGAGAAATTGCTGAAGTTGCTGTATATACTGAATATGTGTACCTCTGGGAGAATATGCTAGAAATCTGTGAGCCTTCACCTGTGCAGTACAGGGAACTATATGGGAATTCACCACACATTAAGTTAGGAGTAGAGGAAGACCTATACTACTAGAAAATATAGTTAACTAAAAAGTGAATTTGGGGTTTCCCTGGTGGCGCAGTGGTTGAGAGTCTGTCTGCCAATGCAGGGGACATGGGTTCGTGCCCCAGTCTGGGAAGATCCCACATGCTGCAGAGCAGCTGGGCCCATGAGCCATGACTGCTGAGCCTGCGTGTCCGGAGTCTGTGCTCCACAGCGGGAGAGGCCACAACAGTAAGAGGCCCGCATACCACAAAAAAAAAAAAAAAAAAAAAAAAAATTGAAGACAGTCAGAAAGTAAGGAAAATTTCTTTCTCATATTTCAGGCTCTTGTTAGAAGTAAAATAGAACTTGCTCCATGAGAACTTATGGCAATGGGCTAGGTATAGGAACTGAATTTGTGCTATTTGTCTGGTTCCAAAAAATACAAAAGAATAATTAATTTGAAGTGGAGTGGACTTGTATTTCCTCCAGGTCTCAGGGAGAAAAAAAGGAAAAGAAAGAAAAAGAACAACATCAGAAAGCTTAACTTCTAAGAGAATTGACCCTAAAAAAACAGGCCTCATAGAAATGCCATAGAGTTACAAAAAAATTATGAGCCCCAATTAAAAATCATAAAATATTATAAGAAACAAGACTATGTAAATGGTATTCATCAGAGAAAAAATTAATAATACCAGGTATATAAAGATTATAAATTAGAATTGTTGAATATTGTGGTAAACTGAATAATGAATGGTCTCCCAAAATATTGACATCTGAATCCTTGGAACCTGTGAATATGTGACCTTACATGGTAGAAGAGGCTTAACAGATATGATTAAGTTAAAGATTTTATAAGGAGACACTATGCTGGATTATTCTGTAATCACAAGTGTCCTTATAAGAAAGAGTAGAGTTACAGTCAGGGGGAAAGTGATGTGATAATAGAAGGAAAGACTGAAGTGGTGCAGCTATAAACCAGAAAAATCATGGAGTGCCAGTAGCCTTTACAAGCTAAAAGAGTCAAGGAACATATTTTCCTCTGGAACCACAAGAAGGAACCAGACCTGCCAACATCTTGATTTTAGCCCCTTACAACACATTTAAGACTTCTGGCCTCCACAACTATAAGTGAATATACTTGTGTTGTTTCAATCCACTAAGATAACTATTGCAAAAATTAAAACAAATTATTGTGATAATTTGTTACAACGGCAATAGGAAAATAATACACCATAAATATGAAATGAGAATACTTAAAATGTTTAAATTATTAGAATATAAATTGAACATATTCCTGAGGAAAGGAGATTATAAATATATATATATATATATATATATATATATATATATATATATATAAGCACATTTAGGGAGGAAAGTCCACTAAAAACCAATTAGTTTTCAAAAATACAGTAACTCAAATTAAAAATTCTATATGGGAGTTAAATAGCAGTATAGACACAGCTAAAGAAAGAATTAATTGAATGGATGAACCATCTGAAGAAAATACAGAGAATTTAATATAAAAAGCCATAAATGTAAAATGTAAAAAATTTAAAATATATGGGAGAATATGGTGAGCAAAGATAATACCTATCTAAATGTAAAGTGATAAGATGAAGAAAAAATTGGAAGAAATTTCACCTGAGAACTTTCTAGAACTGATGAAACACACAACCTTCACACTTAGGCATAATTAGTTACTTCTTCACAAAGAAAAATCCTTATTAAATACAACATGATCAAATTGGAGATCACTAAAGAGAAATAAAAGACATGAAAACTCACCAGGTAATATTTACTGCAGATATATGGCTGAAATATGTCAAAACATTAAATAGCTCAGGAATATATATTATAGAGGGATGGTCAGTGTTTTAGACATACAGAACCAAAAGATTCTTTGTATATTCACTGTAAAAGAGGAGGAAAGAATACCAAACTATATGTTCAAATGTAACTTTTATAATATATGTTACATTATATTATATAATGTATATATGTATAAACATCACATGTGTACTTATTTATATGAATATAATACATGTTATATTACATATAATACATGTGTATAGTATGTAAATTACATATAATACCTGTCATAATGTATATAAATTATATTATATAATGTGTCAGTCAAGGGATGAGACAAAGTAATGTTGGTTCCTTTGACTTTTTAAAATTTAAAAAAAATAAAAATTTTTAAAGGAGAAACAAGAACAATATGACAAAATAGCAATGACAATGGCATGCACCACCTTCTATATTCATTACCTCAAATTATATTTTCTTCCTTTTTCAAGACTTTGTTCATAATACCAGAAATTATCAAGAATATTTTTTTAAAATTTTTATTTCTATGTATTTCTTATCATCTAAATTTACCTTGCAATACATACAAAATACTCATATTTTCTGTCCAAATCCAGCAATCTTTCTAGGTCTAACTCAACTTGCCCCATTGTCATGATTATTCCAGGACTCATGAACACTTTTATGGAAGAACCTTGGGAAAAATATAAAAACGAAACCTAAAACAATAAAACTAAACTGATCAAAAAATCCTGCATATTTATTTTACATGAGTCCATGAATCATATTTATTTCTCATGAGAGACAGGTATAATTAAAGTTTGTGCCTATTGGCTATTGGCTTACTGAAGCTATATTAAGTCCTATATGCCCTCTAAAGAAATAACTTCCCCTTATTCAATGAGTGATGAGCACAGGTGATATCTTCAGATAATTCAGGAGAAAATTCTTCCTTATTAATAAAATATGCTTGTTTCCTTGAATAAGAAACCAATATCTCAGACACAGTAAAATAATAATGTGATTGGATATAGCCACAAACCCTTAAATTATGCCCTGAATTGAACATTAAGAAGAAATAAAATAAGTTACATCCCAAAATAAATTTACATTAGATATACAGAACCAAATTCCAAGAATCTCATGCCATAGTGCAGAACACCAGATAAAAGGCAAATAATTTTTTGAACAATTGAAGACTTACACCTTCATGCAGAGAACTTAGACTAGTGAGACCTGGTTGGAAATAGCAAGTGGCAACTACGTGTCTTCAATTTTCAGTTCTTTGCGATCAACAAACTTAATGTGCAATCTTACCGAAAGAGCAAAGGCATATATCCCTAACTGGAGCAGTTCCTATGGCACTATCTCCTGCCATTTTTACTAATAATACTGTAATTAATAATCATAATTAATTAATACTGTAACCTAGTATTCCATACATATGCTATTTTGTACTGTTTTATAATTTCATGGGTGAGAATGGCACATCTTATACTTAAAATATTTCCCAATTTTTTAAAATTTCAATATTCTGAGTTTTAAAGAAATCTCTTTCAAAACAGTAAAACTTACATTACAAAAATCCTCTACAGTTAAAACCTTGCTGTTAAAGGTAAAAAAAGAAAAGGATGCTTACTAATTTTTGCATTAATTGATGAGGATTCATATTCACCATTTATTCATTCTACTTGATTCAGAACAAGCAGTTTACCATATTATCGATTGATCCATTGATCTATATGTACCACCTAATAACACTAATATTTTAATATAATGAGAAGAGTGAATCTAACTTCAGAAATTAGTTATTATCCTAATTGCTAGAATTCCTCCCTTCTGGAAACAATGCCCTCTTCTTCTCTCAACCTCTCTACAGCTAGCATAAAGTCCCAATGTAAGCAGATATTACCCCTTTCCCTTGGACAAAGTGAGTGTTGAATAAATAGGTCCCTAATCAAAACTATAAAAACGTGTTTGTTGTGATTGGGTCACAACATGGACAGGCAAATGAAGAATCCATATGAGAGATTTCCCCATTTTTTCTTTCCATGGGCTCAGCTCTGAGGGTTCGGGTCTGTAGCAGTTGGCGGTGCCAGGAGAAACCTGATCAACTTTAAGAAAAATGAAACCAAATAAGAAAGAGGCAAAGGGAGAGAGTGCTAGATTCAATATCCTTGAGTATCCTTGTTGGGATTCCTAGGGCTTCCAGGTATTTGCATTCCCAAAGTTTGACATACTAACTCCTCCTTTGATTGAGCTAACTGAGGATTCTTTAATATATTTTCAAACTAACTCAATTTAAGCTTACTTTATTAGAAGAAAAATTAAACTTCTAACTAATAAACATGTGCAGATTATACAATCTATTTTCCTGCATTCTATTTTATGCTATATAAAAATTTTAACATTACAATTAGCAATGGATCCACAGAAATACCTATCATTTTTCTTATAAAGAATTTTAATTCATATGTACATAAAATTTGACAGTAAAAATATTTTCCAGAGAAATAAAAACATCTACATTTGAGCTTTATTCTAAAGGCAAGATGGTAAATGAAATACATTTTGCTTTAGTTTAATCTTTAGATCAACCTAGTGATGATACGTATTATTATTAACATTCAGGAGAAAAAAAATTGGCTCAGAGAAGCTAAGGGAATTGTGTGAATTCAATTTATGACTGTATTGCACCAGAGCCATGTACTTAACCACTACACTATAGTCATTCGTCATTCACTGGGTGCTTTTTTAAGAGAAAGAAAACTTTTAAAGAACAAGTGCATCAGCTTTCTAAATATCTTTAACAAGACACATTAAAAACTATGGCAGCTGACATATGGTTATTGATGTTAGCCAGTGAATCCCCCTGAAAAAAATTGATGCAATAATTTCTTGCATTAATATCTACCATATATTGCTAAATATAAATATGATGAAGATCCCAGAGTGTATTTTTTTGCTCTTATTATTTAGATAACATGCTTATACTCTTGTACAGGTTTTCCTATTGGCCATTATATCAAACTAGAAATAAAAGATCATAAGGTAAGCAATGATATATATATATATATAGCTGGAAAGTGATATAAATATATATATTTAGCTGTAAACAGAATAATTTATTATATCAATGTACAGTTGTCACAGTGATAGGAAATCTTAAACAGATGAATAGAATAATAATAGAACTTCTTGCTATCATTGTTCTCACTCTCTTTTCTCACTCTGTCGATCTGTATTTCTTTCCATCTATGTCTCCCTCCCTCTATTTAGTCTCTCTTTCTCCATTGTTATATAATATAATACATGCAAAATATATACATCTATAACTTCCTGGTTTACTTTTTATAGTTTCAGCCGAAGAGAAAGAGAAAAGGATTTACATTAAACGAGCATACTAAGCTGAAAACATTTTTAATGTATTGAAGCAAATACAAATTCTGCATGAGTAACAGGAAGGTAAAACACATGAACAAATGTAATCATATATATTACATATGGTATATATGTCACATGAATCAATGTGCTATAATCTAAGCTGTGCTGTCCAGTAGAATTTACTGCAATGTTGGAAATTCTTTCTTTCTTCTCAGTCCAATTGTGGTAGCCACTAGCCATGTGTGGTTTATACTACTTGAAATGCGGAGAGTAAGACTATGGAACTGAACTTTTAATTTTATAGCAACGTGTGGCTAATGCCTCCTGTGTTGAACTTCTGCAGATACAGAAGAAATAGATTTGGAGCAAATAGATTCATAAATATCAAGAGAAATACTGATTTTAATAATAAAATTTTAAATAATTATTCTGTCTAGTTGAATGAATGTGCTAAAGAGCATTTGAGTTGACAACCTGAAAATGTTAAGAAAAAGCACTTAGAAAATAAATTTATGCCATAGATTCTAATATAAATGTCCTAATTTTTAAGATTACAGATTTTCAGGATCATTTAGTATGCAATACTTTTTCGTCTCTTTTTTCATATGGAGGGAACTTGAATTGTCACCTCCAGTAAGCAAATAGAATAAATAAGTTAAAAAAGTAAATAACTAGATACTGAAAATTACTTGATATCCACTAGGTAAGTTTAAAATATTTTGAAATAAATGGGCCACCACCCAGGATGAAGGAATTGCCTTTTCCTGTGTAGCATCCTGTTTTATGCTTGATGAAAGTTGTTTTATAGCGATATGCTTTTGCTCTAAATTTATTAGTAATTTTCCCCCAAAAGGAACAATTTACTCAGAGAGATTTTATATACAGTCTTATGAAAAGGAACCTCAAAAAGAGGATCTGAAGGGTTCAAAACTGAAGGTGACAAATACAGATTTAGAAAAAGTGTTGAAATTCTTAATGATTAAAAACTTTTATTTTCTGATCTAAAAGTCCTGTCTCTGAGATTGCTGTTTGAATCACAAAGAAATATTCCCCAATTGCATTTCAGATTCAGAAAACGTTCCTTTAATTTGTGACTGAAACTAAGGACAGGGATCACTAATTGAGCCATGTTTTGTATTTATGTGTCATCTATGTTTGGAAATTGAACTGGGACTATCAAGTAATTTCACTTAGTCCATTGAAAAAGCTATTGGATATTTTAATGTTTAGTCACCAGTGGTTTGTTTGAATTTAATACATCTGTGAGCTAGAAGTTAACATCTTTGTATCTTATTACTAATCTCCTGAGAAAGCCAGACTTATTTATTTCCCCATTTTAAATTCAAAGGGGTCATTTGTTCTTGATTAAAGGCAAACATTGATCCTTAAATTAAAAAAAAAATAGTTTTCTAACGCCTGGTACTTGGTTTTCCTACTGTGACTTTTAAGTGTGAAAGTATAATTTAGTCGAGCAGAAAACCTCTTTACAGAACCAATTCTGCTCTAAAAGTATCAATCTCAATATGTTGGCCTTTTTGAGAAAGTACTTCCGTTTCCAAAGCAGTTAAATTTCTCTTGGTATCATAGAGATGCTGAGATTTCTTTCCTTTTATTTCTTAGTCTGTACAGGAGTCAAAAATTGTTGAATTCTTTTTTTTTTTCATTACAGAGTTAAGATGCTCATCACAATTATTACTTCCTTTCTTTTCTGCAATAAAAATGAATGTTACTGATGTCAGTAACGGCATCATTTGAAAAGTAAAGAGTAATGCTGTACTGTTCCTTGTTAACAGTCAGCCCTATGAGCAGTCAGCCTCTGCAAGTTCCCAGGTCTTACTAAAGAAAATGTGTCAAAAGAGAGAGATAACCCTGCTGGGTGTACCCCCACTCTGTTCTATCATCAGGATTTACATTACTGCAGGACACGACAGCAGAGTTATAAATAAACAAACAGCCTGTGACTCACGCTGAAGGACAATAAAGCATCTGCACCAGACAGACAGTCACCTTCTTGTTCTATTAAGTTATCATTCCAATTTTAGATTCAGGTTTTCTGAAGCTCTTAAATTTGATTTTTCCCACTTCAAGTCACATATCGCCTTTTATCTTATTTTCCTATCTCAAAATTTCTAACAAAATTGCTGAATAACAGAACTTATTTTATCATGCCATGTTTCGGATGTACATCTCCATCCCTCCCAGGATTTCAACACTTTTCTCTGTCATTCGTTTATTAATTCATCTACTAATTCAACCCACAAATAAATTTTGATAACCTGCTATATGCCATGTTCTGTGCCAGGAACAAAAATGTCACATGAGTAACATCTTCTGAAAAAGGAGCATCCAACTAGTCTTCCTGTAAAAAGGTATCACCTGTAGTATAAGTATTGGACCCCAATAGACTGGAACATGCAAACTATCTAAATAGTTGCTCTAAATCTCCAGATGATTTAGAACCATCTGTGAGGCTTTTAAACACTAAATTATTCAAGTCTCACTTCAGACCGACTGAATTAGACTCTCTGGTGGTGGGTGTTGACATGTATGCTGTGAATAACAAATCTAAGTGACTTTAATAATGCCAGTTGAGAACCACTGCTCTGAGATATTATAGAATTTGTATTTTCATTATAATGGGGCAGCGAACAAATATAAATAAAACATGATCAAGTGAACAAACACTAACATTAAATTATAGAAATTATTTTGTAATCATGTAATCAATGATTCCACATGTTGAATTAGCACCCTATGCTACAATGCTTCAGGAAAGAGAACTGTATTTAAGTGTATTTTTAAAAAGATATCTGTTATAGAATGAATTGTGTCCCCCACCCTCCCAAAATATATATGTTGAAGCCCTAACCCCAGTGGGAATATATTTGGGGATAAAGACTTCAAGGATGTACTTAAGTGAAATCATAAGGGTGAGGCCCTAATCTGGTAGGATTGATGTCCTTATAAGAAGAGGAAGAGACACCAGCAATCTTTCTGCCTGCAAGCACAAAGAAAAGGCCATGTGAGGACACAGTAAAAAAGTAGCCACCTTGCAAACCAGGAAGAAATTCTCACCAGAAACCAACCCTGCTGGCGTTTTGATATTGGACTTACAGTCTCCAGAACTGTGAGAAAGTAAATGTCTGTTGTTTAAACCACCAAGTCTGTGGTTTTCTATTATGGGAGCCCAAATAAACAAATACAATATCTTAAAGCTACTTCTCCTGTCCTTGTGTTCAAAGGAGACAGGAAGAAACCAGACATGAATAAAATATGTCATCTTAATTGAACATAGTAAAGCCAGAGGTAGTTACCCATTCCTGCAATAGCTGACAGGAAAAAACAAGCTCAAAGAGACATGCCATATATAAAATGACAATCCTAGCATATGACAGATTCCTCAAGACCCCTCATGCTCACAATCGACTACCAAAACTGATTATTTCAACATTAATTAATTAATTAATCCAAAGGCATTGATATCAGTCTCTGTATTAATTCCCGGATGATTCTTTGAGTTTCTTTGTAAGCTGCTACTAAAATGTAACAGTGGCCATGGTATTCAACAAGGGAGGAACATATGGCTGCAAAGTACACAGCAGGGCAGTGAGAAGCAGGTGATCAGTTCATGGCAATTAGTAGATCAGGCATTCCCCTTCAAATAAAGAAATGAAACTTAAGAGCAATAGCAATATCCATAGGGCAGCACAATTTATTGTGCAATATTTTATGATACATTTACCTCTTGTATAGTTGTTTTATTATTTTATGGCAGAATAAGATAGAGAAATACTCTTTCCCATTTCATGGCAGAGGAGAAAGAAATAGGTAATTATTATTTATAGAGCACCTTTAACATGCTAAGCAATATGTTAAATATTTTACATTTCAAAGAGGCAGTATAATCTTAAAAGTTAATGTAGGTCATTACTGTAGGTAATAATCCAAAAGAGGCCTAAAGTTATTAGTAGTATTTTAAAGGAAAAAGAAAAAGGCAAGTGGAAGCTTGGAAATTTCTGAGCCTGTGACCCTATTAGGAATGTGTATTTACTGACAATACTAATTTATTTTTCCACAATTGTGTGTCTTTATTTGGTTTAGGGAGAGAATCAAGGGAGTAATTTCCAGAACACAATGGAACAGCTATCCCTAAAACGATGACAGTTTTGCTATAACATACCCATAAATGATGGATGGCATACCTAACATTCTGAATGAAGCAAAAATAATTTTGTCAGTTTTGTTCAATGCTATTGAACAAAGGAGTTGAAAACTTATGTCCACACGAAAAGCTGCACCTGGATATTTACAGCAGCTTTATTCATAATTGCGTAACTTGGAAGCAACTAAGATGCCCCTCAGTAGGTGAATAGATAAATAAACTGTGGCATATTCAGACAACGTAATATTATTTAATGCTACAAAGAAATGAGCTATCAATCCTAAAAAGACACACAGAATCCTTAAATCAGAAAATGCTCTATGCTTTCTGATTTCAACAATGACACTCTGGAAAATGCAAAACTATGGAGACAGTAAAAAGATCAGTGGTTGCCAGGAGTTAGGTGAGAGGGAGGGATAAATAGGGATGAATAGAGGATTTTTAGGACAGTGAAACTACTCTGTACAATACTATCAATGGTGAATACATGTCATTATAGGTGTGCCCAAACCCATAGAAAGTAAACAACCAGAAGTGAACTTTAATGTAAACCATGGACTTTGGGTGATAATGGTGTGTCAGTGCAGGTTCCTTAGTTGTAACAGAAGTGCCACTCTGATGGGGATGTTGATAATTGGGGAAGCTATGCGTGTGTGAGGGCGGCAGGGGGGTTATCAGAAATCTCTTTACCTTCTACTCAATTTTGCTGTGAACACAAAGTTGCTCTAAAAGATAGTCTACTTAAAAATACAAAAAAAAAGAATAAGTACTCTAAAACATCTATTATATTCATTCAAATAACCTGTTACTTATGTATAAACATGCAGATATATGATAAATAATAATTGGGACTGTAACTACCTCTGCAGAGGGAAGGATATAAAACATCCTTCAATTTTAACTCTAAAGATGAATTTTCCTAAGCTGCGTGGTGGTTTCATGTGTGTTTATTATATCATTTGCTACAAATTTTGTATGCCTGAAATATTTCATGTGCAAACACAATAATGAGAAATGTATAGTGTAGAATGGAAGGTTTTAAATGAAATACCCATAATTAACAACTTCTATCCTCAGTAAATATTATTTCCCAAAATCTGGTCTGTCGATAGTCCTAATTAGGGTTCCCTTTATTCTCTTTTTTCTCTTCCTGCTAACACAGCTTCCCTGCTCCTAGTTACCTTCTTCACGATCCCTATATTATTCATTCCTTAGTCATGCAGGCAGAGATGTTCAGCTGTCTCCACCCCCGCTTCAAAATGTGTGCCTCCAAACCTACTACAGAGCACAGCAAGACAAACAGATAACCTTCTAATTATCAGGTCCCCATTTCTACCCAAACACGTATATATACACACAGAGTGTTAAAGACATTAAAAATATATACGCATATACAAATATGTATGTATTATATATGTGTATATATGAAAATGAATCTTTTGCAAAGCATAGGACCATTTTATATTATTCTTTTTTCCCAGTATGTAGCACATACCTCAGTACAAGGTCAGACCTACCAAACAAGAGGTCACTTGTAGTTGACATGGCCTGACTGGCCCTTGCCTTGACAGGCTGGCTGCCTGAAAGGTTTGTCATTCGTGTCCATGTACATAGTACATTCCTCGAGTCTTTTTTCAAATATATGTGCAACAAAAGAGTATAGGAGGAGAGAAAACATTACAAATCACGGTTAAAAAATATAGAAATCAAGAAGGGGGGAAATGTTGCTCAGATAAACTTTGTCAGTTTGCATAGAAAGCAGTCTTTATTTTTTTTTTTTTAATATCTTTATTGGAGTATAATTGCTTTACATTGTTGTGTTAGTTTCTGCTGTATAACAAAGTGAATCAGTTATATGCATACATATATACCCATATCCCCGCCGTCTTCTGTCCCTCCCACCCCTCTAGGTGGTCACAAAGCACTGAGCTGATCTCCCTGTGCTATACAGCTGCTTCCCACTAGCTATCTATATTACCTTTGGCAGTGTGTATATGTCAATGCTACTCTCTCACTTTGTCCCAGCTTACCCTTCCCCCTCCCCGTGTCCTCAAGTCCATTCTCTATATCTGTGTCTTTATTCTCGTCCTGCCCCTAGGTTTATCAGAACCTTTTTTTTTTTTTAGATTCCATATATATGTGTTAACATATAGTATTTGTTTTTTCTCTTTCTAACCTACTTTACTCTGTATGACAGACTCTAGGTGCATCTAATCTACCTCACTCAATTTTGTTTCTTTTTATGGCTGAGTGATATTCCATTGTATGTGCCACATCTTATTTATCCATTCATCTGTGGTTGGACACTTAGGTTGGAAAGCAGTCTTCTTTAAATTTTGTTCAAAAACAGTCTAAAATAATTTATTATTGAAGCTTAAAATAAAAGGGATTTACATACTATGCTAAAGATGTGAAAAAGGAGAGATACATTTCATATATAAGCAGGCTGTCATAATTATGTTTGCTTTGGAGAATGTATGTTCCTACCAAATAATAATGAAATGAATGCTTGTGCCATTGGCTGTTTTCCTGATTTTCTGAAGCCCAATCCCATCTCTGATTGTCACTAACCAAGTGCAGACCACCAACAGCTCTTATGATCTGCCAGTTTATTGCTTTGTGGCTCTCCAAAATTGTTTTTGGTCAGTTTTTTGTTTGTATATTTTTGTTTTGATCTTTCTCTCAACTTCAACCCACAGGTACCTGGAATTGGGTTAGGTAAATTGTTGATAAAAATTTGATTCTGGTTGAATTGAGATGCATTTGCTAAGCCTTCTGTTGGGTTCCTTTGCCCAAGCCTATCTACTCAGGAACACTATCTCTTAGAGGTGAAAGACCTGCAAATTATGTGTTTTTGGTAAATTAACAGAGGCTGGTCTAGCTCTTTGAGTACACAGAAGTGTTAAGCATTATTAGGTCTCTTTAAATTTTCACTAGAAAGTTAATTTAATTTAGAATATTAATATTTTTATGCATCATTTTCAAAATATTTCCACCATTCTCTATTTTTTGGCTTTGTTTTCTGTTGTAGTTGTTTCAAAAGATTAATAATCAGATTTCATCCACAGCATATACTTTTCCTTAGATATTTTTTACAAGCATGTAAAAAAAGTATGAAATGCCAGCTGAATTTTAAGGTGTTTTGAAGAAAGAAACACTGAATATTCTTATCTAACAGGGATATGCTGTTAATACATGAAGAAAAAAGAAGTTTGGCTTTAGCACCTAGGAAGATATTTTTGGTTGATTTGAAAACACTGAGGCAAGTGAATAGCAAATGCACAAATTGACTTTTGGCTGATATACTTGTATTTTCTAAATACGACTCTTAGCGCTCTTTGGAAAATGCCATTTTATGAACTGAATTTGAACTCAGAAGGTCAACTTATTAAAGGTTACATCACTACCCAAAAGGGCTTAATAAACTATAAAACCTCTATGTTGTATATATCATAACTCAGAATAAAAGGGAAAATAGTGCAGTTTAAGGAAAGACTTTAATATCTCGTGTCCTTTCACCAGCTGCTCTCTTAACTAGATCTTATTTTATTTGTGTCTGCTAACTCACTTAAAGTATATCAGAATTAGATGTAAATTACCTCAGATAATTTTCTAATTGCAACAACTGCATGTACTATTCTAAGGCCAAATAATATATAACTAATCTCATTATAACCTTCTCTCTAACCACCATTTTGAGAGACAAAATAACAAGTATAGGTCTTCCACATCATCAGAGAAAGTGACACTTTATACCTCTGGGAACTCAGAACACATAATTTGACCCAAAAGAAAAAAAATGTTAATGAGTAGCCTTACCCTGAGATTGTATATTTATTGGTCTATTTTATGTTGAAGGAGGTCATGGATATATATTCCTGTGTCCTGTACCAAAGTATAGATGCCTTGTGGATTTTACTTGGCATTTTCTAGTATCAAGATATACAAACCTTTAAAAATGCCATACCCTCACATTTTGCCAAGTAAAATATAGGAAACCAGTAGGATGGCTCTGCCTTGACATATAGCAGTCACTCAGTGGCAAAATAAGAGTTGATTTCCATTTCAGTAAAAGTGAACGTAGAGTCATCAGGGAAAAAAATGTTACAAGAATATATAAGAATTATAGAAATGGATAGACTAAATATGAAATTAAAATACATATAAAGCAGAGAGTCGCTTCTTTTTCTTCAATAAGTTGATTCAGAGTCTCTTGACTTCATTATTTTTCACACTGTGTCTCCTCCCCATATTTTCCTCTCAACATCTTATTTTTGTTTTGTCTTTTGGGAGTAGTCCATCTTTTCTTTTTAATATCCTCTCCTGTAACCGTAGATTTTAAAATCCTAGCTCTTCCAAGAGTCTTCCTAGATTGGATGGAAATTGGCCCTTGTTTCTATCCCTGTTTTTAATTATCTAACTGTGGTACAATCTATAAGCTAATCAAGTGTTATAGCCATTTTTTATTATTAGCTGTATTTCAGCTTTTCAAGTTGTTGATTGTGCTCAGCTTGTTTTATATTCTTTGTATTTCTTTACATTTGTCTTAACAGGGCATTAACATCCCTTTAATTGGGAGTCTCAATCTTAAGTATTTTGAGAAGCAAAGTGGTAAAGTCGTGCACATCTACAGAGTGTGAGAAATCTGGAGAATTAGAACTTGACACCTTTCCTAAAATTATTCAAATTTAAATTCCTGGGAAATATATTAGTCAAATTAAGTATAAGATACTGCTACCAGTTATAAAGTAATTTGTAGCGGAACAAACAGAATAATATACAATTAGAAGTAGACAAACAAAAATTGCTTACCTCAAATAACTAAACTTCCACTGAAAATTATCTTTATATGTCATGGTAAGGACCTTTTGATCAATATTAACATTAAAATAAATTGTCCCATATGCATACACATAGCTCAGTATTCAAAAAATATTTGAATACTAAGTTATAGACTCTGGGTTGATGGTAGAAAGAACAGCCAAAAATTATATATTGGAATAGATTCAGTAACAAAAAACACTGTAAGTGAAATAAAGTAAATTTTCACAAAATGACTGAATACTAGCTTCATATCTATGGAAGAATATTACTGATGTTGAACCATAGCAAAGGGCTGTGAAAAAAAGGACAGAACCCTGACTAACCCAGCAGTTACAATCAAAGATAGGGTATAATTTTTGAACAAAATTAAGTGCTACAGATTAAAAACCTAAAACCTCTTTTGCATATGTATAATGTCACCTAACCGTGAGTCAAATTTGTCTTTTAGGCAACTGAGAAGATATTATCAACAGTAGTATTTGCCAGTAAGAAAGAAAGGAAGAGGAAAAAATAAACCAAACCAGTGGTGTGATTTCATCAAAATGATACTCTACAGGAGGGCTTCTCCGGAGGAGAGGGAAGGAGTATGAGAAACACATGGGGGTGTTTCTCAGACTGTAATAGCAGAGGTGTGATCTCCAGCCAAGAAGCATCTGCAGAGTCCTTTCTGGCAGAGGTAAAGGAAGCTCAGAGATTCTGTTTAGCATTGCTGTGTTGAACATCATCCCTATGTGTGTATCTGAACTTTCACGTCAGTCCCATGCAGCCTGACCACACACACTCACACACAGGCTCAGTGCATCTACATGTGCTCTTACACTCTCACACATGAGCACTCCCACTCACATTTACTCATTCGCACTGTCCTTCACACTCATGCCCCCGTTCAATTACACTTCCCCTCCTACGCCAGCAGAGAGATATAAATCCTATAGGAATTAAAAATAGATGTTCAAAATTCCCCTTTAAATAAATCTTTAATTGCCAGCAGATGGATTATGGACTTGATATTTACATTTTGAGAGGTTTCCAATTACAATAGAATCTACCAGCATTTTTCACTCTATATGGAGCCATTCACTTGTATTTGGAACACAATTCAATTTTCCAAATTTGGCTAAACTAAACATTTTAGGAACACAAATATCCATCAAAAGGAGGTAGATTTACAACTGGGCAAAGTGCAATGTTTGCACATTTATTTTCCCCTCTGAGACATTATCAATTTTGACCAAAAAAATGTTTTTCTCTCTCTGAAAATTAGGCACCTGATACACTCTCATTGACCATATGAATACTGTTAGGTCTCTGACTTCTTTTCTTAAGTTTTCAAATTAAAAAAAAAATTTTTTTGAAGTATAGTTTATTTACAATGTTGTGTTACTTTCTGTTGTACAGCAAATTGATTCAGATATACATGTATATATGTTCTTTTTAAGATTATTATTTCAGATTATAATGCATTTAGGTTATTACAAATTATTGAATCTAGTTCCCTATGCCATACAATAGGTCCTTGTTTATCTATTTTATATATAATAATTTATATATATTAATCACAAGCTCTTAATTTATCCTTCCCGCCTTTCTCCTTTGGTAACCTTAAGTTTGTTTTCTATGTCTATGAGTACGTTTCTGTTTTGTAAATAAGTTCATTTGTATCATTTTTATAAATTTGAAATACAAGAGATATCATATGATGTTTAACTTTCTCTGTCTTACTTCACTTAGTATGATCATATCTAGGTCCATCTAGATCTCTAACTCCTCTTAAGAGAAGGAGAAGCAAACAGAATACAGGGATTGGACTCAGAATTGAAGAGGGGAAGAGAACACTAGCACTAGAACACACTGTGACTCTTACTGAGGTCTAGGCACTGTGCTAGATCACACAATAGGTGTGATATAGACATATTCTCACTTAAGAAGGCTAGGGTTTTATTCTTGCTTCTGGGGAAAGCAGCTATGCAACCTTGGATTCCAGTTAATTGCTCTAACTCAAAGCTATGACTTTTAAAATTATTTAACTAGATCACTTATACTATCATATCCAGATTTAAATTTATATTACTAATAGAACCTTATTTAATACTATATTGACAAAATGATATTTCTATGAGTATTATGGTCTATGACAGTGCTTGCTCACATGTCCTTTCTTCAGCAGGTTTTAACATAGTACAACATTTATTTTCCTTATATTTCATTTAAAATCTAATTCTCTTTTGGGAGGTTGAAAAAATGTAGACTACATGTCATTATTTCTAAGTACTTGTCTTCACTCAAATTCAATGTAAAATAGCTAAAAATTTTATAGCCATTACTGTTTATAGAATGCTTTCACAAATGCTAAATTGATCCATATTTATGTAATAGAGATCTACAATATTCAAGGAATTAAGGAAGATTCTGAGTTTAGAATCACCTGGTTAAAAAAAAAAAAAGAAAGGTGGTAAGGAGGATTAGTCCACTGTTAGTCCAATGAACAGTCCACTGTTCCTCCTCCAATTTCTGAACTGGTAGAAAGAAGTGTCACATAGATGGAGATCAAATAATAAAACTGTTAAACTATTTTTGACAAAATCCAAAATGGAAATTTTGTATTAGATATCTAGACACAAAGAGGGATTTAACATTTCACTACTGATCAGTGTTCAGATTGCTCCCCAAGTCACTGGCATAGCCTGAATTGCAGACTTCACCATCAGTACAGGCCAGGAGCCTATCATGGAAGAGAGAGAATAGCCATCCAGAAAAGAGGCTGCTCCAAAGAGTGAGGACTCAGAAAGCCTTAAATCCTGTATACTATATATTGAATGTTTTTGTCCCTCCCCCACCCCACAAATTCGCATATTGAAACCAAATTCTCAATGTGATGGTATTAGAGGTGGGGTCTTTGGGAGATAATTAGGTCATGAGAGCAGAGCCTTCATACAGTATATTACTGCCCTTATAAAAGAATCCCAGAGAGCTCATCTGTATCCTCCTCCATGTATGGTTACAGTGAAATGGGAGCTGTTTATGAACTAGGAAGTGGCCTTCCCCAGACACTGAATCTGCCAGCACCTTGATCTTGGATGTCCCAGCCTCATGAATGAACTGTGAGAAATACATTTCTGTTGTTTATAATCACCTAATCTGTGGTATTTGGTTATAGAAGCCCAAATGGACTAAGACAGAAGTCTAAGAACTCCCTTCTTCCCAGCTCATCACTTAGCAAAGTTGCTCCTCCAGGAAGCACGTATGAAAGGATGTATAGAGGAATATAGTGGAAGGGTCTTGTAATACTCTTTCTACAGAGGAGTAGTAGTTTCCTACCTTCTAAAGAAACATGGCAAGTGGGTACTCACAGTTCTTTCCAAGTGGTCATACCTAAAGAGACTCAAAGCCAATTGCTTGAGCTTCCATGGGGCTGCAAAAGGGAGACATGATTTCTCTTCTACTTGAAGACTGAATATTTTAAGTGTGTAACTGTGGAAATCAAATAATCTACTTTGTATCATGCAATTAGCATGTAAAATGTTACCTAGGAAATGGCAATTATCTGTGGACAGAGTAGATTCTCAAGTCTGGATCTTCTATTTACTAGCTCTGTGTTCTCTTTACCTAACTTTTTAGCTAAATAGTCTATTTACAATGAGCAAGTTAAAGGATTTTTTTTTTTTCATTTATAAAACTGAGAAATAATCTGCAGAGTTTTTGAGGAGAAGTATTAAAAAAAAAAACACAGAGAAAATATATGTAAATCAATGAAGCTGAAACGACATATACTCATTAAATATTAACAATTATTTTCAAGGGAAATGTTCAGATTTGGAAATCTGCTTGTAGAGTCAAGTATCATTTGTTCATTCAGCATAAATTCTTATATTTTCTTATATTAAATACTAGGCAACAGCACTGTCCTAGGCATGTGAGGTACATTAGGGAAATAAACATTAAAAATACCCAACCTTGGTGGAACTCAGATGACAGTAACAGATTTAATTGTTAGATGTCATAAATATAAATAGAATATAAATACACAAAAAGTGTCATTCCACTCTTCACACAAATAATCAAGATAGGTCTCAGGTAATTTTATGAACAGCTGACTTTCTTTTCCTCAAAACACATACACACATTTAATATCTGAAGAATAAAGAAAGAAAAAGTATGAAACTAACATGCTTCTTATTTGGTTTTGGTAGAGATGGGTAGCTTTTGAAAAAACTGAGAGATTTTTATGTGTGTGACTAAGATTCAAGTTAAGAAATATATGTTGCAGCCAGGTCCCATGCAGACAGTGGAAGTAAAAGACCTCCTTCACCTAGAGAAGTGAAATTCACAGAAGTGAAATAAGACCAAGGTAATAGATTGAACAGCAAGGACATTCATGCCTAGTGGAAATGTTCAGCAGGAGAAGTTGTCCAAAGAATTTCCAGAACATAGGGAGAACAATGAGATGGATAACATCAAGCAGAGAAAAGCCAACATGGTAGCAAGGTAGGTCTGAAGCTACAGATAATAGGAGATTGTAAAATGGCAGCAATATATCCTTAATTCTGATTAGCTTTGTACAATCCACAAACACCTGTTTATGTTCCATATCTTTTATTTTACCTGATTTACCAACCTTGTAGCCATAAGAGCAACACATTTTGTTATGTTTCTGGAATATGAGATTCTGCCTTTAGAAATGTATTAAAAATGTATATACTTCTCTTTATATAGAGCTTGCACCTTTCTTGCTAAATGTATTCTTAAGAATTATATAAATTTTATCACAACAAGTTTCTTTTATCATTTCTGTTTTTAGTTGGGCATTGCTAGTGTCACTGGCTACACTACACAGGCTTTTTTTTTTTCATTGTTTTAATGAAAAGTACCACCTCTACTTTTATTCTTGTTTATTTTACACTAAAAAATGTCATTTTCTTCTCACCTCTTAACAGACTGCAAACATTGTTTTCCTGTCTTTAAGAAAAGGGAAACTATACTTTTTTACTCATTAATAATTTAAGACCACTGTTTTAATAAGCCATCAAGGTCTATGTAAAACAAAACAAAATGATAATATTTTTTAGCAGAAGATAAAAAATAGGAGACAGATATTTAGTGAGTGAGAAGGTGAAATAAATATGAAAGAGGACATCTGAGTCCTGGGGAGAAGAAAAGACATGAACTACATTAATAGCAGGATTTCCCAACTACGAGGCTTTGCTATTGATACAGAACTAGCCCAACAAAGGAGGAGGTCAGATGCCAGTTGAGTAAATACAGAAGGACTCTTTCGAGGAAAATGGTTCATATGACTATTAACCTGGGAGCTAAGACATCATTCACTAATGTACCAATTCTCACTTGATTGAGAATTTCTCACTACTTACTCTCAGAACCTTTGCCAGGTTAATCCCCATCAATGTCTAAAGAAGTCTCCTCACCAACTTCATCCATTAACTCTCTTGTTTCCTGTCTATCCAAAATGAAGCTCATCTATGCCATACTAAGATTCTGTCTGGTCTTTTTTTTGGAGGCCAGTGTGGATTCTATCCTTTGAATGCCCAGAACAGCCAAAAGCTTGTAAGAGGAGACAGAAACAAATGTACCTAGTGATATATATTTTGAAGGTAAGATGAACAGAACAGGTTATGGGATATCCCTTTATATTAGCACTTAAAAACAAACAAACAACAATTAGAGACCATCCAGCCATCTTACTCTATTGTCAGTCATAAACATCATCTAGTTGAGTTCATCAGGTTTTCTAAACTCGGCTATAAAATCAGATTCCACGGAATAACAATGAGTAGTAACCTTAGCTCCAGCACTACATATTCTCAATTTTGAAGTTCAATGAAAACTGGCTGGCCTGCTTTGGGTGACATGCCCAACACCAACCTGTCAATGTGACCAGGGTAAGGTTTACTTTATGTGCTCCATTCCTATATCCTGAGGTGAAATCAAATATATCAGAACCACAGACACTGAGAATGTAGAAAGATGTAGATTTCCATAGGGACACCCTTCAAGTTAAATCATAAGAGGAAAAAGTCTTAACACATTGTAGATAAACCATCCTCCAGGAGGTAAAAACTTAATATCATTTAAAATGCCAAATGGAGATACAAAGAATTAATGATATTTTAATTAGAATCACATTTTTAACTTGATTTAGTGTTTCCAAAGTTCATATGGAGAATAAATGTAGACGAGAAAATCTTGAAAAGTGGAACAATGAGTGAAGATTTCCTATACTCGACAATAAAAGTTATTATAAATCACCAAAATAAAAAAATAATTTAGTGTCTTTGGAGAGGTAGCCAAATAGATATTTGGAACAGAGTCTGAAGACAGATCCAATTAAGACATAAATGTGGGAGGCAATGTGACATTTAGGTAAAGGAAGGGCTTGATTATACAAGTAAGTTAAATGGGCCAGCGGTCAAGGAATGCTAGATTTCTTTATTTCTATAAATCAAATTTAATCTACTTGGAGACTATACTCAGAGTTGTAGGAAAGTCAGTGTCAATCATTGGAGGGAATGGACCTCTGGTTTTCTAATGTCTTAAAATTCAGAGTCTTTGTATTAGTGTCTAATACTGTGTAACAAATTACCACAAATTTAGCAATTTAAAACAACACAGATTTCTTATCTCAGTTTCCCTGGGCCAAATGTCCTGGCACAGCTACACCAAGTCCTTTGTTCAGGGTCTCACCAAGCTGGAATTATGGTGTGGACTGGGCTGTGTTCTCATCTGGAGCTTGAGGTGCTCTTCCAAGCTCATCCAGGTAGTTAGAAGAATTCAGTTCCTTATGACTGAGGTCCCTATTTTAGTGCAGTCAGCTGGGGTTATCCTCAGCTCTTTGAGGCTGTCCTCAGGTCCAAGCCATGTGGCCCTCAGACAATATCAACATTGACCTTACTTTTTCAATGTCAACAGGAGAATCTCTCACAGTCCAATAAGACAGTGTCTCATTTAACATAAGGTTATCACATAACATTTTCCTCCATGTTGGTCCACAACAAAATCTGAATGAGGTGATTTCTGTGCACTTGGCCATTTCATCTCTTTATTCTATAACTCAAAACTCATTTACAACATATGAAAATGTAAATCTTTAGTTGCCATCATGAAACAGCAAAGGGATAATGTGTCTTATTATCTCTAATTTTTGTTAAAAATATAAACAATCATTAATTAATAAAACTTAGATTATCTTTCCAGGTAATTAAGACATATAAGAAAAATATATAAATAAAAAAATCAAAGAACAAACTAACTTAAAATGAAAGTGTTCATTTGGTAAAAAACATAATAAACAGTATTGAAATACAAATGATAGACCAATAGAAAAAAATGTTATTAATGTATATGACAGAGGAATACATACAATAAGCAATTTTAAATTAATGTGAAGAGCTCCTATAAATTTATAAATAAAATAATTCAATTGAAAAATAATAAAAGTTTTGAACAAATAATTCACAGAATAGAAAATGCAAGAGGACAATAAACATACTGTAAGATGTCTAGCATTACTAGAAGTCAGGACACTGCAAATTAAATCAGTAATGAATATTTTTTACATTGCACTAAAAGATATTGAGGGATAAATATTCTTACACATTGTTGGTGGTACTGTAAATTATAGAAATTTTAGGAAGTAATCTAGCAGTATTAATTAAAATTTTAAATATATAGACTTTTGGAAGCAGCATTTTCCTTCTGTGAACTTTCTCTACAGATATGAAGATATCAATAATTGAGAGATATAGTCATGACTGTAATTAATTTTAAAATTCCAGTAACAATGTTGATACTCAAGTATAGAAAAATGGTTGAATATGCATTGAATTCATTTAATAAAAATCTATAAATTATTGAAAGATGACAAGTTAAATGTATATTAAATACATATAAATTTGGAAGGATGTTCATGGCATATTTTTAAGTGGAAACAATTAAGTTAAATGTTTTAAATATTATCTTACATTTTTGAAAATTAAATAAAATAAAACAATAATTTTAATATGTATATATTTGAACAAAGGTACTGTTTTGGAAAGATACAGTGTATACCAAAATTTTAATAAACTCTAGTTTTATTTTTCTGTATTCAATCAATATATGTGCTTTTAATTTTTTGCAGGAATATATTACTACCATCTAAATATCATGTATCAGTGGGTCGAGATAAACTTAACCTAGGAATAGTTTGCACTATATGTCTTAGATATGCTTGATATTGTGGCTCTAAATCCCATAGTGTTTTGATTCTGCCTTCTCCTACACAAAACAGCTGTCGGACCACAATGCTATTGTCTCTAAGTCAATATCTAAGACTACTTCTGCATTTCCAACTCTATATGTTACTTTATTTGTTTATTGATCTCTACTAAGTATTGACTGTTTCAAAGAATATTGATTTTTTTGAAACTATAACCAAATATGCTAGAGAAAACAGATGAGACCACTGTATGTTGAATAATTGTTTTGTGCCACACAACTTGCTAGTTGCTTTCAGTGTCCATAAATTTGAAACTTATTCACACAAACACTTATTTGTAGAACAATGAGTAGAATCCTGATTAGTAGCCATACACACGTGAGAAAAATGCTATATGGTGACAAAAAAAGGAGAGTGAATGAATTTGACTCAAAATAGATTTGAGGGAGATACCCAGAAGCAACATAAAGAGACCAAAACTGTGTCTATTCTTCCATATTAAACAGTTCATTTTCCCTCCAGCAGTTTGTGTCTATTCTGCTTGCTTAAGTAGGCCTGAAATAAGATCTAATCTCGATGCCATTATAATTTTGAAGGCAGGGTACAGGATAGCTACTTAGAGAAACAAATAAATAAAATTCTATATTTTCAGTCTTCTTTTCTCACAATCAGCTAAAAAATATCTAGTTGATTTTTCCTAGACACATTTTACTCCCTTTCAAAAGATTCTTATACTGTGTTCCTCAGCTTTCAACACTATACTACCATCTGTGTAAATTTGACAGAGGTAGATAATTTTATTATTTTGTTCTCTTCATACTGTCTTAGTCTGCTCAGGCTGCCATAACATAATACCATACACTGGGTGGCATAAAGAACAGAACTTTCTCACAGTCTGGAAGCTGGCAAGTCCAAGATCAAGGTTGCAGCAGGTTTGGTTTCTGGTGAGACCTCTCTTCCTAGCTTGTAGATGTCCATCTTCTTACTGTTTCTTCACATGGCTTTTCCTCATTCTGTGTGCAGGGAGAGAGAGACATCTCTCTCTTCTTCTTCTTATAAGCCACCAATCCTATCAGATTAATATCCCACCCTTATGACCTGCTTCAGTCTTATTTACCTCCTAAAAGCCTGATCTCCAAATACAGTCATATTAGGAATTAGAGCTTTAACATATGGATTTGAAGTGGGGAGTCACAATTCGGATATACAAATGTTTATCATTTCACAATTCAGATATACAAATGTTTATCATTTCAGGTATTTATTTAAGAGTAATTTATGAATGTCTATTAAATGCAGGGAAAGTGGAGGTTACAGTATTGTACACAATTAACTATAATATAGGCACTATATATGCCTATATATACATTCATCAATTTATTATTTTAGTAAACAGTTTCAGAAGCCTATTCTAGGCATATGAAACATAAAGCCCAAATATTGAGTGAATAACTTTAGTGCCTCAAATTTGGGGAAATTTTTATATGTTTCTATTGTCATATCAATTGATCAGTCGTTAATAATTTTGATCACCTGCTCTATACTCAATATTCTAGGATGTGTGTGGGGGAATGAAAATGGCAACATATAATATAGATTTTAATGTTAAAAGCATAATATGCTCATAAATCTTTTAACTGGGAATCATTGGGAGTTATCAGCAATCATTACTAACTATCTCAGTTATCCATAGCTACAGTAATGCTGTGCAAAAATTAATCATGACATTTCCATGTCATATAGCAATAGACCAATTATTTTCACTTATGAGACTGTATGTCAGCTGGGCAGTTCTGTTGACTGAGCTGGGCTCAGAGGAGGCCATTCATGCATCTGTGATCAGCTGTCTATCAGTTGTTCTGCTCTACTGATCTTGGGTGGGTTCTCTCACAGGTCTGGGCCTTCAGCTAGAAAAAAATGGTCTGATTTGGTTCTACCTGATGAAACTCCTTAGGCAAGATAGCCAAGCTAGACCTCAGGATGGAAACAGAAGAGGAAGAGAGAATGGAATCATGCAAGGCCTAATAACGTTGAGCCTCAGAACTGGCACAGCATCATTTCCTTATAATCTATTATGTAAGACAAGTTACTAGACTCGTCCAAATCCCAGGGGTAAAGAAAAGAAATGTATCATTTGTTGTGAAGAACTAAAAAATCGTATTGCAAAGAGTTTAGATACTGGGGTTGACTGACGAGCGGGTGAAGAATTGGGGCCATTTCTGCAATCAATCTAGCACACTAGCACACATAAAAATTGGGGGAAATATAAATAAATTGTTAATCACTTAATTTCATAGATTATCAGAGAAATTACCAAATGAATCCACAAAGGTGCCCAAGTTAGTGGGTCACATATATGAAAATAAACTAAGTCAAGAGAACTATTTACTATTTTAACTGTCCTATTATCAGGAATGAATTATTATATATTTTCTCCCTCCTCCCCTCCATGCACATGCACACAGTTCCATGTTTCTTAGCATCTGCATACATTACTTAATTATCAGGTGTCTTAATAAGTATTTTATGACAAATATAGGATTTGAAATTAGATGTGGACTTTCTGTTTTCTTTCTCTTCTCAGTTGAAACCAAAGTTCCATTTCCTATTGTCACCACATTTTCCAATATACCATCATCCCTTGCCTGGACTTGCCACCGAACTGTGAGTACAGTTCCCTATATTAGAGACAGGGCAATCTTAAAGTCATGCACACATGTACACACAATTAAAATACTGTCCACTACTTTTTAATACATACCACCTTTAACATGGACTACCAGGCACTTCATGAGCTGATTTTTTGTTCATCTACTTAACGGGGACTTATTCACACTTTCCTCAGGACATTTGTAAGTTCTGTTCCTTCAGGGTAACAAACACCTCCCACTTACTCTTCGATTTTCGATAAATCTGTATTTTCTTAATTCTTTTGACTAGTTAGAATAGAAACCCTACTGTATGTTTACATAAATCCCCATTGTTATTAAACAACAATTATCATAGTTTGCAATTATATTCTTGTGTGATTTTTTATTGGTTTTTGTTCATCCTCTCCCCCACAAATATACCTCATACTGTCAGCTTCATTAGAACAAATGAAAAATCTGTTTTGCTTAGCATTTATAGTCTATAGTTATAAACTTAGCCTAGCTAGTGTCTAACACACAGTAAACACTCCAGAAACCTCACTGACTGGATAAGTAAATTAGTGTATGTCAAAAAAATTTCTTTTTAAAATCTGGGTTTTCAAAACTTGATCGTATGGCAGAAATATTTAGGCTTACTAAATATTCACCAGTTCTGAAAGTGTCTCAGCCCAGTTTTGTGAGTCACTGAATGAAAGAAAGTTGCCCTGGAGAGTAGTATTGGGCATTTCATAATTATGGTATAAATCTTGTTGTATTAAGCCACTGAGAGCTTGAGGTTTATTTGTAACTTAATAACAGTCTAGGGCTTCCCTGGTGGCACAGTTGTTGAGAATCTGCCTGCTAATGCAGGGGACACGGGTTCGAGCCCTGGTCTGGGAAGATCCCACATGCCACGGAGCAACTAGGCCCATGAGCCACAACTACTGAGCCTGTGCGTTTGGAGCCTGTGCTCTGCAACGGGAGAGGCCGCAATAGTGAGAGGCCCGCGCACCGTGATGAAGAGTGGCCCCCGCTTGCCACAACTAGACGAAGCCCTCACACAGAAACGAAGACCCAACACAGCCAAAAATAAATAAATTAATTAATTACTTAAAATGTTAAAAAAAAAATAATAGTCTATCCTATGTTGGCAAATATAGATGTTAAGATATATAAAGTTATTAGCAAGCCTATTGATCGAGAAGTATGCATAAAATTATATATGCACCTTTTTGTATAGAAATACAATATTTAGGCATATTTTAGATTTTATTTAAAGTCTACTTAAGAATCACCCATCTTTAATGATTAAAGTCATAATAATTAAAGAAATACTTAATGTATTTTTCTCTGATTTGAGTCAACAAACATTGCTGTGATAATTCAGTTCTCTATTAGATAATTCAGTTCTCTATTAGATAATTCAGTTCTCTAATTCAAACTCTATTCTGTTATTAAATCAATTTTACTACAATTATGTTCAGAAAAATAAAAAAAAACTCAACTAAAATCTAGATCATCACTAAAATCTACATTGTTTTTCAAAAATCTATTCATGTAACAACTGGATTTTGACTTTAAAAAAAATGAATCAGTGTAAGCTCCAGATTTGACTTTCTCCAGAATTTTCATGCTGTGCTCTCTTTTAAATAGTCTGCCTATCAGGGCTTCATTCTTTGACTTAGATTACTTACGTATTATTTTATTCTCTATTCAGTAATTTCTTGTTTTCATTATCTAGTACTATGTTTTTTTCCTTATCTGACAAATTAACATCTCTAAATCCAGTGTATTTATAGAGAAGATCCCTTAAACATCTCTTCTTTAGCTTTTGTGTATAGTACTTAGTATTTGGCACATAATCCATATCTAGGGAAGATTATTTCTTCCCATTCACAGCTTATCCTTTCCCCACATTGGTTACCATGCTTTTATATAATAAATAATGTTGTCTTCAACTGTATATTTATGAAATTTTACAGAATTATTTACATTTATGACACTTGAAATTTCACTTCCCAACTTGAATCCT
The DNA here is from genome assembly GCF_949987515.2 of Delphinus delphis. Classification (NCBI taxonomy): domain Eukaryota; kingdom Metazoa; phylum Chordata; class Mammalia; order Artiodactyla; family Delphinidae; genus Delphinus; species Delphinus delphis. The sequence goes on from NC_082700.1 coordinate 37,569,788, forward strand.
AGAACCTGGAATTTAATCTGTAACTCTATGACTTGCTGTTCTCCCTTTAGTCAACATTAAACATGGTGATGGAGAGGCAGAAGTAGGGTGCAGCCTGTTCCAGATAAAGTTGCATGTTGAGTGCTTGGGTGGAAAGGGATATCTCTGAAGTTCCTCCCTGTGGAAGTTCTTCAATATATTAAAACACAGTGTTTTATCCAACTTGGGAAGGGAAGACTTTGAATTTGGTTCCTTAAGGTTTTATAATAATGTGCTCAACATGTCAAGAGATTCTTTTTCTAGGGTTAAATTCTTTTTATAATAAAATCAAACTTTTATTAATAAAAACATAATAACTTCACAGGAATTATTTGAAATGTGTTTTTAAAATGTGATTTTATGACTGATTATAGATGACACTATAAATGAGCTGCCTGAGATTTTGATCCAACATTCAAATACAAGATTCTAAGCATTCTGATGTTTACACATGATTAGCCCTGTGTTACAGTCAGTCATATTGAAATTAATTAAATGAATGTAAAAAAAGGAATTTGAATAATGAAATGTTAAAAAGTGCACTCCACAAATAACGTGTAAAGAATAGCTCTTTAAAGTGAGAATTTAGTTGTAGTTCTCTTGTACACTGATGCCAAATTTCAATATTTAAAAAAAGAAAGAGTAGATTTAAATAATTACCCAACCCCCCAAAAGAGTTTTTATATAATTTTATACTGTTTTTATCAGATAAAGTGAAAACAAAAACCTTATACAAGCATTTCTATCTTTAAAAAAGATATGCTACATCTTAAACATGTACATACCCATAATTAAGATTTGAGTTCAGGGCTTCCCTAGTGGTGCAGTGGTTAAGAATCTGACTACTAATACAAGGGATATGGGTTGGAGCCCTGGCCCGGGAAGATCCCACATGCTGTGGAGCAACTAAGGCCATGTGCCGCAACTACTAAGCCTGAGCTCTAAAGCCCACAAGCCACAGCTACTGAGCCCACGTACCACAAATATTGAAGCCTGCATGCCTAGAGCCCATGCTCTGCAGAAAGAGAAGCCACAACAATGAGAAGCCTGCACACTGCAACGAAGAGTAGCTCCCACTCACTGCAATTAGAGAAAGCTCATGCACAGCAATGAAGACCCAACACAGCCAAAAATAAATAAACAAATAGATAAATAAATTTATTAAAAAAAAAAGATTTGAGTTCAAAGGAAAGCTAAAACTTCCAATGTTTATCTATTACATCTTTTGCCCTCTTTGTACAAAACTAAGTTAGAAATAAAAATAAATAAAATATATAAAATCTAAATATTTTTGGAGTTTTCCCTTTTTTCCACAAAAGGAAATTGTCCTGTAAGAGATTTCTATACATTTCTCTGTGTGATCAGCCTGAGGAACTTCCAATAATATGGGGGTGATGGGAATGGCAGTCTGACAATGAAAATAATGCTAATGAATATTTGAAGCATTTTTTATGGCATCACTCAGTATCAGTATTGTATTGTCCCATGATCAATGGGACAATAACTTACTGTCATTAAGTTATTACAAGCTTGCTTTGTTTCCAATTTGCCTTCACCGACAGCATGACTGACATACATATGTATACATATATAAAATATCATATCACATATTATATATCTTAAGCTTAGCAAATTTGAAATATTTTGCCATCTTACAAAAATTATATGTTTATAAGATATTACTAAAAAAGATAGATAATCAAAAGTTTATTTTGCCAAAATACAAATGTGTTATTTGACCTTTAATCTCTGCTTTTTAATGTCAACCTATAAACTTTGGCTTTCTTTGAAAATCTGTTATGAAGTGTTTTTCACATTTCCTTTAATTCTTTGTTAATTCTGTACAACTAAGGAAACAGTTTCTTTATTACAATCACTTCAGAAAACACTGATTAATTGCTGTCCACAAGACCTTTTTGCTAGGAAATGTGATTTTATAAAAACAAGCTTCTATTCTCAAAGAGTTTATAATCTGTAAGGGTGATATAATCACACTATTTTCAAGATAGGGATAGAGACAGGTAAAGATCTGGAACACAAACGTGGATATGGATATTATAGGTGTAGGTGTAGATATATAAGTGAAAACCAGAGCATCTCAGATAGTTAGTTGCAAAAGCAATCATCATTGGAGATTCCAAAAAGAGAAATTAGTATTGGCTTCATGAAATAAGTGGCCTTTAGCAACAGACGTAGTCATTTGAAGAGACAAATGAAGAATTTAGACAAACTTTATAAAATATTTTCATACTTTATCAGTTTTTATAGTTTCCCAAGCAATAGCTAATATTTTAACTGCAGGACTCTTTCTTCCTCTGATTGTTAAGAAGACTGTCTAGAAATAAATATCGTCTTTCTAAAATATTGACATAACATTGGTTTATAACATTATATGTTTCATGTGTACAACTTTATATTTTGACTTCTTTATACACTAAAGTGTGCTCCATCACCAAAAGTTTAGTATTCCATCTGTCACCATACAATTGGCCCTCTTTACCCATTTTCTCTTTCCCTCTTCCCTCTGGTCACCATTAATATGATCTCTGTGTCTATGTTTGTTTTGTTCATTTTTTTTTAATATCCCACGTACGAGTGAAATCATAAAGTATTTGTCTTTTCCATCTGATTTCTTTAGCTTAGTTTAATACCCTCAAGGTCCATCCATGTTGTTGCAAATGGCAGGGTTTCTTCTTTCTTATGGATGAGTAGTACTTCATTGTTTGTATATACCACAACTTCTTTACCCATTCATCCATCAATAGGTTGTTTCCATATTCTGGATATTGTAAATAATGCTGTGATGAACTTTGGGGTACATATATTTGTTTTCAAATGTTTTTGTATTTTTCACACAAATTCCCAGAAGAGGAATATTTGGGTAATATGGTAATTATATTCTTAATTTATTGAGGAAATCACTATACTGTTTTTCATAGTGGCTGTACCAATTTACATTCCCACCAAAGTGTACCTTTTCTGCACATCCTCAATAACACATTATTTCTTGACTTTATGATAATAGTCATTTTAATGAACATGTGGTAATATCTCATTTTGGTTTTGATTTATATTTCTCTAATAATTAGTGATGATGTTGAATAGCTTTTTATGTCTTCTTTGGAAAAGTATCTATCCAGATCCTCTGCTTATTTTTCAATTGGGTTGTTTTTTGTTGTTGTTGTGTTGTATGAGTTCTTATATATTCTGGATATGAACCCTTTAGCAAATATAGGATTTGCAAATATTTTCTCCCATTAAATCATTTTTTCACTTTGTTGATGGTATCATTTTTGTGCAGAAACTTTTTATTTTAATGTAGTCCCATTTGTTTATTTTTACTTTTATTTCCCTTGCCTGAGGAGACATATCCAGGAAGATATTGCTAAGACCAATGTCAAAGTGCATACTGCCTATATTTTATTCTAGGAGTTTTAGTTCCAGGTCTTACATTCAAGGCTTTAACCCATTTTGAGTTAATTTTTGAGATAGTGGTCTAGTTTCATTCTTTTGCATGTGGCTGCTCAGTTTTCCCAACATCATTTATTAAAGTGACTATCCTTTATCCATTGTATGTTCTTTGCTACTTTGTTGTAAATTAAGTATCTGTATATATGTGGTCTTATTTCTGAGCTCTCAATTCTCTTCCATAGATCTATGGGTCTGTTTTTCTGCCAGTACCATGCTGTTTTGATTACTATAGTTTTGGTAGTATAGTTTGAAACCAGGGAGAATGATACCTTTAGCTTTGTTCTTTCGGCAAGATTGTTTTGGTTATTCAGGATCTTTTGTGGTTCCATACAAATTTTAGAATTTTTTTGTTCTACTTCAATAAAAATGTCATTGGGATTTTGATAGGGATTACATTGAATCTGTAGACTGCTTTAGGTAATACAGACATTTTAACAATGTTGAGTTCTTTCAACCCATGAGAAATAATAACTTTCCATTTCTTCCTGTTTTTGATTTTTTTCAACATGTCTTATAATTTTAGTGTACAAGGCTTTAACCTCCTTGGTTAAATTTATTCTTAGGTATTTTATACTTATAGTTGCAATTGTAAATGGGATTGTTATCTTAATTTTTCTTTCTAATAGTTTGCTGGTAGTGTATAGAAACACAACACATTTTTTAATATTCATTTTGTACTGTGCAAATTTACTATATTCATGTTTTGTTTCTAATAGGTTTTTTCTCATGGAGTCCGTAGGGTTTTCTTTATCTAAAATCATATTGTCTGCAAATAGTGACAGCCTACTTCTTCCTTTCCATTTTGGATACATTTTTCTTGCCTAATTGTTCTGGCTAGGACTTCCAATACTATGTTGAATAAGAGTGGCAAGAGTGGACATTCTTGTCTTATTATTGATCTTAGAGGAATAGCTTTCAATTTTTCACCATTAAGTATGATGTGGCTGTAGGTTTGTCATATATGACCTTTATTATGTTGAGGCACATCTCTTCTATATTTACTTTATTGAGAGGTTTTTTTTTTTTTTTTTTTTTTTTTTTTTTTTTTTGCGGTACGCGGGGCTCTCACTGCTGTGGCCTCTCCCGTTGCGGAGCACAGGCTCCGGGCGCACAGGCTCAGCGGCCACGGCTCACGGGCCCAGCCGCTCCACGGCATGTGGGATCCTCCCGGACCGGGGCACGAACCCGCGTCCCCTGCACCGGCAGGCGGACTCCCAACCACTGCGCCACCAGGGAAGCCCTATTGAGAGGTTTTATATAAATAGGTGTTGAATCTTATCAAATAATTTTTCTGCATCTACTGAAGTGAAAATATGATTCATATCTTTCATTTTGTTATTGTAGTGTATCATGTTGATTGATTTGTGGATGTTGAACCATCCTTGGATTCCTGGAATAAATCCCACTTGATCATGGTGTATGATACTTTTAATGTATTGTTGTATTCAGTTTGCTAATATTTTGTTGAGGATTTTTGCATCTTTGTTCATCAGTGATATTGGCCTGTAATTTTTGTGTGTGTTTGTCTGGTTTTGGTATCAGGGTGATGTTGGCCTCTTAAAATGAATTAGGACTCTTTCCTTCTCTTCAATTTTTGTAACATTTTGAGAAGGATAGGCATTAAAATTATTGTGTGTTTGGTAGAATTGACCTGTGAAGCTGTCTTGTCCTGAACTTTTGTTTTTGGGAAGCTTTTGGTTACTGTTTCAATATCTGTACTAGTGATTGCTCTACTCAGATTTTCTCTTTGTTCATGATTCAGTCTTGGAAGGTTGTACAATTCTAAGAATTTGTCCATTTCTTCTAGGTTGTCCAATTTGTTGGCATATGTAAGTTCATAATATTCTCTTATAATCCTTTGTATTTCTTTGGCATACATTGTTATTTTTCCTCTTTTGTTTATGATTGTATTTGAGTCTTCCCTCTTTTTCTTAGCGAGTCAAACTAAAGGTTTGCTCATTTTATCTTTTCAAAGAATCAGCTCTTAGTTTCATTGATCTTTCCTATTGTCTTCTTAGTCTCTATTTCATTTGTTACTGCTCTGATCTTTATTATTTATTTTCTTTTACTAACATTGGGCTTCATTTGTTCTTCCTTTTCTAGTTCCTTTAGTTGTAAGGTTAAATTGTTTATTTGAGATTTTTCTTGTTTCTTGAGGTAGGCCTGTACTGCTATAATCTTCCCTCTTAATACTGTTTTTGCTGTATCCCATAAATTTTGGTATGTTTTACCTTTATTTTCATTTGTTTTCAGGTATTTTTGATTTCTCCTCTGATTTCTTTATTGACTCAACAGTTTTTCAGTAGCATATTGTTCAGTCTCCACATATTTGTGATTTTTCCATATTTCTACTTGTAGTTTATTTCTAGTTTCAGACCACTGTAACTGGAAAAGATGTTTATGATTTCAATCTTCTTAAATTTATTGAGACTTGTTTTGTGTCCCAACATATGGTCTATACTTGAGAAAGTTCCATGTGCACTTGAGAGGAATGTGTATGCTGCTGCATATGGACGGAACATTCAGTACATTCTATTAAATCCATCTGGTCTAAATGTTTCATTTAAGGTTGTTGTCTCCTTGTTGACTTTCTGTCTGTATGATCTATCCATGATGTAAGTGGGGTGTTAAAGTCCCCTACTTCTATTGTGTTGCTGTCAATTTCTTCCTTTTTTAATAGCTTTAAATATTTTTACTAATTGCTTTATATATTTTGATGTATATTATATCTGTTATGTTTTTATGATGAATTGTCCCTTTTATCATTACATAATGTCCCTCTTTTTCTCTTATTACCTATTTTGTCTCACATGAGTATGGCTACACATTCTTTCTTTTGGCTGCCATTTGCTTGGAGTATCATTATTTTCCAACCCTTTACATTGAGCCTATGTTTGTCTTTAGAGCTGAGGTGAGTCTCCTGAAGGCAGTGTCTTCACAACCTTCATCTTTCTTTTTAATCAAATGGCAACTCTGTGTATCTTGCTGGTAAATTCAATTCATTTCCATGTAGGGTAATTATTAATAAGTGAGGACTTAGTACTGCCATTTTGTCTTTGATTTCTAGTGGCTCTACATCTACATTGTTTCTTTATTCCTGTGTTTCTGTCTGCCATTTAGTTTGGTGGTTTTCTATGATTTTCTCAGTTTCCTCTTTTTTAATGTTTCATGTCTCTGCTCTAGATTTATGTTTTGTAATTACCATGAGATTTGTGTAAAATGTTTCATAGAAAAATAGTCCTTTTTTCTGCTGATAATATCTTATCTTTATTTGCCTATACAAGTTCTGTCCTTCCTTTATCTCTTTCTCTTTAATATTTTGCTTTCTCAAATGATCTCTATGTATGTTGTGAGGTGGGTTTTGTTTGTTTGTTTTGTTTTTTTTACCAAATTGAAGTAGCTATAGTTGTTTGTTCTTCTTTTTCCTCTTTAACCTTTATGCTATAGTTGTTTAACAATCTATTCTGATATAGAGTTACAATTTTCTCACTCTATTTATTACCATAATCAAACTTTTGTGTATTTCAGCCTTTTCATTTCAGGTGGAAGAACTTCTTTCTACATTTCTTATAAGGCATATCAAGTTCTGCTGAAATGCCTCAGCCATTGTGTGTCTTGGAAAGTCCATATTTTCCCTTCACATCTGAAGGATAATTTTGCTGCATAGAGTATTTTTGGATGACTGTTTTTAATTTTCAATATTTTGAGTATGTTAGTCCACTCTCCTAGCCTGAGGAGCTTCTGCTGAGAAATTTACTGATAGCCTAATGGGGACTCCTTTGTAGGTTACTGTCCTTTTTATCCTGGTTGCCTTTAATATTCTGTATTTGTATTTGAATTTTGACTGTTGTAATGTCATGTTCTTGAAGAAGGTTTTTTTTAAATTTATTTTGATAATTAGATATTCTGTTAGATATCCATCTTAGATATCTCTTAGATATTCTTGGATATCCAATTCCTTCCCCAGGTTTGGGAAGCTCTGAGATATTATTTCATTAAATATTCTGCTCCCTTCTCCTTCTCTTCTCCTTTACTTTATGTTGTCCATTCTAATGGGGTTGAATTGTTCTCACAGAATTTCTTTGTTTTTTAAGATTCTCTCTCTCATTTTCTACTTGTATCCTTTCCAGATTTCTGTCTTTGAGCTCACTAGTTCTTTCTTCCATATGGTCTTCTCTATTTCCAATGCTTTCTAATACCTCAGTTATTGAGTTCTGCAGCTCCAGAATTTCTGCTTGGTTCTTTTCTAGAGTTTTAATCTCTTTGGTAAAGTATTCCTTCTTCTCATTAATTTTATTCCTGAGATCACTGAACTGCATTCCTAAGTTTTCTTTTAGCTCACTGATTTTCCTCATGACAGATATTTTGAATGCTGTGTCAAGTTTTTTGCAATGTTCCATGACTTTAAGTTTAGTTTCTGGAAAACAGACATTTTCTTTTTGTGATACCATGTTACTGCAGTTTTTCATGGTACATGCTTGATGAGTTGTTCCTCTGGTGGCACATTTGAAGTACTGAACACCTTTCTTCTTTGGGTAAAGCTTTTTTATTTGATTCTAACAATTCAACAGAATGGTAATTAGAGGTCTTTCTTTTGTTTTTCAGTAAGTGGTGGTATAGTGCAAGTTTTTGGCTTCTCTTTCTTGAGCTGTGCCTTGGCTATATTTGCGGATTGGCACTTTCAATCCTCCAAGGGCTCTGCTGGAAATATCATCCAGTGCCATCATTGTCCCTGTTTGTGATTCCAGGGCTGCTGGTGCCAGTGTTACTGCTTGCATTGTTGACAGCAACACCAGGATAGCGTGTGCTTCTGCCACAGTTAGGTTTGCCTGGGTCACAGGCACCACTGCCATGGGTGATGTGGAAGGTCATGGGGAGCTGGAGGCATAGGCACCTCCACCATACATGGGGTGTTGGATTCCTGGGGGCCACCATTGCAGGCAAACTTATGGTTACCAAAGGGGAAAGGTGTAGAGGGATAAATTAGGAGTTTGGGATTAAAATATACATACTGCTATATATAAAACAGATAAACAACAAGGACCTACTGTATAACACAGGGAACACTACTCAATATTCTGTAATGGCCTACATGGGAAAATAACCTAAAAAAGAGTGGATATATGTATATGTATAACTGATTCACTTTGATGTACACCTGAAACTAAGATAATATTGTAAATCAACTATACTCCAATAAAAAAAAAAAATTACAGGGAGGTAAAACTACTTTATATATATATATATATATATATATATATATATATATATACCTAAAACTAAAAATAGAGTAGCCATATGATCCAACAATCTCACTCCAGGGCAGGTATCCAGACAAAACTATAATTCAAACAATACATGGACCCCTATGTTCATAGCAGCACTATTTACAATAGCCAAGACATGGAAGTAACCTAAATGTCCATCAACAGATGAATGGGTAAAAAAAAGATGATATATACATATATATATATATATGTATATATCATCATGTATATATATATATATCATCATGTATATATATATATGTATATGTATATATATATATATATATATATATATATATATATATAGTGTGTGCATATATATACACAATAGAATGTTAACCATAAAAAAGAATTAAATAATACCATTTACAGCAATATAGATGGACATAGAGACTATCATACTAAGAAAAGTAAGTCAGAAAAAGAAAGACAAATACCACATGATATCACTTTTATGTAGTATCTAAAATACAACACACATGAACATATCAATAAAATAGAAACAGACTCACAGATATGGAGAACAGACTTGTGTTTGCCAAGGGAGTGGAGGGCTGGGGGAGGGAAGGATTGGGAGTTTAGAATTAGCAGATCAAAACTATTGTATATAGAATGGATAAACAGCAAGGTGCTACTGTATAGCACAGGAAACTATATTCCGTATCCTATGATAAATCATAGTGGAAAAGAATATGAAATAGAATATATATATATATATATATATATATATATATATATAATGTGTATAACTGAATCACTTTGATGTACAGCAGAAATTAACACATTGTAAGTAAACTATACTTTAATAAAAGTTAAAAAAAATAAAAAAAAATTAAAAACATAAAAATAACATACTGTCTATAATTTGAAGTATAGAGAGACAATTAATTTTAATGTCATAGTTTTTTTCTTATTCTGGTCTTCAGAGTGTTGAGGTTTTTTTTTAAGTGGTTGAGAATTCCCAGCCTAGTCATAATAAAAATATAACATAAAAATAAAATAGGATAAAGAAAAAAATGGCAATAACAATAAAATAAAACAGTTATAAATTAAGTTAGTTATAACCTTTTTAATAATCTTGCTATGTGCCAGACACCCAGTTGAATACTTTACATGCATTATCATATTTAATTTTATGCCAGTGCAATGAGGAGACATGTACTACTATTATCATATCTAGTTTAGATATAAGAATAATCAAAATATATATCTTAAAGCCAAAATTTTATTCTCTGAGAATGAGACAATATAAATCAGGGGTCCCCAACCCCTGGCCTCTTAGGAAGCAGGCCACATAACAGAACAGGAGGTGAGTGGCCGGCAAGCGAGCAAAGCTCCAAGCTCCATCTGGTGTTCCCCCATTGCTCACATTACTGTCTGAACCAACCCCCCAACTCCCCCCCATCCATGGAAACATTGTTTTCCATGAAGCCTGTCCCTAGTGCCAGAAAGGTTGGGGACTGCTGATATAAATTATCCATTTCATTGCCCCCCCATCACAATGCAATATTATTAGACCTTTATTATATTGAAGTTTACAGTTTTACTTACTTATAACTCTTGGCATTTTTTTTCTGAGTTTCTTTACTGATTAGAAACAAAAAAATTTTCTTTTGTGTTAAGTTTTGTCTTTTTTTTTATTTTGAAAAAAGGTTTAATCTTTAAAATAAGCTTTCAGTTAAACAAAGGTGTGTGTGTGTGTGTGTGTGTTTTCTTTTTTGTCAAATTACAATCTTGCCTTGTTCTTCAGTTACTGTTTTTACAAACCTATTATTATAACCTTAATATATCTGTACCACAGGCAGTGTACTGCACAGTTGCAGAAAGGTGCAATTTGCTGAGACTCTTAGTGTCAAATGAATTTATGAGATTAAAAAAAAAATCTTATGAAAATTAGCTATTTCCTATGTAGTTCCCAAATTATTCCAACAAAATATTTCTAATTTTATTACATTTAACTTAGGAATAATGTTTGAAGGTGGCCATAATTTAGTCTCATGTAATAAATGTCTTTGATAACTTCACTTTCAGACATATTTTTATGGATGCTAAATGATATTTTGCTTCTTTGCTTCCTTAAGTGTGAGCTCTAGCAGTCTCAAACCAGGTTAAGCTTTCCTTAAATGGCTCTGTGTTACAAATAATCAGAATAAAGTGGGCTCAGAATAGCTGTTTCAACATGAAAGTATTGCCTCTTGAGAATTTTTCATTTTGTTTTGGAAATTTTCCTTTCCCGTCTCCTAAATACTTTGTTTGAGTCAAGATCTGAGGCATATATGCAGTTGAATTTCAATAGGTTGGGAAAATATCATCCCTAACACTATATTTCAACATAATGACAACATGACCCAGTGAATATTGCTTCTAGTCAGAAGTCCTGGAGACAGATAACAAGTATTAAAGTAGTGACAATTACTGCCTCAAGTTACTCCTACATATGTTTGAAGAGTCTTTGCTATTTTTCTACCTCAAATTGTAGCTCTTAAAAATCATAGAAAAACATTACTTATTAAAATTCTAAACATAAAAGTAGTATATAGAAATTTTTATATCTGTTAAGTTTGTCTTAATACCCTCAGGGATTTATTTATAATAATCTAAGGTTTTCTAAGCTCATATAGAAAAGTTTCCAGTCTTGACTGATGGCTATAATATACTGTAGAAATCTTAAGCAATACAGAGTCCTAAGCCTTAGTAGCTCAGAAGTGAAGTCCAAAAGAGTAAGCTTTTCAAAATGTTTCAGAAACAGTAATTCCACTTATGGTAATGGCAGAATAGCATGTAACAGACTCACCCTCCTGCATATAAAAAATAAAAAGTCTACACAAAATATTTTTAATAACATAACTTTTTGAATGCATAAGTCTAAACTTGGAACAGTTTAACAAATTGGATGAAATTTGCAATTATGTAACTTTTTGCCTGGGTGGGGGCACTCTTTAGTGGGCCTTCCCACGAGTGTTGAAAAACAATCAGAAAACTATAATCTTATTGACTTGAGGAGTCAGAGTGTGGGCTTTTGTGGGTTCCAGAAATAGCTGGAAAGTGAGATAGAAAATTCCAGAAAGAGAGAGTTACTGAGGAGAAGTACAAAATTTGCGTATAAACTCTACCTGCATTCTTGTCTGAGCTTTCCATATGCTCTGAGGAGGCTCCAGTATACTCAGCAGAAGGCAATGGCTGGAAGACTAAAACAGCAAAGTGGAGAATTTAGCTGCTGACTACCACAGGTAGGGCCAGATAGAGATTGAGTTAAGCCAATTTATCTGCATGACATTCTTCAGAGGAAGATAACAAAATCCAGATCTGTATCCAGATTGTCCATAATGTCCAAGATATAATCTCCCTATGAAGAACTGTCTGGATCTTGATAGTTTTACTGGTAATTCTATTAGATGTTAGAAAAAATAAAAAAATAAATAAATAAAGCCAATCTTGCACAAATTCTTTTCAAAATAAAGAATAAAGAAAAAAAATAATTTATTTATGAAGCCAGCATAATATAGAAATTAAAACAAGGAGAAGATATTGAAGAAGAAAATTTTAACTTCTATTGCTGATAAATGTGGTTAAAAAATTTAATAACAAAAACACTCTTTACAGGGGAGCAGGGGAATAGCAGAAGACCTGGTCTCATCTCCTTATAAGGATACTAATGACAAACGTACTGGCAGTCACACATATGCTATTTGTTTGGAGAAGAGTACTTGACGATAGACTGTTTTTAAGAGGATATAACTGATCTAGGATTTCATCTAGCATATAAAAACAAAACAAAAATGCAGCATTGGGGGAAAATCAGTTATCTGTACCAGTTGAATATTCTAAAACAAAATAATTTAATTAATTGTTTCCTAGGTGTTTCCAATTAATACCTAGGTTTAGAAACCACTGTAATCTTAGGAGATTACTTGTACCTATTTTGCCAGTTGGCCCAGAAGGGCAGAAAGAGGATTTGAATTATTCTTAGGCATTGACTACAGAGACTAATCAGAAAATGACAAGACAGTTGTTTACACTGAAGTCTTTCATTATGCCAGCTGCTAACATTTCTCTACACTATTAGAGCAGAGATCACCACTAATAAGAAATTTCTCTTTCTCCTTAGCTGCTCCAACCACTTATTGCCATTTTTCACTTACCAATGAGCATATAAAATACGTGGCATTTTTACTATTTTATAATGTGTCAGATGTGCCTAACAGTTAAACAAAATTCCTTCTAACATATAAAATCAAGTTACAGTTCAAAATATTTAGTCATTATTTTATTAATTATGTCATAAATTCACTTACAATTTTACCCAATGCTTCCATGACAAATCATTATATTGAAAACAAACATTAATTTTTTTTGATTATCTCACTTTGAAAAAGGTAAATTGCAACACAAGGGTTTATCATCATAATAAAATTAACATTTTTAAACTCTCATTATTTGCCAGTCATTATGGAAAGGGTTTAAATACGTTATCTCAGTCTTCAAAACTGTACTATAACTAAATATTTTATTATCATTTTTCTCAGCAAGGCAGAAATAATGTGAAATCTTCAGGTGATTCTGAAATACCCTGATTTCTAAGTTTGTGAATCATTACCTTAGATAAATTATTTCCAATTTTCATGTGATTAATGCCTCTCAGGTGAAAATATAGATCCATTTATTTTGAAAACACCACATGTGACTTATATAGACATCAGAGTTATAGGATCATGCACTTAAATTGTATTTCAGAGAAATTAACTTGAAAGTTTATGATGAGTTCTACATTGATCTGATAGACTCAATTACTTTGGGTCTTATATTTGCTCACATTTTCATCAATTATATAATAATGGGTAACACTTTACTATTGAGTTATCACATGACACTGAGTTTTTGTGAAAGCAAAATCAGTCCACTTTGGAGTTCATTGTGATAAGTAGTGCTAATTGCCTTGGACAAATCAATCCTATAGCATATTAGTCACTTCATATTCATGAGCCAATCAAAACAAAAGCAGAATTAACAGTCATGCTGCTAAAGAAGTAGCAGCATGACTCAGACATGACATGGAAAGAAAGCCCTGGGAAAAATCCTTCCAATGAGCAAGACATTTTAAGATGATCTGCCAAAGTATTAAGCCATGTCCATTTCATCAGGGGTGAAGTAGATGGAAAGAATTAGGAAACAAAAATCTTATTTGATATCTGAGTTAATTTATAATATTCTCAGGCCACTCCCAGAATCTAGAGGTACTGAGGACTGATAACTAATGTCTCTGATCCAACTAGCAGCCCCCAGATAATAAAGTTCCTCCATATCCAGGAGTCAAGTGACATGGAAAGGCCAAAAAAGGGGGAGGGAGGCTCTTGATTGAATACCTCTATAAATTGATGTTATTTTTTCACTTCCTTGGGAAGCTTTCAAAATTATGCATTAAAGCCACATATAAAGGGAAAATATAAGATTGTGTAGATATATAGAGTTCTTTTGTAAACTGTCAATAATGCTCGAGCACATATGTTGGTGAACTAAGACCAGTGGATAAACAGGTCTACTGCCTGGTTTTGTATAAAAAGTTTTATTGGAACACAATCACATTCATTCTTCTCGTATTGTTTGCGAATATTTTCATGCTACCCAGACAAAGCTGGGTAGTTACAGCAGAGATCATGTGGACTTCTTTTATGTGGTACCTTACAAAAAGGTTTTCTGACCCCTGCATTCAACAGACTATATCAATGTTTAAGGACTGCATAATGTTGGAGAGAAAACTTCTCCGCAATTCTCATTTTGTTATGCAGTGACCTTTAAACGACCTCCTGACCCACACATTACTCATTTTCCCCATGGTGAAAGAATAACTTTTCTGGCTGGTAGATGATATTCATTGGTTTATGCCACTGCATTGGATGGAGCTAATCTACTTAGAGGCTATAAATCATAGGACTTCAGTCTTTCTCTTTTCTTTAAGAGGCTTTTTAAATTATTCTAAGCACTAGACTTGTGAATGTATAATTCTGGATAAGTTTATCTGCTCTGCAGACACTCATTTTCCTGATGCACTCTCTCACAAACTTTACTGGGGGCGTGGGAAGTATCTGCAAACCTATTTGGTTCTTATTTCCAAGAAAAGTTCTCGACCAACTTTATCAGAAATAAAAGTGATATACTGATCTCTATCTGCGGGAATTCTGTATCACTTATTGTTTTCAGAGTTGTGAATGGATGAAGAGCACAGTTTATGATTCTAAGAGCACCAATCTATCAAGTGCCACATGTTGGTGTTAATCAAATTGCTTACATTCTCATGGGATGACCAACAAGTTAACATATATTTAAAATACTCAGAAGTATGTAATACTAAAATACATACTATGGAATCAGAAAGAACAAGAGAAGAGAATTAGAAGGGTATGAGCATTGAATGTGACTAAGATTGTACTTCAGAGGTAGGGCATATTCTGTGTGTTGTGCAAATAGAGTAGAAATAAATGTGTCAGGATTCCAGATAAAGTAAATTGAGAGGAAAATATGCAGCTATGAAAGAATGTGGTTCACTTGAGAAGTACAGTATTTAGTTTGGTATATCTAGAGTATAGAATGAAACTGAGGAAGGTCAGAATAAACTGGAATGTTAAACATGAGTAAAAGCATAGAAGTCCTAAAAGAATAGCACACAGTCATTGTTTTGTTATGCAGATATATTGAATTCCTTTTCCTCCGGAAAAACTGCTCCTCTTACCCTTTCAACTCTTGTAATTTAGTGTAATTGAAATCGACCTTCATTACAGTCTCAGTGATGTTTGTGACTTTGTGACTTTGACCCCATACTTCTGAGCACAGCACTTGATTCAGAGTATGGTCAAGTGATTAGATTAGAGCCAATGAGGGAAAAACAAACATTTTTTTTTTTTCTGAGAGTTTGGTGAAAATAGACGCTTACTATTCATGGGACTTGATCTTGGAAATTTATAATTATTAGAGCTAATTGTAGCTTTTTTGAAACCACCAAGGAAAGGCTTGTCTGAGAATTGAACTAGCACAAGAGAGGCTGGACAGTTAAATTTAAAAAAAAAACCTCTTGATAGAATTTAACCTCTGGGTCAAGTTGTACTTTAAATCAATTCTACTTCTATAGCTTTGTGCACCAATAAATTCCATTTTTATTTAAGATGGCTTGTGTCAGATTATGTGCAAACAGTATGTGGTCAGATTTATTTGGGGCATTTATCATAGCTGTTCAAAAATCGGGAAGGTGAATTAAATAAAAAGATTGCAAATATAAATATGCTTTGAGTTATTACTTTGTGTCATAGAAAGGTAAGTGTGAGAATAGTAAAATACTGTGTAAGTGCAAGAATTACACATTTTACTCTCCTGGCCAAAATTCCTTAATGTCTGTAGTAGGCAGAAGAATGGTTCTCCAAGATTGTCCATATTCTAATCCGTGAGATATTTTAATATATTATTTTACATGGCAAAAAATAACCTTGTAGATGTGATTACATTATAGAAACAGAGATGAAGAGTTATTCTACATTATCCCAGTGCTCCCAGTCTAATCACATGGGTCTCTATATATGAAAAAAATTTTCTTGTTATAGTCAAAGAGAAAGGTGACTCTGGAAGAAAGGTCAGAAAGATGTGACATTGCTGATTTTGAAGACAGACGATGGAAGCTATAAACCAAGGACTATGAGTCACCTTTTGAATTTGGAAAAGGCCGATAAACATATTCTTTACTAAAGCATCCAGAAAGGAACACAGCCCTGTTAATACCTTGATTGTAGCCAGGTGAGACCCCTCTTAAACTTCTAACCTCCAGAACTGTAGGCAATACATTTATGTTGTTTTAAGCCACAGTTTGTGGTAATTTTTTATAGTTTCCATATGAAACTAATAGAATGACTCTAAAATTTTCAGTATGAAGACTAGTTACTTAGCTACCAAGACTTTCATGACACAGGACCTCTTTCCCCATGGGATTATTTTACCCATCCAAACAAATTATGCTGTTTCAGGAATCTGTCCCTTTGCTTGCATCTAGAATGACACTTCCTTTCCATTTGCCTTCATGTAGAATTTCAAAACCTGGCTCAAGAATTATTTTCTCAGAAATATTCCCAGATACCTTGGTATATTTTGAGTTTCCCCACCCATGCACTCTCATTTCCCCTGAGCTTATTATAATACACACCACTTTGGGCAGTAAGCATTATACTTATATATATATGAATGTCCCATTAGACATAAATGTTTTTAAAATTAATATTAATGCAGTGTTTTCATTGGGGCATATGCTCAATCTTCTGTTAATTGGCTAAATGAATGAGAAAAGGATGAATTAGGGCTCTTTGTCAGGGATATGCAAAATGACCCCAAGTTTCTATGATTCACTGGGAAGACTCATAGGATTCATAATATAGTTGTATCATGGCTATGCATATTATAGCAAATGGATATAATGCACAAACATCAAAGGAAAAAAGAATATGATGTATGTTCCAGAGAAAATCAGGTATAATCTTCCAAGAGTACTTTATCAGTAGAATCACAACAGGATGTACTCAAATCCCTTGGCAGTGAGTTCTGACAATATTTGTAAAATGTTGTCAACCAGGGAAGCTCATCTGAGACTAAATGCTCAGGGTTTTTTATTAGAGGCTAATCGTGATCACAACTTGACTGACACAAACAATATTCTATATACGTAAAAGGAATGAAGGTTTTCAGCATAAACATTGTTCATTCAAACAGTGTAGGCACAGTGAGGCACTTTTCACAGTTAATGGTGGAAACCCTCCTGAAATCCAAGGTCCCAGATGCTAACCAAGGATAGTACTTCAGGCCTGCCATATTGACTCTTTTCTTCATAGCCCTATAAGTATCATCTAGAGACAGAAATTCCATCTGAACTTACTACTCTGGTTATAAATAGTCTTATTTTAGCTGAGAAAGTACTCTGACTGCAGATACTTAATACCTAATATAAATAGTGATATGGATATAGAAACTCATTTATAAATATGGTTAGATAACCAGGAATCACAAAATATTTGAGGAAAAGATAGAAATACAAATGCAACAATAAAAGAGGTAGCTACTGTAGAAATACAGTAAACAGAGGAGAGCATATAAATTAAATATTTTAATAAGTATTAGTTGCATTTCCACACACTAAAAATGAACTATCTGAAAAAGAAGCTAAGAAAATCTCGTTTACAATAACATCAAAAACAATAAAATATTTAGCAACAAATTTAACCAAGGAGGTGAAATATCTGTACTCTGATGAAAGAAATTAAAGAAAGTACAGTACATGGGAAACTATCCTGTGTTCATAGACTGGAAGAATTAATATTGTTAAAATGTCCCCATTGCTCAAAGCAACCTACAATTTCAATGCAATACCTACCAAAATTCTAGTGGCATTTTTCACAGAAATAGAAAAAAAAAATCCCAAAATTCATGTGGAAACTCAGAAGGCCCTAAAGAGCTAAACAATCTTGAGCAAGAACAAAGCTGGGCAAATCAGTTTCCTGATTTCAGACTATTTTACTAAACTATAGTAATCAAAATAGTAAAATACTAGCATAAAAACTAACATACAGGGGCTTCCCTGGTGGCGCAGTGGTTGACAGTCTGCCTGCCAATATAGGGGACATGGGTTCGAGCCCTGGTCTGGGAAGATCCCACATGCCGCGGAGCAACTAGGCCCGTGAGCCACAACTACCGAGCCTGCGCGTCTGGAGCCTGTGCTCCGCAACAAGAGAGGCTGCGATAGTGAGTGGCCCATGCACCACAATGAAGAGTGGCCTCCGCTTGCCACAACTGGAGAAAGCCCTCGCACAGAAACGAAGACCCAACACAGCCAAAAATAAATAAATAAATAATTAAAAATGAATATCTGCTTTAAAAAAAAAAACAAAAAAAAATAACATACAGACCAATGGAATAGAATAGAGAGCCCAGAAATAAACCCACATATATACAGTCAATTAATTTTTGATAAATGCACTGAGAATACAAAATGGGAAAATGATAGTATCATCATTAATGGCATTGGAAATCTGGACATCTACATGCAAAAAACGAAATTAAACCCTTATATTACACCACTCAGAAAAATGAACTCAAAATGTATTAAGACTTAAACATAAGACCTGAAACCATAAAACTTCCAGAAGCAAACATAGGTCATAAACTTTTTGACATTGACTTGATAAGAATTTTTGGATATGACACCTAAAGCACAAGCAACAAAAGGAAAAATAAACAAGTGGGACTACATCAAGCTAAAATGTTTTTGCACAGCAAAGGAAACAATCAATAAATTGAAAAGGCAATCCATGGAATTGGAGAAAATATTTGCAAAAGGAGCTAACATTTAAAATATATAAGGGACTCATGCAACTCAATAACAAAAACCAAATAACCTGAATAAAAAATGGGTAAATGACATAAATAGAGAGTTTTTTAAAGAAGAAATACAAATGACCAACTGGTGTATCTAAAGATGCTTAACATCACTGATCTTTAGAGAAATGCAAATTAAAACCTCAATGAGATATCACCTCATACATCTTAGGATGCTTATTATCAAAAAGTCAAAATATAGTATATATGTTGGCAAAGATGTAGAAAAAAAGGTAACCTTTATACAATGACGTTGGGAATGTAAATGTGTGCAGTCATTATGGAACAATGTGGAGTCTCCTCAAAATATTAAAACCAGCTTTACAACAAATGCAAAATGAACTTCTCTAGGCAGGGAACACAGAGAAGGAAAAGACCTAAAAAACAAACCCAAAACAATTAAGAAAATGTCAGTAAGAACATACATATTGATAATTACATTAAATGTAAACAGATAAAATGCTCCAAACAAAAGACATATACTGGCTGAATGGATACAAAAACAAGACCCATATATATCTACAAGAGACCCATATCAGACCTAGGGCCACATACAGACTGAAAGTGAGGGGATGGAAAAAAATATTCCATGGAAATCAAAGGAAGCTGGAGTAGCAATACTCATATCAGATAAAATAAACTTTAAAATAAAGACTGTTACAAGAGATAAGGAAGGACACCGCATAATGCTCAAGGGATTAATACAAGAATAAACATAACATTTATAAATATTTATGCACCAAATATAGGAGCACCTCAATACATAAGGCAAATGCTAACAGACATAAAAGGGGAAATTGACAGTAACACAATAATAATTGGGGACTTTAACACCCCACTTACCCCAACTGACAGATCATCCAGACAGAAAATAAATACGGAAACACAAGCTATATATCACACAACAGACCAGATAAATTTAATTGATATTTAAAAGACATTCCACCCAAAAGCAGAAGAATACACTTTCTTCTCAAGTGGACATAGAACATTCTCCAGGGTAGATCACATCTTGGGTCAGAAATCAAACCTAGGAAAATTTAAGGAAACTGAAATTATATCAAGCATCTTTTCTGATGAAAATGCTATGAGATTAGAAATCAATTACAGGAAAAAAAACTGTAAAAAACACAAATATGTGGAGGCTAAACAGTGCACTACTAAATAACCAAGAGATTGCTGATGAAATCAGAGAGGAAAATGATAAAAATACCTAGAAAAAAATGACTACCAAAACATGACCCAAAACCTATGGGACACAGCAAAAGCAATTCTAAGACAGAAGTTTATAGCAATTCAATCTCACCTCAAAAAACAAGAAAAATCTGAAATAAACAATCTAAACTTACACTTAAAACAACTAGAAAAAGAACAAAGAAAACCCAAAGTTAATGGAAGGAAAGAAATCATAAAGACCAGAGCAGAAATAAATGAAATAAAAATGAAAAAAACAATAGCAAGATAAATAAAACTCAAAGTTGGTTCTTTGAGAAGATAAACAAAATTGATAAACCTTTAGCCAGACTCATCAAGAAAAAAAAAAAAAAAGAGACAGGACTCAAATCAATAAACGAAGAAATGAAGAAGGAAAAGTGACAACTGACACCACAGAAATACAATGCAACATAAGAGAAGACTACAAGCAACTCTATGCCAATAAAAAGGAAAACCTGGAAGAAATGGACAAACTTTCAGAAAAGCACAACCTTCCAATACTAAACCAGGAAGAAATAGAAAATATGAACAAACCAATCACAAGCACAGAAATTGAAACTGTGATTAAAAATCCTCCAACAAACAAAAGTGCAGGACCAAATGGCTTTATAGGTGAATTTTAACAAACATTTAGAGAAGAGCAAACATCTATCCTTCTCAAACTCTTCCAAAATATAGCAGAAGGAGGAGCACTCTCAAACTCATTCTATGAGGCCACCAGCACCCTGATACCAAAACCAGACAAAGATGTCACAAAAAAGAAAACTACAGACCAATATAACTGATGAACATAGATGCAAAAATCCTCGATAGAATACTAGCAAACAGAATCCAACAACACATTCAAAGGATCACACAAAATGATCAACTGGGGTTTATCCCAGGAATGCAAGGAATCTTCAATATATGCAAATCAATCAATGTGACACACCGTATTAACAAATTGATGGATAAAAACAATATGATCATCTCAATAGATGCAGAAAAAGCTTTTGACAGAATTCAACACCCATGTATGATAAAAAAAATCCAAAAGGTAGGCATAGAGGGAACTTATCTCAACATAATAAAGGCCCTATATGACAAACCCACAGACAATATTGTTCTCAATGGTGAAAGACTGAAACCATTTCCTCTAAGATCAGGAACAAGACAAGGTTGCCCATTCGCATCACTATTATTCGAACATAGTCTTGCAAGTTTTATCACCAGAATCAGAGAAGAAAACAAAATAAAAGGAATCCAAATCGGAAAAGAATAATTAAAACTGTCACTGTTTGCAGATGATATGATAATATACATAGAGAATCCTAAAGATGCTACCAGAAAATCTCTTGCATCCTATACAATAATGATGAAAAATCTGAAATAGAAATTAAGGAAACCTCCCCATTTACCATTGCAACAAAAATAATAAAATACCTTGGAATAAACCTACCTAAGGAGAAAAAAGACCTGTGTGCAGAAAAATATAAGACACTGTTGAAATAAATTAAAGATGACACAAAGAGATGGAGAGATATGCCATGTTCTTGGATTGGAAGAATCAACATTGTGAAAATGACTACTACCCAAAGCAATCTACAGATTCAATACAATCCCTATCAAACTACCAATGGCATTTTTCACAGTACTAGAACAAAAAAGCTTAAAATTTGCATGGAGACACAAAAGACCCCAAATAGCCAAAGTAGTCTTGAGTGAAAAAAAACTGGAGCTGGAGGAATCAGGTTCCTGGACTTCAGACTATACTACAAAGCTACAGTAATCAAGACAGTATGGTACTGGCACAAAAACAGAAAGATAGATCAATGGAACAGGATAGAAAGCCCACATACATATGCTAATCTTATTTTTGATAAAGGAGGTAAGAATATACAATGGAGAAAAGACAGCCTCTTCAATAAGTGGTGTTGTGAAAACTGGACAGCTACATGTAAAAGAATAAAATTAGAACACTCCCTAACACCATACACAAAAATAAAATCAAAATGGTTTAAAGACCTAAATGTAAGGCCAGACACTATCAAACTCTTAGAGGAAAACATAGGCAGAACACTCTATGACATAAATCACAACAAAGTCCTTTTTGACTCATCTCTTAGAGAAATGGAAATAAAAACAAAAACAAACCAATGGGACTTAATTAAATAAAAGTTTTTGCACAGCTAAAGAAGCCATAAACAAGGTGAGAAGACAGCCCTCAAAATGGGAGAAAATATTTGCCAAAGAAGCAACTGACAAAAGATTCATCTCTAAAATATACAAGCCACACTTGCAGCTCAATAGCAAAAAAACAAACAATCCAATCCAAAAATGGTCAGAAGCCCTAAATATACATTTCTTCAAAGAAGATATATTGATTGCCAACAAACACATGAAAGGATGCTCAACATCACTAATCATTAAAGAAATGCAAATCAAAACCACAATGAGGTATCACCTGACACTGGTCAGAATGGCCATCACCAAAAAAATCTACAAACAATAAATGCTGGAGTGGGTGTAGAGAAAAAGGAACCCTCTTGCACTGTTGGTGGGAATGTAAGTTGAAACAGTCACTATGGAGAACAGTATGGAGGTTCCTTAACAATTTAAAAATAGAACTACCATATGACACAGAAATCCCCTACTGGGCAAATACCCTGAGAAAACCGTAACTCAAAAAGAGACATGCACCACAATGTTCATTGCAGTAGCATTTACAATAGCCAGGACATGGAAACAACCTAAGTGCCCACTGACAGATGAATGGATAAAGAAGATGTGGCACATATATACAATTGAATATTACTCAGCCATAAAAAGAAACAAAATTGTGTTATTTGTAGTGAGGTGATTGGACCTAGATTCTGTCATACAGAGTGAAGTAAGTCAGAAAGAGAAAAAAAAATTACCATTTTCTAACACATATATATGGAACCTAAAAATGAAATGGTTCTGATGAACCTAGGGGCCGGACAGTAATAAAGACGCAGATGCAGAGAATGGGCTTGAGGCCACGGGGAAGGGAAAGGATAAGCTGGGATGACATGAGAGAGTATCATTGATATATATACACTACCAAATGTAAAATAGATAGCTAGTGGGAAGCAGCTGCATAACACAGGGAGATCAGGTCAGGGTTTTGTGACCACCGAGAGGGGTGGGATGAGGAAGGTGGGAGAGAGGCACAAGGGGGAGGGGATATAGGGAGACATGTATACCTATAGCTGATTCATTTTGTTATACAGCAGAAACTAACAAAACATTGTAAAGCAATTATATTCTAATAAATGTGTTGAAAGAGTAAAAGAAGAAACAATTTGAACAGACCAATCACTAGCAGTAAAACTGAATTGTAATTAAAATAAACAAAAAAAAACATACAAGAAAACAACCTTCCAGCGAACAAAATCTTAGATCAGATGGCTTCTTTGTGGGTTAATTCTACCAAACATACAAAGAGGAATACTGTCCTCCTCAATCTATTCAGAAAAAGTGAAAAAGAGTGAACACTCCCAAATTCATTCTATAAGGTCATTATTACCCTGAGACCAAAAACCAGACAAAGATATTATAGAGGAAGAAGACTATAGGCCAATACCTTTGATAAATATAGTTGCAAAAATACTTAACACAATATAATCTAACCAAATCCAACAATACATAAAAATGATCATAATACATGATCAAGTGGGATTTATCTAGAGATTCAGGGATGGTTCAATTTTCATAAATCAATTCATGTGATACACCACATTAACAAAAGCAAGGATAAAAATCACATGATCATCTCAAAAGAGTCAAAAAAAAATTTGACAAAGTTCAACATCCATGCTTGATAAAAACTCTCTTTGAAGTTGATATAGAGAGAACACATCTCAATATGATAAAGGTCGTTTATAACAAACTAACAGCCAACATCATACTCCATGATGAAAAGCTAGAATTTTTTTCTCTAAATTCAGGAACAAGACAAGCATGCCCACTCTCACCACTATTTAACATTGTATTGGCAGTCCTAACTATAGCAATTAAAAAAGAAAAGAAATAAAAGTCATCCAGATTGGAAGAGAAGAAACTGTCTTATTTCCAGATGGCATGATATTTTATACAGAAAATGCTAAAATCTCAACCAAAAAGCTATTAGAAATGATCAATTAATTCAGTAAATTTGCAGGATACAAGATTAAAATCTCATAATCTGATGCTTTTCTATACTAAAAATGAGTTATCAGAAAAAGAAAGCAAGAAAACAATTCTGTTTAAAATCACATCAAAAAGAATATCTAGAAATAAATTTAACCAAGGAGGTAAAAAAAAAAAAAAAGATAAAAGAAAACTCTAAAAACCATAAAAAGTTGATGAAGGAAATTGAAGATGATACAAAGAAATGAAAAGACATCACATGTTCATGGATTGTAAGAATTAATATTGTTAAATAGCTATATGACCCAAATCAACCTACAGTTTTAATGCAATCCCTATCAAAATACCCATGACATTTTCCACAGAACTAGAATAAATAATCCTAAAATATATATGGAACAACAGATTATCAAAACAATCATGAAAAGAAAGAACAAAGCTGGAGGTATCACACTCTCTGACTTAAGGCTATATTACAAAACTACAGTAATCAAAACAGCACATATTGGCACAAAAACGGATACATAGATCAATGGAACAGAAGTAAAGCCCAGAAATAAACCCATACACTTATGATCAATTTATCTATGACAAAGAAAGTAAGGATGTATAATGGAGAAAAGACAGTCTCTCAATAAGTGGTGCTGGGAAAACTGGACAGCTACATGTAAAAGAATTAAATTAGAGCATTCCTTCACACCATATACAAAAATAAACTCAAAATGAATTAAAGGCTAAATATAGGAAAGGAAAACATAATACTCCTAGAAAAAAAATATAGGAAGAACACTCTGACAAAAATTGTAACAATATTTTCTTGGATGTGTGTCTTTAGGCAAAGGAAATAAAAGCAATTAACTAATTAAACTAAATGTTTTTGTACAGCAGAGGAAACCATCAACAAAATAAAAAGGTAAACTAATGAATGGGAGAAACTGTTTGCGAATGATATGATCTATAATGGGTTAATACCCAAAGTATATAAACAGCCCCTACACTCAATATCTAAAAAAGAAACTACCCTATTAAAAACTAGACACAGGACCTGAATAGACATTTCTTCAAAGAAGACATACAGATAGTCAACAGGCACATGAAAAGATGCTCAGCATTGTTAATCATCAGAGAAATGTAAACCAAACCCACAATGAGATATCACTTCATACCTACAAAAATGGCTATCATCAAAAAGTCTAAGGCTTCCTTGGTGGTGCAGTGGTTAAGAATTCACCTGTCAAGGCAGGGGACATGGGTTGGAGCCCTGGTCTGGGAAGATCCCATATGCAGTGGAGCAGCTAATCCTGTGTGCCACAGCTACTGAGCCTGTGCTCTAGAGCCCATGAGCCAAAGCTACTGAGCCCACGTGCCACAACTACTGAAGCCTTACACCTAGAGCCAGTGCTCTGCACCAGTGGTGAAGCCACCGCAATGAGAAGCCCACACACTGCTACAAAGAGTAACCCCTGTTCATCGCAATTAAAGAAAGCCCATGAGCAGCAAAGACCCAACACAGCCAAAACTAAAATAAACAAATAAATTTTAAAAAATTGTCTACAAATAACAAATGTTGGTGAGGATGTGGGGAAAAGGGAACATTAGTGCATGGTTGGTGAGAATATTTGGTACAGCCACTGTGGAAATCAGTATGGAGGTTCTTCCAAAAACTAAAAAAGAATGTCCAGCAATTCCACTCCTGGTATTATCAGAAGAAAATAAAAAGACTAATTTGAGAAGATACATGCACCACAATGCTCATAGTGGAACTTTTTACAAAAGCCAAAATATGAAAGCAACCTAAGTCTCCATAAACAAATGAATGGATAAAGAAGATGTGGCAAATTATCTATCTATTTATCTATCTATCTATCTATCTATAAAATGGAATATTACTCACCATAAACAGAATGAAATTTTGCCATTTGCAAAAACATGCTTAGTAAAATAAGTCAGACAGAGAAAGACAGGTACTGTATGTTATCTCTTATATGTGGAACCTAAAATATAAAAGAAACAAATGAATACAATAAAACAGAAACAGACTCAAAGATATAGAGAACAAATTAATATATACCAGTGGGTAGAGGGGAAGGGGAGGGGAAACAGGGGTAGGGTATTAAGAGGTACAAACTACTGTATGTAAAATAAATAAGCTACAGCACAGGGACTACAGTCAATATTTTATAATAACTCTAAAT
Organism: Delphinus delphis; assembly: GCF_949987515.2. Lineage (NCBI taxonomy): Eukaryota > Metazoa > Chordata > Mammalia > Artiodactyla > Delphinidae > Delphinus > Delphinus delphis. Next base: position 37,596,486 of record NC_082700.1, read on the forward strand.
GGACTATATTTTAAACAAACAAAAACAAAAATCCCAAAAGCCCCTTCATGTATAAATTAATGGATGTGGCTATGTTCTAATAAAAATTTATTTACCAAAAAAGGGTGCTTGCCATGGGCCATACTTTGTCAAGATCTGACCTAAAAGGTGAAATAGTTTTTGTACAAATACAAAGAAGTATCCTAAAGACACTGTTTAAATGGTGAGATTAAATCAACACTAAACTGGATAGGACAATTTTTTCTATCCTGAAGCACTCACTGTACATATCCTTGATATATAGTAGATTGAAAACTTAAAAATGAAAATGGCAAATAATAATGCAAAAAAGTTACATTTTATATTGTTAAATTTTATATTGTTATAGGTAAAATTCACCCCAAATATATACTACCCATTAGGTGTATGAGGGTATAATTTCAAATTACAGATAACGAAATGTTATAAATACAAGAAAAAAATGAATGAATGTATGTTTTTTATTGAAGATTTAACAGAGCCCTTTGAACACACTATGAATCACTAAATAACTATGAGACTAAATATTAGCAGATGTGGAAGACTTGATAATATAGGTAAAAGTCTTGACTCAACAAATATTTATAAATTAGTAGTTATGTTACAGAAGATATACCATGGATTTTATGACTCCATCATTATATAAAAGAAATAACACAATATTATAATCTGCAGTATGTTGGTAAAATCCAATACCAACAGAAAGATTATATAATTTTTGTTCATCAAATATTTTATGAAAAATAAGGAAAATTCTCTGGACTTCACAACCATTAAAATGTACATCCAAAGATAAGATGAGATATGTGCATGGGTTTATCTCTGGGCTTTCAATCCTCTTCCATTGATCTATATTTCTGTTTTGGGGCCAGTACCATACTGTCTTGGTTACTGTAGCTTTGTAGTATAGTCCGAAGTCAGGGAGCCTGATTCCTCCAGCTCCGTTTTTTGTTTTCAAGATTGCTTTGGCGATTCGGGGTCTTTTGTGTTTCCATACAAATTGTGAAATTTTTTGCTTTGGTTCTGTGAAAAATGCCATCAGTAGTTTGATACAGATTGCATTGAATCTGTAGATTGTTTTGGGTACTATAGTCATTTTCACAAGGTTGATTCTTCCAATCCAAGAACATGGTATATCCCTCCATCTATTTGTATCATCTTTAATTTCTTTCTTCAGTGTGTTATAATTTTCTGCATATGTGTCTTTTGTCTCCTTAGGTAGGTTTATTCCTAGGTATTTTATTCTTTTTGTTGCAATGGTAAATGGGGATATTTCCTTAATTTCTCTTTCAGATTTTTCATCATTATTGTATAATGCAAGATATTTCTGTGCATTACTTTTATATCCTGCTACTTTACGAAATTCATTGATTAGCTCTAGTAGTTTCTGGTAGCATTTGTAGGATTCTCTATATATAGTATCATGTCATCTGCAAACAGTGACAGTCTTAATCTTTCTTTTCCAATTTGGGTTCCTTTTATTTCATTTTCTTCTCTAATTGCTCTGGCTAAAAATTCCAAAACTATGTTGAATAATAGTGGTGAGAGTGGGCAAACTTATCTTGTTCCTGACCTTAGAGGAAATGGTTTCAGTTTTTCACCTTCGAAAATGATGTTGGCTGTGTCTTTGTCTTATATGGCCTTTATTATGTTGAAGTAAGTTCACTCTATGTCTAGTTTCTGGATGGTTTTTATCATAAATGGGTGTTAGATTTTGTCAAAACCTTTTTCTGCATCTATTGAGATGATCATATGGTTTTTGCCCTTCAATTTGTTAATATGGCTTATCACATTGATTGATTTGCATATACTGAAGAATCCCTGCATTCCTGAGATAAACCCTACTTGATCATGGTGTATGATACTTTTAATGTGCTGTTGGATTCTGTTTCCTAGTATGTTGTTGAGGATTTTTGCATCTATGTTTATCAGGGATATTGGCCTGTAGATTTCCTTTTTGCGTGATATCTTTGTCTGGTTTTGTTATCAGGATGATGGTGGCCTTGTAGAACGAGTTTGGGAGTGTTCCTCCCTCTGCTATATTTTGGAAGAGTTTGGGAAGGATAGGTGTTAACTCTTCTTTAAATGATTGATAGAATTTGCCTGTGAAGCCATCTGGTCCTAGGCTTTTGTTTGTTGGAAGATTTTTAATCACAGTTTCAATTTCTGTGCTTGTGATTGGCCTGTTTATATTTTCTATTTCTTCCTAGTTCAGTCTCAGAAGGTTGTGCTTTTCTAAGAATGTGTCCATTTCTTCCAGGTTGTCTAATTTTTTGGCATATAGTTGCTTGTAGTAATATCTCATGATCCTTTGTATTTCTGCATTGTCATTTGTTACTTCTCCTTTTTCATTTCTAATTCTATTGATTTGAGTCTTCTCCCTTTTTTTCTTGATGAGTCTTGCTAATGGTTTATCAAGTTTGTTTATGTTCTCAGAGAACCAGCTTTTAGTTTTACTGATCTTTGCTATCATTTTCTTCATTTTTTTCTCATTTATTTCAGCTGTGATCTTTATGATTTCTTTCTTTCTGCTGACTTTGTTTTTTTTTGTTGTTGTTGTTCTTCTTTCTCTAATTGCTTTAGGTGTAAGGTTAGGTTGTTTACTTGAGATGTTTCTTTTTTCTTAAAGTAGGATTGCATTGCTATAAATTTCCCTCTTAGAACCACTTTTGCTGCATCCCATAGGTTTTAGGTCATGAGGCAAGAATATATAATGGAGAAAAGACAGCCTCTTAAATAAGTGGTGTTGGGAAAACTCGACAGCTACATGTTAAAGAATGATATGGGTTTTTTTGTTTTGTTTTGTTTTGTTTTAAGAATGATATGTTAAAGAATGAAATGAGAACACTTCCTAATAGCATACACAAAAATAAACTCAAAATGGATTAAAGGCCTAAATGTAAGGCCAGACACTATAAAACTCTTAGAGGAAAACTCAGGCAGAACACTCTATATGATATAAATCACAGCAAGATCCTTTTTGACCCACCTCCTAGAGAAATGGAAATAAAAACAAAAGTAAACAAATGGGACCTAATGAAAATTAAATGCTTTTGCACAGCAAAGTAAACCAGAAAAAAGATGAAAAGACAACCCTCAGGATGGGAGAAAACATTTGCACATGAAGCACCTGACAAAAGATTAATCTCCAAAATATACAAGCAACTCATGCAGCTCAATATCAAAAAAAAACAAACAACCCAATCCAAAAATGGTCAGAAAACCTAAACAGACATTTTTCCAAAGAAGATACACAGATTTCCAACAAACACATGAAAGGATACTCAACATCACTAATTATTAGAGAAATGCAAATGAAAACTGCAATGAGGTATCACCTCACACTGCTCAGAATGGCTATCATCAAAAAATCTACAAAAAATAACTGCTGGAGAGGGTGTGGAGAAAAGGGAACCCTCTTGCACTGTTGGTGAGAATTGATACTGCCACTGTGGAGAACAGTATGGACGTTCCTTCAAAATTAAAAAATAGAACTACCATATGACCCAGCAGTCGCACTACTGGGCATATACCCTGAGAAAACCATAATTCAAAAAGATTCATGTACCACAATATTCATTGCAGCACTATTTACAATAGCTAGGATATGGAACCAACCTAAGTGTCCATCAATAGATGAATGGATAAAGAAGATGTGGCACATATATACAGTGGAATATTACTCAGCCATAAAAAGAAATTGAGTTATTTGTAGTAAGGTGGATAGATCTAGAGTCTGTCATACAGAGTGAAGTAAGTCAGAAAGAAAAACAAATAGCATATTCTAACACATATATATGGAATCTAAAAAAAAAAAATGGTTCTAATGAACCTAGGGGCAGGACAGGAATAAAGACGCAGACGTAGAGATGGACTTGAGGATGGGTGGGTGGAAGGGTGAACTTGGACGAAGTGAAGTGTAGCATTGACTTATATACACTACCAAATGTAAAATAACTAGTGGGAAGCTGCTGCACAGCACAGGGCGATCAGGTCAGTGCTTTGTGACCACCTGGAAGGTGGAATAGGGAGGCTGGGAGGGAGATGCAAGGGGGAGGAGATATGGGAATATATGTATTCTTATAGCTGATTCACTTTGTTATATAGCAGAAACTAACACACCATTGTCAAGCAATTATACTCTAATAAAGTTGTTAAAATAATAAAATAAAATGTCCACCCAGAAGTACATTAAGAAATAATCATATTTCAATAATTTAAAAGCAAATTCTTAAAAGTCCCTAGATAATATATATATATATATTTTTTTTTTCTATTTATTAGGCCAAAAAGAAAATCTCAACAAAATCCACATGCAAAAAAAAATTACATTAGACTCTTTTTCTCACAACAAATCATTATAACTAAGAATAAATATAAAAAGATAGTCTTTTAACCCTTCCCCTAACTCAATCTAACTTGAAAATATCCCAAAACCCATGGGAAAAAAAGTTTCAGAGTTGAAATTACAAGCTATCAGCAGAAAACTGAGTACTACAAATCTTCAAGTAAACACCGTAAACAGACCAGAAAAATTTCCAGCTGGAATCAATGAGTTCATTAAAAAGAAGAAATAATTTGATGTATGAAATAATTGAATAAAACAAGAAAATAAGCCTAAAGGAAGTGAAACAAAGGATATCATAATTATAAAATAAGAAATTAATAAAACAAAAAAATTTAGGTTCAACTTTTAAATTATTATTATTAAATAAAAATTGGTTCCTGTAAAATATCAGTTTAGACCATATTGTCAATCCATTCAAAAAAAAAAGTTAGAAAGGATCAAGTAAGTTGCTGCAGGAATTGAAAGGTGGAAAAAATTTTGATATAAAAAAGTGTTTTTTATAACATTACACATCAATATATAGAGAGGGCAAGGAAGAAAATGCTTGAGTTCGATAATTAATGCATGAGTTTTGTCTGTGATTTGAAACCCTCAAATTGAAAGCGTTGTTGTGCTCATGGCACTCTCAGTGTTTAACTGCCGGCACCTCACTTTTTCTTCCGGTTCACGATGATGGACGCTAGGGCAAAATTCCAATACCAAGCCATCATATTTATTTTTCTAGGAAATTGATTCTTAAGCTGATAGATACAAAGAAGCACTGAGTTGCTTTCAGAGACCTTACAGAAAATCTCCAGGAGGTCCTGCAGCTAAGGTCTCTAGGCTCTATCTAAAAGTAAGTTTGTTCACTTCTTCTTTTAAGTTTTTAGTTACTCCAATAACCTTCCAATAAAATCCTTTTTTTTTTCCCGTTTTTCACTCAAGTGAGCCAAGGTAAGTTGTTTTGCTAGCAAACAAACAAAAAAAATAAATAAACTACTGCCAGAGACCTGTGAGAGATGAGAAATATCAGATTTCAGTGTCGGACTGCTGCTTCTGAGATTTCTAAGCAATTCCAAATAATAGAATAACTATTTCAACTTTCAAAATTTACCTCAAGTAAAGAATAAAATGTAAGGCTTTCATGTGCTTCTTCTGAAGGGATTATTTACACATGAGTTTTCAGAGAAGTTGTTTCATAAAATAAAACTTCAACTAAATTCACCCACTAAATTCACAAATATTTTACTTCTCCAATGAATGTTACAACACTATCATGGACAGGGTGGAAAATTTAATGTCGGAGGATGTATAGAAACTTTCTCCACCCAATTGCTTTTCTATTATAAACTATTCTGAAATTACTCCTGGAGTTTCTCTATACTGAAAAAAACTAAATAATTTGATTCATTCTTCAATTCTTTTTTCTTTGAACTTTAACCAGAAGTACAGTTCAATATGGCAATCAGAATGAAGTGAAACATCCAGAAGGAAGAAAAAAAGTCACATTCAAAAATTATTTTCATAATTTACATGATTTTTTTAAATGGGACGTTTTACAAGTGCAATTTGAAAGTCCTGGTCAAAGAAGATGTATTTTGGGGCTTATTTCATTGCTATAGGTATGCAGGCTTGCACATGTGCATATTTTCCTGCACACACACACACACACACACACTCATACACAAGTAGACTGCATTTAATATGATAGCTTAGAAAGCCAGCTATAGTTTTTTTTTTTTTTTTCAGTAGGCTGGGTTAGGTAATGTAAATCTTATCAAAAGTGAACCCATGCCATGTGGCATTTGAAGGTTGTAAATATCTTAATATAATATACAGGAATGGCTAAAGAGTCTGCAGAGATAAGAATATTTGATTTATTTTGTCATGTGTGGTCTTTCCACACAGCCCAATCTGTGTTCTCTCCAGGCTCTCTTTCTATATACAGAAATATATACATATATATATTTCTGAATATATATATATATATATATATATATATATATATATATATATATAAATTGATGATGGGAGCATAATAACTTTGAAACTTGCTTTGTGTGAAAAATTAATTAACAGAAACCTCAATTAAATAGATTTAGGAGATCTGCGGGTGGGGAGGGTTTCTCACACCCGTTGAAGATTGCAGAGCCCAACAGGAACAGAAAAGATTCCTCTTCTTTCCTGGCAAGGATTCAGCCAACAAAAAACATAGACAGATTGTTTATGATAACCCTCTCAACTTCCTTTTGCCCTCTATAAATGTGTTCTCCTTCTTTTGCTGCATGAGGGATTTGCCTGTGGCTCACCATGGTTGCAGACCCCAAACTGCAAAGTTTTGCTTATCCCAAATAAAACTATATTTTCCAAACAAATATCTCTGGCAGTCTATTTGTTTTATGGTAACATTTTGGTGGCCCATATGGGAACCAGGAAAGACCCTCAAGGTTCTGGACTGGTGAGCAAACAGATATAATACCCACAATTGAGCCCACTATGCTGACTCCTTTTCTTGCAAACCCTGGAGTTTGAAGGTACCTTTTTCTTCTGGATCTGAGCTTATGCACTCCTTGCATTTCAAGTTCTCCAGACTTTATTTGGGAACTATTTTAAGGTTTTGTTCTTTCTGGTTAAAATCTCATTTTTATGTGAGTATTCATTTGGCACTTTGGTCTGATTTTGGGATCAGACTGTTTCAACTGAAGCTGACTAAGAGGGCTTCAGCCCATTCTTTTGGGAACATAAGCTTCTTTGAACCTGTGACAGTTTTTCAGCCTTCAAGCCATTTTTTTTTTGGGAGGGGGGGACAGGGGCTGTTCTACAGAAACTGGCTGAAAAGCCTTTGGCCTTGCTTCTCTAGGACCAAGCTGTTTCCTTAAAACTGTCTGTGTTTGAGTTGCAAGCTTTTTGAATTGAGCTGTTTAAGCTGTTTGAAAATTATTCCTTTACCCTAGAGAAAAATCTCAGAAATGAGATAAAAGTTATCCAAAGATTTGGAGGGTGCCCCCCTCAAAGGACTCCAGTCAATTTTATTTTTAAAAAACTAGGATCCTTCCTTGTGAACATTTCTAGTTAAGAGGACAGAACTGACCAAAGGCAATTTAGAATATCAGTGACCATTAAGAAAAACTTTTGAAATCCTCAAACTTAATTTTTTAAAAACTGAATTGGATTACAATAACTCAAACATTCCCAGAACTGAATGAGATGCCTATTTCAATTGTTATTTTGAGGCTTCTTCAAGTTATCAGGAGTCTAAATTTGCCTCTCTGCAAAATAAGATTTTAAGATTACCTGAGGAAAACAAACTATTAAAGAAAGATAAAATGGCTCCTAAAGCCTCATGCTATTATTCCTTGCCTTCTTTGTCTCAGGATCTGCCTCCAACATCATCTTGTGTCTCTCCCTTGGCTCCTTGGGGTCAGACTCTGCCTCCAGGACCACCTTCCTCCTCCCCTTCTTTACTATTTACACCTCTTCAATACCCTCAATTCCTCTATACTAATTCTCTCGAGGGACTTCCCACTTCCTTTTCCTCTAAATTTTTCACAACTTGACCCTTTAAAATTAAGCCTTCTGAGGATCCAGAGGCTAAAGTGATAATTTATTATATTCCTGGACTAATGTTGAACTGCAAGTCATAGTCAAAGATTTTCTCAAACTAACCAAAGATCCTCACATATTTGCTAAGGAATTTAATATAGTCATCAAAATATATCAGCCTGGTGTCTCTGACTTATATCAGCTAGTCCAAATGCACAGCCCCACTACTATAAAGCAGTCCCTCCCTCGGAATACTAAAAGAATTCAAATAGTGGGGATCTCTAATTAATCTCAAAAAGCTTCTGTCTCTGAACCTGCTCCCTTTTGCTTAGGTCCTTTAAGAGATACAAACCCAATTATCCTTAATTCCTCCACCCCTATCCATTTATTAGCTTGAGACTTCTTAGAGAAGTGTCATGCTGGAATTGCTTTTTCCATAAGGGGGAAATAACTCTAGAATTTGACAGTAGTCATCAAAGTAACCAACAAGATGAATTAAATGACCCTTTGATATCTTTTACTTGTTTTATCTCTGAGGGTACTAAGAGTCGATTCTGGAAACACTGATAATTTGTCCCTAGTGAATCAGCTTTCACCTTTCTTATGGGAAAATCTCCAACTGACATTGGCAAAGTTCACAGCACGTCTCCCATCAACATTCAGATAGATCCCTCAGAACTTCTTCCCATAATTAATCAATACCCTATAGGTAAAGAAGCCCTTCAAGGCATAAAGCTCATAAAAAGATTATAAAGGCTCAAGGTCTCATTATCCCTTTTGCTAGTCTGTTAATACTTTTATTTTACTGGTGAGGAAATCTAAAGGTAGAGGGTAGA